>NC_073257.2:67930000-68555000 GCF_029289425.2 Pan paniscus | reverse complement strand
CATAGATGCTAGAAAATCTATACTACATATATAAAATTGAATGAGGAAATTTGCTATAACCAAGAGTATGTAAAATGTTTTTACCTTAACCAAAAATGGCATCAACCATAACTGTTTAAAAACATAAAACATCCTCTTAAAAGCTCTTTCCCAAATTGATTTTCATGGGTTTCTTTCTTGTGTGATACTATGTATTTCAAGATACAATGAACCACATCATTCAAAGTAAAATTCAACTTCAATTAATGACATTTCCTCCCTTCTATGAGTTCTAAACTTTTAATGCCTACATTGAATTATATACAATATTTGAATTACATTATTCTTCCCTGTATTGAAATCTTATATTTTTGGAGTTAACTCTCTCAGGGTTCTTTTGATTCATTATGGAATTTTCTCTTATTTAGCTTCTGTAGTCTAACAAAAATTCAATCAGGTATGGTATTCAGTTGAATTCCTTGATTCTAGAAACCAAATTTTAAGGGTAACTTGTTTTAAGAGCCATTTTGAAAGTGCCCAGAGGGAGCAGCCAAGATGGCCATGGAAGGCACAGCCAAGATGACTGAATAGAAACAGCTTCGTTCTGCAGCTGCAACTGAGAAGAATGAAAACAGAGAGTGAATTCTGCTTCTTCAATGTAAATATCCAGGTTCTCTCATTGGGACTGTCTAGGCAGTTGGAGAGACCCCCAGAGAGTGAGAAAAAGCAGGGTGGAGTGAGGGCCCACCAGAGCTGCACTGGGCAAAGGGATCTCCCTCCCCCAGGCAAGAGAGACAGTGAGGTATTGTGCCCTGAAAACTACGCATTTCCAAAGGGTCTTTGCAACCCATGGAAGAGGAGATCCCCTTGTGAGCCCATGTCACCAGCGCCTTAGGTCTCAAGCACAGAGGTATGCACTCATGGTGGCTGCTTGAGTGTGCAGAAGCTCAGGCAGGCACTGAAATACAGAAGTTTTTGCATACTCTGGCTCAGGGAACTCCGGTGAGGCAGGAGATCTGTCCACTCCCGTGGGAAGCGGGCTGAAGCTAGGAAGTCAAGTGGCCTCTGTCAGTGGACCCCACTCCCACTGAGCCCCACAAGATAAAACCCACTGGCTTGGAATCTCCATTGGCCAGCTCAGCAAGCTGGAGACTGCCTAAGAAGACTGAGTTCTCGGGAGGAGGAGCGGCCATCATCTCTGTGGCTCCAGTTGACCATTTTCCCCTGCTGCAGGTGCCAGTGAGACTGGGCAATTTGGACCAAGAGCAATTCTACACAGTGCAGCACAGTGGCTGTGACAGTTTGTGGCCAGACTGCTCATTTAAGCGGGACCCTGACCCATTCCTCCTCACCAGGTGGGGCCTCCCTGAAGGATTTTCAGCATCTCCAGCCAGGGATTTATGGACAGATCTCTGATCTCCTGGAGAGGAGAGGTGGCTGCAGTACTGTGGATCAGCAGTATTGTTAGATCAGAAAAGACTAAGAACTAAGGATCTTAGTCTTTTCTGCCTACCAGCTCTGGAGAGTCAGGGCAGCCTGGATGAGGAGGATTCCCCCCAGTGCAGCAAAAGTGCCCCACCAAGGGGCAGCCAGACTGCTTATTTAAGTGGGTCCATGATCCTATTTCTCCTTACTGGGTGAGACCTTCCCAAAAGAGGTCTCCAGACACCTCATACAGGAGCCTTCTGGCCAGCATCAGGTTGGTACCCCTCTGGGACAGAGCTCCCAGAGGAAGAAGCAGGCTGCCATATTTGTTGTTCTGCAGCCTCCACTGGTCATACCTTCAGGGTTAGGAGGGACGCAGGGAAATAGGGTCTGGAGTGGACCTCCAGCAAACCACTGTCAGCCCTACAGAAGAGAGGCCTCATTGCTAAAAGAAAAACAAACCAAAAGCAACAACAACAACCAACACCCCACAAAAACCCCATCCAAAGGTCAGCAGCCTTAAAGATCAAAGGTAGATAAACCAAGGAAGATGAGAAAGAATCAATACAAAAAAGCTGGAAACTCAAAAGCCTCTTCTCTTCCAAATGACTGCAACACATCTTCAGCAAGGGCACAGAACTGGGATGAGGCAGAGATGGATAAATTGACAGAATTAGGCTCCAGAAGATGGGTAATAATGAACATCACTGAGCTAAAGGAGTATGTTCTAACCCATTGCAAAGAAGCTAAGAACCATAACGAAACACTACAGGAGCTACCAGAATAACCATTTTAGATAGGAACATAAATTACCTGGTGAAGCTAAAAAACACAACATGAGAACTTCACAGTGCAAACACAAGTATCGAATAGACTGAGCAGAAAAAAGGATATTAGAGTTTGAGGACTATCTGGGTGAAATAAGGCAGGAGTTTATAAGTGAAGGAGAAATAAAATCTTCTAGACAATTAAATGCTGAGGGAATTCATCACAACCAGGCCAGCCTTGCAAGAGCTCCTGAAGGAAGCACACTAAATATGGAAAGGAAAAACCGTTACTAGCCACTACAGAAATGCACTGAAGTACACAGACCAATGACACTATGGAGCAACTACATAAACAAGACTGCAAAATAACCTGTTAGCATCATGATAACAAGATCAAATTCACACATAACAATATTAACCTTAAATGTAAATGAGCTAAATGCTTTAATTAAAAAACACAGAATGGCAAGCTGGATAAGGAGTCAAGATCAATCAGTGTGCTGTATTCAAGAGACCCATGATCCAATGCAAAGGCACATATAGACTCAAAATAAAGGGATGGAGGAAAATTTACCAAGCAAATGGAAAATAGAAAAAATTGCAGGGGTTGCAATCCTAGTTTATGATAAAACAGACTTTAAACAAACAAAGATTTTTAAAAAAGACAAAGAAAGGCACTACATAATGGTAAAGGGGTCAAAAAGAGCTCACAATCTTAAATATATATTGCACCCAATACAGGAGCACCTAGATTCACAAAACAAGTTCTTAGAGATCTAAAAAGAGACCTAGACTCCTACGCAATGGTAGTGGGAGACTTTAAAACCCCACTGTCAATATTAGACAGATCATCGAGACAGAAAATTAACAAACATATTTAGGACTTGAACTGAGCTGTGGATCAAGTGGACCTGATAGATATCTACAGAACTCTCCACCCCAAAACAACAGAATATACATTCTTCTCAGCACCACATGGCACTTAATCTAAAATTGATCACATAATTGGAAGTAAATCACTCCCCAGCAAATAAAAAATAATTGAAATCATAACAAATACTCTCTCGGATCACAGCACAATCCAATTAGAACTCAAGATTAAGAAAGTCACTCAAAACCACACAACTACGTGGATTGAAAAACCTGTTCCTGGATGACTTCTGGGTAAGTAATGAATGAAATTAAGACAGAAATAAAGAAGTTCTATGAAACTAATGAGACCAAGGAGACAATGTATCAGAATCTCTGGGACACAACTAAAGCAGTGTTAAGAGGGAAATTTATAGCACTAGATGCCCACATCAAACAGCTAGAGAGATCTCAAATCGACTTCCTAACATCACAACTAAAGGAACTAGATAGCCAAGAGCAAACAAACCCCAAAGCGAGTAGAAGACAAGAAGTAAGCAAGTTCAGAATGGAACTGAAGGAGATAGAGGCATGAAAAACCTTTTAATAAATCAATGGATTCAGGAGCTGGTTTTCTGAAAGTTAGTAAAAATAGACCACTAGCTAGACTAATACAAAAAAAGAGAGAAGAATCAAATAGACACAATAAAAAATGACAAAGGGGATATCTGACTCCACAGAAATACAAACAACCATCAGAGAATACTATAAATACTTCTATGGAAACAAACTAGAAAATCTAGAAGAAACGGACAAATTCCTGGACACCTACACCTTCCCAAGACTAGAACAGAAAGAAGTTGAATCCCTGAATAGACCAATAACAAGTTCTGAAATTGAGGAAGTAATAAATTGCCTCCCAACCAAAAAAAGCCCAGGGCCAGATGGATTTATAAGCCCAGGATCAGAGGTACAAAGAACAGCTGATACCCTTTCTTCAGAAACAATTCTAAACAATGGAAAAAGAGGGACTTGTCCCTGACTCCTTTTTTGAAGCCAGCATCATTCTGATACCAAAACCTGAGATACAACAAAAAAAAGAAAACTTCAGGCCGATACCCCTGATAAACACTGATGCAAAAATTCTCAATAAAGTACTGGCAAACAAAATCCAGCAGCACATCAAAAAGCTTATCCACCATGATCAATTTGGCTTTACCCCTGGGGATGCAAGGCTGATTCAACATACACAAATTAATAAACATAATTCATCAAATAAACAGAACTAAAGACAAAAACCACATGTCAGTAGATGCAGAAAAAGGCCTTTAATAAAATTCAAAATCCCTACATGTTAAAAACACTCAATAAACTAGGTATCAAAGGAGCATATCTCAAAATAATTAGAGCCATTTATGAAAAACTGATAGCCAATATCATACAGAAATCTGGAAGCATTCCCCTTGAAAACTGGCACAAGACAAGGATGCCCTCTGTCACCACTCCTATTCAACATAGTATTGTAAGTTCTCAGCAGGGCAATCAAGCAAGAGAAAGAAATAAAGGGTATTCAAGTGGGAAGAGAGAAAGTGAAATTGTCCTTGTTTGCAGATGACATAATCCTGTATCTAGAAAACCCCACTGTCTCAGCCCAAATGCTTCTTAAGCTGATAAACAACTTCAGGAAATTCTCAGGATACAAAATGAATGGGCAAAAGTCACAAGCATTTCTACACCAACAATGAACAAGCACAGAGCCAAATCATGAATGAAACTCCATTCACAATTGCTACAAAGAGAACAGAATACCTAGGAATACCAATAACAAGGGAAGTAAAGGACCTGTTCAAAGAGAACTACACAGCATTGCTAAAGGAAACCAGAGAGGACATAAACAAATGGAAAACATTCCATGCTTATGGATAGGAAGAATCAATATCATGAAAATGACCATATTGCCCAGAGTGATTTATAGATTTAATGTTATTCCCATTAAAATGTCATTGACATTCTTCACAGAATTTGAAGAAACTATTTTAATATTCATACGGAACCAAAAAGGAGCTCGTATAGCCAAGTCAATCTTAGGCAAAAACTGGAGACATCACGCTATCCATCTTCAAACTGTACTACAAGGCTACAGTAACCAAAACAACATGGTACTGGGACAAAAACAGACACATAGACTAATGGAACAGCATAGAGATCTCAGAAATAAGACCACACATCTACAACGATCTGATCTTTGACAAACTTGATAAAAACAAGCAATGGGGAAAGGATTACCTATTTAATAACTGGTGCTTGGAGAACTGGCTAGCCACATGCAGAAAATTGAAACTGGACTCCTTTCTTACACTCTATATAAAAATTAATTCAAGATGGATTAAATACTTAAATGTAAAACCCAAAACTATAACTATCCTAGAAGAAAATCTGGGCAATACCATTCAGGAGATAAGCATGGGCAAATATTTCATGACAAAAATGTCAAAAGCAATTGCAACAAAAGCAAAAAAGTGACAAATGATATATAATTAAACTAAAGAGTTTATGCACAGCAAAATAAACTATCATCAGAATGTACAGGCAACCTGCAGAGTGGGAGAAAATTTTTCAATCTATCCAACTGACAAAGATCTAATATCCAGAATCTACAAGGAACTTAAATTTACAAGAAAAATGAAACAACCCCATTAAAAAGTGGGCAAAGGACATGAACAGACACTTCTCAAAAGAAGACATTTATGCAGCCAAGAAACATGAAAAAAAGCTCAACATCACAAACTACAATGAGATACCATCTCACGCACGTCAGAATGGTGATTATTAAAGTCAAGAAACAGATGTTGGTGAGGTTGCAGAAAAACAGGAGTGCTTTTACACTGTTGGCGGGACTGTAAACCATTGTGGAAGAGGGTGTGGCAATTTCTCAAAGATCTAGAACCAGAAATACCATTTGACTCATCAATCTCATTACTGGGTATATACCCCCCAAAATATAAATCATTCTAATACAAAGATACATGCACGTGTATGTTCATTGCAGCACTATTCCCAATAGCAAAGACATGAAATCAACACAAATGCCCATCATTGATAGACTGGATAAAGAAAATGTGGTTCATATACATCATGGAATACTAGCAGCCATAAAAAGGAGTGAGATCATGTCCTTTGCAGGGACATGGGTAGAGCTCAAAACCATTATCCTCAGCAATCTAATGCAGGAATAGAAAACGAAACTTCGCATGTTCTCACTTATAAGTGGGAGCTGAATAGTGAGAACACATGGAGACAGAGGGGAATAACACACACTGAGGCCTGTCTGGGGTCATGGAAGGGAAAGCATCAGGAAAAATAGCTAATGCATACAGGGCTTAATATCTAGGTAATGGGTTGATAGGTGCAGCAAACCACCATGGCACACATTTACCTATGTAACAAACCTGCATATACTGCACTTGCATCCCAGAACTTAAAATAAAAATAATTTTCTTTTAAAAAAAGAAGATGCCTAATTTTTATGTTATATGCAATTATTATGAGAATTTGAGGAAAAATGTTCCTGTTTCAAATACAATATATATATATTTTTTCTCCATTTTTCTTAACATAGAATTTATATGGGCCTACTATTATGCATATATTTTTATGTTTTCAGTTATACTTTTGTTAAATACATCTAAAATTAAATGAATTATTTAGGAGAAAACTTAGTTTTAGAAGGTCAATCTTCTCTCTAGTCAGCACTGTCAAATAAAAATATAATGCCAACTGGATATGTAATTTTAAATTTTCTCATAGCATTTACAAAATAGAGTAAGCAACTCTGTATCATGATATGACTAATATTATTAACTGTACAATTCCTCACTTCTCACATTCCCCCCACATCCCTGTATCAAAATCTGTTGCCAGGTAGCATCACAGCTTCTTCCACTGAAGAAGAAAGTATATATTTCCACTCCTTGACTTTTAGATTGGCTATGAAACTTGTTTCAGACAATAGAATGTTCATGGCATGATATGATCAAATGCTTAAAGATTCCTTGTGTATTTAGGATTCTTGCTTTGTACCACCGTCATTTTCAGGGGATGAATATACCTGGGCAACTTGTTTGTCTTTTAAGGAGTATGAGTAGCATGTAAAACAGACACAGTTTAAGCCTATATCAGTCAACCTTTAAATAACTTGAAGACTTGTGAGCTAAATAAAGCTTTGTCATATTGCAAAATACTACTAATAATAAATGATAGCTAATCTTATTAAATGCAAACTAATTTTAGTGATAGAAAGTGAGAAAAGTTTTGGGGATGAACAATATGTTCATTCTCTTGATTTTACTGATGGCTTCACAGGTGTGATAATATGTAAACATTTATCAGATTGTACTCTAAAAATGTGCAGTTTGTTTTATGTTAATTCTAGCTCAATAAAACTATTAAAATGCTTATTGTCGTATGTGCAGAGTTTAGAGTGGTTAACCAGCATATTGCGGCCATAGTTTGAATAATTACTTTGTTCTGTAAGTAGGAGCTGTACCATATCTTACCTTTGTTACACCATGATGGTTTTAATACTAAAGGAACATAATACTTTCAGCATAATTTGGAATAATAATATAATTTTCCTATGCCTATTGATATGGTTTGACTACACCCAAATCTCGTCTTGAATTACAGTTTCTATAATCCTGACATGTGGTGGGAAAGGCCCAGTAGGAGGTAATTGAATCATGGGGGCAGTTACCCCCATGCTGCTGTGCTTACAAGATCTGATGGTTTTATAAGGGGCTTTTCCCCCTTTTGCTCAGCCCTTCTCCTTCCTGCCATCATATGAAGAAGGATGTGTTTGCTTCCCCTTCTGCCATAATTATAAGTTTTCTGAGGCTTCCCTAGCCATGTGGAACTGTGAGTCAATAAAACCGCTTTCCTTTATGAATTACTCAGTCTCCGGAAGTCCTATATAGCAGTGTGAGAACATGCTAATGCGCCTATATAAGTAATATTAGATGTCATTTGTTGGTTAAACAAATATTTATAAATTACTAGCTTTGTTCTAGGCTTGGCTCTAGGCACTGGGGAAATAAAGTGAATAAAAAAGTCAAAACACTCACTCTGTCTACATATAACTTAAATTCTTATGGGTAGAAGAAAACAAATATGAGATTAATATTTTATTTTTCTCTCCAAATTTTATTTTAGCTTTAGAGGTCACATGTGCAGGTTTGTCACATGGGCAAATTGCATGTCACAGAGGTATGGTATACATACAGATTATCTCCTTAACTGGATAATAGGTATAGTATCTTGTGAAAGGAAAATAAATCTTGGTGCGACCAAATCACTAAACTAAAGTAAAAAGTAAAGCTGGGAACTTCTTAGGGCCAACCTACCTCCTATTCTATTCAATATCACCTCTCTGCTCACTGAGATAAATGCATATCTGATTGCCTCTGTTGTAGAGGTTAATCAGAAACTCAAAAGAATGCAACAATTTGTCTCTTATCTACTTGTGATCTGGAAGCCTTGTCGTGCTTTGAGTCTCCCTGCCTTTGCTTTGAGATGTTGCACCTTTTCAGGCCAAACCAATATTCACCTTGCATATGTTGATTGATGTCTCATGTCTCCCTAGAATGTATAAAAACCAACTGTGCTGTGACTACCTTGGGCATGTGTCCTCAGGACCTCCTGAGGTTGTGTCACAGACATGTGTCCTCAACCTTGGCAAAATAAACTTCCTAAATTAACTGAGACCTGTCGCAAGTTTTCAAGGTTCACAACCATCCTTGCCCTCTTCCAACCCTTCCATGCCAAGTAGGCCCCAGTATCTATTATTCCCTCTTTGTGGGAATTGTATCTTCTTTAGTAGTTGGACAATCAAGATGTCTTCTTACAGCAAAGTTTGAATGAAATTCAAAATATATTTATTGCTCAAGAAACCTTTACTAAGTACCTATTGATACTAAGCAATATAAAGATGAGGAATGATTCAGAGGTATTCATGTCGGAAATATGTAATACATATGCATAAAACCAAAATAAAATAATTTCAATTATTAAAAAAAGAATAATGGCTTCAGACATCTCCAGGAGGTAAATAATTAACTAAAACCTGTGAAAATACGCAGATATGAGGTTGTGGGGGATAGTACTGACAATGATCTCACTTGCACATGCCCCAGTTACAGGCATTCTCATTCACTCTTTAAAAAAAGTATCCAATGTCTTCTAAACACCACATGCTTGTATGTTAAATACAGGCCTTGAATTTCCAGTCTTTAACCTGTGACAGTATTGTTTAAATGATAATGTATTTAAATTAGTTCTGAGATAATTTCAAGTAGGGGGTACAATCTCAATGACTTATAAAACAAAAACTTATTCATTCTTCATGTAAAACCTATGGCAGAATTCTTAGTTGGGTAGTTTTTGTACCTGCTATCTTTTAGAGAAGCCTAAGGGACCTTGTTTCAATAGTCTCAAAATCCATTCCTAAGCAAATTATTCTAGTTCCCATTGGTACAAATTAGTCACAGCCTGCAGTTATTTGATGAATAATCACTTTCCTCCCATGTGGGGACAGTATTACTTTCATCAGGCTCTGCCATTACCTATCAATCATACTCTAGAACCAATGAGGAGAGATACAGGCAGGTCTTCAGGGGGATAAGAATCATCTTTTTAGATTTTCACCTTAAATGAAGCTTCTGTATAGTCTTCAGGCCATAGAAACCAGCTATAGTTTAACAAGAAATAGTAGGAATTTTAATCTCATGGTGTTCATATTAATTTTGGGGCTTAAATTATTATGCATTTATATGTCTGTATTAAAATATCTCATGTACCCCATAAATATATATACCTACCAAGTACCCATAAAAATGGAAATAAAAAAATTACAGATTTACAGTCTCAAACATATCCAGCACAAATGCACCATCCTAGGCCTCAAAGGTCCTATTTCTTTATGATTTTCCTGACTTTTGAGTTGGAGATCTGCCATAGTTACTAATAATTTTGTCTCCCTTCTAATTCTTGCACATTTAATATGAAATATTTTGCTTGACTTTAAGCACAGTCTGTCCTTCAGTTATGGTCCCATTAAACACTGCTTCTACAGCTATTGCATAAGCTAGTGTGTTCCTAAAATCTATATTCCACCTTGATTCACCACAGGTCAGTTTTAGTAATTCTGATACTATAGCATACGGACATTTATCACTGTTTCCTCTGGGACATGAGATCCTCATTAATATCTGCTCTGGGCCCGGTGGCTCATGACTGTAAACCTAGCACTTTGGCATTTGTGACGGGCAGGTAACTTGAGGTCAGGAGTTTGAGATGAGCCTGGTCAACATGGTAAAACTCCATCTCTACTAAATATTACAAAAATGAGTGGGGCGTGGTGGCAGGCACCTGTAATACCAGCTATTTGGGAGGCTGAGGCAGGAGATTCGCTTGAACCCGGGACATAGAGGTTACAGTGAGCCAAGATCGTGCCACTGCACTCTAGTCTGGGAGACAAAGTGAGCCTTTGTCTCAAAAAATGAAAAATCTGCTCAGAAAGTGATCCATTTCTGGCTGGGCACGGTGGTTCATGCCTGTAATCTCAGCACTTTGGGAGGCCAAGGTGGGCAGACTACCTGAGGTCGGGAGTTTGAGACCAGCCTGACCAACATGGAGAAACCCCGTCTCTACGAAAAATACAAAAAATTGACTAGGTGTGGTGGCACATGCCTGTAATCCCAGCTACTCGGGAGACTGAGGTAGGAGAATCACTTGAACCCTGGAGGCAGGGGTTGCAGTGAGCCGAGATCACGCCATTGCACTCCAGCCTGGGCAACAAGAGCAAAAACTCTGTCTCAAAAAAAAGAAAAAAAAAAAGAAAGAAAGAAATCCAATTCTGCTAAATCTATGCATGCATGGGTTCTACTTCCTAGGAATATTGGCAGTGTCAGCTATTTTAAGACATATTTCCCCAGCTAGAGACTGAAATAAGTTTTTATGTTCCAATCTAGTAGTTATTTGTAAGGTAAGAGGTAAGTGGAAAAGTGATAAAAGTTTGATGAAAGCCAATGTAGTGTGCTTTGTTTAGCAATTTACAACTCTAATCAATTGAGATTTTTGAATTTGGATTTTGTAGTCACTTTCAGCCAAATGTAATCTTAACTAATAGAATCTGTTGTTTGCTCTCAAGAGCTCTGATTGTTCAGGTACATTTATTGAGTTTTTGTGTGTGTGTGTGACAGGCACTGTGCTAAGATATTTATATACACTGTTATTTGATCCCTTAATAGTTCAATGGAAGTGCTGTTATCTGCCTTTTACAGAATATGAATTTGAAGCTCAGAGGATTGCCTCAGGTTCCTTAGGTTACACATTTGTTAAGTGACACTACCACATCTTGAATTCATATCTGTCTGAGTAAAAAAATTCATACCTTGAATACTATAGCAGCTGGTATGTGATTTTTACAATAAAAAAATTCATGCTTTTATTGAGATGAAATCTGTATTGCTCTAGCTTAGATTCTTTGTGTACATACAATGCCATTTACTATTGTACCTCTCTCTCACCTGAAAGCTTATCAAATACTAGATTGTAGATTGTAAAAATTATATCCCCTAACTCATCACTGTTATTCTACAGGCAAACGAATTATTTAGTTTCTCTGTTTATTGTTGCTGTTATCTAAATATAAGCATGCTTTAAATTGTGTCTCCTAATAACTACTATCTAGAATAAAAAGCAAAATTTCCTACATAGATTTTCTATGTGGTATATCATAAGATGATCACCTCGCCTTTCTGGTGGAATATTTATTAGAATAGACATTGTTTGAAGCTTTATCAACTTTTTAATCATGTTGAATAAATTTAATTTTTAACCTCTTTAATATTAAATACCATTTAACTAGCTTTCTCTATTCTGAATGTGTCATGCTTTAGACTTGAGTGTAGAATCTTGTGGTTAACACTGTTTTATGTTGCAAATATTAACCAGTAGTTTTAGGTCTGCCAATATCTCTTTCAGTCTTCATCAAATTTATTCTAGAAGCCACTTGGATTTGTTTGCTAGAGATACAACAAATAAAAGAGAAAACTTCACATCAATATCCGTTATGAATGTGGATGCAAAAATCCTCAACAGAATACCAGAAAACCAAATTCAGCAGCACATGAAAAAGATAATGCACCAAGATCAAATAGCATTTATTCCTGTGATGCAAGGTTGGTTCAACATATGAAAATTAGTAAGTGTGATTCATCACATAAACAGAACTGAAAATAAAAATCACATAATTATTTCAATATATGCAGAAGAGGCTTTCAGTAAAATTTTTATCTTTTTCTATCAGAATGTCTTGGAATGGGAAAAAATAAGAAAGAAGTACCATGTCTGGAAGAAAGTCAGCAAACACACCAAACGTGTTGCCACTTATCATTCTGCTACGGCAGACATTTGTAATCCATCCCTGCACTGGTTCCCACTGAGCTCCTTTTCAGTAACACAATCTTTATCAGCACATTGACCAGAAAGCCACTGCCAGTCAGGGGGTGTTGGTACCCAAGACATTAAATAGTTTTCTTACTTCAGGACATAACAGGAATTTTGACTTCATTGTAAAGCTGTAATGTATCAAAAATATTCCCCACCCTGTGTCCAAGTGCTCTCACATGTACCCTAGAACTTAAAGTATAATTTAAAAAACAAATACATATATATAATATATATATTACTATTCTCGGCAATAAAGCTTTAGTAAGGACTATACTTCTTTCCCATCTGCCACAAAAAGAAAGCAGAACGTCATGTAAATTTAGAAGTGCCGGCATCTTCTTTCTTGAAAAATTGTAATGATATTGATTATTAACAATAATTGATTTAGGGACAATTTACTATTTCAAGCTTTGTGCTAAGTAATTAATTTCATGGATTATCTCAAGTTTTATTCACAGGGCTATTATGAGAGAGATATCCTCATTTACAGATGAGAAAACCTAAATAAGATAAATTATTTGACTTGTTAAATATAGTATAGACATTGAGTAGTGGAACCATGATATAAACCTGTGCAGTCTGAATGTAAAGCTTTCATTCTTAAAATTTATTGGTTTTATTGACAATGACTAATCTGAAAATACACACCCTGATTAAGTTTTAAGTCTCCCTCTCCCTGTCTGTGTTTTGTGTGTGTGTGTGTGTGTGTATAATACATCTATTTATAGATGTACTATAGATGTATTATATATAATATACACACATGCATATATTTATATATGTATTATATATGTATATATGTATATGTGTATATAAAAATATATGTATTTATATATGCATTATATATTATATATAATACATATATACATATGCATTATATATTATATATAATACATATATACATATGCATTATATATTATATATAATACATATATAATATGCATTATATATTATAATACATATATAATATGCATTATATATTATAATACATATATAATATGCATTATATATTATAATACATATATAATATGCATTATATATTATAATACATATAATATGCATACTATATATACATACTATAATACATACAATATAAATATAAATATGTTTATAATAACATACATACTATATATAAACAACATATAATACATACAATATAAATAGATATTATATATAATACATATATAAAAATATATGTATAAATATATACACATATAAATATATAATACATACATATATGTGGATATATAATATATAATACATATATAAATATACATATTTATATATATTTGTGTATATTTATATACATATTTGTGTATTTAACTGTGTGTTTTTGTATATTATATATAATACATATATTGTGTGTTTTTGTGTATATTATATATAATACAATATATATTTTTGTATATATTTTGTGCATATTATATATACAATATACATAAAAACACACACACAGTTAAATCTCTTAAATTTAATATATTTTTTAAAAGTCCTGGCTGGGGCTGGGCGTGGTGGTTCACGCCTGTAATCCCAGCACTTTGGGAGGCCGAAGTGGGCAGATCATGAGGTCAGGAGTTTGAGACCAGCCTGACCAACATGGTGAAACCCCGTCTCTACTAAAAATACAAAAGTTACCCGGGCATGGTGGTGAGTACCTGTAATCTCAGCTACTCAGGAGGCTGAGGCAGGAGAATCGCTTGAACCCAGAGGTGGAGGTTGCAGACAGCTGAGATCGAGTCACTGCACTCCAGCCTGGCGACAGAGAGAGACCCTGTCTAAAAAAAAACAAACAAACAAACAAACAAAAAAAAACCGTCCTACAGTTCTTTAAGTGAAAAAAACAAAACAAATCAAAATAAAAACCTTTAACCTGAATTTTATAATGCAGAATTGGAAAAGCAAAACAAAACAAATACAAAGAACTACAGAGATGAAATTCTTCATTAGTGTCTAATCTCAAAAGTGCTGTTTTCTAAACAAGATTATGAATGCTGGAGCTCTGCTCAGTAAAACATTTAATAGGCCAAGGTGACTGATGCCACACTCATAATAACCTTCACACAAAACATGCCACACAAGAAAAAAGCGAAATAAAATGGACTTTAAGACTTCCATACAAACACATCAAACAAGAGATCTAAAAAGAAGTGGCAAGATCATAGAGTGAAAACATCTCTTATTTATATTTGTGAACAAGTAAAGTAGGCTTCACATGAAGAGATGTTTTCAAATAAGGAATAAAAAAAGAAAAATGATAATTAATGACTATTACGCTTTTAGATTTTTATCTCACACAAAAAGGGTCAGCCATGGGGATCTGAGGACAAATTGAAAGTTTGCCAATCCACAGAATTAATCTTAAATTTCAATTTGAAGTAATTATCATTTATATTCATTCTGAGTCATTGAAGGCATTAACTTTAAGAGAGATCGTAAATACTGGATTTCAATGTTATTCCTTTTGGGAAATGTCAGGTTAAGAAAGAGCTTAAAATGGGCAAAATTTGATTTGCTTCTTGAATCAAACTTTTTTTGTTAATCCCACAAATGGGTAAAACTGCTAGAAAAAAATATTATATTATGAATGACAGTTAACAAAGGTGGAAAATAATAAATAAGAAAGGACACAACCTAATATCTTTAATTGACATCTATTTTTTTTTTCCAAAATGCTTTCTATTCTTCAAAAAAAGCAACAGCCACATTGGTTTGATGGCTATTTTACAATGCTGACCCTTGTCTTTCAAAACACACACACACACACACACACACACACACACATATTTTGGGAGGAAATACTTAGTTTTGACCATTGGTTTGATACAATTCGGTGGGACAGAAATATTAGTAATTTGGTATCACTTGTCATTCTAAAAGAAAGTGTTATTTTCTCAGAGGATAAAAAAAAAATTTCTAAATCTGTTTCTAAAGCTATGAAAGAGCAAGCTCAGAGCCTTAAGTTCAGACTGATGCAAGAGGCTAGCATCTAAAGCCAAAGTGATGACTTCTTATTGGAATGGCAAAAACTAAAATAGGTAATCATTGAAAAACATCAGCTTTTTTGGAATAAGCCTTTTTTTGGGGTGCATGCAATGCTTAGAGACTTGATATATCCTTTTACATAGTTTAAGAATACAGAGAATACAGAAAAGAATACAGAAAAGATGTGAAAGGGATAATGCAGAAAGGCTTTTTGGAGCCAAGAGTGGTGTAACAGCTAGATATGTTTGACTGTTGTCAGACAGTCTACCTATTTGTGGGATTAACAAAAAAAAAGTTGATTTCAAGAAGCAAAGCAAGTGTTCTCTGTTATCCTCCAAGTGTCCTGCGGCTTTGTGTCTTAGGAGCATATTTATTTTACCCATTCATCCCTACCCAGGCTATTTTCCTGGATTTTAGTAGTATACATTAATTTCTCCCCACATCTATGTACTGCTAGTCTTCTTGTAAATTACCTTTTAATGATATGGAGTTGTTTACAAGGTGCTTGGATTAAACTTAAAGATTTAAGACTTGGTTACTAGAATTCTTCAGGTCATCACTAGTGCCTACCAAAGGCTGGCAGACTCGTAAGTACACAAAGACCAGAGAAACCATTTTAGCAAAGGTATGAATTTGGAACTTGATAACAGCACATTTTTTAAAGCAAAGTAGACATCTGAGATCACCTCAGATTGGGCAATATCTTGGAACTCTAATAATCAAATAAGTTGAACATGGTCAAGATGCTGTGTTTCAAAAAAAATTGTTTGCTGTTACATACAGCAGTCCCAAGACACTACTACACTTCAGGATATAGTTCCAGCCCTTGTTGAATTGCTTTTCGTAGATTCTGCCGCTTGAGAAACTGAAACTGGAGAGTTTTCCCCAAGTCAAATGCAAAGAAAATACGTTTTTGCTTTTCGCCATTTGACACACCAACCTTGCTCTTCATTTTGGATCTTCTTTCTTGCTTGTATTGTCTCCATTCTCTGTGGTATTCTTATCTTGCATTTAAAATTCCCAGCTGCAGACCAGTTTTTAGGAGAAAGCTGAACTCTGTGTCTCTGAATTTCCAATTTCCTTTTCTTTCCCTTACGGATATCATTTGTGATGAGGAGGACAGGCAAGGGCATTTTTAATAGTATTCATTAAAGTGGATTACTTTCTAGATGACAATTTAAATAAAATTATTTCATTTACATGAATACCTAGTTTAGTTGCTGAAATATGAATATGAATAGAATGGTGCTTTATCTAAGAAGGTGAATGCCCTATAATGCAGAATGGAGAAATTCTGTTGTAATGCTGTCTTTCATTTAAGGTCTGGAATTAGTGGTCTTAAAAATAAAAACAGGTTGAGTGCAGCTAGTCTGTCTAAGTGGCATGTTGGATAGTAGATGAGGCTACCTAGCTGCACATTTTCTCTTCTAATGTTGATGCCAAAACCAGTTTTATTTTAGTGTGACACATCCTTTTTTCTTGTAACTGAGAACCTGGGATCTTATTTATGAAGATGAAGACCATTATTCTGCCCAGGACTTTGTGATTATCTTTTACTGACATTTCGCTTTTCCTATGTTTATATCATTACTATCCAAACCAATTTTGAAGTTTATAGCCTCTATACATGTTTTCTTTATTATAATCTCTCCCTACACCTAGAAAGGTGGTTTTTAAATCATAGATATTGATAAATTTATTTGTTGTTTGAGTGTACATTTTCTGTTTCTAGGAAAAATGTATCTTCTTTCCTAAATGCTACTTCTGGATTAAATGTCCCTATATTCATATACTTTTGGCATTGAATATTCTATGAAACCCTTATATTTCAGAACAAACTAGTATTTTGTTCTAATAGAATAAGATCAGTTGTGTAATGTCTAGACTCTGAAATTTACCCCAAAATTGAGTAATCCTTTATTGTCCTTTGCTGTGGAAATATCTGTTGACAATAATATCAGTGATCTATAAAGTGTAAGTTGAGAGGGATTTGGCTAGGATAATAAAATTTCACCCTTTTAAATAATATTATAAATATCATACACATCATTTGGCCTTACAATCTTAATTGATTTAATTCTGTATCTGAGGACCATATTAGATTTTGTGCTGATTTTTCTAATGGGCATTCATCTACTCTTAAAGTTTGACTTAAAATGTAACTTGGTGTTATCCCTAAATTTAAAGTAACCTAATAAAGTAACCTGAAATATGAATATAAATAGAACAGTGCTTTATCAAAGAAGGTGAATGCCCTATAATACAGAATGGTGAAATTCTATTGTAATGCTCTCTTTCATTTAAAGTCTCGGAGTAGTGGTCTTAAAAATAAAAACAGGTTGAGTGCAGGTTTTAGCAAAGGTATGAATTTGGAACTTGTACATAATTAATTTAGTGAATATTGTGTTTTATTTGGAACTAAGTATATAATTCATTTTCAAGAATTGTAAGATTGTAATTTTGTGTAAACTTGTAAGATTGTGTCTCACAAGACACAATCTGTAGAATTGTCTCTACTGAGGCTTCATCAACTTTCATCAGATCAACTGAACACTTAATTTATAATGCAAAACAGTAATTCCATCATATAGCTATCTAACAAGAATCATCACCACTCTATATGATATAATGGATTCTAGATTTGGTTAAATACACAGGCCATAATGATTACCTAGAAATATAACGTCTCCTAAGATTACTTCTAATGGTACTTGGATAGTGTCATGAAATCAGGTCTGTATAAGATAGACTTTGTCACAAAACAGAATAGTATATTGACCCCAAAGCCTGCACATTGTTTTAAGTTTTTCTATTATATTTGAATAATCTATACATACAATATAATATGATCATTCAGAGAGCAACATTTAGTTTTGGTCCACACAAGAAATTATTTTCTGCAAGTGTGTTACCCTTCCAGCCACTCCTTTCCTGAATAATGGGTGACTTTTTAACCTCCAGCATTCATATTAAGCACTAATTTTACCCCATTCCCTTGTATTTCTGTAAAAAGAAAGTCAATTGAACTATTTGTTTTTTATTTCCACACTTGGTAACTAAGTTAAGTGCTCACAAGATGAATGTAACTGACTTGCTAGCTGTTTTAGAATATGGAAGAGAAAAAAAATCCTCAAATTCATTTCCAACATTATTTCCCCTGCCCTGATTAGTTTTGAGGACTTCCTACAGTGTCATGCCACACCCAGGATGTATAGCTTTTAAGAGCAGCATAGATGAGAGTCCGCAGGAAAAGGGGAATAGTGTAAGTAAAATCGTGTTGATTATCAAATGAATCATGAATCACTATTTAATAATCTGTTTTCGAGATGTAAGTTTGTACTGACTTTAATATGAGCTATAATATATAAATTGAGCAATGAAATATAATTAGTCAAGTCTGGTGGAAGCTAAAACCTTTCAAACCTGGAAGTGGTTTACATATAATAGATTCCTTCTACTGAAGTTAAGATGACTCCTGCTAAAGAAACATGCTTCCAGAACAAAAACGACCAATTCTAAAAAAAGAATCTATATGCATAAAAGTCAAAAGATGCACATTTCTAATTATTTTTCTTATGTTTTGAAGATTGTCCTAAAGCCTCATGTGTTCCAGTAACATCTAGATTTCTCAGAATGCATGAGAATCTTGCAGATTATTGTACAGCAAGAACTTACAAAAAACAGACAGGATCTCTCAAGACAAATAGTAAAGATTGCAACAAGCTCTGCTTTTTGTGATAAAAGTACTTTATACATGTTAGATTTGTATGCCTTTTGCCCAGTTGAAAACAAAAGTACTCTCAGTCTCTCCTATCTCCACTGCCCACCTCAACACACATACAGAGGCCAAACCTGCTGTTTATAAGAAGGAAAATATGAAGGATGACAGAATCCTTAGTTGTTATTTTAAATTTAGACCTTGCTAAATCTAGTAAAATTCTCTCTAGGTAAGTCTTGGTACAGACATTACTTGATCACCATGGCATGCTGAGCACTTTATGGTCAATCAAATATCTTAAAATATTGATAAACAAATGGTTTTTATCTTAACTACAAAAACACAGGAACCATTGCTTTGGAAGAGAAAGAAGATAGGATAGGAAAGGGTCATAGATCCTTCACAGTCATATTATAATTGCAGGATTTATGACTTATGGGTAATCAATAAAATTTGCTCAGTTTTGGAGTTAATGAGATACCATACCAGGCAGTAAAATTATATGTAAATAAGAAAAAGATCCAAAATGTTAAAGCTGAAAAGATAGCATAACAGCTAAATAAATAAGAGAGACACAAGAAAGCAGATTGAAAAACTAGAGAAAGAAAAGATGGAATAAGGTTCAAACAAATAAAACACAATATTCACTAATTCAATGAATATTGAATTCCAAAATCTTCAGGAGTATTTCTTTCATGTATAGCATGAATTATATCTCTGGTCCCTGGGCCAGTTATTAAAGGGGTGAACCACATCAACTCATGAAATAGTAGAGACGCATAGCAGCTTTAAGGACCAATGGCTCTTTCTCAACTTATCCAGCCAGGAGTCTCTCCATGTGATGGGGACATGAAGGCAGGTATGATTCCAGGCATGCAGGAAATTAACAAATAAGTTATTTAATTTGAGCTATGTTATAATGACTATTATAAAATGCTTTATCCATGTGCGTATTAATGAAACAGTGACTTTAAATATGACTATTTTCTACTTTACACACCTCCCACTCTATGTTTTTGACATTTTTAAGCTATCACCTGAAGATTCATTTCGTTCACTTACTGTCAGCACCAAAGAATTGCCCTCTTTGATGTACTTCACAGATTAAACTTTCTGAATTTTGCTTTTCATACACAGTAACCTCATGTTCCATTCTTAAAGTTCTTGGAAAAATCTAATTTTTCAGTCAATAAGAGTATATATTCCTTACCTCACAAAGTGTGTTTTCTCTAGAAAATGTAAAATTAGGATGTGGAAATTAGATTATTTAATAAACTATTAAAATCCATGGAATATGTATGTTAAGCAGTAGGGCTCTTTGGAAGCCATCAAGTCACACTACATAATAAGCTTCCTCTATGAAACTAATTCTGCTTACCTCCCCTGTAAGAGGATTACATTCTTCTTACTAAAATCACTCCCTGTGAATTATTTTGAAAGTATATCTTGAAAATAAGAATCTATTACCTAATCATCATTAATTAGGAGTATTTACATCCCATGAACCCCTAATGTAATAAAATGCATCATGATTTTTTTTCTAAATGTTTAATGTCTCAAATTTCCAATACAATTTGTATCCCAGGAATGCTAAGATTTAAAAATTAGGCTACAAGCAGACTACCAAAACTCTGGGAAATAGTATGGCATGTAGGGTAGTAACATTTCATGAGGGATCTAGGAAAACAGACAGAAATTTCAATGGACGAAAACACTAAATACCTGAATGACCTACCACACGTATTCAAAAACACTATAAACTCTGTGTTTCAGCATTAAAATATGGCTTATTTGTCATTTCTTACTTTTCATCCCATCCTTTCTTCACTCTACTCCCTTGCAATCAGTTGATGTTATTGGATATTTTCAACTTTAAAATAGAAATGCAGTTTGGAAGTAAAACAATAATGAAAGACTCTACAAGCACTGCAGAGTCAACCTAGGAACCAAAATTAAATTGAGTTTTTTCTACATATTGCCACTAAAAAAAACTACTATCAGAACTTTTTAAAAAATTGCTGAAGATGCAAGATGGAAAATGGAATCCATACTTTTCAGAAAATATATTAGCTCTCTGTTATGAGCAAGCTGAGTCCTCAAACCAAACTATATCCTTGATTCTATAGAGGACTGCCTGACTGTCTAAAATGGGGAAATATATAAAATCAGGAGAGACAGATATGTTCTCATTTTAGTATTTTTCCACTGTTTGAGTACAATTTATATACATATTTGTTGATTTACGGTTGTTAGTCTACATATTTTTTCTACCTAAAAATAAGTAAATAAAAATGTTAAACATCTGAATGACTGGCACAATACACAGATACAGTCTACATATGATAAGCTATTTATTCGTATTTCACTAATCTGTGTGTTTCTTTACTATTACTAAACGCAGGAGTATGATTTTTATATATTCCATCAGGTTAGAACTCTTTAATATATTTTAGAGAATATCCTAACCTGCAATATTTAGAAATAAAGGGAAATTTAGTGAAATACAATTTCCTATGTTATTGTTTAGTAAGAAAAAAAGTTATAGTGAACTAGGTAAAAGTAAACAGTAATTGATGTGTATATATATACACAAGACAAAGAAAAAAATCCTTAAGAACATTATGGGGAGAGAAAAAAGAGAACAATCCAGTCCTAGCATCATACTTTTAGCAGGAAAAATATCAACAAGTGATTTCTGATTCATCTGTACTGAATATCTTTTATTGTAATGGATTTGTGTCTCCTCCAAAATTATTTAAAAAATACTTACATAGGCATTTAGAAGTGTTTCATTGAGGGGGCATAGGTCAGAGAACAAATAAGGAGGAAAACTTCATTTACCCTTTTGTTATCTTATCTCTCAGTGCATCTATTTATCCAACTATCCACCTTACAGGTTTTCACCCTGGAATGTTTCCAGAGTTTCTTCCTATGAGGGCAATAATGATATACTTTTTTGTTATCATTTATTTCTCTGATATATGCCTAACTCTTAATTGTGAGGCTTTCATGGTGCTAAGAGATTTAAACCTAAGTCTGAGCAAGGCTGATGTCCAGGCAGGGTTTAAACAGAAATTTGAGAGGTATTTCAACAATCTTAATGTTAGAATGTCAAACATGAATGCAAAGATAACAAGCATTAGCTGTTGGACCTAGAGATGAAAATATCCCGGATTAGGATGCACCCTAAAACCAATGACAAGTTTTCTTAAAGAGAAGGGAAGGAGACAAAAAACAAAGAGTAGAAGACCACATGAAGACAGAGGCAGAAATTAGTGTTATGTTGCCATAAGTCAAAGAACTCTTAGAGCCACCAGAGCCTAGAAAAGGCAGAAATAATTCTCCCCTAGAGTCTTTGAAGAAAGAGCAGCCCTGTCAATAATTTAATTTTACATTTCCAGGCCCCAGAACTATGGGAGAACATGTTTTTGTTATTTTAAGCAGCCAATTTTTCATAATTTGTTAGAAAGTTCTAGAATGCTAATATAAAGACCTACCTCTCTTATACAATAACAGCTAAAAAGAACATTTCTCAGATTCTCAAATGAGAGCATATCTGTCATTGCGCTTGGATACCCATCAACTAAAGACTATCCTAGATGGTGTATTTCTAGTGTTTTATGCAAGAGATACCTGAACATAGGTACTGATAGTGGAAATGGAGATAACTGGGCAATATTTAGCAGGAAGAAGTAGTAGGATTCAGTGATTGTTAAGGTGCCAGTGGTTAAGGAAGAGGGAGAGAGCAAGGATGACTGTCAGATATCCGCATTCATGAAAATCAGATATACAGCATAAGCAAATTATATATCTATTACTCAGTGTGTCAGTAACGGATTAATATTAAAACAAAAGATAAATTATGTGCTGATGGTGGAATTTCACACCCCATCAAATATTAAATTTGAGGAATATTTAAGAAAAATAGTAATGGCTACGCTTTGAGCCATTTGGTTGAACAGTTGCATTCTTTTCATGTCACTTTAGAGTTGTATAATAATATTTTACTTTATCTCTGCAGCAATGATCTGAGTACAGATATTTTATTTTACATTTGAAAATCCCATTGTATTTTATCATTTTTGTGGCTGAGAATTAAGAATTCATTGCTGTCATTAATATAATAAAAATTATTTCTCTTCACAGAGTCACATCTTTGCTTCTATCACATTCCCGTGCATTTAACACACAAGAGAACACTTCTAAAGAATGTTGTACATCTGACCCTTATTTCAGAACATTCATGTATGCACAATACAGACGTAAAACACAGGTTCCTTGTTTCAGGCATTGAGGCCAGCCTTAAAAGCAAGTGAAACCAAATTTAAAATTAGAGTCCTATTAAAAGGTCCAGATAAAATCTAGCTAATAATTACAGGATGGCATCAGTTTGCTAAGCTCATCAAGAATCCTGTTGGTGTAGAATATGAATGAAGGGTGACTCCCCAAGAAAGTACTTGGTGACTATGATTCTCTTATCTGATCAAGTCATTAAACAAGAACAAAAATGATGTGAAGTATTACAATGCAAGCTTGAAAAACAAAACAAAGTCAGACATTTTCCTCAGAGAATCAATATGATGGAAAAGCTGTTCTACTTCGCCCAATAATGATTCTTAAGTCCCATGGGTCTGCACTTGTCCTGCTCTTGTTATACATATTCATTTCACTTCTCAATTTTTTTTTCCTTCAGAAATTTGCCAGTGCCTCCCCAAGGTGAAATTAGGTGCATTTCCCACTTACTAAACCCTAAAAAAAATCACTTGCCATTTTCATTTTATTATTACCAGTGTTGTCTTTGCTTCTAAAGTGGAAGTGTCTCTATGGCAGGGCATCTGTTTTCACTCCTGTATTTCAAATTCCTAGCATAATACCTCATATGCATTGGCCAGTCAATAAGTGTTTCCTAATTTGCCTTAAAGACAAACTTCAATCTCATTTTATGAGATGGTCTAATTCCATTCCTTTTCACTCATAAATCTAAATTCTTTATGCTTCTGGTTCATTCTCAATCTATTCTTAGAAACTACTCAAACTCAAGATTGTTTTTTCTCCTCTAGTCTCCTAAAGTCAGTTACAGAAACCTTAGGTCTTCATTTTTTCAAGACAATATCAAGTTTATATGTTTGCTACCTTTACAAAAAACGAACCATCCTGATTCTTAATCTTTGTCTGATATTGTATTACACAAAAATATCTAGATAGATTTTACTAAATTTGAGATTGGTTGATTTAAAATATTGACTACATAGCAAGTATTAATAAAAGAAAAAATATTCGGAGGCTCTGGAGGGAATTAAAGGATATATATACACACCTACATATATAATAAGCAAACATATATATAATAATACATATGTATATAGTAATAACTAATATAGTAATAACATATACATATATACAATAATACATATATACTTCTATATGTATATATGTACAATAATATATATGTATTATTGTATTATATCTCCAAACAACTGTAGGTACTTTTTTGTGAAGAGTGACAAGTGGGCAACTCTGAGTGTAGTAGTTCCCACTTATCCACAGGAGATATGTTCCAAGACTCCCAGTGGAGGTCTGAAATTATAGATAGTACTGAACCCTGTATATACTTTGCTTTTTCCTATACATAGATACCCATAATAAAGTTTCATTTAATTAAAATGAAGTTAATCTGGTTCAAAACATTGCTGTCAATCACGTTTTCTATCCATGTCTTCTATCCACAAATATAATGCCTTTTTCATCTTATCTCAGCACTTACAGTTTTCCAGTTTGAGACTTAACAACAAAACCAGCACAAATTTCTTTTTTCTTCACAATTTCATGGACAATATTTCCTCTTGTTCCAGATCTTAGGAACCTCAGCATACATTTTCTTTTCTTTCTTGTCAAGAATTTTCACCGTTTCAGTTAAAGAAAAGTATTTTATGGCTTCTTTTTGACATATGTGAATTGCCAGCATCACTTCTCTTACACTTTGGGGCCAGGAGTAGGTAAAATAAGGGCTACTTACACAAGCACTAGGATACAGTGACAGTGGATCCAATAGCCCAGAAGGCTACTATGTGACTAAGGGGTGAAGAATGTGGACAGTGTTGACACACTGAACTGAAGGAGAATTCGCATCCTGGGCAAGACAGAATGAGGCGGCATGAGATTTTATCATGCTACTCAGAACAGCATGCAATTTAAAGGTTAAGATTTATTTCTGGAATTTTCTATTTAATATTTTCGGACTGTAGCTGACCAGGGAAACTGAAACCACAGAAAGCAAAAGTGTGGATAAGGGGGTCTACTGCAGTGTATTTTAGGGTAAGCTATGGCAGGATTTCCTTATTACAGAAAGGAAAAAGATGAAACCAGCTGGAGAAGCCAGCTTATTTTCACTAGTAAGATAGATATTCTACATAGACTGAATTTCTCCATGGATTTTTTTTATCCTTGGATTATCACTGCCAAAAAGAGTGATGACACAGCACCAAGTATATCGTTGATGATCATTTGCTAATGGCTAATTTGTGACCTATTTGCAGGTCGGAATACTGAGTTTGAAAGAAGATAAGTTACACTTCTACCATATATTCACAAAGATATAGTCATAATTTAAATTCAGGTCTCTCTAAATTAAGCTTAAAACATCACTTTGTAGCCAATATAGTTTGCAGCAGATGATTTAAGATGAGTTAACCTAGAAAATGAACAGAATAAAACATCAGATAAAAGCACATGTCACCCAAAATTTGTTTTGGAAAAGACAGAAACTTTTTTAATGAGAACTTTTATTTTGTCATCTGTTTTTTTTTTCGCTGAATATATGCTACCTCTAATACTATATTTTTTCAACATGTCCTTCTCAATTTGTTTGATATCTTCTTAAAAGTTTGTCTTGTCTAATTTCTTTTTAAACCATCTCAGAGTTTTCTTTCCTATTAAATTCCAGCGTTATTGATTGATTGCCTGGGTGTACAACTGCAGTTAGCAGTATTTTTAGAAATAAAACTACTTGTGACTAAAGTTTTAGAATTATATGCTTAACCATTCATATCTTATTCTTGATCTTAGGGAAAAGCATTTAATATTTCACCCTTAAGTGTGATGTTATCTGTGGATTTTATGTAACTACTTTTTATGTTGAGGAAACAGACTTCTGTCCCTAATTAATTGAGTGTGTTTATCACAAAATAGAATTATTGGTTTTGTAAAACACTTTTTTCAGTGTGTATTGGGATGATCTTTTTTGTCATTTCTTCTATTAATATGATATATTTAATTAGTTGATCTTAAGAGGTTAAATCAACCTTGGGATATATTATAATTTTCATGTTGTAAAATTCTTTTTATATTGTTGAACATGTTTTCATCAATATTAATAAGATACATTGGCCTGTAGTTTTTGTTTCTTTTGATGTCTTTTTTTGGTTTTGGTATCAGAATAATCCAGAACTCATTACTTTTTAGTCTTTATGAAATACTTTATTAGATTCAGATTTAGGGTAAGGCAAATTAGGCACTTGACTTGGGTGCAAATTTTAAAGGATTGCCAAAATACTTAGTAATCCAGATAAATATTAAAATGTAGTATTCTGAAATACCAAAATTAATGCAAAAATTTATAATAAACAAAATAGCAAGCTAAAATAAAGATAAATCCAATTTTTGTTTTCCTTTTCCTAATTCTCTAATATGACTCACGTAGCATTGGTCTCCTCTTCCATGTCCACATTTCCACACAAAGGGATAAAGATGTGAGATATCAGTCTTACATCTTGTTTGTTTGCTCTAAGTGGCTGAAATTGGGTGGTGCTTCAGAATAATGCCAGTTTTAAATTTCTATAATTGCTATAAAAATTTTAATTCTAGTCTGACTAGGGCTAGCATGTTAGTATGCTCAGCACCCTTGCCATATGATACCCTTTGCTATCATGGGACTCTTCAGAGAGTCCCTTCCAGCAAGAAGGTTCTCACCAGATGGGCCCCCTCAACCTAGGACTTCCTAGCCTCCACAGCCATAAGAAATAAATTCCAATTCTTCATTAATTACCCAGTTTCATGTATCTGCTATAAGAAAGAGAAAATGAACTAAAACAGAAAGACATAAAAAATTATAGGCCAAACATGCTTGTGGAAATATGCTCACGAAACTATTGAAAGCAGCACATAAAAAATGAGATGCTTGTATCTTACAAGAAATTTTATCATATTTATAATTAGTTGTACATTGAAGCAATAGATGTTTCTAAAGATGAAAAGAAAATGAGTATAATCATTTTCTGGACAAAGACAAAAATAAACTCAACATATTATCATATTTAAATCTTATCTACCAATTAATCTTCCACAAAGACCAATATCAGCTTTGCCATGATGTTGCCTCCTATTCTGTCAAAACAGCTGGGGAAAAAAAGAATTTACTGTAGTAAACTCTAATAAGGGTGTTTATACGCATAGGAAAAAGTGGAGTGAATTTTTAAGCACATTCTAAACATGGTGAATGGCCTATTTTATGTCAAGATAGAGACCACTCTTATTGAACATAAGATGAACAAGAAGAAAAAAATGGCTTCAGATAACCACAGGATGGTATATGTCATTATTGCTTTACTCATTCATACTGAAGAATCACACTCCAGGCAAATTTAAGAGATACGGTATGTATGGATTAATATAAGAAACATTTCTCAATTGTCAGTTAATGACAAAAGGTGTTTATTTCATACTGAGAATTGAATATGTAGAGATTTAAATATCTGGTCTTTCTAGAAGTCTCCACTGAAAAATTATGTAAGCAATGCGAATCATGGATAAATACAATTAGACATATCTCCCTTGATGTTACAAATCAAAACTAAGACAAGAGCCAGATGATTAAAGTGTTTGTTCCCTTAACCATTATAAATTAGATTTTCAAGGATACATAATCTGTTTTCCAAAATAAAATTAATTCATAATGACATTACCAAGCAGCCTCTCTTTATATTTTCATTTATTTAGAAAATATTTTTGACTGAGTATTATTATCAATTGAAAATGTCGAAAACAATTTCTTAACTAGAAATGCCACGTATATTTTAGCTCCTTACCTGCAAATAGCATGTATATATGTTAGTTTCTAAAATTAACTCAGATAATTTATATAGATAATATGGATATAATAGTTTAGTTCTTAGATGAGTTATACTGGAAAACAGCAATTAAATTTTGAATAATTCAGAAATGCATAATATAAAAAGTCACAGTTGTCAGAGACATAAAGGTCATGGTTCATGACTGAAATTATATTGTCCCAGAAATAAATTGGTAAATCAGTATTAACATAAAAATATAACATAAAAAATACTCATGTACTCCTAACTTCCAACAGTGTGATATTGTGTTTGCATAGGTGGTGAGTTGAGTATAAATGTTGAAGATGAATCTAGGATCAGTTTACATAGAAAATTAAAAGAAAATTATAATTTTAACTCATTTGCTATTGCTGTCATTCTGTCTTGTCAGATTAGAGGAATTATACTTCTATATTTTTAGCCAAGTTTCTGTGATGTTGCAGAATTAATGATTTTTAATAAATATTTTTTCCAGAAATAAGATTTGTGTACAACTATAACTTAACTGTGAGCAGGGGCCTCACTGTCAATCCTTATCTGAGAAAATTATATCCAGTCTGTTCCCTGAAACTCAGCATCATGGCCTGAGGTAGACCACACAGACTTCCCAAGATTTCAGCAAATTCCCATTGGATTTTCACCATCCAATGGGAAGGTGCAACTTTCACCTCAAAACATATTACTTCTTTCTTTCCAGTTTAGCCAAGCAACATGATTCATCTTTTATATGACAATATATGAGAGATTTTGTAACTTGTGTACAAAAGTGATTAAAAATTATTAAATATGTACCCATTTTCAGGTAATGAAAACAACTTCAAATACAATAATATTCTTAACTTGTATCAATATTCACTTAGCCCAGTCTTCAGCTCACCTAGTTCAAGCTATTATCTATCTGAACTCCACACCCTTTATCTTCTCTGTTACTCACAATCTCTGAAGGGAAGTAAGTCTTCAATCTTCACCTTATTTAAGTGCAGAATATGTTCATCCTGTTTTGTCTCGGACAGTAATTTGTTTGCAAGAATCAGAATTGTATGGGGATGGTCTTTCAGACACCACAGATCTAGGCTAAGTTAAATCGGAAGATCTTCCAAACCTACATTAATGTAAGTTCTCTAAATAGTTAAGTTTAGAACTGTCTAGATAAACAATTTACACTACACTCAACAAAATGCTTTCAGGAATGGATGCTTTGGCACTATGAACAAAACATGAGTCTTATGAAGAATGTGAATTCAACTTTTTGATTAAATGCATGGGCATCATTTTAGAACTGTACATTATTTAACATTTTTTTAATTGTTAATGCCTGATGACTAAAATGTATGTTCCATGAAGGCAATATTTTTAACCTTTTTAAAAAATTATAAGTCCTCTTTCCTAGAACAGTGATAAGTGCATGAATACATAATAAATATTTGTTAAATGAATCTACATGCAGAAGTTAAATATTTTATGGTTAGACCGAATAATAGCCTTCAACCATTTTTATGGTTATATCGAATAATAGTTCTTTCCTGAATGCAAAGAGGGTAATAAGAAAGGGGTGTTATCAATGATAAAATAATTATTCCAGCTTTGGATATTGGGAGATGATGTGGTTTGGATCTGTGTCCCAATCCAAATTTCATGTTCAACTGTAATTTCCAGTGTTGGAACTGGGGCTTGGTAGGAGGTGATTGGATCATGGGGGTAGTTTCTCAAGGTTTAACACCATCCATCCCCCTTGGTGCTGTCATCACAATAGTGAGTTCACGAAATTTGGTTGTTTAAAAGTGTGCAGCACCTGCCCCCATCTCTCTTCCTCCTGCTCCAGCCATATGAAGATACCTGCTCTGGCTTTGTCTTCCACTATGACTAAAAGCCCCCTGAGGCCTCCCCAGAAGCAGATGCTTCCACGCTTCCTGTACATTTTGTGGAACCATGAGCCAATGAAACCTCTTTTCTTTATAAATGAGCCAGTCTCAGGTATTTCTTTATATAGTCGTGAAACCAAATACAGGAGCTCTTTAAGAGTGGCTTCTATGATCCTTGTTATGATTATATCCTTATATTTATTTTTTCTGATCATTTCTTCAAGTAATCATAACATGTTTCAAGGTCACCTTGTAACTGTCTGCCCTGGTCTTGGAATCAACATGTTCTTGGCAGAGGTCTGATTTATTTGATTGCAAATTGGTATCTATTCAATTAGTTTTGCTCATTGCACATATTTGCTGAAAATTATGTATATATAATATGTATATATGCTAATATTGCTAAGTATTGCATATCCACATGCATCTATATTTGTTTTGTATCTTTCAGTCTGTATATATGTATATATATATGTGCATGTGTATATATACACATATATACACACAATTATATTTGTAGTTAACTTCAAAGTCAATCCAACATTACAGAGTACACTCTAGCTTTCCTCCTTTATTTGTAACTTCCATCTCTGACATAGAGAAACTAATTTCTCACTACATACAACATACTTATGTACATGATCAACCCTAGCATACATATAAATTCATTACTAAAAAAAAATTTAACTACTAAAATACAGTGTTTGTGTAAAGTTCTTTTTGGTTTTGCCCTTGCAATAGCCAGTTAAACACTGTTTTGCAAAGTGACTTAGGTTAGCACCATTCTTCCCCACATTTTACTGTAGTTATACAATTCATTTTTCTTTTTCTTGTTTTATTTTATTTTATTTTATTTATTTTTTTAATTCATATATTTTATTGTTTTTCCCTATGCTTAACAAGACCAATGCCTTGAGAGAGCAACATATAATTATGAACACAATAATGAATATATTTACAGCATAAATTGTTTGTATAAAATGAAAATATTTGTCCTTTGTCTACTTGACAAATCTGTCAAATCAAACCTATTCCTGTGGCGTATTGGAAGCATATTCAATTTAAAAAATACTTTTATGCCTTACATAACTAAAAATGGGTGATTTATAGAAATTCTAAGATTATCTTTTAAGACAAATTAACGAGTTAATGGGTGCAGCACACCAACATGGCACATGTATACATATGTAACAAACCTGCACATTGTGAACATGTACCCTAGAACTTAAAGTATAATAAATACATATATATATAAAAAGAAAAACAAGCTGTTATTTTAGATATTAGTAGATAACAGGTAAGAAATGCTATTTATACAATTCATTTTTCTACAGTTAGATTTGTCAAAGTCTGTGTCCAATCTAAATTATCCTGATATCCTGGTTGATTTTTTTTAATTTTACATATAATTTTATCATTTAGAATAAATTTACATACAGCTTTATTTATATACAGTATAAAGTTTACTCTGTGGTGTACAGTTCTGTGGATTTTGGCAAATGCACAAAGTCATATATTTACCATCATAGTTTCACATAGATTACTTCCATCATTGCCAAAATCTCCTGATTCCTCTTAATATTCAGCCTCCCTCTTATAGCTTATCTTACTCTAGAGTATCATACTAATGGAATTATACAACAAGTTGCCTTTTGGATGTGGATTATTTCACTTAAATATGTTTAAGATTCATTAGCATTGTCTTGAAAATCAGTATTTTCTTATCCTTTCTATAGGCGAGTAGTATGCCACGGTATGGAAGCTTCTCTATAAACTGCTTAAAGAGAACTATAATGTTTCCAGTTATTGGAGATTATAAATAAATATGCTGTAAACATTTGCATGCTGATATTGGCTGAACATTAGTTTTTAACATTTCTTGAAGGGGAATCCCTGGATTACATGATAGATGTATGTTTAACTGTATAGGAAACTGCCAAACTGCTTTGCAAAGTGTGCTATTTGCATTCCCATTAGCAAAGTATGAGAGTTGAGGATTGGCTGTGTTCTCATCAAAACTTGGAATTATCAGGTGTCTTACTTGTATGTTGTAATTCTAATAGGTGTGTTGTGGTAGTACCTCATTGAGTTTGGGTATACATTCCCTGATGACTAATGATGCTGACCATCTTTTATATAATTATTTGTCATTAATATATCCTCTTTGGTGAAGCACCTTTTCAGATCTTTTCCACGCTTTATATTAGATTGTTTCTTATTATGATGCTGCGTTTTAAAAGATGTTGAGGTATTCCAGATACAATTGATTTGTTAGAAAGGTTGTTTTCATGTACAGTCTCTAAATCTGAGGTTGGTCTTTTAGTTGTCAGTGTCTTTTGCAGAGCAAATATTTTGAATTGATTAATTATAATTTTTCAGTTTTTTTCTAATTCTTCAGTGGTTTCTATGTAGCAGTCATGTCATAATGGTAATAGGCAAAATTTATTTCTTTCCAGTCTGCATGCCTTCTTTTTTTGCTGGCTTTATTATATTGGTGAAGACTTTCTGCATGATGTGAGTAGAAGCATGGTTTTGAACCTGAAAGGGAAATGGGAAATAGCAAAATCATTTCATTTTTCAATTATTATATGAGTTAGCTTTAGGTCTTGCTTTTGTTTGTTGTGTGTGTGTGTGTGTGTGTGTGTGTGTGTGTGTGTGTGTGTGTTTCTGTTTTTGTGAATACCTCTAACCAAGTTAAAGAAATCGCCTTAGATTCTTTGTTTTCCAAGGGTTACTATTTTTGAATTGATGATGAATAACATCAAATGCCTTTTCTGCACCTATTTAGATAAGTTTTCATTCTTTGATCTGCCAATATGGTGGGTGATAGTCATCAATTTTAAAATGTTTAATAAATCTATTTTTTTCCTTGGGTTACCCCTCCTTTCCTTTTTTTATTCATGAATTTAGTTTTCTGATTATGTTGAGAATTTTTTTATACATGTTCATGAGAGATTTGAGGTTGTATTTTTCTTCTCTTGCAACATCTTGTAATAATTTGGAAAATGCTGTCCTCATAAAATGAGTCGAGAGTGTTTCTTCTTCTAATCTCTGAAAGATATTGTGGAAAATGAGCATTACTTCTTCCTTAACTGTTTAATAGATATTTGCCACTGGAAAAAGAAATCTGGATCTGAAGTTATTTTTGTTGGAAGTTTTCTAACTAGAAATTCAATGTAATTTAATAGATATGACTATCTACCTCTCCTTGGGAGGTTTGTTTGTGTCTTCATGAAATTTTTAAAAAAGTATTCCACGTGTTCTGTTTTGGTTATTTATTTACTTACCTTAAGAACTCCTAAGATTAATCATTGGCTAGCATCATTTCAGAAACTAAAATTTTTTAAAGCTTGATTTTACTTAATATATGATCTGCACCATAAACCACATTATTAAAGCATGTACATAATTAGAATAATTTATTTAAAATTAAGAGTTTTCTAGCCTCTGATGAGCCTCTGAGAAAGCAAGCTTATATTTGCCTTTCATAGCTTCATATGTAAACTCATTAAATATGAAGCAATAAAGAAAATGCTTTAAAAAGGCAAAACAAAAAACAAATTTAATAGTTTGTATATATTTCCTTAGATTATAAGTTTTTGCTATGTTTTATTTAATCTTATTATATCAAACTTCTGTGAAGCCCAAAACAACTACTTGAGTATAATACCCTCTAGATAAATCCCAAGACCCATAAGTCTTTTAAACGAAACAGTAAGTAGCCCTAGCAGTTGAGCGCATCAGTTCATTTAGCAAGGTGATCCAGTGTCATCAGGGGAAGACACTGACTTCTGATACATAAATTTTAGAAATGATGAAAACAAATTTTAATCCTTAAGTAGAAATTTCCAGCTGGTAATTTGTTTTAAATGTTGCTTTCCAAACTCTTAAGCAAGGACTAAACTGATAGACCAGTATTAAAATTACATGCAATGATCTATATTGGAGAAAAATTAGTTTATTTGAGAAACTGAAAGCCATGAATTGCCCTTGGACAAGAGAAGAATTGAACTACAACATCCAAATCCTAATTCAAGTCTCTTAAAATCACTAAACCATTCGCTTTCCTTCTACTTAATAGTTATCTCACCATATATAAAATACCTACAACTAGTAAATTTTAAATGTTATTATTAAAAAGTCAAGCTCCAAGCCAGCTGCCATGCTGAACAGAAAGCTCTGGCTAGATGCCGAATAATGAAATATAGCACAGGAAGGTAGAGGATACAGAGGAACCCTGAGAATTCAGTCATGTGATTGAAGCTTTCTTGGAGGTTAAGCTCAGCCCTACCACCAAATAAAGCTAGTCCTGTGTGTGAATGCAGCCATTACTATGGGTAGCAGAGGAGCCACCCAGTCAGCCACCTCCCACACCAATTCTAAGCCTAGAGAATTATGAGAAATAATAAATTGTTGTTGCTGTAAGCCACTAAAATATAAAACGTCAATAAATTCCTGTGCCAGCCTCATGGTATTTTAAATATGTAATAAAGTTATTTCACAATAGTCATATTTTTCAAAATATTTGTATTAAAATTGTACATTGAAACCCATGCTCTAGAAGTTTGTTGCATATTCTGATTGTAACAGTAATATAAACTCATTGTAAAACTTTGATAATATAAATATTTTATTTTATTAATGTGCTAATAGGTCTGTCTTGTTTCAAATGTGAATGTGCAAAGATTGAGTTAGGAGGCATTAAATACAGAAAACAACTTTGCAATGTGCAGATTAAAACAATGTTATATGGAATTGTTTAATATAGGAATTCCCTGACCCTTTTTTGTATAGTGATGTATTTTGGAATCAGTAGGAAATGTATATAAAATGCAGTGGCTACATAAAATGAACTGAAGTGCATGCCCATTTTATTATGGAAACCTGTAACTGGTTAACAATACAGGTATATAGATGTGTAGACACTCCAGATGTAATTATTGGGTATGGACATTCAACAGCAAGACTGTTTGGGATATCTCCTTTTTTCTTCAAAGTTATAGACCATTTTTTCTGCAAATAACTATAAGGTGTACATAATTCTAGTAAAATAGAATATTAATACATATTTGAGGATATCTTTATTCTTACTTTTTATTATATGTTTCTATTTGTTAGAATATTGAACTTCCACCATACACGTCTTTGTTCCATGTGAAAGAGCATCTTTCTTAACACAAAGGAATAATATTTATAAACAATAATGGCTGCCGTTTGCAGAGTCCAACTTGATGTTATATTTTCCGTGCCTTTGAAATGAATTTTATTTTTAACTTATTATTGGGTATATTTTCTGAACTGAGTCACACAGAATCTTTCTAATTTTCTGTGATTAAACAGAGTAAACGTCAGGATGAAATCTAATAATGAATAACCTTTGAAAACGCATTCATTTAATGTTACATATCCATATCCCGTTTTAGAAGGTTTGAATAAATTAAAGCAATTTAAATTTACTTTCAACCTATGTTTGGAATGGTAGTTCTAATTTATTAAAATGAAGTACTTTAACTCCCAATGTGCTCAAACAAATTTTATTATTTCACACTGCTGTCTGTATTACAATCTTATTCTCTCCAATCTTTTTCAGATCCACTCTTCTGACTTAGATTTCTCTGAGAATAATGTGTAATTCCATTAAGCGTCAGCCTAATGAATGATGGGTAAAGAGAAAGTTACACTTGGGTGATTTAAATTCACCAATATAAGCACAGAGATTTCTGGCTTAGAGAGGTTGTTGAATTCCAGTCTTAGAATACAATTATACCAAATAAATTAATAAGTAAACAAGTAAATAGACCTGGATAACTAATATAAGTTCAGACAGAAGATCTGTTTCAAGAAGTAATTTCCCAAAGTTATATGGAATAAGCCCCTTACAACACACCAGAAAAATGCTCAGAGACGCCAGATTTTTTGTCTGGGTTTCAACCTATTCATAAGTTACTTCCTCAGTGTCTACTATACTTTCTCTCTTCACACCAAACAGATATTAAAATGTATAGCTTGTCTTAGACGCCAGTTTCTCATAAAGGCTTTACTTGACGCCCAGATAATTGTTTAGGTTCTCCACCTATATGTTTCTTGGCAATCTACTTTCAAATTGTAGGTGCATATATCATACTTTGTTGCAGTAATTGTGTACCATGACATCTTCCTTACTAAATGGTAAGCTTCTTCATGTTAGGGACTCTGACTCTAAAATAATTAGTTTCAGTTTGTTATTTCTGTATCTCCAGTTGTTTTAAAAATGCCTAAACATTGGATGTGGCCAATGGATATATAATTAATGTAAAAATCAAAGAAGTGTTTAGGAATTATTTTCATTTTGTAGCTTTCTAACTGAAGGGGTCTTTATTATCTTGGCAATCTCAGCAAGGAGACTGTGCCATTTGTGTTTTTTAAGACTTTCAACTTTATCTGGCTTTGTGATCCTTTCAGTTAATTACTGTGGTATATTTGCATTGGCTTTCTAGATTTGTGTCCCAAAATAAATTTTGTTCATGGTAACAGAAATTAGATAATAGAGACTCCCCGGAAGACTACAGAAGCCTGGGACTATTCTTGGATTTCTTACTTTATCTAATATTCTAGCATATTCCCTTTATTTATATTTACTATTAAGAGAATCATATGCTCCTAACAAATTACACAATTTTAACAAACATTTTCTCTCAAAACATGCTATTTCCTAATATCCATTTTTATATTTAAGCTTCAGTGGTCATACTGCGATTCACTGCAACAAAGTTAAACAAGTGAAATAGGAATGTACAAAATTGCCAACCCAAGACTAAATACATCTTTACAAACTGTCCAAAGGGATGATCCTGAAATTCCCGTTTTTTAAAATGTGTTGGGTATCCTTCTGCTATTCTTAAATTTAGAGCCACCTACTCAAGTGAGATAACATCTACTGTTATTGAATATGAAAAAACTGTCATTTCTGTTTGAAAAAACATATGACATGGATTACATAGGAAGATATTTTGTGAAGTTAAGGAATATGTAGTACTTATTAAACACATGTAAAGTATTATTTCAGTTTGCTTACTTGGGGTCCAAATTATCAAGATTAAATTTTTTTTCCATTAAAATTTTTGAGACTAAAAGACAAATTACTTAGAAACATAATTTTTTAAAAACTGCAATTTAAGATATTGAAGTTCTACTGAATGCCTGTTAACTGACTCTGACAGTTGCATGTAACGGCAATGTTGTTCACTAACTGTACAGGACATTTTAACTACTTTAAAATTCAAAGTAAAAACCATTGTCAATTTGAAAAACCGTTTCGAATAAACTATAAATATATGACAGGATAGCCAATTTTGATAGTTTTACTGCTAGATAGTAAGATAATAATTTTAATTAATTTTCTGAACAATCTGAAATAACTATCTGTATTTAAGTGTGTTATTTTTAAATTTTATCTTTTGGAAATAATCTAAATGTCTAGTCAAACATGTAAAGTTAAGTAAATCATAGTACATGTGCCCAATACAACAACCCTATGTGGTCATCAGGAAGTTACAAAGATATTATATAGACATGCCAATTATATGTTAAATATTTACTCATTATGCATAAATGTAAAGCTATATAATAATTTCATACATGCCTACATACATACATACCTAGAGATGTCTTAATTTTATATGTCTTCATTTTGATAATTTTCTCCATTGATGATATATTGTTTCCATAATTGGAAAGTTTCTGGAAATTCCCCAAAAATAATAAGTATGATGCTCAGGACTGATTGACAACAAAGACAGATTCAAACTTACCTTTTGCTATTTTGCATTTTTCTTTTTTTATGCAGAAACAGTATTTTCTGTCTGAATAGAGAGAATGAATATAATAAGAGGAATCTGAATTTTTAAATAATTGTAGAGTTGCTAGGAGACTTGATCACTATAAATGAGTCCCGTCGTCTTTATCTGAATGTATGAACTCAAGATAAGGGGTTAAATCATGGGAAATGTGATCATTACAGAGCTAGGGAGAACAAGAGAGGAATCAAAAAGCTAAAGATGGGCAAATGGTTAGGTTCCCAATAACACCAGTGTGAATAGTATAGAACATTTGTCAGTGATGTTAAAATAAGTCACAGATAGATTTTAGGATACATATTTTAGATAATTTATATTCATTTATATCCAATTATATATTCAGTCATATCTATAGTTATTATAGGAAGGTACAGTTTCTAAAAAATAATGAGTTACTTTCTATATATGCTTTTTTAAAACACTATTTGGCATACAATTTCTATTCTAGAAATACACTAATGATAGTGAATCTAAATTTGAGCAAAATATTTGGTACGGTTTCTGAGATATTTTTATGAGACAGTGCTAAGCTACATGCCATTCTAATAAGATTTGAGTCATTATTTAAAGTATAACACTCAAGAATAATTTAGAATTAATCTCTACTTGGGTATTTTAACTACTATGCTATATTTAGCCTGTTTCAATTGATAATTATTTTGTGAGGTTATAACAGACTGTTTTACTTGGAGAAGAGACAAATCTGGATGGTTTCTTGACTAAGTTTGATAGAATAAAGACTGAGAGAGATATTGGTACATCTAAAACTGCTAATTAATATTTACAACATAAAAGTGTTAACTGCAAGATTTCACATTCAAGCTGAAAACATAATACATTCAGAATAGAGAAAGCTAGTTAAATGGTAGTTAATATATAATAAGGTTAAAAATTCAATTTATTCGACATGATTCAAAAGTACGATAAGGCTTCAAATAATGGTTGTTTTAATAAATATTGCACAAGAGAGGTGAGGTGATCACCCTATGATATACCACATAGAAAGGATCTCTAGGATATTTTCTATTTTTTTTCTGGATAGTAGTTATTTGAAGACACAATCTATGCTTATATTAACATAACAACAACAATTAAAAGAGAAACCAATTAATTAAAATTGTTTGCCTGTAGAAGAATAGTGATGAGTTAGGGGATATAATTTTTACAATCTAGTATTTGATAAGCTTTCAGGTGAGAGAGAGGTACAATAGTAAATGGCATTGTATGTATGTAAAGAATCTAAGCCAGAACAATACAAATTTCATATCAATAAAAGCATAAATTTTTGATTGTAGAATCAGATACCAGGTGTTATAGTATTAATGGTACAATTTTTTAACCAGACAGATATGAATTCAAAATCTGGTAGTGTCACTTAACAAATGTGTAACATTGGGAAACTGAGGCAATCCCTCTGAGTGTCACATTCATCCTCTGTAAATGGCAGATAACAACACTTCCATTGACTATTAAGGGATCAAATAGCCATGCCTATTTGTTTATGTATTGCCTAGGCTGCTTGCATGCTACTGTGACAGGGTTGAGTAATTGCAAAGGGGCAATATGGCCTGCTAAGCCTAAGATACTTACTCTCTGGCCCTTTAAAAACAGTTTGATGACCTCTCAGAAGTGTTAATTGTTGTGTTCATATTCGTTTCCCTGATTATTTGAATTGGACATCCCTTTGATACAGGACAGGCAAGCCCCTAAATCCGGGTTTAGCCCAGGAGGATTCTTGGCTTCCTCCAGGAAAGAATTCAATGGTGGGTCAGCGGTGTTAAACAGCAACTTTTATTGAAGCTGCAGTGTACAGCAGCAGCAGTGGTACTGCTCCTTGCAGAACAGGGCTAACCATAGGCAGTGTGCCCAGAATAGCAGCCCAGAGGCACTCCAGCACTCATTCATATTTATACCCACTTTTAATTATATGCAAATTAAGAGGCAGTTTATGCAGAAATTTCTAGAATCAGAGTAGTAACTTCCAGGTTGTCTCCTCGTTGCCATGGAAAGAAGTGGTAATTTCTGGGTGTTGCCACAGCACACTGGTGGGCCTGTCTTATGGGCAGGTGCTTCTGCCCCAACCTGTTTTAGCTAATCCTCAATTTGGTCGGATGTCCAAGCCCCACCTCCAGAGTCAAGTTCTGCCTCCTATCTCACCTTTATATACTTGTTGGCCTTTTGATTTTCCTCTGTAGTAACTTACCTATCTATACCGTTTTGGATTTCTTTTTTCTTGTTGATATGCAAGAGTAAGTTATATTCAGAGAGTAGCTCATCAATATTAGAATTGCAGATATCTTCTTCATCCTACTGGCTGCCTATGAATTGTGTATGTGGTGACCTTCATAAAAGTGAAACCCTTAAATTTTGGTATCAAATTAATCAAAGTGCCACCTTACGGTTGATGACTTTGAGGTTAAAAAGCCCTTCACCACACAGTATTGATCTTTCTGAAGGGTTTTTGTTGTTGTTGTTTGGTTTTTTGCATTGATCAACATAATATTATATTTCCTTTGCTCTATTAATGCAATGAATCATGTAAATAAATTTCCTGAATTTCAAAAAAAAAAAAAACAAACAAATAGCAGTGTGTATAAAATACTTAGCACAGTGCCTGTCACAAAGAAAAAACTCAATAAATGTACCTGAGCAGTCAGAGCTCTTGATAGTAAACAACAGATTCTATTAGTTAAGATTACATTTGGCTGCAAGTGACTACAAAATCCAGATTCAAAAATTTCATTTGCTTACAGTTGTAAATTGCTAAACAAAGCACACTACATTGGCTTTCATCAATCTTTCATCAATTTTCCACTCACCTTTTACCTTACAAATAACTACTAGATTAGAACATACAAAGGTTTTTCAGTTTATTGCTGGAGAAATGCATCTCAAAACAACTGATACTGGAAATATTCCTAGGATGTAGTAGCCATGCATAGACTTAGAAGAACTGGATTACTTTCTGAGCATATATTAATGAGGATGTCCTCGATGAAGCAATGATAAATGGTGGTGTGCTATAATATCACACTTACTAAAACTCTGACCTGTGGTCATCAAGGTGGAATATAATTTTAGGAATTCACTGGCTTATGCAATAGCTCTAGAAAGAGTAATCATAAGAGCTGTGGAGTTGTCTGCCTGTTGCAAACTATTTTGAAACCCTGAAGGAAAAAAAGATGAGCTATCCAGGTAAGCAAATTATCAATTTAGGGTATAATATGAGAAAGCTATAATACACTTATGGCAGTGTTTAAGAGGAACCTCAATTTCCATAACTGAAGGACAGGCTATACTTAAAGTCAGGCCAAATATTTCATAGTAAAAGTGCAGAATTTGAAGAGAGACTGGATTATGATGAACTCTTATAGGTCTCCAACTCAAAAGTCAGGGCAATAATAAAGAAGAATTAGGACCTTTGAGGCCTAGGATGAGGCATTTGGCTGGATGTGTTTGAGAATTGTGAACAGCTGATTTTTTTCTTTTCTTTTTTATTTCTTTCTTTCTTTATTTATTGAGACAAAGTCTGACTCTTTCGCCCAGGCTGGAGTGCCCTGGCACCATCTATGCTCACTGCATCCTCCGCCTCCCGTGTTCAAGCAATTCACCTGCCTCAGCCTCCTGAGTAGCTGGGACTACAGGTGCATTCCACCATGCCAGGCTAATTTTTTGTATTTTTAGAGACGGTGTTTCACTATGTTAGCCAGGCTGGTCTCGAACTCTGGACCTCAGGTGACCTGTCCTATTGGCCTCCCAAAGTGCTGGAATTATAGGTGTGAGCCACTGCACCCAGCCCCTCGTTTTTTTTAGTCAATTTCAATTTTTATGGGTACATAGTAGGTGCATATATTTATGGGGTGCATGAAATACTTATTTTAATACAGGAAGATAAATGCATAATAATTTAAACACCAGAATACATTTGAACTCTATGAGATTAAAAATCCCTACTTTCCCTTGCTAAAATATAGCTGCTTCCTATGGCCTGGAGACTACACAAAAGCTTCATTTAACATGAAAATCTTAAAAAAAATTCTTATTCCCCTGAAAAGATGCCCCTGTCTCCCTTCATTGGTTCTAGATTATAATTGATAGGTAATGGCAGAGCCTGATGAAAGTAACACTGTCCCCACATGGGAGGAAAGAGATTATCCATCAAAGAAATGAAGGCTGTGACTAATTTGTACCAACTGGAACTAGAATAATTTGCTTAGGAATGGATTTTGAGACTATTGAAACAAAGTCCCTTAGGCTTATCTAAATGATAGCAAGTACGAAAACTACCCAACTAAGAATCCTGCCATGGATTTCACATGAAGAACAGATAAATTTTTGTTTTGTAAATCACTGAGATTGTACCTCTTACTTGAAATTATCTCAGAACCAATTTACAGACATTACCATTTAAACAATACTGTCAAGGGTTAAAAACTGGAAATGCAGGACCTGTATTTAACATGCAAGCATGTGGCGTTTAGAAGACACTGGATAATTTTAAAAAGAGTGAATGAAAATGTCTGTAATTAGGGCATGTACAAGTGAGATCATTGTCAGTACTATCCCTCACAATCTCGTATCTGTGTATTTTCACGGTTTTAGTTATTTACATACTTTTCTAAGATGTCTGAGGTCATTATCCTCTTTTTAATCATTGGTATTATTTTATTTCAGTTTTATGCATATGTATTAAATATTTCCAATATGAATACCTCTGAATAATTCCTCATTTTATATTGCTTAGTATAAACAGGTACTTAATAAATGTTCCCTGAATAATAAACATATTTTGAATTTTATGTAAACTTTGCTGTAAATAGAAGACATCTTGATTATCCAAATACTGCAGAAGATGCAATTATCCTGCATAGAAACTGAACACAATTATAATTTTCTCCTATTCTGGATAGTCCTTTATCTGTTTCTTTTTATTCTATTTTATTTTTTTCAGAGTAGTCAAATCTAATCCATTTGATGTTTTAAATTTATCCCATGGTGACAAAATAGATGCAGCCAGGAAAAGCATCTCCCACTGAGAGATCAGATAATCAAGAAGACAGGCACACCCTGAGCAGAACTTTGGAGAGAGGGCATTGAGAGGGGAGGAAGAGTGAGTTAACTAGACAAGGAATGGTCTGTTCTCTCCATGTACCTCAGGATTCCTAGTTGCATGAGACCCCACTACCCCCATGGACATTTGAGCTGACAGAGCTGCATGGAGAGGTGACAGGAACAGGACTCCCGACAGTTTTGAACCAGTAATGGCTGCAGTAGAGCACAACCAGCAACATCCATGCCTCAAGACTTACCATGGTCTTCTAGGTGGCTTTACCTTTTGTTGATGGTAAAACCAGGACAAAGCAGAGTGGTCTTGCCCATGGAATGGGAAAAGTCTAATCTGAGCACCCTCCTGCCTGCTGGTCTCTCCTAGGGTTCCTGCTTCTCTGTATCCACTTGCAACACAGCCTTGGATGCTCAATCATGGCACATTTGGGGACCACCACCATAGCTCGTTCACTGGCAGAACTCTCCAACCATTGGAGAGCTTTAGCAGACAGGTCTTTACCAATGTAAACTCACCAACAGCCTCACTCCACCATGTTGTTGCCATAGGCATGTGCGTATGCAGACCTTGCTGTCACTACGCTCCCCCAACATTGGCACATGTGTACACAGCCATGCCCCTGCTGCTGCTGCCTCACACGATTGTGGACACTGTCACATTGCCACCACTGTTGCTAGCATATGCACGCAGACTTGGCACACCACCCCCACCAGCCTGAAAGAACTCTGCTGTGCCGCAACCACCAGCACATGTGTGTATGTGGAAAATGGTGCATCACCAGCAGGGGTGTGAGCGCACCTGCATGGATGCCATTGCTCTACCACTGCTAGCGCATGCATACCCCACCACAACATCACCCCATCAGCGCTAGTATGTGTGGATTCTGCCATACCACCACTAGTAACATAAGCTCACAAGCACGGATCCACTGCCACTACTCCAACAAAGTGCTTTTACTGGCATGCTCCCTTGGAGTGTTGTTGCCAGTGGACTGGGAACAACATGGCTCCTCCAGTATAGTAGGTGCTTAGCCTTGAGGGGCCAGAGAACAAAGCTGTGGGCCTGGTATCAGCCAGGCAGGGTTAGAAGTCACAGCACAGGAGTGCTGAGAGGAGTGTTGGCCCACTGAAATCATCCAGAAATGAATTCAGTGGACTGAACCCATCTTATACTACAGTCTAATCCTCAAATGCATTAAACAATATAAAATCAAAAACCCTACCCAAAAGAGAGCAACTTCAGAGATAAAGGAATAATTCAGGCCACACAGATGAGAAAAAAACAGCACAAGAGCTCTGGCAACTGCAAAAGCAACAGTGTCTTCTTACCTCTAAACAACCACACTAACATCCCAAAAAGGCTCTTAACCAGGCTGAAATGAAAGACATAGCATTCAGAATACGGATAAAAACAAAGTCCATCGAGATTCTGGAGAAATCAAAACTTAATCCAAGGACTCTAAGGAATCCAATAAAATACCCTAACAGCTAAAAGAATAGCCAGTTTACGAAATAACCAAACTGATCTGATAGAGCTGAAAAACTCACAAGAATTTTCTAATGCCACTGGAAATATTAAGAGCAGAACAGAGCAAGCAGAGGAAAGAAATCTCAGAGCTTAAAGACCAGTTATTCAAATCAACTCAGTCAGACAAAAATAAAGAAAAAATAATATAAAATAAAGAATAAAACCTCTGAGAATAAGGGATGATATAAAGATACCAAACCTATGACTCACTATTGTCTCTGAAGGAGGCAGAGACACAGAAAGCAACTTGAAAAACATATTTGAAGATAAAGTTCATGGAAATTTTCCCAACATTGTCAGTGGGGTCAACATTCAAATTCAGAAAATTCACAGAAACACTGTGAAATACTATACAAGACAACCATCACTGAGACAAATACTTGTCAGATACTGCAAGCCAACATGGATGAAAAGAAAAAACAAAACAAAACAAAATATTAAACACAGCTAGAGAGAAGGGGAAGGTCACCAACAAAGGAAACCCATCAGGCCTGTCTCCCCTTATTGGTTCTAGATTATAATTGATAGGTAATGGCAGAGTCTGATGAAAGTAACACTGTCCCCACACGGGAGGAAAGAGATTATCCATCAAAGAAATGAAGGCTCAAAATAAAGGGATGGAGGAAGAACTTTTTTTTTAAATTATACCTTAAGTTCTAGGGTACATGTGCACAACGTGCAGGTTTGTTACATATGTATACATGTGCCATGTTGGTGTGCTGCACCCATTAACTCGTCATTTACATTAGGTATTTCTCCGAATGCTATCCCTCCCCCCTCCCCCACCCCATGACAGACCCCAGTGTGTGATGTTCTCCTTCCTGTGTCCAAGTGTTCTCATTGTTCAATTCCCACCTATGAGTGAGAACATGTGGTGTTTGGTTTTCTGTCCTTGCAATAGTTTGCTGAGAATGATGGTTTCCAGCTTCATCCATGTCCCTACAAAGGATATGAACTCATCCTTTTTTATGGCTGCATAGTATTTCATGGTGTATACATGCCACATATTCTTTATTGAGTCTATCATTGATGGACATTTCGGTTGGTTCCAAGTCTTTGCTATTGTGAATAATGCTGCAGTAAACATACGTGTGCATGTGTCTTTATAGCAGCATGATTTATAATCCTTTGGGTATATACCCAGTAATGGGATGGCTGGGTCAAATGGTATTTCTAGTTCTAGATCCCTGAGGAATCACCACACTGACTTCCACAATGGTTGAACTAGTTTACAGTCCCACCAACAGTGTAAAAGTGTTCCTATTTCTCCACACCCTCTCCAGCACCTGTTGTTTCCTCTTTTTAATTATTACCATTCTAACTGGTGTGAGATGGTATCTCATTGTGGTTTTGGTTTGCATTTCTCCAATGGCCAGTGATGATGAGCATTTTTTCATGTGTCTGTTGGCTGCATAAATGTCTTCTTTTGAGAAGTGTCTGTTCATATGCTATTCTAATTTCAGGCAAAACAGACTGTAAACAAACAAAAATCAGAAAAGACAAAGAAGGGCATTGTATTAGTCTCTTCTCACACTGCTAATAAAGAAATACCTGAGACTGGGTAATTTACAAAGGAAAGAGGTTTAACTGACTTACAGTTCCACATGCCTGGGGATGCCTCACAATCATGGCGAAAGGCGAAAGACATGTCTTACATGGCAGCAGGCAAAGAGAGAAGGAGAGCCAAGTGAAAGGGGTTTCCCCTTATAAAACCATCAGATCTCATGAGACTTACTCACTATCACAAGAACAGTATGGGGAAAACTGCCCCCATGATTCAATTATCTCCCACAGGGTCCCTCCCACAACATGTGGGAATTATGGGAGCTACAATTCAAGATGAGATTTGGGTGGGCACACAGCCAAACCATATCAGTCATTATGTAATGATAAAGGGTTCAATTCAACAAGAAGACTTAATTAGTATAAATATATATGCAACTAACACTGGAACACCCAGATTCATAAAGCAAATTCTCAGAGACCTTAAAAGAGACTCAGATAACCACAAAATAATAGTGGAAAACTTCAAGACCCCCTCACTGATAGCACAAAACAAATAACTGAGGCAGAAAAATAACAAATATATTTTGGACCTACTCTCAAAACTTAACCAAGTGGCTCTAACAGACATGTAGAGAACAACCCACCTAACAAAAACAGAATACATATTCTTCTCTTCTTCTCATCTGCATATGGCTCATACTCAAAAATCAACCATATGCTCATCCATAAAACAATTATCAACAAATTAAAAAAAAATCTTACCAAGTACATATTCAAACCACAGCTCAATAGAAATGGAACTTAATACCAGGAATATCTCTCAAAAATGCATAAATTACATGCGAATTAAACAACCTGCTCCTTAATGACTTTTGGGTAAACAATGATGTTATGACAGAAATCTAGAGATTCTTTGAAACTAATGGAAACAAAGACACAACATAAGGATCTCAAAGACACAGCTAAAGCAATAAGACAAAAGTTCATAGTAGTAAAGCTCACATCAGAAAGTTAGAACGATCTCAAATGAACAACCTAACATCACAACTAAAGGAACTGGAGAAACAAGAGAAAATCAACCCCAAAGTTAGCAAAAGAAAAGAAATAGCAAAAATCAGAGCTGCACTGAATGATATTGAGCCTCAAAAAAATCATACAAAAGATCAATCAAACCAGAAGTTAGTTCTTTGAAAGATTAAATAAAATTGTTATAGCATTAGCTGGACTAATAAAGAAAAAAAGAAGAAGAGCCAAATAAACACAATAAAAAATGACAAAGAGGACATTATCACCAACTCCAAAGAAATACAGACAACTATCAGAGACCATTATAAACACTTTCATGCACACAAACTAGAAAATCTGGAAGAAATTTATAAATTCCTGGAAACACACAAACTCCCAAGATTGAGCCAAGAATAAATAAAAACCTTGAATGGACCAATAACATGTTCCAAAACTGAGTCAATAATAAAAACCCTACCAAACAGAAAGAGCACTGGATCAGATGGATTCACAGCCAAATTCTGCCAGACCTATAAAGAACTAGTACCAATCCTACCAGATTTCTTCCCCAAAAATGAGGAGGCGGGACTCCTCCCTAACATGCTGTGATGCCAGCACTGTTCTTATACCAAAACCTGGCAGAAACACAATCAAGAAAGAAAACTTCAGGCCAATATCCCTGATGAACATCAACTCAAATATCCTCAATAAAATACTACCAAACCAAATCCAGCAGTACATCAAATCTGTGACAATCAAGCAGGGTTTATTACTGGGATGTGAGGTTGGTTTGAAATTTGTAAATCAGTAAATGTGATTCATCCAATAAACAGAACTAAAAACAAAATCCACTTGATCATCTCAATAGACAGAGGAAACTTTCAATAAATTCAACATCCTTTCATGTCAAAAATCTTCAACAAAGTTAGAATTGAAACCTAAGATAATAAGAACCGTCTATGACATACCCATAATCAACATCATGATGAAAGAGCAAACACTGGGAACATTCCCCCTGAGAAGCAGAACACGACAAGGATGCCCATCTTTATGATTCCTATTCAGCTGGAAGTTCTAGCTAGAGCGATCAGGCAAGAGAAAGAAACAAAGGCATCTACATAGGAAGAGAGGAAGTCAAATTCTCTATCTTCACAGATGATATTATTTTATACGTGTAAAAATCCCCCAGTTTCTGCCCAAAAACTCCCTCATATGATAAACATCTTTATCAAGGTTTCAGTATACAAAACCAGTGAACAATAATTAGTAGCATTTCTATACAACAACAACAAAAAAACTAAGCTGAGAGCCATATTCTAGAATTTAAGCCTATATACAATAGCCAACAAAAAATAAAATATCTATGAATATAGCAAGCCAGAAAGGTAAAAATATCTACAACAAGAATTAAAAAATGCTGCTGACAGAAATCAAAGACAACACAAACAAATGAAAACATATTCCATGCACATGGATAACAAGAATCAATATTGTTAACATGATTATTCTACCCAAATACATTTACAGATTCAATGCTATATCTACCAAACTACCTATGATGCTCTTCACAGAATTAGGAAAAACTATTCTGAAAGTCATATGGAACCAAAAAAGGACTTGAATAGACAAAGAAATTCCAGGCAAAAAGAATAAAGCCATAGACATCACACTACCCAACTTCAAACTATATTACAAGTCTACAGTAACCAACTCAGCAGGTACTGGTACAAAAACAGACACACAAAACAGAGGATCATAATACAGAACCAGAAATAAGGCCCTACACTTAAAGACATCTGAACTTTGACAAAGTTGACAAAACAGGCAATGGAGAAAGAGTTTTATTCAATAAGTGATGCTGGGATAACTGGCTAGCCATATGTAGAGGATTGAAGCTGAACCCTTCCCTTACAACATAAACAAAAATCAACTCAAGATAGACTAAGGATTTAAATGTATGACCTCCAATCATCAAAACCCTATAAGAAATCATAAGAAATAACCATCTCAAAACTGGCCTTTGCAAATAATTTTTGGCTAAGTCCCCAAAAGCAATTCCAACAAAAACAAAAATTAATGAAAGGGTCCTAATTAAACTAAAAATCTGCACAACAACAAAAAACTATCAACAGAGTAAACAGACAAACTACAGTATGGGAGAAAATATTTGCAAACTCTGCATCTGACAAAGGTCTAATATAGAGAATCTATAAGGTAGTTAAACTAATCAACAGGCAAAAAACAAATAACCCTATTACAAAATGGGCAAAGGATAGAAACAGACATTTCTTAGAAGAAGACAGATAAGTGGCCAACAAACATATTAAAAGATGTTCCACATCACTAATCATCGAGAAATGCAAAGCAAAACCACAAGGATATACCATCTCACACCAGTCAGAATGGCTATCATCAAAAAGTCAAAAAGCAACTATGCTGTTGAGACTTCAGAGAAAGGGGAATGCTTATGCTCTGTTGGTGGAGTTGTAAATTAATCTACCTACTGCAGAAAGCAGTTTGAAGATTTCTCAAAGAACTTAAAACAGAGGTACCATTAGATCCATCAATCTCATTACTGAGTTTATACCCAAAGGAAAATAAATTATTATACCAAAAAGACACGTGCACGTGCACTCTTATGTTCATTGCTGCACTGTTTATAATATCAAAACATATATTCAAACTAAGTGCCAATCAGTGGTAGATTGAGAAAGAAAATGTGGTTCATGTACAGCATGGAATACTATTCAGCCATAAAAATAATGAAAGCATGCCTTTTTAGCAACAGGATGCAGCTGGAGGCCATTATTCTAAGTGAATTAATGCAAGAACAGAAAACCAAATACAGCACGTTCTCATTTATAATTGGGAGATAATAACTGAGCACACATGTACATAAACATGGGAACAACAGATGCTGCAGACTATTTAAAGGGAAAGTGGAGTAGAGTGTGTGTTGAAAACGAAACAAAACAAAAATCCTCTGGGGGTGGGAGTTGGGGAATTTAGTGGTTTTATTAGAACTTCATGAAGGCAGAATGGCATAGTGACCAATATAGACCTGGATATGAATGCTTCTATTGATCAAACTAGTTAAATACACTAAGACTCAATTTTATTGTCTTTAATAGAAGGAGTTTATTTTTCTTGTAATAATGTTGCATCAGGAATTCAATAGAGATGATATATGAAAATATCTTATTAGCCTGGCATTTATGAAGCAATCAAAATAGAATCTATTATCAACTGTAACATAGCCTATATAATCTTATGTTAGAGATGATAAAAATGGTGGCCCAGAGACTTGAATTGTCTTGATTAAGGTTACCTAATAATTTAGCTGAAGAATTGGGCTAGAAACCAGAAATACTTAATTCTAGAACAGTATAAAAATTACATAAGTGAAAGAAAACATTTGCTGTACAGTAGTTTAAAGAAAAATTCCACAAATAAATCAAAAAAGTGTAACAAATCCTAGCTATTCAAAAATATGATCAATATTGTTAGAAATACATTATTCAAAAATAAATTTGAGAAGGTGAAAATCTGGTTTGCAAATCTCTTTTACTGACATTTCAGCCTGGCAATTTTCAGTCCCCTTTTTGCAATAGATACATTTTTAAAAGTTTGGTAATATTTAACACATTCTCATTTCAATTTATTAAGTAGACCCTAGCTAGAAGACAGACTGACTTAATAAGGCAATATTATCTATAAGGCCTGGCCCAAAGCCAGGTTTTTTCACATTTTCTACATCTTACTATATATTCTGAAAGATTGGCTCAACTTTTATTTCATGTATAATTTTTTGATATGCATACACATACATGTGTATACATACACATATACAAATATAAATCTGAAAACTGTATTATTTTTAAGAAAATTGTTAATTTTCTTTTTTTAATTTGGAAAGGAGAGCTTTATTTCTCACAAAGAGTTACAGCCCTAAGTGTGGCCATTCTGACAGGCTGGAAAGTAAAGCCTCCAACCAGCCAGAAGCCAGAAACAGATACTTCCTAATTTTCTGGTGATAACTTCTTCATATCTTAATAAATTTTTTAAAAATGGAAGTGTTATTTTCTCAAATCTCTCAGAAGATAGATATTTACTTTCTAAAGTTACCTCTGGTCACAAAATTATATCTGTTCCCCTCTCCACCTACATGCATTTGCTGTTTTTCTTCTTTATCTTTCTTGCTGTTAATTTCCCACGCATCTGTAGGTTTTATTGTTTTATAATTAATATCCATGTTTATTCGTATGCAAATTGGCAAGTGATACCACTCATGCTGGGTGAATAGGTGCCTTGCCTCCATAAACTTTCACATGGTAGAGCGGAGTGACTTGGGGTGCCACATCTTTGGCTTGTGCCTATGGAAGGCTTTACTTCAGAGTCTATAAATTGAATCAGCCTCAAGAGCTATTATGAGAACAGCTTAACTGATGCCATTTGCCATTCTATAATTTCTCACTTTCCCCAGTTATTTCTGTCCACTAACCTTCAAATTTTCCATGAATAGAACTTTTCATTACTCTATTTTCTAATCCATATTTCATTTGCACTCTGTGTCTGCAATTCATTAACAGTGAACTCAGTAGCTCCCTGGAGTGTCTTTGCCTCCAAAGTGGGTGCCTCACGTCTTTCTAAAAGTGAGGCATTTTCTATTGGTTTCATTGTCAACATATTCCTATTTAGGTTTATCTGAAAAATTATTTAGCTTAGAGATTTTATTGGACTCTTAATTATCTGCTCATATGCCAATTAATTTTCAATTTGTTATTATTGTTTTCTTTTTTTTCCTTTGGCTTTTCTTGTTAGACCCATAGTGGACTTCCTGTGTCTATAATAATGACTCTTAAAGTTATCTATAATTTTTTGTCTTTTTATTTTTCTCAATAGTTTGGGCATTTCAAGTGTCACTAACTGCTGCCTCAGCTTCTGTAGGCAATGAACTTTGTTGGAACAAATATCTTTACATAATATTTAAAAGATTAACTGTAAAGTATAGCAGACCTATCAAAAACTAGCTATATATGTTTTCCAATGTTTCCAATAATGCTCAATAGTCCTTTTTATTTTCCAATGAGGATCAAATTTCAGGAAACCAATAAAACAAATTATTTTACTCTTGATGCCCAGAGTTCAAATTTTGAATCCTCTGTGACCTTCTGAGTCATATGGATCTTAATGTGATTATTTTCAAGAACAAATGCTAAAAGATAATTCTAAAATTTAATCAACAGTATTGAAGTAGTTTATATAAAATAGCATTTGTCTACTATAATTGCACAGTTTAAAGAGTTTAAGATATATACTTATACAGTTATATGAACACATTATATATAAATTATATTTAAATTAAATATGTTTAAATATAAACATCTGTTCTGGCCACATGAAGTAATTTGGATGTTTTCCATCATTGTTCTCTGAAAGAGTTTGTTTAGGAATGATTTGCTGACTTAAATGTTTGGTACGATTCATCATTTTAGCAATCTGATTCTGATGTTTATTTTTAATTTATTTTTTACTTTCTGTTTTTCTTTTGGTGGGACAATATTTTAATTATGAACTCAAACTATTGTATAGGTACAGCATTTTAATTTGACAATCTTGATATTTGAGTTTTCCACACACTTTATGTTTTATAACATTCTTCTATTATTTACTTTGTCAGTAGAGTCTCTGTTGAGATGTATCTTTTTCCTTTCTGATAATTCTAATGAGTTTCTTAATCTTTTTTATCCCTGATAGTTCTAATGAGGGTTTAATCAATTGTTTTGCTCTTTTCAAAAATAATTATTTAATTTTTCTATTACTTGTTAATTTAAAAATGTATTATCTATTCTCATGTGTACATTAAATATTGTTCTACTTTATTTAGGTTTGTTTTTATTGCTTCTTTAATATTTACATAAGCCCTTTTAATCTTTTAAAATACAGGCATTTAAAGCTAAAGATTTCACTCTAAGCCTTATCTCAGCTGTGTCTTACAAATTTGATAGATTGAGTTTTCATTTTCATTCAATTTGAAATATTTTCTAATTTCCCATGTAATTTATTCTTTAACGTATCACTTATTTAAAATGATCTTGTTAGTTTCAGAATATTTAGGATTTTCATGTATTATTTTATTAATTTATGATTTAATACCATTATGGTCAGAGAATACATTCTACATCATTTTATTTCTCTTACATTTATCAAGAGTTGTTTTGTACTCAAGCATATGGTTTGTGTTTGAGAATTTGCCATGTACAAACTTCAAAATACACTTTTAAAGAATGTGTATTTTACTATTTTTTATGAAGTGGTCTACAAATGTTAAATGACATCGGTTGATAGCATTGTTCAAGTCATCTGTATAATTACTGATTTTCTGTCCACTTAATCTATTGATTACTGAAACAAGACTACAAGAATCTCTAATTGTAATTTTGGATTTATGTATTTCTCTCTTCAGTTCTGTCAGTTTTTACTTCTTTATGCATTGTCTAGTTTTGTAATAAAGTTCATATACATATACAATTCTCTAGGACTACTGTTTTGTCTTGAAATTACACTATCTGATATTAGTAGAACCAGTCTAGGTCTCTTCTCATTAGTGCATGGAATATATATCTTCTTGCATTCTTTCACTTTTAACTTATTTGTTTGTTTATATTTAAAATTTATTTCTTTAGAAAAAGATATAATTTGATCATGATTCTTTGCTGAGGCTTATAATCTCTCTCTGAGTTACAATGATTTTGGTATATATTAATTATTGTGGTACATTTAAGTCTACCATTTTGCTATTTGTTTTCTATATGTGCAATATGTTTTCTGTTTCTTTTGTCTGTTATATTTCCTTTGTGTGATTTTTTGTTTGGTTTTGTTTTTTGATCGGGAAATTAACTGAAAATTTTACTACTTAGATTTTCATAGTTTTTCACTACTGGCTCATTATCTGTAAACCTTTGTTAGAAAAAAATATGTTAACATGTATCTTTAATTTATCACAATCTATAGTCAAGTAATATTATACCACTTCAAACATAATGTAAGAAACTTACATAAGTTTATTTCTATTTGTCTCTTGTCTTGTGCTATTGTTACCATATATTGTACTTCTGTATTTATTTAAAAACCAAGACTATATTTGTATTCATTTTTAAATTTATTTTTGCTTTAGTTAGTCAACTTTAAATAAACATGCAAAATATGTTATATTTCTCCACATATTTACCAATTCTGGTGTATTCAATTCCTTTTTGAAGATCCAATTTTGTTTACGGTATGTTTTTCTTTAACAGCACTTCATTTAACATTTATTGCATGGAGATTCTTTCACTTACATTATATATATTTGCCAGATACAAGTTATTGTTCGATTTTTTATTTCATCACTTTAAAGATGTCATTCCATTTTCTTCAGCTTTGCATTTTTCTGATTAGAAATTTGTGATCTTTCTCTCTAATGTGTCTTTCTCTCTTGTTTATTTCAAGAGTGTTTCTTATAACTGCTTTTCAGCAAGGTGTTTTGATGTGGTTTTCTCTCTGTGTATCTGGCCTTAATTCAGTCAGCTTCTTTAATTTTTGAGATTATAGTGTTCACAATTTTGGAAAACTGTTAGCCACTATGTCTTCAGTTCTACGTATTTTAAACCACTCAATATTATTTCAGCGTTCATTAAGGATCTTTTCCTTATTTTTCTTGACATAGTTTTCCCTGAGTCCTTCAATTTGGATAGTTTCAATTTTTAGATAGAAAGTGTTCTTATCTTGACCACTGATCCTATTTTCTGGAACATAATTGATTTTAAGCCCATTCTATGCATTTTTAATTTAGATATTGACATTTTTCTTCTTCTTTGCTTCTTTGTTAGTTCTTCATTTTTCTATTAATTATGATTCTATTTTTCTTTAATCTGAGTGTATTTATAATTACTTTTTTAAAGTACTTGTCTACCAATTCTTACATTTCCATTATTACTGGTTATTTCTGTTTTTATTTCTCCTTTCTATGGTTCACTTTTCCTGATTTTTTGTATGTTTACTAATTGCATTAGTGAATAATTAATAAATTCTTGTATTAACTTATATGCTTGTTAATATAATTGTATGCTGTTAATGTTACATTATTGAGTATTGGGATTTAGTAATCTTCCTTTAAAGAGTGTTAAACTTCGTTTGGGTGGGCAGTTACATTATTTGTGGATCAGCTTAATTCTTTTGAGACTTATTTTTAGCTTTGCTAAGAAAAGTGTAAAGCAGCTTTTGCTTTTGTCCTAGATTCTTCTACTAACCTAGTGTTGCACTACTGAGTTATTTATTGAATATCGTCATGTTCATCAATGTACCTCTACTCTGATTGATTTTAACTCAAATTTCTTCTAGCACTGTACAGATTCTGTGAATGTCTAAGTTTATAATTTCTCAGGTACTTTTTGGCTTGTCTTGTAAAATTTTACCTTATATGTCCTTTATTACGAAGTAACAGACCGAAGGAAGGTTAGTAGAAGTTGTTGCAGCTCTTTCTCTAACATCTTTTTACTCTGCCCTGAGAAGTGTAGTTACTTCGGTCACCTCTAACACTGACCTAAATTTTCTCCACCCAGAGAGATTGCCAGGTTTTATTTATAGTGGCTTCCTTGCTGCACAGAAATTCCCAGAATTTCTGGGTAGAAATTCTGAGAAATCATAGTGTTTCTGTCACTATGTCACTTATTAGACTCTTACGTGTTTTGAACAATGTCTGCAACATTTACTTGTAGTTCTTTTCCAATTATTTTTAGTTATTTATGGAAAAGTCCAGCCGAGTCCAGCTGTTGTTAGTAGAGACAGAAATCTTCTAAGAGTTCCTGTTGATTATACTATTTATATTATAAATTAGACATGTCTATGCATTTTAGGTGGTATCTTTTACAAGTATTATCAGAAAAGCAAACACTAATTGTGGAAGTTACAAGTTATGAAAATAATGCTGCCTAACGAAAGCCCTTAACTTTAGCAGTTTAAGTTACATGTGCATATATTTAATTTCATGAGCCTTTGTAAAATTTAAGTTTGAAGTTAAAATATAAAGTTACTAGGTGTAAATTAGATACTTTTCTCTACCAGTATCCTAAGTGGAGTTTCTATGAAGACATCAAAACAAAATATTGCAAATAAACCCTGACTTTTATAATGAACATTTCAGGGCACAATTTCAATATGTGACACTTCTCAGTGTCATCTGTAATTCTACTAATTACGAAATGAGGAAGGCAGATTTTTCATAATGTTTTCTCCTGTGGTGCATTCGCTTCAATATTTTTCAATGACTTATTTGTATGTAACTCCATTTTCCTGGTATCAAATTCCCATCCATTTAGGGTGAAATTACTGTCATTGAATTCTGTTATATTCTCTGCAGTAATAAACATCCTATTTGAAGTTTCAGTAGCTTTAAAAGTGTTTTTCCTTTTACAGGACAGTAAACATTTTTAGTATTATTTTCTCAAAGTTATACCAAAATGTGAAATTGGCATAGCCTTATGTAAGACACATTATTAAGTGAATTTAAAATCTTCTTAGAATGAATTGAAATTTATAGATATATTTATATGTTAATGCGTATATGTGCATGTATATGCATTAGCATCTACGTGTGTGTGCACATATAAAAAATACACATTTAGTATGAACACTTTTAGATAAATGTGTGTACAGATAAACAATATATTTATATTAAGTAAACTTTAAACTTAAAATAAGCTTAGTTTTAATTTCAGTTAAAGTTAACAATGAATATGATTTAATATTTCAAATATTTTCATGAGATTTTTCTAAAAGTTGCACAATTCTACATTTCTTTCCTCTACCATTTTTTCCCCAGAGGCAATCGTATTCAATTCCTTTCGCTGCTTATTTTAATATCCCTTCATATCTTCAATATGTTTGCAATTTTTTGATCTTTAACATATAGATATGATCTATTAATTTGTTTCACTTATGGAAGATTAACATTTAGCATCCCACACTGTCTCTACACATATTTTCTAGCACAAATCCTCCCACTATCTCTACAAGGATGGTCACTATGCAGGCTTATCATATGATCAGCATAGAAAAACATTTGGAGCTGTCCATGCAGTACTCTATTACTGCTTTTCATTTTCTTCACAACATTTTTTTTTTTTGCTAACAATAGTCTCTTATTTCCATTTACTTAGTTTTCTATGTTCATATTTCAAATTCAATCTATGACTCTGAGTTTTGTAAAGCTTTCTCATAATATATGCTGATACATTAGATAATCCATTAATTTTATTTTTTGAATAAATCTTTCTCAGGGCCCTTTGAACAATTTAGTTTTACCTTGTTGCTTTTTTTAGTTTGAATTTTTGTATAGGTATAGAATTATACCTAAAATTTAGTTTGAATTTTTAGTTGAATTTTTATTTAGTAGAATTTTTATGTAGGTATATTTTTTCGATATCATTGTGAGAATTCTTTTTGTTTGTCATCCATTTGAATTGCTTGTTTCTTGATGCCTGTAACTTTTATATTCCTATTTATTTCTTTATTGTAGTGGAAAATCTCCTCCAATATATTTCTGAGAGAAGTTCATTGTGTAGAAAAGTTTCTGAAACATTGTATGAAAATATCTCTATATGCCCTCCTCTTCAAACATACAAAGGAAATTTGGTTGAATAGAGATCTAAGTGGGAAATATTCTTTCCACAGAATATGAACATGTTTCTTCATGTACTAGGATTTAGTGCTATCATTGCAATTCCATTCTGATTCACATTCAGAAATGGTATATTGATTATGCCTTTTCTTTGCACTTAATTTTGAAATTTTGCATTGATGAACTATATAGTGTGGATTAATTTTTATGAATTTTCTGGGTACTTAGTTGCCATTAAAATCTAAGAATGTCTATCTTTTATATCTGGTAAATATAGTTTGATTATTATTTTCATTATTATTTTAATTTTTTTGAGAAAATTATAGATTCACATGCATTAATAGTCCTGTGTAAACATTATTAATTTTCCTCTGATGTCAAAATTTTTGCCAAACTATAGCGTAACGTCACATCCATTAATATTGATATTATACAATCAGCTAATTTAGCGTAGATTTCCCTTACTTAACATGTGCTTATTTTGTGGGACGTAAGTGTATTTTCATTTCCAGGCAATTCTTTCACATATGTAGTTTTTTGTATCCATCACCACAGTCAAGATATTTAACAAGTCCATCAACATAAGCAACTTTTGTGTTTCCATGTTATAACCACATCAGTCTCACTCCTACATCCCTCTTAACTTTAACCCTTAATAACAATAATCTGTTCTTCACTTCTAAATGTTGTCACTAAAAATGCTATCTAAAGGGAATAAAATAGTAATAGTTTGAGATTGGCTTTTTTGACTTAAATCAATTCCCTGGAGATTCATCCAAGTTGTTTCATATACCCCCTAGTTGTTCTTTTTTATTGCTGCATATTATTCCATGTATGGATGTATGTATAACAATTCATCTGTTTGTATAACGATTCATTTGTTGAAGGTTAGTTGAGTTGTTTCCAGTTTTTGGCTAGTAAAACAAAATTGCTATATATTTCAATATATATTTTTTACGTGAACATAAATTTCCATTTCTATAGGATAAATTCCTAATAAAAACACAGAAAGTCCTACTCAGTACAATCAGGCAAGAGAACAAAATAAAAGGCATCCAAATAGGAAAAGAAAAGGACAAATTATCTCTCTTCACTGACAATATGATTCTATACCTAGAAAACCCAAAATACTTCCCCAAAAGGCTTTTGGAATTGATAAATGACTTTGGTTAACTTTCAGGATACAAAATCAATGCTTAAAAATCAGTGGAATTCCTATATACCAATAACATCTAAGTTGACAGCCAAATTTAGAAGGCAATCTCATTTACAATAGCCGCAAAAAATTAAAATACCTAGGATATATCTAACCGTGGAGGTAAAAGATCTCTAAAAGGAGAATTACAAGACACTGCTGAAAGAAATCATAAATGACAGAAATAAACGGAAAATACTTCCATACTCTTAGGCTGGAAGAATCAATATCGTTAAAATGTCCTTACTGCCCAAAGCAATGTACAGATTCAGTGTTATTCCTATCAAACCACCAACATTTTCTCCCAAAATTAGAAAAATAAATATTCAAATATTTATGTGGAACCCCCAAAAAGAGCCCCCAAACCAAAGCAGTCTTAAGCAAAAAGCTCAAAGCTAGAGGCATCACATTACCTGACTTCCACCTATACTATAAGGCTACAGCAACCAAAACCATATGGTGCTGGTACAAAAACAGACACAGAGACCAATGGAACAGAATACAGAACCCAAAAATAAGGCCCCACACCTAAAGCCATCTGATCTTTGACAAAGTCAATGAAAATAAACAATGGGAAAAGGACACTCAATTTAATAAATGGTGCTGGGATACCTGGCTAGCCGTATATGGGTATACGGATCTTGCATAAGATAAGGATCTTGCACCATATACAAAAATTAACTCAAGAGGGATTAAAAATTTAATGTAATACCTAAAACTGTAAAAATAATAGAAGAAACCTAGGAAACATCATTCTGGACATCAGCATTGGGAAAGAATTTATGACTAAACCTCAAAAGCAACTGCAACAAAAACAAAAATTGACAAGTGAGACTGTATTAGCTCATTCTCACACTGTTATAAAAAACTACCCAACACTGGGTAATTTATAAAGGAAGGAGTTTTAATTGACTCACAGTTCTGCATGGCTGGGAAGGCCTAAGGACACTTACAATCATGGTGAAAGGGGAAGAAGACACATGTTTGCTTCTTCACATTTTGGCAGGAAGGAGAAGTGCCGAGCAAAGAGGAAAAAGCTCTTTATAAAATCATCAGATCTTATGAAAACTCACTCACTATCATGAGAACAGCAGCATGAGGGTAACTACCCCCAGGATACAATTACCTCGCACCAGGTCCCTTCCACTACATGTGGGGATTATGGGAATTAACAATTCAAGGTGAGATTTGGGTGGGGACACAACAAAACCATATGAGGGACCTAATTGAACTAAAGAGCTTCTGCACAGCAAAAGACACTATCAACAGAGTAAACAGACAACCTACAGAATGGGAGAAAATATTTACAAACTGTGTATACAACAAAAGCCTAATATTCAGAATCTGTAATGAACTTAAACAATTGAAAAAGAAAAAACAAATAGCCCCATTAAAAAATGGGCAAAGGACATGAACAGACATTTCTGAAAAGAAGACATACAAGTTACCAACAGATATATAAAAAAATGCTCTGAATCACTAATTATCAGATAAGTGCAAAGCAAAGCCACAATGAGATACCATCTCAAACCAAATAGTCAGAATGGCTATTATTAAAAAGTCAAAAAACAATAGATGCTGGCAAGGCTGCACAGAAAAGAGAATGCTTAACACTGTTGGTGGAAATGTAAATTAGTTCAGCTACTGTGGAAAGTGTGGTGATTTCTCAAAGAAGTTAGAACTACTGGTCTACCCAGCAATCCCATTACTGGGTATGTATGCCAAAGAAAATAAATTGTTTTACCAAAAAGACACATTCACTCATATGTTTACCACAGCACTATTCACAACAGCAAAAATATGAAATCACCTTAGGTGCCTATCAATGGTGGATTGTATTTAAAAATGTGGTACATATGCACCACGTAATACTACACAGCCATAAAAAAATGAAATCTTGTCGTTTGCCGCAACATGGATACAGCTGGAAGCCACTCTCCTGAATGAATTAATGCAGGAACAGAAAACTACATATGACGCATTCTCACTTATGTGGGAGCTAATATTGGATAGTCATGGACATAAATATGGCAATAAAGACACATGTGGCTACTAGAGGAAACAAGAAAGAGAGTGGCAAGGGTGGAAAACAAAAAACTATTGGGTACTGAGCTCACTATTTGGGTGATTTCATTCATATCCAAACCTCAGAATCACACAATACGGCCATGTGAACAACCTGTACATGCACTCCCTGAATCTAAAATGAAAGTTAGTTTTTTTTTAAATGCAATAACTGGATTATGTCAGAATTGCAGTTAGTTACATACAAAACTGACAGACTACCACAGTGGAGTATTTTGCATTCCCACTGTTGTAGAATTTTGCTCCTTAGTTTAGCTAAAACCAGGTACTTCTCATGCCACCAGGAAAAATTAGGCTCATGGACACATTGAAGCGTGAGTAGAGTGGGATTTATTGGGTAAAAAGGAAAAAAGCAAAAAAAAACGAAAAAAAACTCTCAGTAAACGAGAGTACTGCTAACAGGCCCCCACCTCACGAATTGATTCTACGCCACAACACAGGAATGGAAGATGCCAGCCTTCCTCTCCCTGACCAGGGAGGGAACTTCTCGTGGCTCCACCCTATTCCCCCAGTGTGCATGTGGGCATTATTCAGAAAGAATCGTTTGGGAAAGGCTGGACAACCAGGGCAGTTGTCTCTCTGGGTCACATGTTTTATCTGGGGCCAGGAATTTGTTTTTTCAGCATTCATTCCCTTCTAGGCTTGAGGGCAGTGTTTCACCAGGGACCCTTGGCTGTCTGCTGACTCTATCACCAACAGCAATGTATGAGTGATCCAGTTTCTCTAACTTCTCCCTAGTATCTGGTGTTATAATAATAATAATTTTTAAAAATTCTGAAAGGTGTGTAGTGAGATCCCATTATGGTCTTTGTTTGCACTTTTTCGGTGTTGAACATTTTCATGTGTGCATTTACTATCTTCTTATCCCTTTCAGTGATTTGCATGTCTCTAGTTTTAACACTGAAATTAAAGTTTTGCTTTCAGGTATCTCTAGTTTACTCTGGTGACTGACTTTTTAAATTTTAGCTCAATCCAAAGTTCTGTCTCTAGGTTACGTCTTTCTCCTTATTGTGGCTGCCTCAGCTGAGTAAGGCAGCTAGTGTGTATGGTAGAGCAGACTAGTGTGTTTCTCAGCTCAATAATGATACAGTAAAGCTCCTGATATTTGTCGTAAATAGCTCTCTGCTGTAGCAGGAGTGTGTATTCTTCTGAGAGGTAGATATTGATGTTCAGTGTCTAAATGTGTCCCCTAAAAACATTCAAAACACACTCTGGAATTAGGGAGAAATGCATTTTTTTTCTAGGCTAAATAGGAGCAATTTCAGTTATTTTCCACTGTCTTCATAAGCTGGCAGAGAGTTACATCATTTCGGCAAGAAAGCCCCAGGTATAACTTCTGAATCATGTAATTCTTATTACAGAGGCAGACAACTTAACATCTTTTCTCTTCTTCAGATCTCTAGCTTCTCATAATTGGGAGAAAAAATATTTAGAAGAGTTAGGTGTTGGAATTCAGGATTGTAACAAGAGAGTACTCTTCTTTAATATTTTAAGTTATAGGTCATTATAACTGAGCAAAATTTGCTTACCTTGAATCTTATTGTTCTTAAGTAAGCATCAGTTCTAAGACTCTAAGAAGAATTTAGCATCAGTTATTAAGCAGGAAAGAGAATATTGGTGCCAACACTATTGATGCACCAATTACAGAGACATATTCTCAATACAAGTGAAGCCAGGTTAGACTCCCACTTAGCCATCCTAAAATAGTTTAAACTGCTTTCTTCCAATAAAAAATCACAATAATACCTAGTAATACCTTCAATTTTAGAAATAAAAAATTAATCCAAGGTAGTATTTAGTCAATGGATTTATGATCGATCTATCTGTTGGAAAAAATATTACACAAAATGTAATTTTATAAAAAGCTATTGAAAATTCGGTTTCTTGTACCCTCAAACAGGTCGATTAAAACATAATTTCTGGAGCCAGACCCTGTGAAACTGTATTGCTTTAAGTCTTCTCAGATGACATAGATATTCATGCAGGCCTAGAAAACACTGACTTGGAATCCAGACAGGCAAAAAGTCCAGAAATAATATATTTGTAAGATATTAAAAAGCCAAGGAAAACCTATCAAAATTATAACTAGAAATCTGGAGCATATGGTAAAACTACTGTGGTATTTTCCAAATCACTGATTTTTTTATAATTGTTTTATATGTGTCTGATAAAATACTATTTTGCTCTCCTGAAATGAGTATGACTTTTGATGATGATGGTTTATTAAATCTAAATGTTAACATTTTATTTCCATGAACCGTACCAGTTACGGGAGTAAATGGATCCTCATTAGTTATGGGAGTAAATGAGTCTTATGAGCTGGAAATGATTTCTTGGCTACTTTAATGTAGTACACATTTTTGGCCAACAGATGAGTGAAATAGACTTGGAAACCAAGAGAAGACTTCAGCTAAAATAACTGGTTTTCTCTAGAAGTTGCCAAGCAGCGGTAAAATTTGCTGAGATGGCTGTAGAGTGGTCCTATACCTCTCAGAGTGGTTTATTATAGTGAAAGGTTTTGTATCTTGAAATCAGTGTGGACAGATTTTTGTTTTAAATTGTATGTGCATATGTGGGTGTGTGTGTATATATATGTAAATAATAATAAATCTCATAATAAATGAGATGGGGTGTGTATATATATTTCTATAATTATATATATATAATATAATTATATAAATATATTATATATCTTAAATATAATTTATATATTTATATAATTAAATATTATATATTTGTTATATATAAATATATATAATATATAATATAATATATATTATAGATAAATAATATATTATTATTTAGGTAATATAATGCAGGGTAATAATGCACATATCTTAGAAAAGTATTCTTTTGAAATATTTTTATTCCCTGTGCATTTTATTTTTATTCCCTGTGCATTTTCTCATCACTACTTGTAGTAGAAGAGCTTGTAGTTACTTTCTCTGAGAGAAAAAAATTACGTATTTATTTCCACATTCTCTATAGTGGTCATTATCAGTATGATTTTTCAAATTTAACAGTCAAATATTTACTATTATATTTAAAGTTATATAAATGTACATTTCTACCTAACAGTATTCACATTATATAATACTTAAAATACAAATTTTTAAATAATTAAATAAGGTTAACATAGGTAGAAGTTAAAATATTTTCTTCTGAAAATCCAGTAATAATTTTTGGAAGGAGACACTCAACATTGAGGATTATCAGAATGGACAAAACAAGGAGGGTCACTTTTTGAAGAAAATATCACTCTAATCAGATTGGGACCACACTGGTTGTCACCAATAACTATTCAATTTAGGGATGACCTAGGTTACAGTAGAGCAGGATAATTCAAATTTATGACTTGTTATTCCCATTCCTTTGTAGCTATAAGTAAAATGTACATATTACTAATTTCAATCTATATTTAACACATATTATGAATTAATGCTTCCTATAACTTATAAACTACTTTCTTATTTATTTATTTATTTATTTATTTATTTATTTATTTATTATACTTTAAGTTTTAGGGTACATGTGCACATTGTGCAGGTTAGTTACATATGTATACGTGTGCCATGCTGGTGTGCTGCACCCACTAACTCATCATCTAGCATTAGGTATATCTCCCAGTGCTATCCCTCCCCCCTCCCCCCACCCCACCACAGTCCCCAGAGTGTGATATTCCCCTTCCTGTGTCCATGTGATCTCATTGTTCAATTCCCACCTATGAGTGAGAATACGCGGTGTTTGGTTTTTTGTTCTTGTGATAGTTTACTGAGAATGATGATTTCCAATTTCATCCATGTCCCTACAAAGGACATGAACTCATCATTTTTTATGGCTGCATAGTATTCCATGGTGTATATGTGCCACATTTTTTTAATCCAGTCTATCATTGTTGGACATTTGGGTTGGTTCCAAATCTTTGCTATTGTGAATAATGCCGCAATAAACATACGTGTGCATGTGTCTTTATAGCAGCATTATTTATAGTCCATTGGGTATATACCCAGTAATGGGGTGGCTGGGTCAAATGGTATTTCTAGTTCTAGATCCCTGAGGAATCGCCACACTGACTTCCACAATGGTTGAACTAGTTTACAGTCCCACCAACAGTGTAAAAGTGTTCCTATTTCTCCACATCCTCTCCAGCACCTGTTGTTTCCTGACTTTTTAATGATTGCCATTCTAACTGGTGTGAGATGGTATCTCATTGTGGTTTTGATTTGCATTTCTCTGATGGCCAGTGATGATGAGCATTTTTTCATGTGTTTTTTGGCTGCATAAATGTCTTCTTTTGAGAAGTGTCTGTTCATGTCCTTCGCCCACTTTTTGATGGGGTTATTTGTTTTTTTCTTGTAAATTTGTTTGAGTTCATTGTAGATTCTGGATATTAGCCCTTTGTCAGATGAGTAGGTTGCAAAAATTTTCTCCCATTTTGTAGGTTGCCTGTTCACTCTGATGGTAGTTTCTTTTGCTGTGCAGAAGCTCTTTAGTTTAATTAGCTCCCATTTGTCAATTTTATCTTTCATTGCCATTGCTTTTGGTGTTTTAGACATGAAGTCCTTGCCCATGCCTACGTCCTGACTGGTAATGCCTAGGTTTTCTTTTAGGGTTTTTATGGTTTTAGGTCTAACGTTTAAGTCTTTAATCCATCTTGAATTGATTTTTGTATAAGGTGTAAGGAAGGGATCCAGTTTCAGCTTTCTACATATGGCTAGCCAGTTTTCCCAGCACCATTTATTAAATAGGGAATCCTTTCCCCATTGCTCGTTTTTCTCAGGTTTGTCAAAGATCAGATGGTTGTAGATATGCGGCGTTATTTCTGAGGGCTTTGTTCTGTTCCATTGATCTATATCTCTGTTGTGGTACCAGTACCATGCTGTTTTGGTTACCGTAGCCTTGTAGTATAGTTTAAAGTCAGGTATCGTGATGCCTCCAGCTTTGTTCTTTTGGCTTAGGATTGACTTGGCAATACGGGCTCTTTTTTGGTTCCATATGAACTTTAAAGTAGTTTTTTCCAATTCTGTGAAGAAAAGCATTGGTAACTTGATGGGGATGGCACTGAATCTATAAATTACCTTGGGCAGTATGGCCATTTTCACGATATTGATTCTTCCTACCCATGAGCATGGAATGTTCTTCCATTTGTTTGTATCCTCTTTTATTTCCTTGAGCAATGGTTTGTAGTTCTCCTTGAAGAGGTCCTTCACATCCATTGCAAGTTGGATTCCTAGGTATTTTATTCTCTTTGAAGCAATTGTGAATGGGAGTTCACTCATGATTTGGCTCTCTGTTTGTCTGTTGTTGGTGTATAAGAATGCTTGTGATTTTTGTACATTGATTTTGTATCCTGAGACTTTGCTGAAGTTGCTTATCAGCTTAAGGACATATTGGGCTGAGACAATGGGATTTTCTAGATATACAATCATGTCATCTGCAAACAGGGACAATTTGACTTCCTCTTTTCCTAATTGAATACCTTTATTTCCTTCTCTTGCCTAATTGCCCTGGCCAGAACTTCCAACACTATGTTGAATAGGAGTGGTGAGAGAGGGCATCCCTGTCTTGTGCCAGTTTTCAAAGGGAATGCTTCCAGTTTTTGCCCATTCAGTATGATATTGGCTGTGGGTTTGTCATAGATAGCTCTTATTATTTTGAGATACGTCCCATCAACACCTAATTTATTGAGAGTTTTTAGCATGAAGGGTTGTTGAATTTTGTCAAAGGCTTTTTCTGCATCTATTGAGATAATCATGTGGTTTTTGTCTTTGGCTCTGTTTATATGCTGGATTACATTTATTGATTTGCGTATATTGAACCAGCCTTGCATCCCAGGGATGAAGCCCACTTGATCATGGTGGAAAGCTTTTTGATGTGCTGCTGGATTCGTTTTGCCAGTATTTTATTGAGGATTTTTGCATCAATGTTCATCAAGGATATTGGTCTAAAATTCTCTTTTTTGGTTGTGTCTCTGCCCGGCTTTGGTATCAGGATGATGCTGGCCTCATAAAATGAGTTAGGGAGGATTCCCTCTTTTTCTATTGATTGGAATAGTTTCAAAAGGAATGGTACCAGTTCCTCCTTGTACCTCTGGTAGAATTCGGCTGTGAATCCATCTGGTCCTGGACTCTTTTTGGTTGGTAAACTATTGATTATTGCCACAATTTCAGATCCTGTTATTGGTCTATTCAGAGATTCAACTTCTCCCTGGTTTAGTCTTGGGAGAGTGTATGTGTCGAGGAATTTATCCATTTCTTCTAGATTTTCTAGTTTATTTGTGTAGATGTGTTTGTAGTATTCTCTGATGGTAGTTTGTATTTCTGTGGAATCGGTGGTGATATCCCCTTTATCATTTTTTATTGTGTCTATTTGATTCTTCTCTCTTTTTTTCTTTATTAGTCTTGCTAGCAGTCTATCGATTTTGTTGATCCTTTCAAAAAACCAGCTCCTGGATTCATTAATTTTTTGAAGGGTTTTTTGTGTCTCTATTTCCTTCAGTTCTGCTCTGATTTTAGTTATTTCTTGCCTTCTGCTAGCTTTTGAATGTGTTTGCTCTTGCTTTTCTAGTTCTTTTAATTGTGATGTTAGGGTGTCAATTTTGGATCTTTCCTGCTTTCTCTTGTGGGCATTTAGTGATATAAATTTCCCTCTACACACTGCTTTGAATGTGTCCCAGATATTCTGGTGTGTTGTGTCTTTGTTCTCGTTGGTTTCAAAGAACATCTTTATTTCTGCCTTCATTTCATTATGTACCCTGTAGTCATTCAGGGGCAGGTTGTTCAGTTTCCATGTAGTTGAGCGGTTTTGAGTGAGATTCTTAATCCTGAGTTCTAGTTTGATTGCACTGTGGTCTGAGAGATAGTTTGTTATAATCTCTGTTCTTTTACATTTGCTGAGGAGAGTTTACTTCCAAGTATGTGGTCAATTTTGGAATAGGTGTGGTGTGATGCTGAAAAAAATGTATATTCTGTTGATTTGGGGTGGAGAGTTCTGTAGATGTCTATTAGGTCCGCTTGGTGCAGAGCTGAGTTCAATTGCTGGGTATCCTTGTTGACTTTCTGTCTCAATGATCTGTCTAATATTGACAGTGGGGTGTTAAAGTCTCCCATTATTAATGTGTGGGAGTCTAAGTCTCTTTCTGGTCACTAAGCACTTGCTTTATGAATCTGGGTGCTCCTGTATTGGGTGCATATATATTTAGGATAGTTAGCTCTTCTTGTTGAATTGATCCCTTTACCATTATGTAATGGCCTTCTTTGTCTCTTTTGATGTTTGTTGGTTTAAAGTCTGTTTTATCAGAGACTAGGATTGCAACCCCTGCCTTTTTTTGTTTTCCATTGGCTTGGTAGATCTTCCTCCATCCTTTTATTTTGAGCCTATGTGTGTCTCTGCACGTGAGATGGGTTTCCTGAATACAGCACACTGATGGGTCTTGACTCTTTATCCAATTTGCCAGTCTGTGTCTTTTAATTGGAGCATTTAGTCCATTTACATTTAAAGTTAATATTGTTATGTGTGAATTTGATCCTGTCATTATGATGTTAGCTGGTTATTTTGCTCATTAGTTGATGCAGTTTCTTCCTAGTCTCAATGGTCTTTACATTTTGGCATGATTTTGCAGCAGCTGGTACCGGTTGTTCCTTTCCATGTTTAGCGCTTCCTTCAGGAGCTCTTTTACGGCAGGACTGGTGGTGACAAAATCTCTCAGCATTTGCTTGTCTGTAAAGTATTTTATTTCTCCTTCACTTATGAAGCTTAGTTTGGCTGGATATGAAATTCTGGGTTGAAATTCTTTTCTTTAACAATGTTGAATATTGGCCCCCACTCTCTTCTGGCTTGTAGGGTTTCTGCCGAGAGATCCACTGTTAGTCTGATGGGCTTCCCTTTGAGGGTAACCTGACCTTTCTCTCTGGCTGCCCTTAACATTTTTTCCTTCATTTCAACTTTGGTGAATCTGACAATTATTTGTCTTGGAGTTGCTCTTCTCGAGGAGTATCTTTGTGGCGTTCTCTGTATTTCCTGAATCTGAACGTTGGCCTGCCTTGCTAGATTGGGGAAGTTCTCCTGGATAATATCCTGCAGAGTGTTTTCCAACTTGGTTCCATTCTCCCCATCACTTTCAGGTACACCAATGAGAAGTAGATTTGGTCTTTTCACATAGTCCCATATTTCTTGGAGGCTTTGCTCATTTCTTTTTATTCTTTTTTCTCTAAACTTCCCTTCTCACTTCATTTCATTCATTTCATCTTCCATTGCTGATACCCTTTCTTCCAGTTGATCGCATCGGCTCCTGAGGCTTCTGCATTCTTCACGTAGTTCTCGAGCCTTGGTTTTCAGCTCCATCAGCTCCTTTAAGCACTTCTCTGTATTGGTTATTCTAGTTATACATTGTTCTAAATTTTTTTCAAAGTTTTCAACTTCTTTGCCTTTGGTTTGAATGCCTCCCGTAGCTCGGACTAATTTGATCGTCTGAAGCCTTCTTCTCTCAGCTCGTCAAAGTCATTCTCCATCCAGCTTTGTTCCCTTGCTGGTGAGGAACTGCGTTCCTTTGGAGGAGGAGAGGCGCTCTGCTTTTTAGAGTTTCCAGTTTTTCTGTTCTGTTTTTTCCCCATCTTTGTGGTTTTATCTACTTTTGGTCTTTGATGATGGTGACGTACAGATGGGTTTTTGGTGTGGATGTCCTTTCTGTTTGTTAATTTTCCTTCTAGCAGACAGGACCCTCAGCTGCAGGTCTGTTGGAATACCCTGCCATGTGAGGTGTCAGTGTGCCCCTGCTGGGGGGTGTCTCCCAGTTAGGCTGCTCAGGGGTCAGGGGTCAAGGACCCACTTGAGGAGGCAGTCTGCCCGTTCTCAGATCTCCAGCTGCGTGCTGGGAGAACCACTGCTCTCTTCAAAGCTGTCAGACAGGGACATTTAAGTCTGCAGAGGTTACTGCTGTCTTTTTGTTTGTCTGTGCCCTGCCCCCAGAGGTGGAGCCTACAGAGGCAGGCAGGCCTCCTTGAGCTGTGGTGGGCTCCACCCAGTTTGAGCTTCCCGGCTGCTTTGTTTACCTAAGCAAGCCTGGGCAATGACGGGCGCCCCTCCCCCAGCCTTGCTGCCGCCTTGCAGTTTGATCTCAGACTGCTGTGCTAGCAATCAGCGAGATTCCGTGGGCGTAGGACCCTCCCAGTCACGTGTGGGATATAATCTCGTGGTGCGCCGTTTTTTAAGCCGGTCGGAAAAGCGCAGTATTCGGGTGGGAGTGACCCGATTTTCCAGGTGCGTCCGTCACCCCTTTCTTTAACTCGGAAAGGGAACTCCCTGACCCCTTGCACTTCCCAAGTGAGGCAATGCCTCGCCCTGCTTCGGCTCGCACAGGGTGCGTGCACCCTCTGACCTGCGCCCACTGTCTGGCACTCCCTAGTGAGATGAACCCGGTACCTCCTATAAACTACTTTCTTACTCATTATCTACATTTACCACATCCTCTGAGTTTTGAATTGATTTAACAAGATGCCAGATTACTTACTATTTATGCTTAACTTTTTATATGAATTTCATCAATCTTATTTGATTTTTTAACATTTAGAATGGAAAAATTCAATATTGCCGGATAATACAGCAAACATATATTGTACCTACTCTAAAATATTCAATTAACTAACACATCATTACAAATAAGTTTAAAACTAGAAATTACAAACACAAAACACCATCTTTATATACTTCACCACATCAACCTAAGCGCAAATACTGAAGTTCCCCCAAAGTCCCAAGGGCAAGCTTTCCAAACCAATTACCACTCTACATCTACCTAACAGTGATATTTGTGCATAATAACATAGATGTATGTTTAACTTTATTTGAAAACAAAAGCTGTTTTGCTGTGTGGTTGCAACGTTTTGCAGACATATCAGCAAGTTATGAGAGTTCCATTTGCTCCACATCTGGACAACTTTTTATGTTGCTGTTCTTTTTTATTGAAACCCCTTTAGCAGGTTTAAAGTGGTAATCATTGTGGTTTAATTAGAATGTCCTGCTAATTAATCATGTTGAACACATTTTCTCATGCTATTCATATATTTTATTTTATATAGTCTGTTTGAATCTTTGCCCAATATTTACACGTATTAGTTGTTTGTATTTTTAATGAACATTCTTATATGTATCTTCCCATAGATTTTTCTGGGCGTCTTTATATCTTATTTAGCGAAGTCACTGTCCAGATCATTTCTGCCTTCTTTATTGTGATGGTAGTGAACTTAATCTTGAACTGAAAGGTTTCTTTATATAATCTAAACACAAGAGATTATTGATATACACGCTGAGAATATTTTCCCCAGATCATGGTTATATATTCATTTTTTGCAGGTGTTGGGTGTAATGTTCTATAAATGTCACTTATGTACTTGGTGAAAACTTTTATACTTTTATTAATTTTTCTATTTTCCCTTTTGGAGGGTGTGAATGGACATTTTCTATTACCACTATAAAATGTTCCTCCATATCTTTAGGAATTTTTTTTATTTGAAGGCTATTTTATCTAATATGAATCTAACTACAGCGGTTTTCTTATATTTAGTGTTTCTGTGTTGTTGTTTTTTCATTTATTTACTTTCATCTTATACTTGGTGTTTCATCTCATATTTAGTGTTCCTATGTTGCTATTTTTTCATTTTATTTACTATCATCCTAACTTCCTTTACAGTAAAATGTGTTTCTTGTAAATAGCAAGATTTCATCTTGCTTTTTCTGCATTTTTACTTCCAAAAAAATCTATCATTTTACTCTGTCTTTGAAATAGGCTGTAGAGTTCATTATAGTTAATATAATCAATGGTATAATTACTTTAAATCTTTCTTATTTGCTTTTGTTTTAATTTATGCAAGCTGCTTTTATTCTTCACTTCCTTATTACTGCTTATTTTGTGATGAATTGCATAATTTGTAGTATGCTATTTCTCATTCCCTCTCTCTCTTTTTTTACACACACACACAAACACACATACACACACGAAATATACCTCATGTTGTCTTATTTAGTTGTTGCTGCGGAAATTACAATATTCATTTTTGAACTATAAATTAGGTATTGATGGGATGTATCTCAAAATAATAAGAGCTATCTATGACAAACCCACAGCCAATATCATACTGAATGGGCAAAAACTGGAAGCATTCCCTTTGAAAACTGGCACAAGACAGGGATGCCCTCTCTCACCACTCCTTTTCAATATAGGGTTGGAAGTTCTGGCCAGGGCAATCAGGTAGGAGAAGGAAATAAAGGGTATTCAATTAGGAAAAGAGGATGTCAAATTGTCCCTGTTTGCAGATGACATGATTGTATATCTAGAAAACCCCATCGTTTCAGCCCCAAATCTCCTTAAGTTGATAAGCAACTTCAGCAAAGTCTCAGGATACAAAATCAATGTGCAAAAATCACAAGCATTCTTATACACCAATAACAGACAAATAGCCAAATCATGAGTGAACTCCCATTCACAATTGCTTCAAAGAGAATAAAATACCTAGGAATCCAACTTACAAGGGATGTGAAGGACCTCTTCAAGGAGAACTACAAACCACTGCTCAATGAAATAAAAGAGGTTACAGTCAAATGGAAAAACATTCCATGCTCATGGGTAGGAAGAATCAATATCGTGAAAATGGCCATACTGCCCAAGGTAATTTATAGATTCAATGCCATCCCCATCAAGCTACCAATGACTTTCTTCACAGAATTGGAAAAATCTACCTTCAAATATGCTATTAGAGAAATCATATAAGGAACATCTACCTATATAATTCTACTTATTCACTTCCCACCCTCTTCGTTCTTAGTGTCTTATATTTTACTTCTGTGTATGCCAAACCCCACAATATATTGATGTAATATTGATGTATTTTTGCTCTAAACAGTTATTTTTTTATTAACCCAGATATGTTCTTTTAATAATGTTCTCATTTTTGTCCTACAGATCCAGGATTTGATCAGACATCATTTCTTCTCACACCAAAGAAATTCGGCTAGCTTTTCTTGAAATGTAAGTCTGCTGGAAACAAATTATATCACCTTCTGTCAGTTTAAAGATCTATTCATTTTGCCTTTATACCTTTATGAGTAGTTTTACTTGATATGAAATTCTTGGCTCACAGGGTTGTTTTCGTTTTTCTTTGTTTTCGATATTTTAAAATTTCTAGTACTTTTATTTGTTTCTGTCTTATAGTTTCCTTGTCTTTGCTGAAATTTAACATTTTGCAGCAAGTTGTCTACCCTTTCACTATATCTTTAGCCTTCTGTCATAGCTACTGTATAGCTATTACGTATTTGTTCATTCAATTTTAGTATTTGGGTAGTTTCTCATCCTGCTTCTATTGACTTCCCTCTCTAGATTGATTGCCACTTTTTTCTCTTGTGTCATATTATCTTCACGTTTGTGCCAGACCTTATGTATAAAAGGTGTACCTTGTCTTCTGCTGGGCATCTAAAGTGAAATCTATGTCAATCTGCTATGCATATAAGGAGGGTCTGAACTTTGCTGCAGCTTTATTTTGATTCAGTTTACTACCACCTTCATATGTCTGGGAGGCAGGATCAGGTTTTTGTTTGTTTGTTTGTTTGTTTTCTGGAGCCAAGAAATGAAACACCTGTAAAATCCTAGAGATCTGCCCTTTTTCACAGCTCAGATGCCTACTTCCAGAATTGTAGGAGATTTCTGTCTGCTTTACAGTCCAGACACCAGGGTTTTTGGTCACTGGAAAGTGGTCTTTGCTCTCTTGTTTCTCCTCTTTGTTTTTTGGTTTGTTTTAATCTAAGGGAATATATTTTAGCCCTGTCGTTCCTCCCCTGCCCTTTTCTTTCTCTTTCTTTCTTCCTTCCTTCCTTCCCTCCTTCCTTCTTTCCTTCGTTTCTTCCTTCCTTCCTTCTTTCTTTCCTTCCTTCCTTCTTTCTTTCTTTCCTTCCTTCCTTTTTCTTTTTCTTCTTCTTCTTTTTTTTTTTTTGACTAAGTTTCACTCTTTTTGCCCAGGCTGGAGTGGAATGGCACAATCTCAGCTCAGTGCAACCCCTGCCTCCCAGGTTCAGGTGACTCTTCTGCCTCAGCCTCAGCCTCCAAGTAGCTGGGATTACAGGCATTCCCTTACCTTTCAAAGGCATTGATCTAACACTCTTTGAAGGCATGTAATGTCTTGAAGGATTCTTCAGCTCCAATGTCAGTTATTGCTTGTTGAAAGTTGGAAATGCATCTGATGAATTACACTCAGCTAGCCTACTTTGTGCCTGCCACCTGAGGAAACATTCTATTTATGAAAGATCTGTTCACTTCACAGGGATAACTCTTAGCTCTTATTCTCTTCAGTCTCCCAATAACCCTCAGCTTTGGCCCAGCTACCCACCTCTGCTGCACTTGAAGACTCAATTTAAGAATTGGCAAGTGGGTGCAGACTGTTTATTAATGGGCCTCCTCAGGATTCTAATCTATCGTGGCAGTTTTATATATGGTAGCTTAAAGTTTCTTAACAGTTTGCCTAATTTTGCCACATCCCCCTCTAGCAGATTTCTTTTTCAAAATTTTGCTAGAAATAAGAGCAGCCCATGAATATTTTCCCTCCTATAAAAGGCTTATTGCTTTCTGAAGTTTAGTTTATTTACATTTCTTTGTGTCCACAGATCTCTGGTAAGATTCTAAAAATGATTATTTTGCAGCAAAATTAGCTTTTCTTTTATTTTAAATTCAGGGGGTGCATGTGCATGTTTGTTATATGGGTATATTTCACACTGGTGGGAACTGGGATTCTAGTGTACCCATTACCCAAACAGTGAACATTGTACTCATTAGGCAAATTTTCAACCCTTGCTCTCCTCCCACCCTCCCCCATTTTGGAGCCTCCAGTGTCTGTTATTTCTATCTTCATGTGTATGCATGCCCATTGTTTCACTTCCACTTATGAGTGAGAACATGCAACATTTGGCTTTCTGTTTTTGAGTTAGTTCACTTAGTATAGTAGTCTCCAGCTCCATTCACGTTGCTGCAGAGGACATGATTTTATTCATTTTACGACTGCATACCATTCCATAGTGTACATATACCACATTTTCTTTATCCAGTTAACTGTTGATGAACACCTATGTTGGTCCTAGGACTTTGCTGTTGTAAACAGTGCTACGATTAACATATGAGCATAGGTGTCTTTTCTTTATAATGATTTCTTCTCCTTTATGTAGATACTCAGCTGTGGGGTTGCTGGATCAAATTGTAGTTCTATTTTTATTTATTTGAGAAATCTCCATTCTGTTTTCCATACAGGTTGAACTAATTTCATTCTCACCAACAGTGTTAAGCATTCCCTTTTCTCTGTTTCAGTGCCAAAATCCATTGCTTTTTGACTTTAGCCTTTTTAACTGATGTGAAGTAGTATCTTATTGTGGTTTTGATTTGCATTTCACTGATGAATAGAGATGTGGAATATTTTTAAATATATTTGTTGGTTGCTTGCATGTCTTCTTTTGAGGAGTGCCTATTCATAGCCTTTGCGCATTTTTTAATGGGGTTGTTTTTCCTTTTTGAATTGTTCATGTTCTTTATAGATTCTGGATGTTGGATAGATCATTTGCAAGTATTTTCTGCCATTCTGAAGGTTGCCTGTTTGCTCTATTGATAGTTTCTTTTGCAGTACAGAAGCTTTTACGTTTTAATTAAATCCCACTTATCTATTTTTGTTGTTGTTGTTACATTTGCTTTTGGGGTCTTTATCATAAATTCTTTGCCTAGATAAATATCTAGAAAAGTTCTTCCTATGTTTTCTTGTAGGATTTTTATAGTTTTAGATCTTATGCTTAAGTCTTTAATTCATCTTGTGTTAATTTTTGTATATGGTGACACATAAGAGTCCAGTTGCATTTTTCACATATGGCTAGCCAGTAATTTGCTTCATAAAGTTACTATTAAGGAGAACAATAATCTCTCATGATTTCCTACATCTGAAGTTAAGGCTTACTCTATTATGTATATTATGGCTATAGATTCCAGGGAATCAAGGTCAATTGTGTAAATGAATTAATGCATGAAAGATGCACTACTACAATCCGTTTATGCTATCTATCATACCTTACATTCATATAATCATTTTTAGTTTTAAAGGCACTTTTATACTTAAATATATGCTTTATACTTAATAATAGAGCTAAGGTTTATTGAATGTCATTTCAGTGTTACACATTGAGTCAAGTACTTTACATAAAATATATTTCACTGAATCCTCACAATTTATGAATTTTCTTGATTCTCAAATTACAAGTAGGAAAATGAGGAACATCAGGGTTTATAAATCATGCAGAGCTAGGATTTGAACCAAGATTGTTCTGCTTGAAATTATCTAGTTATTAAGTACTAAATTACTGTTCTTTCATTTGTATATCCTTTTCCTCAGTAAAAACCTCTCTTTATCTCTCTTTGCTCTTTCTCTCTCTCTCTCTCTGTCAATCATATAGCCGGCTAGCTATCCAGTAATTAGAATTTTAGTTTAGTAATTCATAATTAAGTTTCTAATGAAATACTTCTATATTCCAAGATAAGCTTAAAAAAACCTCATAATATACTGAGAACTAAAACTGACAACCAATATGTTATTTTAATGATCTAGAGAGTCAAATTAAAACTACAATTTAAGACTTTCTTCACTAAATTACATTTTAATGTTACAATTCCCCTGTCTCCTCAAAAAAAAAAAAAAAAAGAGGAACGTGCTAGGATCACAAAACAAATATTAGCCTTCCATAGGTTTCAGCTTCAACACTTAAAATGCCATAAAATAATTCAAAGAGTAAAGTCTTGATTAAAATTAAAAGTGCTTACTAGGGAGTATCGTTTTTCATTCTCTTTATCATTTCATTGTGTCAGAAAATTAGAGGAGGTAGCAATAGATTGAACCTGCTTCCAGCAGAACCATTTAATCATGGTAGATGAACTTAATTACTTTTTAATTGAATTAAGCCTGGTTCCTTTTTTTGGCAGTATAGAAGGAGAGGAAACCCTATGAGGGAAATGCATGACAACTGTGTTAATTTGGAGTGCAAACATGGAGGATTTTCCTCAGATATTGTACATGATCCTACCCTGCCATTATGTTTTTGCTTTTATGATAGATCTCTATGTAATTTGTCACTTGTTAATTTATTTTACACATATATATCCCCCAACCAGAATGTATGCAGCTTAAAGAAGTTATCTTGTCTCTTCTCTTCACCCTTGTGTCTTCAGCACAGTTTAGGTTCTCACACATGGTAGGTGCTCAATAATGGTTAATAAATGAATGAATTGTATATACAAATGCCTTAGTGTAGTCCTTTAAACATAATATTAAACAAATAGTAGGTACTAATTTTTTAAAGAGATGATGCCGTCTTGCTCTGTCACCAAGGCTGGAGTGCAGCGGCCTGATTATACTATTCTTAATATAATATCAAAATATTACTTTTTGTATGTTAATTGTCACTAATCAATTCAAAATCACATTATGCTATAGAATGGTTGAGGTGTTAGTTGGATTGGAAATTTCAATTCAAAATGCAAAAATAAGTTAATGATGGAAGAGATGAGTCAATGAGATTATTTAATTATTTCAACCAGCTTGTGGGAAAAAGTAAAAACTCAATTATAACCTTTTAAATGGAAGATTCTTTCCTTATGTATCTGTTTCTCATCACTGAACCCAGGACCGTGCCTGAAATACAGAAGTCATTAGTGAATGTTACTGAGTGAGGAATTGCAGACGTGTGTGTTCATGCACATATGATTATACTATGTAACTAAGAAGGATCAAAAGGTAATTTGAGGAAAATTATCATAAACTCTAAGTGTTTTTATTTGAAGCCATTTTCCAAAAAAAGAATAAAAGTGTATTCAATTCAATACAAACATTTTTTATGATCATCCCTTAGCCCCCACCCAGCTGCTCCAAATTCTACGTCATCAGTATCTTTATTCAGTAAATCATCCAAATGGATTTGAGGAGTTTGAATCATTTTATTATACTTTTAATAGTCTAAAACAAACAAGGCAGCAATACCAAATGCTCAGAACACTTAGAAAATTGTCATGCACCTCATATTAATTTTTTCTTTGTTTTAGATATTTAATCTTCAGGTTAAACCAACAGTGTGTACTTTTGCTAATTGAGACACCAGAGGTTTGCAGATCTCAGACAGTGTCGTTAATAATGTCGTGCTGGCAGTTCGTGGCATGATCATTAGTAGCAATGGACTTCACACTGGTAGGCTCTGACAGCATAAGTCAGGTTGTGCCAGCATTTCCCTGCGTTTCCTGTTGAGTATGCAGAGCTGGATGGAATGCATGAGGAAGGTGTCAGCATTCAAGTTGATACCACTGGGTAACATATCAACTGACAGCATTTTCTCTGACCACACTGAAATAGCTCCAGGGGAGAGAGAGGGCACATAATACCAAAAGCAATTAAGATAACAGACAATTACTTTTTTTTTCTATTTTTTTTTTCACCTGAATCAAGTTAGATAGAATAGGCATGCTAAAGAATCCACAGTGGCAGCCTGCCTTTGCTCTTTCTTTCTTGGACAGATTGTGTGAAATCTTTCCTCAGAAGAGTTGGATTTGGCTGGTTTTTGCATTTTTAAGAACAAGTTATCCAGTTGGATAATTTGTAACTAGGAACAATCACAGGTTTCAGAGATACTGACTATTCATAAATGTCTTCCTTGCTTAGTAGCTTGTGAGATACTTTTTAAAAAATCAGCGGGGTTTTTATTTAAATAATCATTTAGATAAAATTGTATCTCAGCTTCTCAGTAGTCCAATTATTAATATGAAGATATGCAAATCTTGACAAATCTGTGTCATTTGATTTGCATAAAGCTGTGAAAATTTTGAAAAAAAATATCAGATGACTATACTAATGTGGAGACAACTGACTGCTGTGAACCTTTTTTGTCTGATTACATTTCCTATACTTCAGTTGTTTTTATTTCAAGAAAATGTAAGCACTTTAACATTTCATTTTCCAATTCACATTGATATGAATGGGTGAATAAAGTGCAGCATAAATGTTCCCGCTACTCTGTAAGGAAGACATTTAAATATATAAAACTGGGTTTATTATTTTCAAAACTGAAAAAGATGGAGCTTTCTTTGGGGCTCTCATGAAACATCTTATTATTATTTCTTATTCTAAATTTAGTTCCCTTCATTTGAATAGTAGAAGTTCTTAATGCTTTTGTTTTGTTTCGTTTTTTGTTTTTCCTGGCTCTACAGAGCTCTTTGGTTTTGAAATATAAACCAAGCATTTCATCTAAATAGAAGAAAGTGTGAAGGTGAGGTTAAAGTTTGTATGGCCTGGCTGGGCATGGTGACTTATGCTTGTAATCCCAGGACTTTGAGTGGATCACCTGAGGTCAGGAGTTTGTGACCAGCCTGGCAAACATGGTGAAACGCCATCTCTACTAAAAATATAAAAATTAACTGGGCGTGGTAGCAGGTGCCTGTAATCCCAGCTACTCTGGTGACTGAGGCAGGAGAATTGCTTGAACCCGGAGGCAGAAGTTGCGGTGAGCCAAGATTGCACCATTGCACTCCAGCCTGGGCAACAAGATCAAACCTCTATCTCAAAAATAAACAAATAAATAAATAAATAAACAAATAAATAAATAAATAAAAGTTTGTATGGCCAACCCAGTTTGTCTTACTGAGTCCAGTGAGTCCAATTTCACAAGCATTAACAATCTGAAAGGGAAAATTAATTTGAATGTTATATTCTAGAAAGAGAGACAAATATTAGAAATTAGTGTTTAATTGCTTTGGAAAAGACAGCCTAATAGAAAATGCATTTATGTTATTATAAAATAACAAGATGAATTCTTACAAAGTGGTGCAGGATTCTCCTTAAATTATTTATTAATAACTTCAAAAATGTCCTCTTCATCCTTGGGAAACTACCAGGAGAAGCTAAAGAAAACAATGTAGTTGCACAGAGAGCTTTCTAATAAGCTCAGCAATAAATAAGAGCATGTAGGACATGTGAATTAAAATGTGTGTAACTAGGGAGACCTATAGAGTGGTATGGAATTAGTGTCAGGGATACTAAAACACATAATGGTTTTGTCCTTGGACATTTTTCAAAACCACAAAGTGAACTTAAATGTTATCAATCACATAAGAATAGCAAATGATACAGAATTGGCTAGCTGCTTAGAGTTGGTGGCAATGATTCAATAAATCATAAAGAGGAATGTATATTAACTTACTTTTTCCTTAATTTTTAAATTAAGATATGCTTACATATAAAGTGCATGTGTGTTAGGAATATAGTTTGATTAGTTTTGTCAAATGTATATTTGTGTTTAAGCAGCATACCAACTAAGCGATAGAACATTACTTTCACTCCAAATTCTTACAAATTATTTACTTGTTGGATGTTTTTAAATATTCTGGATCAAGTTTTGTTCAGAAATGTATTTGTGAATGTTTTTTCCTGCTTTTTTCATATTCTTAATAAGGTCTTTTAATAAGATTTTTGTTACCATTTTTGTGTTTTGGGGGTATCCCCTATACTGGGAAAGATATATTAACTGAGAAATCAATATTCTCTTGACTCTTCTTGGATTAAAAAACAATAATAATATAATAAAAACACTCCTCTAATACCTCAGATACTAATTATCATAGTCAACATGCGCTCTCTCTTTTAGGGCTTATTGAACTCTGTATTACTTTTAAAAAAGTACACTATATTTTTTAAAGCAGTTTCAGATTTACAGTAAACTTGAACAGAAGGCAGAGATGTCTCATATACTCTCTGCCCCCAAACATGCATAGTCTTCTCTATTATCATCGTCTCTCACTAGAGTAATGCATTTCTTATAATTAATGAACCTACATTGATAAGCCATTATTACCCAAAGTCTATAGTTTACATTAGGTTTCTTTCTTGGTATTACACATTGTATGGGTTTGGGCAAATGTATAATGACATGTATTCACACTCACAGTACTATATATATATATATATATATATACACACACACACACACATATACATATATATACATATACGTGTGTGTGTATGTGTGTGTGTGTATATATATATGTTTGATTGCCCTAAATATTCTCTGTTCTTGGCCTATTTATCCTTCCTTCCCACTAACCCCTGACAACTACTGATCTTTTGATTCTCTCCAATGTCTTGCCTTTTTCAGGAGGTCATGTACTTGAAATCAAACAGTACGTAGCCTTATCTGATTGTCTCCTTTTACTTGGTAAAGTGAAACAGGGTGGCTTAAGGTGGCTGGAGTTCGGCGTTTCCTTTCTCCAATGTTGATGGCTAGAGGATGCTGGAATTAGGTATTTTTCTTCCTCCTCATGGAAAGCTAGATATTTAATTCCCTTCCCCAGGTCTCTTAGACTCTAATAAAACCCCAGGAAGTTAAGCCTTTTTAAAATAGTTTGTCCCAAGGGCAGAAAACAGAAGGCTCTGGTATATTTCATAAAGGTGACTTTTCTCTACCCCTTGCCACCCCGTAAGAGGATTTTTCTCCAATATTTATGTTTAGATGCTGTTATAGCTTCAGGTGGTAAAACTCACTAAAGTGTGGGGGCTTCTGATGGCTGGAATTTATAACTCTCAGACGTGTCCACCCTGAGTCTCCAGGAATTTTGTCGATTACATTTTAGGTTTTTCTACTTTAGCATTAGTTCCCACAGAAGTTTCATCTTATGGATGTCTGCTTTGGTAAGGTGTGATTCTCAGTGTTATTTTGTCTGTCTCACTTTTATGGGGCAGTAGTTGCTCTATAACCTCACTTTTATTAATATTAGAGTACAGCCTTAAGGAAAGTTGTTAATTTTACAATTTGTTCAGATTTTTACTTGTTAGCAAAGAGTCACATATTCTCAGCTCCTTATATGTTAAACTAGAAACTGGGAGTTCTCCAGATTGTTTTTTTAAATAGGGCAATTTAGCCATATATATTTTTAAAATTTTTCATTTAAATGTGCCTCAATAATTTATTTTAATAGCTGTAATTTTCCTTGTACATTTACTTGTTAATTTTTGTGTATGAAGTAATGTAAGGTTAACACTGTTCCCCTTTTAAAAAATTATAAATAGGCAACTGATACACAATAATTTGCGGAAAAATTATTTTATTCCAATTTAGATTAATTAATGTCTTTGTTAAATATAATTGGACCACTGAATGTGGATTTTTTTTCTAGTTAATTAAACTTTTTGACTATTCTTATTCCGATACGACACTCTCTTACTGTAACATTATAATCAGTTTAAATTCATGTTACACTAATGCCTTTGACTTTGCTGTATATTTCCAATAGTGTTTGTATAAGTCTATACAAACTTGAGCATTAGCTTGTACATATCTGGAAAAACGTATGCTGATTTAATTCAAATTTGAAGGAATACATGTCTTTACAATATTGAGGTTTCTCACCAATAAGCTTGTAATAATTTTCCAAATAATTAGTCCTTTTTTCCCTGAGCAATGTTTTGTGACCTTCAGTGTAGAAGTCTTTTAGATTTTTGTTAAGTATATTTTTAGATATTTTACATTTTTGGTGCTACTACAAATAGTATATTCAATATAATTTTTGTTCCTAAAGTAAATGAATTACTTTATTCTTTGTGTAAAGACCTAGTGATTTTTACATATTAATATCATATCCTGAGACCATGAATTTACTTTTTATACCTAGCAGGTTTTTTGTACATTCTTTTGAATTTTCTAAATGTGCAATTATGTAATCTGCAAATACATATAGTTGTGATTATTTCTTTCATATATTTATGACTATTATTCATTCTTCTCCCTCTTCTTTATTCTTTGTCCTGTTGAACTGGTAAAATCCTCTAGTAAAAATATTAAATAGAAGTGGTAAGAGATTATAATCTTACTTCACATATAAAGCAGGTGTATATGCAGGGAAAACCTTAACATGTTAAAAGACTGGGAAGTGTGTACTTGGAAGGAGGTTGTTTAATGTAAACAATTTTTACACAGATGATAAGACTGATACCTATAGAAATGAAGTGGTTTCCAAAGATCTCCCAGGCATTTAGTGGAAAACAAAGACAAAATATTTGTTTCTCAATTTTCCACTGTATTTGAATGTGTGAGCATGTTTATGCCCATGAGACTCTGTGCCACACTATAGTATTGCTTGAATTTAGCCATTTGAGAAAACTATACATTTATATCATAATGTTGTTGCCTGAAATGTGTTTCATATTTATTAATGGATGAAGATGCAAGCACATTATTCTGAATATAGTGAAAGTAAGAAAACTGATAATAACTGATTAAAGAAACATGATTTGAATATTTCAATAGATGTTATTAGATATGAGTAAAATTCAACAACCTTTTCTGAATTTTAAAAAATGCCTATAGTTTAATAATAATGAGCACTAGAAAAAGTATTCAATATTATAGTCTGAGAACTACTGTATTCTTATTCACTTATTTACCGTTACTCATTGAATGCCTTTAAAAATAGCTCTTCTAAAATATTTGTCGGATAATTCCCATATCTATGTCATCTTGTCATTAACATTTTTAATTGTAATTTTTCATGCAATTTGAGATTTTTCTGTTTCTACCATATGCTGAATAATTTTGGTTTATGTACTAGACATTTTCAGTATTTTGTTATGACATTGCAGATCTTGCTTAAGCTGTATGGTAGAACATAGATACCTTGTTTTATTTTTGTTCTGGCTTAGAACTCAATCGCCTCCTTGAACTCAGCCCACAAATTCTGATCAGCTTTCTGTAGGTTGTGGTTTCAGTGTCAGGTAAAAGTTTTCAAAGCATCTGGAGTCTTATTCAGGTCTTTGCCTATAAATGCCACTCAGTTGCTTCTCTGAGGTTTTTGTTTGATCTTTGGTTCTCAAAATCTATTTATGTTGTTTCTGGTCATATCTGTAATTGTGAGCCAGTACTTCATCAACGACATTAATGGGTTGATTTGGTAAGCTCCTACGTCTCCATTCTTACTGAGATTTTCTGTTGTGCTGGGCTCTTCTTTCAGGTCTTTTAGAAAGAAAGCTGTTGCTTTAGTTGATTGAATTAAATGCCAGGTAATGACAAGAAAGAATAATTTCTAAAATTTAAACCATGTAGTCACATAAAGTATCTATTAAAGTTTTAGCATTCTCATGCTTCTTAGTCTGCACAAACCTTAAATAAACATTTCCTAGTTAAGAAACCTCAACATAACTAACTAAATAAAGCACCTCTGTATTTTATTGGAAATTACATGTTTTTAAAGAAAAAAATGAGCAGTTTTATAAGAAAAGTTTGTTTATTCCAACAGAAATTTAACTCCCTTTAACTAGGAGAGATGCTGCCATACGAACCATCAAAAAAACATCAATTAAATCATAGTATTTGTACCCACTTGAGACGTAAGGTCACTTTTGAAATAAAAAGTTGGTGAATTGAATGATTCTGTGTGCGAAATCCAGAAAAGTGAGCATTACTCAATAGTATCCTCTGTACACAATTTAGCTGTTACAATGTAATTAAATTAATATAACATTTTTTGTAGTTTCCTACAAATGAAATACAAAAAAATGGACTGTTATTTAAATAATTTTTTCATATTTCTCTTTTGCTAGTAGAAAATAAATTGCTGTAGCTGAAAGTGTAGCTATGAGCTTAACTTCTAGTGTATCTTTTAAGTGGCTTGAAACTATTAGAAACCCTCAACTAATGTCTATGCAATTTATAATGACTAATTTATGAAGAGCAATTAACTGTACATTTTTGTTGAAGTCACATGGAAGTTAATTTTCTTTGTGTTGTAGGAAAAATAAGTTATATACTATGATGAAAACTACACACTTTTGATGCGGAGTTTGTTTTAAAGCATTACAATCATTAAGAATGTGGTCATAATTTCTAGGAAATAGCCCAGTTGCCACTATATGCAAAAGTAGTCTATTCAATAATCCCTTGATTGTTTTTGATAGAATATTAATTAGCTCTCAGAAATGGTCAATAGTAACTGTTTATATTAGTGTTTATAGCTTGGAGAATAGTTGTTACAATATATAATGATTACTCCTGAGTAAATTGCTTTCAACCACCTTAAAAATCTGTGTCTCAATGGGAAATTTGCTATTTGCAAATATAATTTGGAGTGTCCAAGTGTTTTATTTTCAGTTTATTTTTATTTCAAGTGTTCTGGTTATTTTTAAAACATTTAACGGTTTATACAAAATCTCTAATATCAAGAAAATGCTTTATTTTAATAGGAATTTTAGAACACTTAGAATAAGCTGGCTTGTTTAATTACTGATGTAGCTTGAGTAGACATGCAAGATCTTGGGTTCTGCAATTTAGCATTTCTTTAGCCTTCTTGGGATCCCAGTGTAGTATTTTAGTTAGTGATCTCTGACTAGTGATCATCCATGAAATACCTATATCAACTAAACTTCGATTATATAATTTAAATTTGGGTATAGCAGTTCTTGGAAGTCTTGTACTGTCAGATGACTTAAACAACAAAAATGACAAAATAAAATTAACAAGTCAAGCCCCAAGACAGAGGAAAAAAAAAAACTTGCACTAGTATTTTAGATTTTGAAACATATATAATCAAGGCGGAAAGATCTGCTCAATTTCCTTAAAGTATGTACAACTGATATTATGCATGTATAAATCAGACTTCAGACTAGAAACTGGAGTTTTGTCCAGCTGAGTTTGTATAATCATCCATTAAATAAGCTTAATAATCTTCTCGTCTGAGAGATTTTTGTCAAAGTTATTAAAGCTACTAGTACTAGTTAGTTCAAAGAAGTTGTATCATGAAGCCTGCAACTCTTCACTTAGCTGATCCATGACCGACCTCAAAAAACAAAAACAACAACAACAAAAAACTAAAAAGCAAATAAACACACAAAAACCCTGCTTTAAGAGAAAACCTGACGGGCACAGTGGCTCACGCCTGTAGTCCCAGCACATTGGGAGGCCCAGGTGGGTGGATCACCTGAGGTCCAGAGTTCGAGACCACTCTGACCAACATGGTGAAACCCTGCCTCTATTAAAAATACAAAAAATTAGCCAGGCATGGTGGTAGCCACCTGTAATCCCAGCTATTCCAGACGCCGAGGCAGGAGAATCACTTGAACCTGTGAGGCAGAGGTTGCAGTGAGCCAAGATCTCACCACTGCACTCCAGACTGGGCAACAAAAGAAAATTCCCTCTCAAAAAAAAAAAAATAATAATAATAAAGAGGAAACCTAAGAGTTATTGTAATGGAGGAAATTTGACATTACTATTATAGCCCAGTATTGTGTAAGTAATGAAAAGGATATTAAAATCTCTTGGGAACAATATTAGAAATTACAAATCTATTATGGTGATATGGTTTGGCTCTGTGTTATCACCCAAATTTGAATTATCATCCCCACGTGTACAGGGAGGGACCTGTAATCCCCACCTGTCAAGGGAGGGAAGTGATTGGATTATGGGGACAGTTTCCTCCATGCTATTCTCACGATACTGAGTTAATTCTCAGGTGATCTGATGGTTTTATAAATGGAAGTTTTTCCTGTGCCCTCACTCAATTATCTCCTGCTGCCTTGTGCCTGCTTTCCCTTCACCTTCTGCCAAGGTTGTAGGTTTCCTGAGGCCTCCCCAGCAATGCAGAACTGTGAGTCAGTTAAACCTCTTTCCTTTATAAATTACCCAGTATCCAGTAGAATCTTTATAGCAGTGTAAAAATGGACTAGTACGTATAGTAATATGTTTGCTATACTTTTACTTCCAATCAGATAAAAAAAAAATTGTTGAGACTAATTTCTTTTCTATATCTCAGGTTTAGTTTTAGCTTTTTGAAATTTTCACTAAATATGAAACCATTAGATGACAATCAAAATCCTACAAGATAAGCCATCTGTTTTTAAAATACTGAAAGTAACAAAATGGTCAATTATTGTGTTTTTATTTATAATATTAAAAAATAAATATGCGAACAGAAATAAGCATTGATTAAGCATTAATCAGTTTGAATTAATTGTGAGGAATATTACCAATAAGGCCTAAAAATCCAGGTTTTTAAAGATAATCCAAATAAAACTTTCCACATATGTAATTCCAGATGAGGTTGGCTTCTTTTCTTGTAACAGAAAAGTAAAAACAAAAGCAGAATTTTACAAACTAAGTAATAAGGGGATGCATTATTTCATATAACAAGAGGCTAGTGTTAAGGAAGACTCAAAGCACAGATGTCAAGAGTTTAGCTCTTCTTTTCTCTAAATATTTTTGGTGCTGCTCCTTCTCTGTATTGGCTTCCTCAGGAGTTTCATAGAAAAATGGCATAAAATTTTGGAGTGTCCTGTCCAGTCATGGCAATTTCCAGAGGAAGGAAGAGGAATCATCTTTCTGTGTGGCTTTATGAGGTTTTAAAGAGCCCTTACCAGAAGCTCTCTATTATAAGAAAATACAGATCAACATCCTACAAGAGTAGAAGTACAGAAACCTCAATAGTATATTAGCAAATCAAATCTATCAACATATAAAAATGATAATGCATCAAGACGAAGTGAGACTTATGCCTGTATTACAAGGTAGATCAAATAATTGATTATAAATCAATGTACTTTTCTATATTAAAAGAGAAAAAAGCCATATAATCACATTAATAGGTGGATTTAGTAGGCTAAATAAAAGCTCCCCAGAGATGTCCATGCCCTAATCTTTGGAACCTGTGAATATGTTACCTCACATGGTAAAATAAAATTTTCATATGTGATGAAGTTAACGGTTTCAAGATTGGGATATTGCAAGTAAAGCCAATGTGTTCAGAAGTATCTTTATAAATAGGAGGCAGGAGAACCAGAGTCAGAGAGAGAAGATAAAGATGGTGACTCAAGTCATGGGATGTAGACGGACTCTAGAAGCTGAAAAAAGTAAACAGACTCTTTTCGAGCATACCCAGAAGAAATGCAGGCCTGCTGACGTTATGATTTTAGCCCAGTGAAACTGATGTTGGACTTCTGAAATCCATAACTATAAAATAATAAATTTGTATTGATTTAAGCCACTAAGCTTGTGGTAATTTATTGTAGCATCAATGGGGAACTAATATAATACAAAATGAGTATTTTTAATAATTCAGCATTCAGCATGATAACAACTGTGATTGAACTGGTAGTTAATGAGAACTTTATTAACTTGTCAAAGGGCATTTATTAAAAAACTGTAGCTAGTATCACACTTTTTGGTAATACAGAATGTACTAATTCTAATTCTATGATCTGGCAACAAAGTAAAATAATCAACTTTAATCAGTGCCATTTAACATTAAAGTGGAGGTCCTAGGCAGTACAATATGACAAAAATATCAAATCAAAAAGTTCATGGTTTGAAAAAAGAAAATTAAATTATTTGTATATGGTGCTGGAGAAAGGTGAATAAATCAGTGGAGGAGAATAGAGGATTCATTCATAAGTCTACACATACATGGTGTATTAGTCTGTTCCCATGCTGCTAATAAAAACATAACTGAGACTAGGTAATTTATAAAGGAAAGAGGTTTAATGGACTTCCAGTTGGCTGGGGAGGCCACACAAACATGGCAAATGGCGAAGCAGGAGTAAAGTCATATCTTACACAGAGGCAGATAAGAGTGCTTGTGCAGTGTAACTTCCATTTATAAGACCATCAGGTCTCATGAGACTTATTCACTACCACAGTAATATGGGGGAAGTCACCCCCATGATTCAATTATCTCCCCCGGCACCGCCCTGGATACAGGGGGATTATTACAATTCAAGGTGAGATTTTTATGGGAACACAGCCTAACTATATTATATGGTCAATTACTTTTAGATAAAGTTGGGAAGCCACTTCAATGGAGAAAGAATAGCCTCTTCAATATTCATGCTGAACAACTAAACAACTATATATAAACAATGAACTTCAAGTCATACCTTTTATTATATAAAAATACAATTTTAAGTCATTCTGGACCTAAACATAAAACCCAAGACTGTAACTCTTCTAGGAGAAAAAAATAGAAGAGTATATTTGCAAGTTTTGAGATGGGCAAAGATTTCTTACATTGGATTGAGAAAACACAAAACAACAACAACAATAGTAATACATTACAGTTCATTAAGATAAGAAAGTCTACTCTTTAAAAGATATTGCTAGAACATTTAAAGCAAATCACACTGAAGGGAAGCTTTGTAAAACAATTATCTGATAAAGGACTTCTAACCACAGTAAATAAATAACACTAACTCAATAATCAAAAAGTTAAAAATGGTCAAGAAATTTCATTGTAGACTTCACCAGAGAATACATAGAGATGAGAAATAAATGAACAAATGAATTGATGTTTGACAATATTAGTAATTAGAAAACAGTAAATTAAAATTGCAATGTAATAGCACAGCACACATATTAGAATGGCTAAAATACTATTTAAAAACGGACAATATCAAGTGATGACAAGAATAAGGAACAACTGAAGTCTCATGCAATACCAGTGGGAATGCAAAATCATACAGTTATTTTGGAAAGCCATTTATTGATTTTTTTAAATAAAGCTAAATGTATACATAATATATAGCCTAGCACTCTCATTCCTTGTTATTTACCCAAGAAAAATAAAAATAGGCAAAAAAGGGATTTATCCTAAGAAAGCATGAGCTTTTACTCAATATCCTAGGTATTTAAAACTGCCAACTATTAAGTTTGTATAACACGTACACTTCTCCTTTTGTGGTAAAGTCTTTTTCCCATTTTATATTCTTCTGGTTTGATGTCAATTACTGCTCACTCATCCAGTCACAGGTATAGTCATGTGATACAGATTGGTCAAACTGTAGTACCCCATCTTCCTGAAAACTGTGTGAACCTGAAGTGATGGGAACAAAACATAGGCAAAGCCAATTTGATTTCTCCTTTTTGTGTAAATTACTTTGAGTTGTGTTAAAATAACTGGAAATTAAAAGTCTTAAAACAAGATGCAATTCTCACCATTGTCCATAGGCCTTATAAAGTCTGACTCTCATTTGCTCTTTGATCACAGTTTCTCCTACATTAAACTAACTTTTCTTGTTGATATCCCTTGATTACCCCCAAGCAAAATTCTGCTGCAGAGCCAGTATATTAGGATCCTAGCAGCCAGGATACAGATATTTTGATTCCTCCAGATATCTAGGACACAGATATTTGGATTTATGAAAGCCCTTGTTTCCTTTACATGTTTCTTTAAATGTTATTTTTTTCCTGTAATAAGTATTCTGACCACTGTATATGAAATTACAAACTGCCCCATCAGTATTCCAATTTCCCTTACTCTGTTCTATTTACTAATAGCATTTATCTTCTCCATTGCTGTATATATATTATTCACCTACCTATCTGTCATCTATCTATCTATATTTACATTTTACATTTCAAAAACACCTTACTCTTTAAAAGCTCCATCCCAGCACTACTATTGAACTGCAAGTCCTACCAGGGTAGGAGATTCTCTCTTTTCTTTCTACTGCTCTTTTTCTGCAGACTAGACTATTACTTGCCACATACAAGTAAATCAATGAATATTTGTTTTAGGTAAGGGGTCCCCAACCCCTGGCCACAGACTGGTACCAATTTGTGGCCTGTAAGGAACTGGGCCACACAGCAGGAGGTAAGAAGAGGACAAGCGAGTATGACCACCTGAATTCTGCCTCTGGTCAGATCAGCAGCAGCATTAGATTCTCATAGGAGCACTGTATTAGTCCATTCTCACGCTGCTATAAGGAAATGCCTGAGACTGGGTAATTTATAAACAAAAGAGGTTTAATTGGCTCAGCCCCACATGGCTGGAGAGGCCTGAGGAAACTTAAAATCATGGAAGAAGGTAAAAGGAAAGTAAGGCACATCTTACATGGTGACAGGCAATAGAGAGAGTGCAGGGGAAGCTGCCACTTATAAAACCATCATATCTCATGAGAACTCACTCACTATCACAAAAACAGCATGATTGAAACCACCACCATGATCCAATCACTTCTCACCAGGTCCCTCCCTCCATAACTGGAGATTAGAGTTTGAGATAAGATTTGGGTGGAGGACACAGAGCCAAACTATATCCTTATGCCCCTAGCCCCTCCCAAATCTCAATTCCTTTTCAAAACCAATCATGCCTTCCCAAGAGTCCCCCAAAGTCTTAATTCATTTCAGCATTAACTAAAAAGTCCAAGTACAAAATCTCATCTGAGACAAGCCAAGTCTCTTCCACCTATGCATCTGTAAAATCAAAAGCAAGTTAGTTACTTCCAGGATACATGGGAGTACAGGCATTGGCTAAATATTCCCATACCAATAGGAGAACTTGGCCAGACAAAGGGGCCATGAGTCCCACACAAGTCTGAAACCCAGTGGGGCAGTCATTAGAGCTCTGAAATGATTTCCCTTGACTCCATGTCTCACATCCAGGGCACACTGATGCAAGAAGTGGGCTCTTTCAGCAGCTGTATCCCATGGCTCTGTAGGGTACAACCCCTGCAGCTGTCCTCACAGGCTGGCATTGAGTGCCCACAGCTTTTCCAGGCACATAGTGCAAGCTGTTGGTGGATCTTCCTCTGGGGGCTGGAGGACTGTGACCCTCTTCTCACAGCTCCATTAAGCAGTGCCCAAGTGGGGACTGTATGTGTGGACTCCAACCCCACATTTCCCTTCTGCACTACCCTCACAGAGTTTCTTCACCAGGGCTCCACCCCTATAGTAGACTTCTGCCTGGACATCCAGGCTTTTCCATACATCTTCTGAAATCTAGGTGGAGGTTTCCAAAGCTCAACTGTTGTGTTCTCTGCACCTGCAGGCCCAACGCCATGTGGAAGCCACTGAGGGTGGGGCTTACACCCTCTGACGCAGTGGCCTGAGCTGTACCTTGTCCCCTTTTAGCCACAGCTGGAGATAGAATGGCTGGGACACAAGGCACAAAGTCCTGAGGCTGCAGAGAGCAGCAGGGCTCTGGGCCTGGCCCAGAAAGCCATTTTTTCCTCCTAGGCCTATGAGCCTGTGATGGGAAGGGCTGCTGTGAAGATCTCTAATATGCCTTGGAGACATTTTTTCTATTGTCTTGGCTGTTAACCTTTGGCTCCTGGTTACTTATGCAAATTTCTGGAACAGGCTTGAATTTCTCTCTAGAAAATGTTTTTTTCTTTTCTACTACATGGTCAGGCTGTACATTTTCCAAACTTTTACACTCTGCTTCCCTTTTAAACATAAGTTCCACTTTCAGATCATCTCTTTGTGAATGCATATAACTGAACACTTTCACAATAATCCAGGTCACCTGTTGCATGCTGTTGAAATTTCTTCTGTCAGATACCCTAAATCATCTCTGTCAAGTTCAAATTTCCACAGATTCTCTAGGGCCAGGGCAAAATGCCATCAGTCTCTTTGCTAAAGCATAGCAAAAGTGAACTCTGCTCCAGTTCCCAAGAAGTTCCTCATCTCCATCTGAGACCACCTCTGCCTGGACTTCATTGTCAGTATCACTATCAGCATTTTGGTCAAAACTATTCAACAAGTCTCTAGGAAATTCCAAAATTTTCCTCAACTTCCTGTCTTCTTCTGAGCCCACCAAACTGTTCTAACCTCTGCCAATTACTCAGTTCCAAAGTCGCTTCCACATTCTGAGGTATCTCATAGCAATGTCCCACTATCTCAGTATCAATTTACTGTATTAGTCTGTTTTCACACTACTATAAAGAACTGCCTGAGACTGGGTAATTTATAAACAAAAGAGGTTTAATTGATTTACAGTTCTGCATGGCTGGGGAGGCCTCAGAAAACTTATAATCATGGTGAAAGGCAAAGGGGAAGCAAGGCAACATCTCGTGGCAGGTGGAGAGAGAGCGTGTAGGGGAAACTGCTACTTACAAAATTAATTGTATCTCATGAGAACTCATTCACAATCACGAGAACAGCATGGGGGAAACCACCCTCATGATCCAATCACCTCCCACCAGGTCCCTCCCTCAACATATGGGAGTTACAACTGGAGATGAAATTTTGGTAGGGACACAGAACCAAACCATATCAAGTGCAAACCCTAATGTGAACTGTGCATGAGAGGGATTTAGGTTGTGTTCTCATTACAAGAATCTAATGCCTGATGATCTGAGGATAGAAGTTCCATCCTGAAACCATTCCCCCATACTCCTGGTCCATGGAAAAATTGTCTTCCATGAAACCATTCCCTGTTGCCAAAATGGTTGGAGACCATTGTAGGTGTTTACTAAAAATTCAGTGCAGAGGCATAAGTTAGACTTGGAATGGGTCACTTTCTCTGAACATGCCTCAGTCTTAATGTATTTAATAGGCATAAAATAATAGCTACTCTCTTTCTTCCATATTTTACATGTATTGTATACATCACATATTTTTATTTGAAAGTGTTTACAAAGTTATGTTTGGTGATATGAGGTCATATTTCCAGAGATAACTCTATATACACACACATACACACACAGAAAATACATTGTTAGCCTTTTTTAAAATTACCCAACTCAGCTTTGTCTTGCTCCTCAAGAAGACAGCTAATGGTTAACAAAAACCAAATGTTTTGGAGAAAAGTATTCTGATACTAATGTCACAAATATTTGTTCTTTAAAATTATTTTAACAGTTACTTATAATGCTGTTAAATTTTAAAATAATTGAATACACTGCTATTTACCTTATACAATTAAACTTTTTAATACAATTTGATTCCATAGTCAAATTATTGACATAATAGAAGACCTAACATATAATTCATATATTAGTCATGTTACTGAGAAAGCAATAGGTGAAACAATAATTTTATAATATTCTATAAAAGAGTTTAGCAACAGTGGCAAATCCTGAAATCTAGTTGTGGCTATGTGTATAACATGGACCATAACCTTGTGCAGAATATCCCGTTTTAATACTTTCTTTGCATTTATCAAATGTGTTTAACACCCTTCCTATTTTGAGGTTCTTTTAGAGTCACAGTTGTTAATACCTATGTAAAATACACACACAGACACACACACAAATATATATACTTTCTAAGAAAAACATTCTTAGAAAAGAAAACTAAAGATATCCTAGAAACCAGACAGTGACTCCAGGCTATAGTCTGCAATGATCACAGATGCTCTCTTTAGGGTAGTACTCTTTGAAAAAAAGAAGTATTTTCCTTGCCCATATTCTAACAGCTCTCTAGTCAAGCCATGATCATTTTCCTTAGGATGATCAAAACTGCCTGGATAATCTTCACCTCTTTCCCCAGCACTCCCCCTCACCAGAGGCAGGTGTTATGCTTACCCACAACTCACAAGCTTATAGGCCACCCTTCAAAAGTTACACAAGCATCAAAGCCAGAAATCACAGAGGAAAGGACTGACAGACTAGACTTCAAATATCTTTTAAACATCAATATAACAAAACTATCCTCAACATGTAAAAAATAAAAAAAGGCAAATTTGATAAAATATTGTCACACATGATATACAATAGGTTAATATCCTTTCTAAATAAATATTTCATATGCATCAATAAGACTGAGGTAAGAATGCCAGTAGACAGTGGCATAAGGAGTTTTTTGTTAATTTTTAATGATTTTTTAATTAAATAATCCAAAAACCAATTTAAAATAGTGCTATGTTTTTTAATCCTACTTATTAGCAATAATTCTAAACAGAGAATGATTTGTGTGGATAAGTAGGCGAGGTAAAAGGCACACTATACACATCAAAAAAACTATTTGGAAAACTAGTTATCAAATGTGAATATTTTTGACCCACCAGTACAATCATGAAAAATACATATTTAGAAAATAGTTGTACAAGAAAGCACAAACTTATGTTTCACCATATTTATACCAACTGTGCCATTTAAGGCACCCCCACAATAAAAGAACAATTAGATGGCATAAGATAGAAAACTGGTAAACATTTTTTATAAAGTAATATGGATGATGATATAAATCCTTGTGTAAAATAGTCCTGCTTTCATTCTTTCTTGGCATTTATCAAATTTGCTTAATAACCCTGTCTCCAACAATATTTCAAAGTTGTTTTAGAATTACAAATGTTAATATATAGGTAGAATATATATATATATATATGCACACACCCATATATATATATATATATGTACACGCACATCATCAAAAGGATGATGAAAATCTATATCTTTAACCTTGAAAGATGACAAGGATATATTGGTTGAAAAAAAAGTAGTCTATAAGCATCATGAAGAACTTTTTGTAAACGATTTTTACGATATTTATAGTTATACATAAACAAAAATGTGTATATTTTTATAAGTGTTTATGCTAAGATATTAACCATTGTTATCTGTAACTTCAGGTTATATTGATATTTTAATTTATATCTTTGTATATAGCCTACATTTAAAAATGAGTATATTATTAAATAATATTATATTAAAACATAAACATAATATCAATGAACATTATGTTTTACTTTAGAACAAAACATAGAGAAAGATTAGTTCAGACACAAATAGAAAATACATTAAAGTTCACATGTTTGGGGTAAATAAATACTTTGCTCTTAAGCTTAATGATATCCTAATTATATTTGCCCCCTCTCATTGTTTATTTTCTAATTGTAATTCTTTCATCTCTTAATCTTCATGTTTTTGTCTGTCTAATCAGCACATCAAATATTACACCAGCTGGTAATGAGGAACTAGTTTAAAGGTTTAATACGGCCTTTCAAGTAAAACAGATTTGGCTTTCAAATTACAGCTCGATCACTTTGTTAGGATATTAATGTGGGCTGAATTAACCTCTCAGTGCCTCAGTGTCCTCCGTTATATTAATGACAGTATACTATTCGGCACATAAAAGTTGCTGTCGACATAGTAGACCCATCTTCCCCTTTCCTGATCCACTTGATTCAGAGCCAGCCCTTACTACCACTCTTTTTGCTACTCCTCAATCTAGTTAGTGCCCTATAATTTATTGGCTATTTAAACCTTGCTAGGTCTTCCTTATATTTATCAATTAATCTTGCAATAAAGAATTGGGAGATGTAAAGACAACTATAATGAACAAAAGCTTTCTGATTAAATGTTAACCTTCTGGACTTAAGTAATCTTTCCATCTTGGTTTTCTGCAATCCTCCTGGTCTAGCTCAAAGGTACTGCAAAGGCTGAAGGGTTAACATTTCTAAAACGCCATTTTATTATGGTTTGTGAATATTTTCTGATAACTGTAGTAAAAATTATTATGACACATTCAAATGCAGATGAAGTGCCAAGGAAACACTGTGCCAGCAGATATGCCTAACAGAATTACAAAAGTGTTCATGAATATTTACTAGAAGCATAATTGTATTATATGTCTCCTAGCTCTTTTAACATAATCTATTGAGTTTTCTACCATGGGCATTATTTGTGCTGAGTTATTTCTTTGAACATCATATAATGAAATGACTAACATGTATAAGTTCCTTTCAAAACAAATATGTAAAAGAATCAAGTAGTCTTTCCTAAAGACTTCAGGAAGTTAACAAATAGCTTGAAGTCTGAGCTTTCTAAATTCACATCGAGTTCCATTAATAATGATGGAAAAGTTAAAGAGCTTTAAGTGTGTGGAGATGAGAGTTACACACACGTACACCCAGCATACACATTCACTGACAAATTTCTATTACATTTGTAGCACAGAATCTCCACTGTGAAAATATGCATGGAATTAAAATAATTTGGGGGGACTTATGTAATAAGCTCTAAGTATTGCATTATAAAGGCACATCCTTAGAAATTTCAAGTGCTTCACTTATTTTTATTCCTACATCTTCAAAAACACCTAAGAGATACAATGATTGTACTTTTCTGGCCTCCATAAATGGAGGCAGCTCAAGTACTTGAAGAGAGTTCAGAGGAGAGTCTCCAAGAAAATTAAATGGCTGGAAAGTTAAATGTATTATGCAAAGTTTAAAAGAACTTTCGTTAGAGGAAGCAGAGCAAAATTGACCTTTAAGCAAACATGGCATGTATGAAACATGGGACAAGAGTGAGGTGACTCTACTATCACATGGACTGGTAAACAATGCTAATAGTAAGTAAAACTAAAATAAATATAAGCATAAAGACATAAAAATGACCAAATGAATTGAGTAATAATTGGTTTCATGGTGCTTATGTTATGTTGATTTATGATATTTTAATTAACAAAGTTGAAACTAGCAAGGACTTTGATTACCTTGCATACTGCTTAGTAGTTATTCACAACTTATTACCAAAAAACAGAACCAAATTTTGGATGAAGGGTGTAATGAATCTAACTAAAAAATCTTGCAAAACACAAAACAAGACTAAGAAGAAAAACATTGAAAAAACCTTTCATGTTTCTGGGCATCTTTGAAGCTAAAGATTTCCTTGTGTCACAGCTCTGTATATAGCCAGTAAGGTATTTTTGCCTTTAAGCTTCCCATCATTCTTCTGGACTGTAACATGGATGCATATTTAATTATATTATCTCTAGGGTTTTGAAACTAAGAGGCTTGCCCAAGTAGCCTAGGAGCAAGATAAAAATTAGTGCAATACGGTTCAAATAGGATTAAAAAAATGAGAGGCACTCTTATTCCACGTGGCAGTGGTCTTTCCATGGGGGGCAGAGAGTCATCAGGGTTTCTTAAGGTGGCATGCGATGAGAAGTGGAAAAGAAGAACCCATGTGGATGTTCTGGCAAGCAACATGCTAGGAAACACTAGCTAGAGAAGTGGGTTGGAACTGTGAGCCTCTGAGTCAGAAGAGGCGTAATGATTTTTCTCTAAGAGAAGGGAACTGCACTCAAGACTAACATTCAATTTTTTTTTTTTTTAAGACGGAGTCTCGCTCTGTCGCCCAGGCTGGAGTGCAGTGGCGCAATCTCGGCTCACTGCAGGCTCCGCCTCCCCGGTTCACGCCATTCTCCTGCCTCAGTCTCCTGAGTAGCTGGGACTGCAGGCGCCCGCCACCAAGCCCGGCTAATTTTTTTGTATTTTTAGTAGAGACGGGGTTTCACTGCGTTAGCCAGGATGGTCTCAATCTCCTGACCTCGTGATCCGCCCGCCTCCGCCTCCCAAAGTGCTGGGTAAGCCACTGCGCCCGGCCTTACATTCAAATTTTGACTTAGCCACTTGCTAACCCTATGACCCTGGAAAAGTTCCTAAAAATCTTTGAATTATTTTGTTTTTAAATAAAGAAACAAAAAAACTTCACAAATATTCATATGTGAAGATTACAGGAATAACCATATATTAATTATGTATCATGTACATATTCTATGTGCTGATGAGGGCAGATATAAAGAGAAAAACACATTTGCTCTTGATAATGTCATAGGGCCTATGAATCTTTTGAAGAATTTGAAACCTGTGAATGGTGACTTTTCCTTTTTCTATGTAAAGAGATGTAGCATAAAAATATTATTTAAAACTCATCTAAATATTTTCTAATGAAATAGTGAAACAAATATTCCTACAATGATGTCATAAGTAGGGTACATTTAAAGGTATTTTCCCAAAAACAAAAACAAAAACAAAACAAAACAACAAAACAAAAAATCTTCCAGAGTGTAATGGGTTGGTGTATTTTAGTAATTGAATACAAGGTTTTAAGACATAAATGTGAATAAATGTTATGAATTTGGATGAAAGTAAGAAAAGGAAAAGAGGATAAGAATACAACTTATGTTATGATCTGCTTCTGGGGCATAAAATGACTTTAAGAAATAATTTTCTGTAAAGCCATCTACTTCTCAACCCTCTCTGTTCTCTGTATCTAGAACTCCCATGCTTCTGTCATACATCTAAAGAAATTTGAGGGGGAACTCTCTTCTTATAGACATACAAAGTCAAAATATTTAAGGAAAGCATAAGAAAATAATTCAAATTAGAGATTATTAGCACAAGCAAATTAATTTTGCTCCTAAAATCATGATATTTTAAATTTACAGCACATACAGGTGATCAAATTTTGCATGCATTCATAATCTAGGTAATTATGTATTAAATATAGATTATAAAGAGATAAAACAAATTATAAAGTAGTCAAACATTTTGACATGCTAATATTTCTAATAATTTTATGAAGAAAACAAAGAAAGTAAATTAGACTGACATATTTGGAAGGCAGCAAATATTCAATTAGCATGGGAACATTAAAATTAATCATACATTATTACTTACTCCACAGATGGTCAATTATTTGAATTTCTCAGAGTAATTAGAATTCAAGGATTTTCTTTATAGTAAAGAACACAGGATTTTAGAATAGCTTAGAATTAGAAAACAGACTCAATTATAGAAGCAATCATTCTTTTTAACTATAAAAATGATGGACAGTGGTACCTCTATTCTTTGATGTTCGAAAAATTTTTAAAAAATCTTCTTAATTTCACTATTCCACTTGAAGCAATTACCTTGATGTGTTTAAATCTACCCTGGTGGTTGCAGTGTGAACGATTTCAGTAAAAGCCTAGAAGTTATCTTTTTATGATTTCTTAAAATACTGTTTGTTTAAGTGCATATTAAAATAATTGTTACCAGATTAAACATTTATTTTAAACACAATAATAGTGTAACTAAGGAATATAAAACATGTTTTAGACACTGGCTGTTGTGTACAGAGAATAAAGATAAATGTTTTCTTACTTAGAAATATTGATCCAGTTATACCTGATAATTTGAATACTCACTTAAATATTTATAAAATGTTAATTATTTTATGCTAGTTAAGGACTTACATAGAATCTAAAGCCAAAAATTAGTCTTGAGTTCTAATATTTTAAAATTAATGCTGATTGAGATTTTATTCTGATATGTTTTCATTAACTATAGGTTAATATCAGAGAGTAACTTAAACTTTAAATATTGCTTATTAAGTATTGTTAGTTAACACATGAACTTAAATTTTGTCAGCATGGTTGCTAAAATAGGCTACTTATATTTACCTCTAAATTTTCTTTACTCATATTGCAAAAAAGTACATAGGCAAACAATCAACGACTACTATCTTCTTTTAGTTTGATCACCTTCAAACAAATTTGTGTAACTGACTTATGTAAATACATCTCAAATGCAGAGAGAAGCTGTAAGGAAAAGCAGATCCTACAAGGAAATGAATGAAACTAGTGGGTCCACCTTTAAATAAATGGATAGAGATGACATTATCATTACTGTGTCCGGAATTGGTGGGTTCTTGGTCTCACTGACTTCAAGAATGAAGCCGCGGACTCTCATGGTGAGTGTTACAGCTCTTAAGGTGGCGCGTCTGGAGTTTGTTCCTTCTGATGTTCGGATGTATTCGGAGTTTCTTCCTTCTGGTGGGTTCGTGGTCTCGCTGGCTTCAGGAGTGAAGCTGCAGACCTTCGCGGTGAGTGTTACAGCTCATAAAAGCAGTGTGGACCCAAAGAGTTAGCAGTAGCAAGATTTATTGCAAAGAGTGAAAGAACAAACTTTCCACAATGTGGAAGGGGACCCAAGCGGTTTGCCACTGCTGGCTCCGGCAGCCTGCTTTTATTCTCTTATCTGGCCCCACCCACGTCCTGCTGATTGGTAGAGCCTAGTGGTCTGTTTTGACAGGGCGCTGAATGGTGCGTTTACAATCCCTGAGCTAGACACAAAGGTTCTCCACGTCCCCATCAGATTAACTAGATACAGAGTGTGGACACAAAGGTTCTCCAAGGCCCCACCAGAGTAGCTAGATACAGAGTGTGGATTGGTGCATTCACAAACCCTGAGCTAGACACAGGGTGCTGATTGGTGTGTTTACAAACCTTGAGCTAGATACAGAGTGCCAATTGGTGTATTTACAATCCCTGAGCTAGACATAAAGGTTCTCCACGTCCCCACCAGACTCAGGAGCCCAGCTGGCTTCACCCAGTGGATCCCCCACCGGGGCTGCAGGTGGAGCTGCTTGCCAGTCCCAGTGCCGTGCGCCCGCACTCTTCAGCCCTTGGGTGGTCGATGGGACTGAGCGCCGTGGAGCAGGGGGCGGCGCTCATCGGGGAGGCTCCGGCCGCACAGGAGCCCACGGACGGGGTGGGAAGCTCAGGCACTGCGGGCTGCAGGTCCCGAGCCCTGCCCTGCGGGAAGGCAGCTAAGGCCCGGTGAGAAATGGAGCGCAGCGCCGGTGGGCTGGCACTGCTGGGGGACCCAGTACACCCTCCGCAGCCGCTGGCCCGGGTGCTAAGCCCCTCATTGCCCGGGTCCGGCAGGGCCGGCCGGCTGCTCCGAGTGCGGGGCCCGCCAAGGCCACGCCCACCCGGAACTCCAGCTGGCCAGCAAGCGCCGGGCGCAGCCGCGGTTCCCGCTCGCGCCTCTCCCTCCACACCTCCCTGCAAGCTGAGGGAGCCGGCTCTGGCCTTGGCCAGCCCAGAAAGGGGCTTCCACAGTGCAGGGGTGGGCTGAAGGGCCCCTCAAGTGCCGCCAAAGTGGGAGCCCAGGCAGAGGAGGCGCCGAGAGCAAGCGAGGGCTGTGAGGACTGCCAGCACGCTGTCACCTCTTATTACTTTCCCGTAAATTCTTTGGCATATGAAGAAAGGGAAAGAGAGAGAAAGAAGAAAAGAAAGGCACAAAAGAGGGAAGAGAGGAAAAGAGGAAAACATCAACACAGGTAAGGGGAAATATATATATATTATAGATTTATATAGATCTAGATATAGATTGACAAAGAGAAAAGTAAAGCAAATAGGAAAGGGAGGGATGAAGAATGGGAAAGAGAGAGATGGAATGGATGGAAGAAATTCCATTGTATAATTACTTAGAGAAAAATTATCTAGTCCTTTCACACCCAAGTGGTTCAGTTCTACACATCCAATCCCTTCAAAAAGTGTTTTAGGAGTTATAGTTTAACTCCCAGCTACTCTTCTCTGTTCTAGCCCCTGCCCACAAACTTCTTGTTCTCCCCCACTCATTTTCTTTTTGACTGTTTAATAGTAAAGTTTATTTCACAGTTACATATAATCTAAGTAACCAACAATAATTCTACCGGAGGGAGATGCTAATAAAATGTGCACAAAGGGAGGCACAGGGTTTATTCCAGGTCATCAAGTTGTGGTACTGGATGCTTCCTGGACCACCCAGAAGTTTCTCTATTGCCTAGCCACACTTACATTATGTTGTGTGGCCAAAAGCTTTGCTTTCTCCGGTAAAATGTGAGTATAACAGGACTAGAAAGGAACGAATTGATGATAATTAACAGAATTATTTGGGCTTTAGATACTTAACGTAAGCTTGGTATAGTTAGTACAACATTCTCTGAATGACAAACAGAAAGGTTCACATCTGTGTAATTTACAAAAGTCACAATTATAGCATTAACAAACAACAACAATAAAAAGGCCCAGCATTGTCATTAAGGAAGACTGTGTTAGAATCTACATAAGGGAAAGAAGAGTGAGAGTGCTTTTCATCAAGAATAGGAATTCAGCTTGTTTTCATCTGATTTTGGAATAGCAGGTTTTCTTTGCTCTCAGAACAGTTATCTGAGAAACATAGGATGCAAACTGCTTTATGTCAACAAATAATTGCTGAAAAATGTAAAAGTATGAGGCTCTGGGGTTTATAAATGTCCATCACTTTATTTGCTGTTAGGGATTTTTTCTTTACAGGTAAACAGACATGTCAGGCAACCGGCCATGTTTGACATTTTATATCAGGTCAAGCTTAGAATTTTAAAAATTCTTTAAAAAAGGTTGATATTTCCCTGCAAATATTATTTTTGCAGATTTAAGGAAAATGAGCCAAAATGAAACGCATAGAAAGGTTGCAAGTACAGTACAGAAAATTTTTTTCTGAGTCATTTGAAAGTAAGTTAATAACCTAATGGCCAATCATCCTCTAAGACACAGACTGTGTTTCTTATAAACAAGAATATTCTTCTACACAATTCCACTATAACCATTAGAATCCAGAGCCTCACTGACACATTACTATCTCCTAATCCTTATATAATATTGGCATTTTGCTTACTGTCAAAATAATGTCCGTTATAGTCAATGCACCAAATTTAGGATCATATAGTCTCTTTTTTTTTTAACATTTATCACCTTGACACTTAAAAAAAAAAATATATATATATATATATATATGACAGTTATATACATTTTCCCTCAATTTCAGTTTGTGTTCTGTTTCCTCACCATTAGGTTAAGGTTATATAACTTTGGTGGGGATAGCAGAGAAATAATTCTGTGTTCCATTCATTGATTCCTCAATTTTGTTTTATTCTGTTACTGAAAATTGTACTTTTATTACCTTGAGGTGTTTTGCAAGGTTTCTCTGATTTTAAAATCAGAGAGTAATTTAAAAAATTTTATGTTTATAGTTAATGAGTTTCTCTTTGAGGAGTTTCTTCCATATTGTGTACTCATTCCTTATCAAACTTTCAATTTAGTCTTTATTAGCTTATACCTATATGGACTTATACTTTTGCATGTTATACAAACAGTGACAATCTGTGTATTAGTCCATTTTCACACTGCTATAAAGAATTGTCTGAGACTGGGTAATTGATAAAAGAAAGGGATGTAATTGACTCACAGTTCACATGGCTGGGGAGGCCTCAGTAAACTTACAATCATGGCAGGATGCAATTGGGAAGCAAGGCACCGTCTTCACAAGGTGGCAGGAAGGAGAAATGAACACAGGAGGAACCACCAAACACTTATAAAAACAGCAGATCTTGTGAACTCACTATCATGAGAATGGCATGGGGGAGACTGCCCCCATGATCCAATTACCTCCACCTGGTCTCTCCCTTGACACGTGGGGATTTTGGGGAATACAATTCAAGATGAGATTTGGGTGGGGACACAAAGCCTAACCATATCAATCTGTTAATATTATTTTTAGTTTGAGAATAAGATTCTTCCGTATTTGTATAGTAATAGCTCCTTTAAAGTGATTTTATGTCTTTTGCCATATCTCCATCATTTTTAGAACACTTTTTATTATTGGCAAAACAGAATATATGAGGCTTATCATATACTTTCTTTGTCCCAGGCCTGGAATTAACTATATCTATAAGAAGTCCCGAATCACTGTAATGTAGAATAATACTTAGAAGTCAGGATCGGGTGCTAGTTTTACACATTGCTATTGCAGTAGCACTGTTCCCAGATCCTCTAAATGAAAAGAGCCAGGGAATATATGTATGTATTTGCATATGTATGTGTGTTTACGTGTCTGTGTGTGTGCATTAACTTACATATATTGAAGAACTATGGGTTATACACTGTTCCCAACACTGTTACCACTGCAGTATTCTCTTTTTCCGTATTTGTAAATTTCTGTACATCTGTAAATTTGTATATGTCTTCTGCACCTAAAAACCCAACTCTTATTACTCCCATTATCACCAATATATTTACTTAGAGCCATTTTCTGTATGGGAGCTTCCAGATTCACTCTTTTTTATCTGAAATCCAAATTTAATAGACACTGTTTTGTAGAGCAGTTTTAGATTCACAAAGAAATTGAGTGGAAGGTACAGATATTTCCCATACACATTCTGCACCCAGGAATTTATAGCTTCTTCCATTATTAGCATCTCGCATAACAGTGGTACATTTGTTACGATTTGTTGAACCTACATTGGCACATCCTTATCACCTAAACTCCATAGTTCACATGAGATTTCACTTTGATGTTACACTCCAAATTTAACTGGTTGTTCTGTTCTATCTGATAACCCTTCCTTTGTATAAACAAATCCTGGAGTTCTCACTGCCCTGACTCTGACACAGATGCTCTCCTTCTCCACATTCAGTCTCTGACATCTGTGCTGTTATGCCTCTGTGGTGTAAACACCCTGTTAACCTTGCTTAGGCTCTGACACTTGCCTTAGGTTGCCCCTCCATGTTTATGTTTTACTCATCCTGCTAAGGCTCTGAGACCTCATACTGCTCAGGCTCTGAGACCTCATACTGATTCTCTCCTCTGTAGACTTAAGGACTGGCCCTCCTTGTTCTGTATCTAATGCTCCCCCCTCCCCCTTACATGCATCCCTTCCTCTCACTGTCCAGGTTCTGACTCCTGTGCCAGGCCACCCTATCTTGTGGAAACAGGTGGTATCACTCCTTTTCATCTTAACCTCCACATTTCATCTTCCTTTCTCCCTCAGAAACTAATTCCTCATACTGGCCTACCCTGCCCTGGATGTCCTTATTTTTCCTGGCCTCCAATACTCTGCATTTGGATACCATATCTTTCCTGTAATAGCTGTGATACCAGATTTATTCTACTCCACATGATGGCTTTAAAGCTGTTTCCATTTTTTTTCTTTCTAAATTAGGGAGAGAAGAGAAAAGGAAAGAAGTGATGAGGATTAACCAAATTTTGTGAGTGAAATGGTATGAAGAGAAAATTTTGATATTAATGTATTACAACATGAGAAGGTGAGAACTAGGATAGAAAAAATGGCCTAGCAGAGGCAATGACATCAGTGCCAAGGCGTATTAGTCAGGGTTCTCTAGCGGGACAGAATAGGATGGACATAAATATAAAGGCGAGTTTATTAAGGAGTACTGACATACAAGATCACAAGGTGAAGTCCCACAATAGGCTGTCTGCAAGCTGAAGAGGAAGGAAGCCAATTTGAGTCCAAAAACCTCAAAAGTAGGGAAGCAGACAGTGCAGTCTTCAGTCTGTGGCTGAAACCCCAAGAGCCCCTGGCAAACCACTGGTGTAAGTCCAAAAGTCCAAAATTTGAACAACTTGGAGTCTAATATTTGAGGGCAGGAAGCATCCAGCATGGGAGAAAGATGTAGGCTGGGAGGCTAAGCCAATCTAGTCTTTTCAGCGTTCTTCTGCCTGCTTTTCATTCTGGCCACACTGGCAGCTGATTAGATTGTGCCCACCAAGATTAAGGGTGGGTCTGCCTTTCCCATTCCACTGACTCAAATGTTAATCTCCTTTGGCAACACCCTCACAGACACACCCATAGACAATACTTTGCATTCTTCAATCCAATCAAGTTGATACTCAGTATTAACCATCACACAAAGGAAACTTTTTTATGATAGAGGTAAATTATAAAGAGAGCATTCACAGTGGAGGCAGCAAAGTTTATAATGAGTGAATGAGTATTGTATATTTAATGAGAAGAAGCTACCTCCTATGAGGATATCCCCAATGTTGCTGGCCTTGCTTACTGCCTAGACTTCACCAAAATCATGATCCTAGGAAGGGAAACAGCATGGAAACAAGAAAGGAATTCAATGTAAGACACACCACAACTGGCACCCCTTAAAACATCCACAAACTAGGCAAATGAAAGGGTTTTTGTTGTTACTATTGTTTGTATTTGAGCAATGGAGAAAAAGAAGCATAATTTGCATGTTGTAATAATTTTTCAAACTATGCAGAAGATAGTATAGAAAATGTGTTGACATTGGCATGGTTTAACTGGTAACATTCCAGTTGAAGTAGAATTTCAGAGAAATGATGATTTCTTTTAGTAAAAGCATATTTCAGATACTCTATGGGGCGTGCTTACACTAAACATATTTGTTGTTAAATTCAAATTGAATTGGGTGTCTCTCATTTTTATTTGCTGAATCTGGCTACCTTTATACTTGAAGATAAAGAAAAATATATTGACAGATTCTTTCATTTTATTGCTTTGGCCTAGAATAGTTTTGATCTGAGATTTTTAATAACTCAATCATGCTAAAATCTAAGCTATATTTTCAAATTACATTCTGGTTTTCATTATTAAAATTCAGTAACAAAAATGCTGTATATATGAAATGCTTGCATTTCACTGTAATTTATCCATAGACAAACACACCAATTGTTATGGGGACACCCGGCAGTCTTTAATAATCTCATTTTATACATTTTTACATTGAGAAACTCAAAGAGAAGACAATAAAACTATTTTGTTTCTAAAACCTAAAATGAGTTCTTTAATATATTGATCAAATCAAATGACTTAGTACTAGGTCATGGACAACTGCCAGTCAGAATAAGCCAGAAAAAAACAACATATATAGGAGTTGGATCACTGATGTTAGCTTGAGCAGAATACAATGGATGGCATTCAAAAACTAGGTTTCTGTGGTGACATAAAGCACTTTATAGAGTGGTATTCATAGCTGAGTAACACAGAAGGGACAGCTTTGATGAGATCTAATCCATCATAGTTTGTCATGAGGCTATCAAAAAGCAAATCCAGAGTAAACAGGGCATAGGTTCATTGTTGAGTAATTAATTCTCTAAAAGGAGGAAGGAACAGGAAAGAAACAGACAACCATATTCACAAGGAAAATCCAGATTATAAATAACTTTCCAATGATGAAAGCTATTTACATTCTACTTTTTGAGATATGTTGGTTTTTCACCAAAATGGGCTGGCAGGAATGAAGTAAAACTTACCTCCCAGTATGATCATAACAGTCGATTGTGGCAAAGGTTTGGCTATCCAAAAATAAGATGTAAAGAAAAATAAAAGTATAAGAAACCTCTCATTACTTTTGCTTTTTAATAGGAGAGATCAGAGATCAATTTAAGATAAATCACAATTTTACCTTTTTATTTTATCCCAAGCAATACAAATGAAAGGATTGAGAATCATACATTTGGACTTAAGGGTTGTTTTTTTCTTAGAACATTTTAAAATTTGCAAATCAATAAAATATTCAAAAATAGAATGAATTACAGAATTATAAAACATATTACAAGTAGTATGAATCAATAAACCGATAGAAAGATGTCTCCTTATTGTCCTTACCCTGTAACTAGTAATACCAATATAAAACCTACTTTAAAACACTTTATGGCAATTTTCTCCCACTCTGTGGGGTTGTCTATTTACTCTGATCACTGTTGGGACTAATATCCAGAATCTACAACAAACTGAAACAAATTAGCAAGAAAAAAACAATCCCATCAAAAAGTGGGCTAAGGACATAAATAGACAATTCTCAAAAGAAGATATACAAATGGCCAACAAACATATGAAAAAATGCTCAACATCACTAATAATCAGGGAAATGCAAATCAAAACCACAATGCAATACTGCTTTATTCCTTCAAGAATGGCCACAATCAAAAAGTCAAAAATAATAGATGTTGGTGTGGATGTGGTGAACAGGGAACACTTCTACACTGCTGGCAGGAATGTAAACTAGTACAACCACTATGGAAAACAGTGTTGAGATTTCTTAAAGAACTAAAAGCAGAACTACCATTTGATCCAGCAATCCCACTACTGGGAACTTACCCAGAGGAATAGAAGTCATTATACAAAAAAGATATTGCACATGCATGTTTATAGCAGCACAATTCACAATTGCAGAAATGTAGAACCAACCCAAATGCCCCTCAATCAATGAGTGGATAAAGAAACTGTGACATGTATATATAATGGAATACTACTCAGCCATAAAAATGAATGAAGTAATGGCATTTGCAGCAATCTGGATGAGATTGGAGACTATTATTCTAAGTGAAGTAACTCAGGAATAGAAAACCAAATATTGTACATTCTAACTCATAAGTGGGAGATAAGCTGTGAGGATTCAAATGCATAAGAATAACACAGTGGACTTTGCGCACTCAGGGGGAAAGGATGGGAAGGGGTTGAGGGATAAAAATTACAAATTGAGTGCTCAGGTGATAGGTGCACCAAAATCTCATAAATCACCACTAAAGAACTTACTCATGTAACCAAACACCATCTTTTCCCCAATAACCTATGGAAATAAAAACATTAGACAATAATAAAAATAAAAATTATAAAAATAAAATTATTTTTAATTAAAAAAACCTCTTTATGGCTATAATGGCATGAGAGAGACAAGGGTGATCCTTCCACTGTAAACAATCAAAACAATAATCTGTAAAAATATATGAACAAACAATTTCTCACCAGAAGTGCAGCACTGGGATTCCAGAAATAAAGGAAACAAATGGTAAAACCTATAATACCTCAGATTTTTGACTGGGGAAACATTTCAGAACACATGACAGTAAGGAAATTAGAGACAGTACAACAAGGAAACAATAATTAAAGTTCAAGAGTCCTAGGAGACTGGAAGCTGTAGAACAGAATTCCAGAGAGAAGGGAACTATGCAGAAAAATAATTCCAGAAATCTTCATAGAGGTACCACTGAGTCTCTTTAAATACTAAGCTACTCATGTATAGGGTAAAACTGCATGAAACCTAGCAAGGAGTGAAAGGGAAGCTAAAAACTGAGTATGAATGTGTGATGGTTAATACTGAGTGTCAGTTTGATTGGATTTAAGGATGCAAAGTATTCTTTCTGGGTGTGTCTGTGAGGGTGTTGCCAGAAGAGATTAACATTTGAGTCAGTGGACTGGAAAAGGCATACTCACCCTTAATCCAGGTGGGCACAATCTAATCAGCTGCCAGCATGGCCAGAATAAACATCAGGCAGAAGGTTGTGAAAAGACTAGACTGGCTTAGCCTCCTAGCCTACATCTTTCTCCCATGCTAGAGGCTTTCTGTCCTCACACTTTGGGCTCAAAGTTCTTCAGATTTAAGACTCAAACTGGCTTCCTTGCTCCTCATCTTGCAGATGGCCTATTGTGGGACATGGCGATCCTGTGAGTTAATATTCCTTAAATAAACTCCCCTTTATATACACATCTATCCTATTATTTCTGTCCCTCTAGAGAAGCCTGGCTAATACAGAATGCTAATCAGAAATCATACAGACACGTGAATTCTATCCAGCCAGAGTGGAGAATCATTACTGATAACTAGGGCCTTTGGTGGAGACCACAGAAAGACTTAGTAGTGGGTCTAATTACTCGCTAAAGAATAGAATGGTGAAGATGTGACAAAAGATAGATAAAATACTTTCTTAGAAAGCTCCAAGTAGATGACACAAAACTGAAGCACCTAATGAAATGAAGACCAACACTGATTAAAGGAAGGCAACACAATAGAAGTACTCAACATTATAAAACTAGAATTTCCAATATCTAATCAAAAATTACTAAGCATATAAAAAGAATGGAAATTTGACACAAATTTAGAAGAGAATTCATCAATAGAAACAAGCCCAGAAGTGACAGAAATGGAGGCATTAGTCAATAAGGACCTTAAAAAACAGCTATAATATTTACTCTGTTGATAGTTTCTTTTGTTGCATAGAAGCTTTTTAGTTTAATTAGGTCCCGTTTGTCAATTTTTGTTTTTGTTGCAGTTGCTTTTCATGTCTTTGTCATGAAATCTTTGCCAGAGTCTATGTCCAGAATTATATTTCCTAGGTTATCTTCCAGGGTTTTTATAGTTTTAAGTTTTACATTTAAATCTTTAATCCATCTTGAATTGATTTTTGTATATGGTGTAAGAAAGGGGTCCAGCTTCAATCTACTGCATATGGCTAGCCATTTATTGAATAGGGAATCCTTTCCCCATTAATCGTTTTTGCCATTTAGTTTAAAATCAGTGTTCAGAATTTGTAAGGAACTTGAACAAATTAACATACAAAAAACAACCCCATTAAAAAGTAGGCAAAGGACATGAATAGACAATTTTCAAAAGAAGACCTACACATAGCCAACAAGCATATGAAAAAAATGCTCAACATCACTAATCATTAGTGAAATGAAAATAAAAAACAAAATGAAATACCATCTCACACCAGTCAGAATGACTATTATAAAAAGTCAGAAATAACAAATGCTGGTATGATTTCAGAAAAAAAAAAGGATTGCTTAGACACTGCTGGTTGGAATGTAAATTAATCCAGCCATTATATGAAGCAGTTTGGCAATTTCTGAAAATTAAAACAGAAATACCATTTGACCGAGAAATCCCATTATTGGGTATATATTCAAAGGAATAGAAATCGTACCGTAAAGACACACGCACATGTATGTTAACCATAGCACTATTCATGATAGGAAAGTCATGGAATCAATCTCAATGCTCATCGACAGTAGACTGGATAAAGAAAATGTGTTATACATATACCATGCAATAATTTGTAGACACAAAAGAATAAGGTCATGTCTTTTGCAGCAACATAGATGGAGCCAGAGGCCATAATCCTAAGCAAACAGAAAACCAAATACTACATGCTGTCACTTGTAAGTGGAAGCTAAACATTAAGAACACATGGATACAAGGAAGGGAAGAACAGATATTGGGACCTACTTTAGGGTGGGGGTCAGAGGAGGGTAAGGATTGAAAATGTCTATTGAGTACTATGCTTATTGCCTGGGTGATGAAATCATCTGTACACCAAACTGCCATGACATGCAATTTACCTATTTTACCAATAATAAATCTGCACATGTACCCCTGAACCTGAAATAAAACTTAAAGTAATCCACCTATGATGACTTAGTTTAAAAAAACATGCTTATAGTAAGGAGACAAACAGAATATATATTTAAAAAACTAAATAGAAGTTTTACAGAAAAAATGGACAATATCTGAAATGCAAAGTTTACTGGATGAAAATACCAGCATATTAGACACTGTGGAAGAAAAGGTTAGGGTGTTTGAAGACATTGTAATAAAGATTATTATAAAGCACAAAAGAAAAAAGTTATGAATGAATTTGCAGTCTCAGTGACCTGTAGGGCAATAATAAGTGATCTGATAGGTGTGTATTTGAAGTCCCAGAAAAGGATCAGCTGTGGAGTTTAAAAAATCAATGGCAAAATTGAGCTATTGCAACAGAGACCATATAGCCAAAAAAGCTTAAAATATTTAATGTCTAGCCCTTCAGAGCAAACATTTTGACATCTTATTTAGATAACTGGGATTAGCAATGTCAATTAATATTGGTATTTGAATTTCTGATGCTTTGAAGACAAAACTAATTTTAGTTTTAGTCGTTGTTAATTCTACTTCTTTATTCACCTTAAACTCTAACCAAGAATCTCATTTCTGGGTTTTCTTTTCTCCATTTAGGCTGCTCCTTGGTATTTGTAATAACTCAGTAGCATTTTATACTTTTGATTATCTGAACAAGACTCTATACACTAATACTTTATTATCCTAAGGATGACAGTTCATGCTGGCCTATGGAATCTGAACACCTCTATAAAGGAATAGAGAAAATTCAGAGGACAAATAATATTTTCAACTCTGGTGACAATTTTGCTTTATTTCTTAGACTCAGTTTGGGATTTCTTATATCTTCTTCCTCTAGATAAGTCTTCATTTCAAGAGTGATAAAAAGTAAGGTAATGGCAAGTTAATATAATATTTTTGATAAGGAGGCTTTTTATGAAAGATGAAACAATCCAGGATCACAGCCCTATCACAGGATACTGGGTTGTTTTATCTTTTAAATTAACATTCTGAACTAAGTGCAAAAATATTAGCTAGTGTTTAGTTTTTCAGTGTTCAAATTACAGAATAAGTGTCTAATTATGTATCTCGTTGGGATTTAAAGTACTCCAGGGAAGGTTATTTTAAGAATTTAGAGTTGTATGGCAACTCATTTTCCCCTCCAAATCTCAATGCTGTTAGAAGTTTCCTTCCTTTGCATTTTATCATTATAACTTGCAGAAATGGGATAGGAAATACACCTGAGTATTTCCTTTGAGAGCAAGCCTGTTTTAAATGTCTGTGATATTAAGCTTTGAAAGGTAAAAGAAAAATAATGTGACACCATAATCTACATAATTTCTTAATATTTATAATAATAGGCTATTTTGCCAAATTCTTACTGAGTATTGGCATGAATCTCTTGCTTGTTAACATTATTTTTTTCATTTGAAAAATAAATCTTCCACTTTCTGTGACCATGAGCTTAATTGTTTTTATTTTTAGATCCCACAAATAAGTGAGAACATGTGAAGTTTATCTTTCTGTGCCAGGCTTATTTCACTTAACATAATGCCCTCCAGTTCCATCCATGTTTTTGCAAATGACAGGATCTCATTCTTTTTTATGGCTGATTATTACTCCATTCTGTATAGATACCACATTTTCTTTATTCATTTGTCTGTTGATAGACACTTAGGTTGCTTCCAAATATTGGCTATTATGAATAGTGCTGCAATAAACATGGGAGTGCACATATCCCTTTGACATACTGATTTCCTTTCTTTTGGATATATACCTAGCAATAGGATTGCTGGAACATATGGTAGTTCTATGTTTAATTTCTTGAGGAACCTACATACTCTTTGCCATAGTGGCCGTACTAGTTTACTTTCACCAGCATTCATTATTGCCTGTCTTTTGGATAAAAGCTATTTTAACATGGGTGAAATATCTCATTGTAGCTTTGATTTGAATTTCTCTGATGATTAATGATGCTGAGAATCTTTTTATAAACCTGTTTGCCATGTGTATATCTTCTTTTGAGAAATGTCTATTCAGATATTTTGCCCATTTATTCATCAGATTATTAGATCTTTTTTCTATAGAGTTGTTTGAACTCCTTATATATTCTGCTTATTAATCCCTTGTCACATAGGTAGTCTGCAAATATTTTCTCCCATTCTGTGAGTTGTCTCTTTATTTTGTTGATTGTGATTGCCTTCTTTGCTGGGCAGAAGCTTTTTAACTTGATGTGACCCCATTTGTCCATTTTTGCTTTGGTTTGCCTGTGCTTGCGGAATATTACTCATGAAATCTTTGCTCAGACCAATGTCCTGGAAAGTTTCCTCAAAGTTTTACTTTAGAGGTTTTATAGTTTGAGCTCTTAGGTTTAAATATCTAGTCCATTTTTATTTGATTTTTGTATATGGTGAGAAATAGGGATCTAGTTCATTCTTCTGCATATGAATATCCAGCTTTCCTACATCATTTATTGAAGAGAGTGTCCTTTTCCCCAATTTATGTTCTTGGCACTTTTGTCAAGATGAGTTCAGTGTTGGTGTATGGATTTATTTCTTGACTCTATACTTATTCCATTGGTCTATGTGTCTGTTTTTATGCCAGAGCCATGCTGTTTTGGTTATTATAGCTCTGTAGTATAATTTGAAGTCAGGTAATGTGATTCCTCCAGTTTTGTTCTTTTTGCTCAGAATGACTTTGGCTATTCTGGGTCTTTTGTGGTTCCATATTAATTTTAGGATTTTTCTTTTCTATTTCTCTGAAGAATGTCATTGTCTTTTTGATACTGATTGCAATGAATCTGTAGACTGCTTTGGGTAGTATGGACATATTAACACTATTGATGCTTCCAACTCATGAATATGGAATATCTTTCCATTTTTTTGTGTCCTCTTCAATTTCTTGCGTCAATGTTTCACAGTTTTATTATAGAGACCTTTCACTTCTTTGGTTATGTTTATTCCCAGGTATCTTTTTTTTGTAGCTATTGTAAGTGGAATTACTCTCTTGATATTTTTCAGATTGTTTGCTGTTAATATATAGAAATATTTCTAATTTTTGTATGTTGGTTTGATAGCCCACGGTGACCACTGCCTGACTGTCACTGATGTCCACTCAAGGCCCAAGGACTTTTCATTCAGGTTTTGGTAACTGTTAACAGGCCTGGCTTTCTCCCTATAGGGCAATGGGCTCCCTTTGGGCTCTGGATAGGTCTATAATTGCCTTCCAGGAACCAAGGCTTGGAATTCGGGATCCAGGAGCCTATTTGGTTCTCTATCCACTGTGACTGAGCTGGTACCCAAACTGCAGGACAAAGTCTTGTTTACTCTTTTCTATTCTTTTCAGAAGCAGAAAGGGTCCTCTCCCCATGGCCACCACAGCTAGGAATATGCGGAGTCACACTTGAAGCCAGCACAGCACTGGGTCACACCCAAGGCTTGCAGTGAGTACTGCCTAAGTATCGTTGATGTTTATTTGAGGGCCAAGAACTCTTTAGTCAGCAGGTCATCCTGCCAGAACTGGGTATATCCTTTCAAGGCAGTGGGTTCCCTTCTGGCCAGGATATGTCTAGAAATGTTACCTAGGAGCTAGGTCTTGGAATGGAGGCCTCAGGACTCTGCTTGGTGCCCTGTTCTACTGTGGGGCAGCTGTTATCCAAGTTGCAAAGCCAAGTCCTCTTTACTCTGGCCTCTCCGCACTTCAAGTATAAGTAAGGAATCTCTTCTGAAGCTGCAAGTTGCGCTGCCTGGGCTTGGGATTTGTGTGATATAAACCGCATACAAATTTCAGGATTGTTTTCCTATTTGTGTGGAGAATGTCATTGGTATTTTGACAGCAATTCCATTGGATCTACAGATTGCTTTAGGTGGCATGGTCACTTTTTACTACACAATTCTTCCAATGTATTAGCATGGGATGTCTTTCCGCTTGTTTGTGTCCTCTTCCATTTTTATTTAATCAGTTGTGTAGTTTTTCTTGTAGAGATTGCTCACTCAATTGGTTAAATTTAATCCTAGATTGTTTTTGCATCCAGAGTAAATAAAATCACTTTCTTGATTTCTTTTTCAGCTACTTTGTTATTATTGTATGGAATTGCTCCTGATTTTAAAATGTTGATTTTATATCCTGCAAACTTACTTAATTTGTTTATCAAATAAAAGCATATTTTTCTGGAATCTTTAGGGTTTTTTTAAAATCTAAAGTCATGTCATCTGCAAGGAGAGACAATTTGGCTTTCTATTTTTCAATTTGGATGTCCTTTATTTCTTTTTCTTCCTTGAATGTTCTGGCCAGGACTGCCAGCACTATGTTGAATAAGAATGTTGAAAGTGAGCATACTTTTCTTATTCCAGTGCTTAGAGAAAGGCTTTCAGGTTTCCCCATTCAATACAATGTTAGTTATAGTTTGTCATATAGTCTTTATTATGGTGGAGTATGTTTCTCTTATGCCTAATTCGTTGAGTTTTTATCATGAAGGGTTGAATTTTATCAAATATTTTTCTGAATCTATTGAGATAATCATATGATTTTTATCCTTCATTCTGTGTGATGTGATGTATCCATTTATTAATTGGTTACATTGAACTATCTTTGCATGCCTGTAATAAATCCAAGGCCTTGTTGCTTTGCACAGTCTTGGGACTTGGTGCCCTGTGTCCCAGCCATGGCTAAAAGAGCCAACATAGAACTCAGGCTGTTGCTTCAGAGGTTGAAAGACCCAAGCCTTGGCAGCTTCCATGTGATGTTGAGCCTGCAGGTGCACAGAAGTCAAGAATTGAGGTTTGGGAACTCCCGCCTAGATTTCAGAGGATGTACGGAAATGCCTGGATGTTCAGGTAAAAGTTTGCTGCATGAGTAGAGCCCTCATTGAGAACTTTTGCTAGGGCAGTGCAGAAGGGAAATGAGGGGTCAGAGCCCCCACACAGAGTCCCCACTGGGGTATTGCCTAATGGAGCTGTGAGAAGAGGGTGATCATCCTTCAGACCCTAGAATGGTAGATCCACCAACAGTCAAAGGAGATCGTTTTGGAGCTTTAAGATTTGACTTCCCCACTGGATGTCAGGCTTTCATGGGCCTGTAGCCCCTTTGTTTTGGCCAATTTCTCCCTTTTGGAATGGGTGTATTTACCCATTGCCTGTGCCTCCATTGTATCTAGGAAGTAACTAACTTGTGTTTGATTTTATAAGCTCATAGGCAGAAGGGACTTGCTTTGTCTCAGATGTAACTGTGGACTGTGGACTTTTGAGTTAATGCTGAAATGAGTTAAGACTCTGAGTGACTGTTGGGAAGGCATGATTGGTTTTGAAATGTGAAGACATGAGATTTGGGGGGAGCCAGGGGCAGAATGATATGGTTTGGCTGTGTCCTCACCAAAATCTCACCTTAAATTGTCATAATCCTCACATGTCAAGTTGGGGCCAGGTGGAGATAATTGAATCACAGGGGTGGTTTTGCTCCATACTGTTCTCTTAGTAATGAATAAGTCTCATGGGATCTGATGGTTTTATAAATGGGAGTTCCCCTGCACAAGCTCTCTTGCCTGCTGCTGTGTAAGAAGTGACTTTGCTCCTTCTTCCATGATTGTGAGGCCTTCCCAGCCATGTGGAACTGTGAGTCAATTAAACCTCTTTCCTTTATAAATTACTCAGTCTCAGGTATGTCATTATTAGTAGCCTGAGAATGGACTAATACAGTTCTGGAGGATGTTTATGTGCTGATGAAAAAAATGTACATTCTGTAGGTGTTGAACACAACATTCTTTAAATTTTTATTAGGTCTATTTTGTCTACAGCACAGATTAAATCTGATGTTTCTTTGTTGATTTTCTGTGATTTGTCCAATGGTGAAAGTGGGGTGTTGAAGTCCCCAGCTATTATCCTACTGAGGTCTGTATCTTCCTTTAGCGCTAATAATATTAGCTATTTATGTCTGGATGCTTTGGTGTTGAGTGCATGTATATTTATATTATTATATCCTCTTAAAGAATCAATCTTTCAGCAATAAAAAAGTATAGTTGGTTCATAAAAAAAAGAATCAATCTCTGTCAATATAATGATCTTCTTTGTCTCTGTTTATATTTTTGACATAAAGTCTGTTTTTTTCTGATATAACTATAGCTACTTCTGCGTGCTTTTTATTTATTTTTATGTAGAGTATATTTGCCATCTTTTCACTTTCAATCTATATGTGTCTTGATGGGTAAAGTAAGTTTCCTATAGGCAGCATATAGTTGGGTTTTTATTTAAACAAAACCCCATGTAGTCAGTCTCTTATTTTAATTGGGGAATTTAAACTATTTACATTCAATGATGTTATCGATAATAGGATTTACTGTTATTTTCTAAATCTTTTTCTGATTATTTTGTATATCTTTTGTTCTTTTCTTTATCTTTTATTGTTTACTCTTACAATTTAGAGTGTTTCTGTAATGATAGTTTTTTTTTCTCGTTTGTGTATTTGTTGTTTCTGTGAGTTTTATACTTTAATGGATTTCTATGGTGGTTGTTTCTGTATTTCAGTTTTGAGTTCATTTTCTATCCTTATATAGGCAAAATAATTTAAACCCAACTTCTGCATACCTGTAAAATGGTTGATCTATAATATTAATGTGACCATGTGTCTCTCTAATTTCATTTTTAAACTATTTATGTTTAGTATATAGAAAAATCATAACTAGTCCAATATAAAATTTCACAAACTTGATCTTCCTTAATGTCATCATATCATTTGGACTCTATTGATTAAATAAAGCATAACCATGATGTTCCATGCTTCTCTTATGACTACATCCTTTCCCAACTATACCATGGGTTTTCCTTCAATTACACAAATCTTAGTCATTTTTCAAGAACAGCCAAGGTCTCATGTTGAATAAAGTATAGTGACCATGTAATATCATCTAAACTAGGCTATGTAAAGAGTAAAAGAGAGTCATTAAAAATGACATTGTGGCACCACTTGTAAAGTGAGATTTTCCTGGGCACTTTGACCCATATGGGCACTGTAGATTAAGGTCTTCCTTTCTCAATTTGTTTCAATTCATGTAAAAACTCTATGAGGCACCATATTATACTTGAGATGTTTATATGAACATCTCTTATGTTTAACTGTAATCTCATGAAGACACAGATTGTTCTTTCATCATCTTTGTGAATATGTATTACCATGACAGATACTAAAGATGAGTACAAAAAGTAAAGAAATTGACTCATAATCTTCATTATTAACATCAGTTAAACAACTCTTGTATTACTGTTGTATCTTCAGTTTCCTGAGGGATAATATTGTTAACCATCACCTTGTATGTTCACAGACAGCCATCAAGTCAGGTGTAAGTGTGTGTTTTGCAGTTGCCCCCTTAAATGTCAGTTGTTCCTTGTTTGTAATGACAGTATCTATTTCCCATTTTTTATTGAAGTTATTGCTGACAATGATTTAGAAAACATACCTCTTGGGCCGGGTGCTGTAGCTCATGCCTGTAATCTCAGCACTTTGGGAGGCTGAGGCCGGCAGATCATTTGAGGTCAGGAGTTCGAGACCAGCCTGGCCAAAATGGTGAGCCCCTGTCTCTACTAAAAATACAACACTTAGCCGGGCATGGTGGTGCACACACCTGTAATCCCAGGTACTCGGGAGGCTGAGGCAGGAGAATCGATTGAACCTAGGAGACAGAGGCTGCAGTGAGTCAAGATTGTGCCACTGCACTCCAGCCTGGGTGACAGTGAGACTGTGACTCAAAAAAAAAACAAAAAACAAAAAACCTCTTATCTCTCTCTCTGACACACACACATGCACTGTTAAAAAATAAAAATTACATTTTTGGATTATGCTTGGGAATTTAGAAATCTGGAAAGAAGCTAGCTCCCACATGCAATGACAACAATAAAAAGCCTTATTGTCAATATTCTATGACAACTATTCTAGAGATTAGAGAGCTAATGTCACAAGGCAACCAACTGCTTAAAAATCAAAATATCACTTGTGCCTACAAGAGGAGTTAGAATATGAACACTTGGTGACCAAGGGTGGTTGCAGTTGGACACTAGAAAGAAGAACTCCACTATTCAGTTAACCATTTGACACAGGCCAAATGTGGGTTAGCAAGCGAGTACAGAATTCACGGGGCCACAGTTACAAGGGAACTTCACATGCTCTTTGCTGGCTCTTTTCTATGGAGTTCACCAGGTGTTCAAGAAAAGATTGTTGAGTCTTATAGTACAGGCCCAAGGGGGAACAAGAGCTACTATGGGAAATAAATGAAATGCATCCAATTCCCTCTCCCTTATGTCTCTAGAAAACAAAGGCCTTAAACTGTGTTGAGAAGAACAATACATACTGTCACCTTGATAAAAGAGAACATAAAAATTAACTCTGACCCCTAGGGAGAGGCAGAAATACATGCTGAGTCCAGAACCACAGCTGAGGAGAACAAGGTGAAATGTGAAGGATACCTCGCTGAGACATGGAAACAGAGCTTCTGCCTAAGAATGAGGCTTAATCAGGAACAAACCAAAAAACAACAATAAATAAAAACATAATAAATTAGTAAATATGGCTCACCACCACTAATAAGCATCACATAACACATTTTGGTGGGGTATTTCTGAGACATAGAGAATGTAGAGAAAATTCCTCTCTGAAGTATAGTATAAAAACATACTAAAAGCTGAAGGCAAGATTACACAATATTAGAAAAAAAGAGAATTATTTTCTAGAAAACTAACCATGCCAAACACGTTAAAGGAAGTTATTCACTCAGAAGAAATATTATAGGAGTCATCTATTTTTCTATCAAGTAATAAAGAAAATTCAAAATGTAACACATGAAGGTAACTTTTTTTTAACTTTTATTATCATAAAGGTAATTAACTATCTGCAGCAAGAATAGTAGTAAGGTATTGTGTGTTTTCAGCATATAAAAATAAATTAATGATAGCAATAGCTCAAAGAATGGTAGGTAGAAATTGGGAACTGATTAAGATCAGTGATGGTCTTATACTTATGTGTGATGGTTAATTTTATACCACGTGGTGGTTAATTTTGTGTGTCATCTTGACTGTATCACAAGGAACCCAAATATTTTAAACATCATCCTCAGTGTCTGTGGTGTCTACGAGGGTGTTTCTGGATGAGATTAACCCTTTAATTGGCAGAATGAGGAAGCAGATAGCTCTCTCCAATGTGAATGGGCCTCATCCAATCAACTGAAGGCCTGAATAGAACGATAGTAGAGTAATGGAGAATTCACACTTTTTCTGTTGGATTGTCTTTGATCTGGAACATAAATCTTCTGTCTCTATCCATGGACTTAGTATAGATGTTATACCAATGGATCTCCTGGTTCTCAAGCCTTCAGACTTAGACTGACACTATACCCCTGGCAACAACTAATCTGTTCTTCATCTCCACACTTTTATCATTTCCAGGATGCTACATAAAAGGAATCATACAATATGTAACCTTTGGAGATTGACTGTGTTCACTCAGTCTAATGTCTTTAAGATTCATTCAGGTTGCTCCATGTATCCATAGTTCATTCCTTTATATGGCTGAGTAGTATTCCATTGCTTGGGTTTGCCAGAGTTTGCTTAACCATTCACCCTTTGAAAGACATTCAGATTGTTTACAGGTTTTTGTCATTACAAATAAAGCTATTATCAGAATTCATGTACAGATTAAAAAATTAAACAAACAAAAACAAGAATGAAATATGCCCAGAGCACACTCCATAACAAATGCTTACTCAGCTGAGGAAAGTACTTTTCCAGTCTTATTCCTCCCAGGAGAATGTGTTTTTGCCTCACCAGACCCCTGTGAAATTCCTGTGTCATCTTCAGGGATGGAGAGGCTAAAAAACACTGATGAAGGTCACAGTCTATATGGCACAAGCTCACTAAAACATTGACAGAAAATTTTAAGATTATAGAATTTTAAAATTCTATAATCCCCCAAACCTTACCATCATAACAACAGCACTCCAGTGTAATAACAGTAGATTACAGCTAAAATAATTGCAAGACACAGCTTATCTTTGGGCATGAGTACTTAGGGAAGCCAAAAGTTAACAGAAGAGGCAAAAACAAGGACACTAGAAGAATCTGTCACTTATAGCTACAGCAAACATTAAACACAGGCCAACTCTGAGCCAAATTATCATAAAGTCTCACACTAAGGACCTATTTACCTTAGTTCCTATTACACAATACATCATGTCTAGATTTCAATAAAAACTGTTAAGACACAGCAAGAAGGCAAGACAAAGGAAAGAAAAAATATATTCTTTTTTAAACTTTTTTAAAATTATACATTAAGTTCTAGGGTACATGTGCACAACGTGCAGGTTTGTTACATATGTATACATGTGCCATGTTGGTGTGCTGCACCCATTAACTCATCATTTACATTAGGTGTATCTCCTAATGCTAACCCTCCTCCCCCTGCTCCACCCCACGGCAGGCCCTGGTGTGTGATGTTCCCCTTCCTGTGTCCAAGTGTTCTCATTATTAAATTCCCACCTGAGTGAGAATATGTGGTGTTTGGTTTTTCGTCCTTGCGATAGTTTGCTGAGAGTGATGGTTTCCAGCTTCATCCATGACCCTACAAAGGACCTGAACTCTTCATTTTTTATGGCTGCATAGTATTCCATGGTGTATATGTGCCACATTTTCTTAATCCAGTCTATCATTGTTGGACATTTGGGTTGGTTCCAAGTCTTTGCTATTGTGAGTAGTGCTGCAGTAAGCATATGTGTGCATGTGTCTTTATAGCAGCATGATTTATATTCCTTTGGGTATATACCCAGTAATGGGATGGCTGGGTCAAATGGTATTTCTAGTTCTAGATCCCTGAGGAATCGCCACACTGTCTTCCACAATAGTTGAACTAGTTTACAGTCAAAGCAATGGCAACAAAAGCCAGAATTGACAAATGGGATCTAATTAAACTAAAGAGCTTCTGCACAGCAAAAGAAACTACCATCAGAAAATATATATTCTTAAGAGAAAAAGCAAATATCAGAACCTGAGTTAGATAAGACAGATGTTGGAATTACCATAAAGGGGATTTAATATAGCTAAGATTAACATATTAGGGGCTGCAATAGAAATGTAGACAACACACAGTAACAGGTAATGTAAGAAAAGAGATGAAAACTTTAAGAAAGGATCAAAGAAAATGCTAGAAAAAAACAAAAAACAAATGAAGAACGTCTTTAATGTACTCAGCAGTGGACTGGACGTAGTTGAGGAAAGAATCAGTGAGTTTAAAAATAGGTCAATGGAGATTGAGATCATCCTGGCTAACACGGTGAAACCCTGTCTCTACTAAAAATACAAAAAATTAGCCAGGCGTGGTGGCGGGCACCTGTAGTCCCAGCTACTTGGGAGGCTGAGGCAGGAGAATGGCGCGAACCCGGGAGGCTGAGCTTGCAGTGAGTTGAGATCGTGCCACTGCACTCCAGCCTGGGCAACAGAGCAAGAGACTCTTCTCAAAAAAAAAAAAAAAAAAAATAGATCAATAGAAACTTCACAAGTGAAAATGTAAAGAGGAAAAAAGAAGAGTGAAAATTGAACCAGACCAGCACATCCAAAAACTACAAAATGTTCAAAAGGGAAACATAGATAACTGGTTCACAAGAGTAGAAGAAAGAGAGACTAGACATTCACTATGGTAGATCGCACTGTATGTAAATAAATACTACTTGAAATTATTAAAATAATAAAAATAAAGTAGTTTATGAAATCACAATGGAATTAAAATAGAAATAAATATCAGAAAAAAATAGCTAGAAAATCCCCAGATACTTGGAAATCAAACAACACACTTTAAATAACACACAGATTTTTCTTAAAGAAAAGCCCTAAAATATATTTTTAAAATGTTTTTAACTATACAGACATGAAACACAAGTTTTCAGAATTTGTGGGATGCAACAAAAGCAGTGCTTACAAGGAAATTTATAGCATTGAAGACATACTTTTAAAAAGAAACAAAATCAGTATTATGTTATTTTAGGAAACTAGAGAAAAAAGAGCAAGGTAAGCCTAAAGTAAGCATAATAAAAAAATATATATAACAGAAATCAATGAAATTGAAGACATAAAATCAGTAGAGAAAATTGAGAAATCCCAAAGCTGTTTTTATGTAAGGGTAAGTAAAGTCGATAAGCTTCTAACCAAGTTAAACAAAACAAAAAGCATCAACATGTAAGTTATTAATATCAGAAATGAGATCGGGGCCATTACTAGTGATACCATGGGCATTAATTAAAATAACAATGAAAGAATATTCTGAATAACTCTTTGTGAGAATTTTGATAATTTTGATGAAATGGACCAGTTCCTCAAAGTCAATTACTATAACTCACACAAAGGTATATAAGTAATATGAAGAAGTCTATACCTACTAATGAAATTGAATCAATAAATAATAACCTTTCCCCACAAAAATTACTGGGCCTAGTTGGTTTCACTGCTGAATTTAACTTTAAAGTTTAAGTTAAAAAAAAAAAGATACCAAATAATTATCTACAATAACTTCCAGAAAATAAAATCTGAGGGAAATCTTCCAAATTCATAAGCCAAAAAAATGAACGTAGACACCACTAAGCTTGCATCTTTCACAGAAATCAACTCAGTACAGATCATAGACCTAAATATAGAAAGTAAAAGTATAAAATTTCGAGAACTAAACATAGGAGCAAGTCTATGTGACTTGCAGTTAGGTAATAAGTTTTTAGACTCAACACCAAAAGCACTTGTGTGGACTAGCTTCAGAAGTCATATCCTGTTCTTTACATGGTATACTGGTGGTTACACAGGTTGGTCTTATTCATTGAGCAAGATGACTACACAAAAGATTAATATCACAAAATAAGAATCTTTGAGGGACATCTGGAGGCTGCCTACCACTTCCTCAAAAAAAAAATCATGTCAAAATTTCAAACTCATGAAATCTGACTCCAAAAGCGTATTAATTCTGGCACTGCCAGTCACCAGCTGTGTGACTTTAGGTAAATTACTTTAACTCTTTTCACTTCTCTTCATTTCAATTTTGCACTCATGAATTGAGGATGGTGAAAGTACCTCCCTCCAGGGTTATTTATAGAATGAAATAAGAAAATGCAAGTAAAGCAGCACAGAGACTACAACCTGGTAAAATTTAATAATAGCAGCAGCAGCAACCACCACCACCATCACCACCATTTTTGAATGCATAGATTGTATTATTATTGTGCTAACTAGTTAAATGCTTTCCACATATCCCCTCATTTAATCCTCAGTTTACCACATTATTCTATTTATAGTTAGAAAACTTAAAAGGTGCAATATTTAATGTACTCATTTTAAAGAAAACTACTTTGTAGTTTTAAATTTAAATTTAAATTCTTTAAATTTATTTAAAAATAAATCCTGAAGATTTATTTTTCCTTAAAGTTATTTCAATATCACAGAATGCAGTTTCTTAGGGATAGTCAATGAGAGGAAAATCATACTGTACCAGCTAAGTAGCCTAGTAGCCTGTAAACAGACTTCTCCTTAACCTGTATTTCAAGCTCTTGATAGCAAGTGCTTTCTCTCTCTCTCTCTCTTCATATATCTATAAATTTGTACTCGAACTTTTGGCATTGAATGTGGTCAGACTTAAATCTCAGGATCAGAAAAACTGTTAGGTAAAATGATTACAAAGCTAAATTGGTGACCATCACAGAAAGTTAACCTGCAGAATTTAGGCTAATCTCTACCTCGTCATCCTTTGGTAATATTCTGAATTTAAAACGAAAGCTTTAAGAAATGAAACTTGTCAGGCGTGGTGACTCACGCCTGTAATCCCAGCACTTGGGAGGCCTAGGGAGGCAGATTACCTGAGGTCGGGACTTCAAGACCAGCCTGACCAACATGGAGAAACCCCGTCTCTACTAAAAATACAAAATTAGCCAGTTATGGTGGTGCATGCCTGTAATCCCAGCTACTTGGGAGGCTGAGGCAGAAGAATCACTTGAACCTGGGAGGTGGAGGTTGAGGTGAGCCAAGATCACGCCATTGAACTCCAGCTTGGGCTACAAGAGCAAAATTCCGTCTCAAAAAAAAAAAGAAAAGAAAAGAAAAGAGGTACAAGAAATGATAACATAAGAAGTTTTGCCGTCATGCTTTAACTATCTGAGAATCTCAAACAACTGGAAACACTGAATAATAAAGAGCAATATAAAAGGGACATTGATTCTATGATTTACCAATAATGGGGCTGGAAAGATTCAGCCACTTTGATTGTTTCTTTTGTCAGTTTTGTGTAGCTATTATTTTTTCAGTGTAAACTGTAGCCCCATGGATTACATAAGAGAAATTCAAAGAGCAGCATAAACTTAAATCTTAGATGTTTCCTTTCCATAATTAAGAAAGATTATTTGGGTTTTTACTTGTTTCACCATGGCTTAGTAAGGACGACCTTATTCAAATAGAGCACTTAGAATCACAATATCATAACATTTTTGAGAGGAGAATGGTGTCTGTATATATATATGATATCATCCATCTTATTTCATAATGTAGAAAGCAAGAATGCTGGAAGTGAATACATTTGTCAAAGTTTATAAAGGCCAGAAGTCACCAGAGTCCTAAAGATTTTAGTATTACAAGTTGACATACTACTAGTCTTATGTAAATATGAACCTTTAACGTATAATTTTCTAAAAGGTAAAATCATGCACATATAAGACAACATATACCAAATATTTTATGCAACACATTAATTAATGAATCCCTAAGATGTTCAAAATATTGCAAAAAGAAGTTTTGAAACAAAGTGTTAATGGGTAAAGTTAGAATATCATTATTGGTTGGATACAAAACTGGTTAATATTCAAAATACCATAAACTATTATCAGTGGAATTGTCTGTTCCACTGGACATAAATTATTTGCATCTCTACTAAGTGAAAATCTCAGAGTTACTGATCCTGAAGAACCATAATATAGAATAGATAACACAAAGTCTCCCAGCACCTCACTGAAAGAACACCCAGTAATTTATTTTTCTCTTTTTGTACATTTTGAATAATTTTTGTAATGGTTTTGTTTTTGGAAAGTACATTTCCAAAGTAAAAATTTCTCTTTTTCTTTTAAAGTCTTATGAGAATTACATGAAATGGGAAATTATAAATGAAAATGCTATGTAAACTAACTAAAAATGCAAATGTCAGGCTGATTGTTTTTCTTCCTAAATATATTTATTTTATGAAATAAACCATTTTTGTTAGTGTTGATGGTATATATTATACATTTTCTTATAATATAATTATCACTTAATTCCAGTCAGTGAAGCTCTTATAGCAAACTCCACTCTGCAGAAATATAGCTGCCACCCTGGAGCCTCTGTCAAATGGCATTCCCCTTTACTTTAAAATAAATGTATATCATCTGTTTCTTCAAATGCCTGGACGCTTCTGCCTTTTGCAGTGTACATTTAGTGAACTTTACTTTGTAGTTAAGAAATTGTCACCTTTATAGGTTTTTATAGCTTTTTTTCCAGTAAATTATTGACTATCATGTGCTGGCTAAGTGTTACTAAACGTACAATTGAGAAAAGCCATACCATTTTTGCCAACTACTTTAATAATGTGTACCATAAATGGCCATTGCTAATAAAAAGCCCCAGAATGCCCTGCAGTTAACCTCCTGCTTGTCTATTTGGCGAATCGAAAGGTCAGAGCCTGAAGGCAATGTCAACACTTGATCAAACTAAAAAGAATAAATAAAGATACAATAATAGTCTAACTCCTTGTTGACAGAACGTTTCTAAGCCCATTTGAGAGACATGGTGTCAGCTCTCCGCAAATATCAATCCATGTCTGATGCTTCCTGACAAATGAAGAATGATACTTACAAAATTGTGAAAAAAGGTGAGTTTTTATTTGAAAACTTTACAAATCCCCTTTGCAAATCTCCCTTTATTTTTATATCTCTATTTACTGTGAACCCCTAAAGATGCCAAATATAAACAATTATAAGGTCCGTAACATAGAAGGATATAGCAGATAATAAATTGTGCATACATGTGTCTGCGTGTGTTGTATAATTGCTGGGCTTTGAGGGAAATTTCTGTGTGCATGCATGCATATGTTTTTTTAAAGCAGAACTTTCTTCAAATTCTTCTGATTGTGGCCATCCTTCATTGTGAGTCATATGTTGTGAGGAATTTTAACTATTTAAAAAACTGAAATCTAAATTATGTGAAGTGTATGAATATACTATGTGAAATTTCCTGATTTTTAAAACTGGCCTAATTTTTATAAAACATGAATAATAGTCAAACAAAACATGTCTGACCAAAATATATGTGTGTCGTGGCAGTAATAATGGCAAAATTTAGTTACCCATTTTAACTATAAGTACTTCATTATATTTTACTTTGATAAAAGTAAAAAAGAAGCTGATATTGCATTAGAAAAATATTTATTTTTAGCTTTCTCAAACACTTGTAAAATTTATTTACTATTCGGTTACTAGGAACAGAATTGAAAAACAAAAAATGTTATCATAAAATTCCAATATTTAAACAATTAAAATAACCTATAGAAATTATAAGAATAAATTATGCAAGACATTTTAAGTAAGTTTAAGGAGTAAAATTTTTTCCAAAACATAGCTAAAACATGTTTTTTATTCATTTATTTACAAATCTCATTCAGTGGAAAGGTGGAATACAATATTTAGTGATTTTGCCTAGTAGCATAATGTGTCCAAATGCTTTGGCTGAAATTTCTAGTCAATTAAGGTAAAGATGAGATGGCCTGGAATCTACATTAGCAAAACTTTGCCACTCAGTGAATTTGCCAATGTCATAGCATCCACTTAAAATGAGGAAATCATGGGAAAGTGAATATAACCAAATTCTGCTAAATGCCCTCCTTGTTTAAGTTAAAGTTCATAATCTTTTTTAGCCTGGCCTAGATTTCAGTCACACCTCTTACTTCCTTCCCTACTTCTTATCACTAGCTAGTGTTGCAAGAGTCAGAGCATCTTATAATACTTAGTAGAAGAGCTTTGCAGTGGCTCACACCTGTAATCCCAGGACTTTGGGAGGCCCAAGCGGGGAAATCATGAGGTCAGAAGTTCAAGACCTGCCTGACCAACATGGAGAAACCCCATCTCTACTAAAAATACAAAAAATTAGCTGGGCATAGTGGCTGGCACCTTTAATCCCAGCTACTCAGGAGGCTGAGGCAGGAGAATTGCTTGAACCCAGGAGGCAGAGGTTGCAGTAAGCTGAGATCACGCCACTGCACTCGAGCCCGGGCGACAGAGTAAGACTCCATCTCAAAAAAAAAAAAAAAAAAAAAAAAGAACAAGAATCCTGGGCCAAGTAAATTAACCTCTTAAGTCTCAGCATCCTCATTTATTTTTTTCAAGTTTCAGAATGCTACAATTTCTAGCTTTAATTTCTGAAAAATAAATGTATATTATAAGAAGTAGGTTATTTATTTGGTAGAAATCTGTCACCTCTGGGAAAATAAGTAATACGTAATTACAGTAGAAATGTCATTTTGGCTAGGCCTGGAAATACACTGATAGTAAAGTTTAAAAAAGCACCCACCAAACAAGATCGAATAAACTTTAATATATTTAGTACCTCAATTCCCTACAAGTAAGGCAGGACTTTTTTTTAATTGAAGTGGTCAGGTACAGTCTTAGTCTGTTTTGTGTTGCTTTATATCTGAGGCTGGACAATTTATTTAAAAAAAAAGCTTTATTTGGATCATGATTATAATGGCTGGAAAGTTCAAGATTGGGCACTTGCATCTCGTGAAAGCCTTATTAGGCTGATTATTTTTATGACAGAAGGTGAGGGGGAGTTGTGTTGTGCAGAAATCACATAGTGAAAGAGGAGAAAAGACCGAGAGGTGACATGCCAGTCTCCTTTGAACAACCAGCTCTTGAAGAAACCAATAAAGAACTCACTCACTTCTGAGAGAGGGCATGATCTATTTATGAGGAATTTAACCAAAACACCTCCCAGCAGGCCCCACCTCCAACACTGGTCAAATTTCAACATGAGGTTTGGAGGAGACAAACATCCAAACCATAGCAGGTACCTAAATCATCTCATTAGAAAGGAGTCGGAAAGGCTTAACTGAAAAATAATCAATTCAACAACAGACCAACCAAATAGCTTTAGTCTCTTCTTAAGTGCCATAAAAAGCTATGCAAGATCTACTGTATTATTTAATGTAAATAATTATTTATTAGAGAAAAATAAAGTAAATATAAAGAATAAACTTTAAATGCTCGTTATTCTACTACTCAATTATAAATACAATATTGTAGTAAGTTTCCAGGTTTCTATCTGTAATGTTTTCTATTAACATTGCTGTAATCAGCATTTAGATTTATTTTTTCACTTGGCTTTGTATTATAAACATAGTGTCATATAATTAAATAAGGTTCTATTAACAATGTATTGTGACCACAGACTCTCACATAACCAATAGCCAATTACAAAGAAACTTTAGTGACTTAAAGCAATACAAATATTAATATATTATCTTGCAGTTATGGAGGTCAAAGGATTACAGTGGGGACTGCAGAGTGGCATTTCTTCTGGAGGCTGTAGAGGAATCTGTTTCCTTGCACTTCCAATTTCCATAGAGAACTTGTGTTGCTTAGTTCATGATCTTTCAATCTTCAAAGTCAGCAGGGTTGCATTTTCAATTCCCTGTGATCTCCTGCCTTCCCCCTCATAAGGACCCTTTTCAATACATTAGGCCAACCAAATAGGATGATACAAGATAATCTCCCCATTTCAAGATTCTTAATTTAATTTATGCAAAGTTTCTTTTACCATGCAAGATATCATGTTAACAGTTTTGAGGATTAGGACATTGACATCTTTGGGGCCATTATTTAGCTTACAATATAAACTCTATTTTTGACATGTGTTTTTATTTTTTCTTGTTATAACTAACTCTGCATTTCATATCTGGTTGAATATACATTTTCTGCTTTTTTAGATAACTTCAAAAAATTATTTGCTTTGGTTTGCTTTCAGGATAAATCTTTAGGAGCGTAACTATTGAATGTAGGTTATTAAAAATACTATGGTCTTTAATTCATTTTCCAGTTAACAAAAAAATGCATCAATTTACATATCTCCTAGCAGTTTATGAGAGTGTTGAAAATGACATGCAAATTGTAAATGGATTAGCAGACTATGTTAACTCTTAAATGAGCTGAGGCTATGTTAAAATACTGACAGCTTTTGTTGATAAATCCCTCACTCACCACAGCCGATACTTCCTCCTTTCACAGTTTTGTCTGTGCCCACTCTGTGTTGCGCAGTACAGAGATATTTTAGATTCATAGTGTATCCCCAGTTCTCTTACACATCTACTGTTACAGGGGCTGCCTCTACTGCCGGAAATTGTATTTTACTCCAAGTCTGTTTAACAAACCACTACACAAACTTCAGGTCTGTCTGCCTATCAATACCATTAATAATAATAATAATAAACACTATTTGGAAAACATTTTCTAATTTACAAATAGCATTCACATCCTAATCCTCAACACCTAGTCCCAAACGCTAAGATTCATAGAGCTGCCCATTTGTAGATGATGCTCCAGATAAGCTGGCATTTGAGTTTAGAAGGAGAAAAATTCTGGAGAAAAATTCCAGAGAAATATTTAAATATCATAAATTATTTTGAACCTGCTTATACTCTATGGTTATAAAACTCTTTCCATTAATGAAATAGCTTTGTTGTTGCTACTGTCATTTTTGGTTTTATAAAAACTATTTTTATTTTATGATAGTTAAATATTCACAAGAAGTTTTAACGATAGCACACAGATGTCCTTTGTACCCTTCATTTTATTCTTCAGTGGTAACATCATATATAACTATCACTTCATAACAGGTGAATTGACATTGGTACAATGAGATTATAATTAGAGAGCAAGCAGAGTTGCATGCAATATGGTTCCTTCTCGGTTTCTAAGTATAATTTATGGAGACCTAGGGTATGTGTACTTCTGAATTTCCATTTATTTTCAATAAGATTCCCATAGTTCAGAGACTATATTCAGCAGACAATTTTCACTATTGTTCTATTTTCTATAAGACTTCTACATGAGTGATTTGCAGTTGTGAGAAGTAAATATTACTTTTAAAAATACCTCATAGATATTAAATTTCCCAGGATATAGGGAGCCCTGGGCATATTATTCAGTCACCCTTTATAAAAGAGCTTTAAAATCATTTAAAGGCTTTAGATTGGAATCATTCTAGTGAACCTCTACATTTAGCTTCTGTGATCCTGTATACTTTCAAGATACAAACGTTAAATTATGAGAAGTTTGCATGTGAAATGCCTAATTTGACAGTTCTCATTGAAAACCTTGGCAACACCACTCCACTGTCTTTCCAAGTAAAAGTGATGTTTCTGAATACAATGATATTTTATTTTACTTATATATCTAATCATTCTGATTCAAAAGATAGCAACATTCTTCAAATATAATAATTTGAAGTGTGTGCCTTTCTTAACAATAAGAAACATATTATTTGATCTTTGCTTATTTGTATAATCAGAGCAAAAGTTGTATTTATTTGGGACTATCAGATCATTTGTGAGTGCTGATGACCTTAAAAGGAATCTTGATTTATATTTGAGAAGCTAACAGAGATATATGCCTCTTTTTTCTTTTCTAAACATATGAAAATCTTCATGGAAAAAATATAACAAAGAGGTGAACTAATTACTAGATTCTCAGATGTTATATATACAAACATAAAATGATAAATCATTGCCATAGGAACAATAATGAGTTATGGAGAAAACCTATTCTATGGTGTAATTAGCTTTGAAATAAAAGATCCACTTACTGTTCTTTATAACAACACTATATTTTTTCTTAAATTAATTCACTCCTCTATTTTTAATAACAATACCTGAAAATTTTTAGAAAAGCAACAATATAAGAGGATTGTTGGTCTGGGTGCGGTGGCTCACGCCTGTAATCCCAGCACTTTGGGAGGCCGAGGCAGGCGGATCACGAGGTCAGGAGATGGAGACCATCCTAGATAACACAGTGAAACTCCGTCACCACTAAAAATACAAAAAATTAGCCAGGCATAATGACATATGCCTGTAGTCCCAGATACTTGGGAGGCTGAGGCAGGGGAATCATTTGAACCTGGAAGGTGGAGGTTGCAGTGAGCGGCGATCATGCCACCGCACTCCAGCCTGGGTGACAGAGAGAGACTCCAAAAAAAAAGAGGGATTGTCTTTTGGGATTTTGTATAATGTGCATTACATTATATTATTTAAAAATGCATTTAGAATAGCAACTACATTGTTGTTTAGAACTTGAAATATCACTAATCTTGTACCTTTAGCTCTCACTGTTCATATCTGTTTAGTATGAAGTTTAACAAAACAACTTGAAGTTCATTCAACTCGTTACTTTGTTTCTATCATTTTTTGCTTCTTTAGTAAGCAACTTGAGTCCAAATGGACACACACACAGACACGCAAACACACACACACGCCCACATGCATACCCTTTTTTCCTGTAAAATAGTTAGATATTAACATGCATTAATAAGAAGGTATAAGAAGTACTGTTATCAGATTTATCAATCATCCAGTTTTAGATTCAATGTGATTTTTGTGACAAATCACAGCTATTTATAGTTGATTACGGTAAACTTAGTGTTATTCTGGAGTATATAGTTTAGGTAACAATAAAAAAATAGTATTTATAGAAGTAGTGCGTAGTCTATTTAGAGAGATAAAAGCTAAGAATGTGAAATAAATAGGGAAGAATTCACTTTTGAATGAATAAGCAAATAACTTTTAAAATTGAATAATGAATGTCTCTGACATTCAGATGCACACACACACCCACACACACACACACACACACACACACACACACACACCCACCCCCCCACACACACACACATGCGAGATTCTTATGGGATAAGTTAGAAAAGAGCACATGTTAATGATAAAGAATTACAAGTAGATTCATTAGTTTTTGCATTCTTAGCTTGAGAGGGATCTCTGGAAGTATCACACACATATATATTAAGTACCGACTATATGTTTAATACTCTTCTGAAAAATATAATTCAGAAAAGAATCACTTAATAGAGCTTGTTTACAAGATATATTTAGTCTCCTTTGAAATAAAAAGCCAAGCCACATGAAATGAATAGTAAAAAATACAACTTTATTCCACCTTTAATAATACATAGAGCCACCAGATAGAAAATCAATAAGGAAACAGCAGGTTTGAATAACATTGTAGACCAAATAAACTTACCAGACATATACATACTTTTTATCCAACAACTGAAGAATACACATTCTTTTTAAGTGCATGAGAGACAATCTTGAGGATAGATCATATATTAGGTCACAAAACGAGTCTTAAAAATTTAAGAAGACAAAATCATATCAAATATCTTTTCAAACTGCAATGTATTAAAACTAGAAATCAGTAACAGCGAGAAAATGTGTATAAATTAATAACATGCCCTTGAACAAGCACTGGGTCAAAGAGAAACTCCAAAGAGGATTTATAAATATCTCAAGATGAAAACAAAACATATTCAAACTAATGGGATGTAGCAAACATAATGATGAAAGGAAATTTTATAATGCTAGTACTGTTTTAGGACTTTCCCTTTAGTTCAGCTAAAAACAGGATCCTTGTCACACAACCATGAAATATTAGGCTCACAGACATTTTGAGAGGTAAGAAAAATTGAATTTATTTGGCAAAAGGGAAAAAAGAGGAAACAGGGACTCTTCACAGAGTGAGTCTTGCTAGTATAGGCTTCCCACCCCACAGATTGAATTCCAGGTTCCACCCCAGAAAAAGAGAGGCCAGGCTCCTCCCTGCTGCAAATAATGCTGACTTCCTGAAGCTCCACCCCAGTGCACACTCCTCCTGGTGTGCAGGTCGGTTGGAGTTTCCCTGAGGACTTCTTTACATTTGGCTGTCTTAATACTTACACTATAAAAGATATATCTCAAATAAACAACTTAACTTTGCAACTCAAGGAACTAGAAAGAAAAAACCCAAATTAACAGAAAGAAACAATAAAGATCAGAGAAAATAATAAAATAGATAATAGAGAAACTATAGAAAATATCAACAAAACTGAATTGGTTTTTCTTTTTTTTTAATTTTATTTTAAGTTCCAGGATATAAGTGCAGAAAGTGTAGATTTGTTACATCAGTATACATGTGCCATGGTGGTTTGCTGCAGCTATCATCCTAACATCTAGGTTTTAAGCCCCGCATGCATTAGGTATATGTCCTAATGCCCTCCCTCCCCTCACCCCCACCCCCTGATTGGCCCTGGTGTGTGTTGTTCCCCTCCCTGTGTCTATGTGTTCTCATTGTTCCACTCCCACTTATGAGTAAAAACATGCCGTGCTTGGTTTTCTGTTCCTGTGTTAGTTTGCTGAGGATGATTGCTTCCAGCCTCATCCATGTCCTTGTAAAGGACATGATCTCATTCCTTTTTATAGCTGGATAGTATTCTGTGGTGTATATGTACCACATTTTCTTTATCCAGTCTACCTTTGATGGGCATTTGGGTTGGTTCCATGTCTTTGCCATTGTAAATAGTGCTGCAATAAACATACATGTGCATGTGTCTTTATAGTAGAATAATTTATATTCCTTTGGGTATATACCCAGCAATGGGATTGTTGGGTCAAACGGTATTTCTGGCTTTAGATCCTTGAGAAATCACCACATCATCTTCCACATGGTTGAACTAATTTACATTCCCACCAACAGTGTAGAAACATTCCTATTTCTCCACAGCCTCATCAGCATCAATTGTTTCTTGGCTTTTTAATAATCACCATTCTGACTTGCATGAGATGGTATCTCATTGTGGTTTTGATTTGCATTTCTCTAATTATCAGTGATGTTGAGATTTTTTTCATGTTTGTTGGCTGCATAAATGTCTTCTTTTGAGAAGTGTCTGTTCATATTTTTTGCCCACTTTTTGATGGGTTTGTTTGTTTTTTGCTTGTAAATTTGTTTAAGTTCCTTGTAGATTCTGGATATTAGACTTTTGCCAAATCAGTAGATTGCAAAATGTTCTCTCATTATATAGGTTGCCTGTTACTCTGATGATAGTTTCTTATGCTGTGCGGAGCTGTTTAGTTTAATTAGATCCAATTTGTCAATATTGGCTTTTGTTGTAATTGCTATTGGTATTTTCATCATAAAGTCTTTGCCCATGCCTGTGACCTGAACGGTATTGCCTAGGTTTTCTTTTAGGGTTTTTATGGTTTTAGGTTTTACATTTAAGTCTTTAACACATCTTCAGTTAATTTTTGTATAAGGTGTAAGGAAGGGTCTCAGTTTCAGTTTTTGACATATGGCTAGCCAGTTTTCCCAGCACCATTTATTAAATAGGGAATCCTTTTCCCATTGCTTGTTTTTGTCAAGTTTGTCAAAGATCATATGGTTGTAAATGTGTAGTGTTATTTCTGAGGTCTCTGTTCTGTTTCATTGGTCTATATGTCTGTTTTGGGACCAGTACCATGCTGTTTTGGTTACTGTAGCCTTGTAGCATAGCTTGAAGTCAGGTAGCATGATGCCTCCAGCTTTGTTCTTATTGCTTGGGATTGTCTTGGCAATATGGGCTCTTTGTTGGTTCCATATGAAATTTAAAGTAGTGTTTTCTAATTCTGTAAAGAATGTCAATGATAGTTTGATGGGGATGGCATTGAATCTGTAAATTACCTTGGGCAGTATGGCCATTTTCACAATATTGATTCTTCCTATCCATGAGTATGGAATGGTTTTCCATTTGTTTGTGTCCTTTCTTATTTGCTTGAGCAGTGGTTTGTAGATATCCTTGAAGAGGTCTTTCACATCCCTTATTAGCTGCATTCCTAGGTATTTTGTTCTCTTTGTATCATTTGTGAATGAGAGTTTGTTCATGATTTGGCTCTCTGCTTGTCTATTGTTTGTGTATAAGAATGCTTGTGATTTTTGCACATTGATTTTGTATCCTGAGACTTTGCAGAATTTGCTTAAGAGCTTAAGGAGTTTTTGGGCTGAGACGATGGGGTTTTCTAAATATAGAATCATGTCATCTGCAAAAAGAGACAATTTGGCCGGGTGTGGTGGCTCACGCCTGTAATCCCAGCACTTTGGGAGGCCGAGGCGGGCAGATCACGAGGTCAGGAGATCGAGACCATCCTGGCTAACATGGTGAAACCCTACATCTACTAAAAATACAAAAAAAATTAGCTGGGCATGTTGGCGGGCACCTGTAGTCCCAGCTACTTGGGAGGCTGAGGCAGGAGAATGGTGTGAACCCAGGAGGTAGAGCTTGCAGTGAGCCGAGATCACACCACTGCACTCCAGCCTGGACAACAGAGCGAGACTCCGCCTCAAAAAAAAAAACAAAAAAACAGACAATTTGACTTCCTCTCGTCCTATTTGAATACCCTTTATTTCTTTCTCTTGCCTGATTGCCCTGGACAGAACTTCTAATACTATGTTGAATAGGAGTGGTAAGACAGGATGTCCTTGTCTTGTGCCAGTTTTCACAGAGAGTGCTTCCAACTTTTGCCCATTCAGAGTGATACTGGCTATAGATTTGTCATAAATAACTCTTATTATTTTGTGATATGTTCCATCAATACCTAGTTTATTGAGAGTTTTTAACATAAAGGGATGTTGAATTTTATCAACAGCCTTTTCGACATCTATTAAGATAATGATGTGGTTTTTGTTATTGATTCTGTTTATATGATGGACTATGTTGATTGATTTGTATATGCTGAACCAGCCTTGCATCCCAGGGATGAAGCCGACTTGATCATGGTGGATAAGCTTTTTGATGTGCTACTGGATTTGGCTTGACAATATTTTATTGAGGGTTTTTGCATTGAAGTTCATCAGGGATGTTGGCCTGAATTTTTGTTGTTGTTGTTGTTGTGTCTCTGCCAGGTTTTGGTATCAGGGTGATGCTAGATGAGTTAGGGAGGAGTCTCTCCTTTTCAATTGTTTGGAATAGTTCCAGAAAGAATGGTACCAGCTCCTCTTTGTACCTCTGGTAGAATTTGGCTGTGAATCCGTCTAGTCCTGGGCTTTGTTGTTTTTGTTGTTGTTGTTGTTGGTAAGCTACTGATTACTGCCTCAATTTCAGAACTTGTTATTGGTCTCTTCAGGGATTAGACTTCTTCTTGGCTTAGTCTTGGGAGGGTGTATGTGTCAAGGAATTTATCCATTTCTTCTAGTTTTGTTTTCTCAAAAAATAAGATAGACAAACCTTGGCTCAACTAACTGATTAAAAAAGACAGAAAATTCTAATAGAATCAGAAATGAGGGAGAAGACATTACAACAGGTGCTTCAGAAATAAAAAAGATTATATGGGATGATTATGGATAATTATAATCCAACAAATTGGATAATCTAGAGGAAACAAATGCATTTTTAGAAACAAAAAACCTACCAATACTGAATTAAAAATAAATACTTTAATAGAATAATAACAAAGAGATTTAGGTAGTAATAAAAAAAATCTCCCAACAAAGAAAAGCCCAAGAACAGATAACTTCCTGATTAAATTCTGGCAAACATTCAAAGAATTAATACTAACTTTTTAAAAACTCATCTAAAAAACAAAATCAGAGGAAACATTTTCAAACTCATTTTATAAGCCTGCATCACCCTCATACCAAAGCCAAACAAAGATACAAGAAAGCAAGCTACAGGTCAACATGAACAGACATGCAAAACTCCTCAATAAAATAGCACCAAACCAAATTCAACATCACATCTAAAAGATTACACACCAAGCCCAAGTGGAAATTTTTCCAGGGAGGTAACACTGTTTTTTGTTTGTTTGTTTGTTTGTTTTTTTTATTGAGACGGAGTCTTGCTCTGTCGCCTAGGCTGGAGTGCAATGGCCTGATTTCAGCTCACTGCAATCTCCCCCTCCCAGGTTCATGCCATTCTCCTGTCTCAGCCTCCCGAGTAGCTGGGACTACAGGCACCCGCCACCATGCCAGGCTAATTTTTTGTATTTTTTTAGTAGAGTCCAGGTTTCACCGTGTTAGCCAGGATGGTCTCGATCTCCTGACCTCGTCATCTGCCCGCCTCAGCCTCCCAAAGGGCTGGGATTACCAGTGTGAACCACCAGGTAAGACTGGTTTAATGTACACAAAGCAATCAACAGGATACACCACATTAACAGAATGAAGGGTGATGAAAGCACCTATTGAGATAAGCATACTTATCTCAATAGATGTAGAAAAAGCATCGAAAAAGTTAAACCATCGTTCATGATAAAAGCTTTCAATAAATAGAATAAAAGAAAATTTTCCTCACAAAATAATGGCCATTTATGAAAATTCCAAGCTAACATCATAATCAATGAAGAAATATAAATGCTATTCCCCTATGATATAAAAATAGGCCAAAAATGCCCATTCTCACTTCTACATAACATGCTGTTGAGAGTACCAGCAAGAGGAACTAGACAAGTAAAACAACAAAATCACATCTATATCAGAAAGGAAGAAGTATAATTATTCATGTTTGCAGGTGACATGATCCTATATGTAGAAAACCCTAAACTCCATAAAAAATAGTGTTAAAAGTTACTCAGTAAAGTTGCAAGATACAAAATCAACATACAAAAATTAGTGGCATTTCTTTGCATCAATAACAATCTATGCAAAAAGAAATTTTTAAAGTCTCATTTATGAAAGCATCAAATTAAAATCCTTAAACATGAGTTTAACCAAGTAAGTGCCAGATCTATATGATGAAAACTATAAAACATTGATGAAGGAAATCGAGAAAGACACAAATAAATGGAATGATATGTTGAGTTCATGAATTAGAAAAATAGGCATTGATAAAATGTCTGTACTACCCAAAATGGCATAAAGATTCAATTCAATCCCTATTAAAACTCCAATTTTCATTTTTTTACAGAAATAGAAAAAGCAATCTTAAAATTTGCATGGAACTCAAAAGACCCTGAACAACCAAAACAAGCTTGACAATGAAAAAAAAAAGAGGTGTCACACTTCCAGATTTTAAATTATATTTCAAAGCTATAGTAATCAAAGAAATATGATAGTAACATAAAACCAGACACAGAGACCAGTGGATCAGAATAGAGAGCCCAGAAATGAACCCAAACCTATACAGTTAACTAATTTTCAACAAGGCTACCAAGAAGATGCAATAGGAAAAGAATAATTTGTTCAAGAAATGATGTTGGGAATACTATATCCGCATGAAAAATAATGAAATTGGACCCTTACTTATACCATACACAAAAATCAACTCAAAATGAATTAAAGACCTAATTCCATTACTTTAAACCATAAAACTTATACAAAGAAACATTGGAGAAAAGGTGCCTCATATTAAAGACAGCAATAATTTTTAGATATCACACCAAAAGCTCAGATGACAAGCACAAAAATTAAAAATAAACAAGTGGGACTACATCAAGCAAAAAAAGCTACTGCACCACAATCAATCAACAACGTGAAAATGCAGCCTAAAGATTTGAAGACAATAAATTCACACCATATATTTTATAAGGGATTAATATCCAAAAAACATAAGAATGTCACACAACTCAATAACAGCAACAAAACCAAACAAGATTTAAAAATGGGCAAAAAATTTGAGTTGACATTTTTCTAAAGAAGACGCACAAATAATGAACAGGTGTATGAAAAGGTGTTCAACATTACAAATCAGTAGGAAAATACAAATAGAAAAACACTATGAGATATCACTTCACACCCTTTTAAAATTTTTTTTATATATTTATTTATTTATTTATGAGACAGAGTCTCCCTTTGTTGCCCAGGCAGGAGTGCAGTGGCATGATCTCCGCTGACTGCAAGCTCCGCCTCCCGGGTTCACTCCATTCTCCTGCCTCAGCCACCCGAGTAGATTCTACAGGGGCCCGCCACCACGCCCGGGTACTTTTTTGTATTTTATAAACACTTCATGTTTATACCAAACTTAAACAAATTCAGTTTTAAGATGGTGTTTCACTGTGTTAGCCAGGATGGTCTCGATCTCCTGACCTCGTTATCCGCCCCCCTCGGCCTCCCAAAGTGCTGGGATTACAGGTGTGAGCCACTGCGCCCGGCCTTCGCACCCTTTAGAATAGCTATTATCAACGTGTCAAGAACTAAATGTTGGCAAGAATGTGATGAAAAGGAAACTCTTATACACAACTGGTGAAAATATAAATTGCAACAGCCATTATAAAAAATAATATAATAGAGTTTCCTCAAAAAAAACTAAAAATAGAACTACCATATGACCCAGAAATCCTTCTGCTGGTTATGCACCCCAAAAAAATGAATCCTTACCTTGTAGAGATATCTGCCCGCCCACGTTAATTGCAGTATTATTCACAATAATCAAGATATGGGAAAACAGTGTGTGTCCATCAATGGATGAATAAAGACGTTTTAGTGTTCATATACCATACAATGCTATTCATTCTAAAAAAAAAAAAGATACTACCATTTGCAACAACATGAATGAACCTGAAGAACAGTCTGCTAAGACATTTCATTTTCAGACATCAAAAGAAAAAGATTGTCTGATATCACTTATATGTGCAATATAAAAAACAGTAGTCTTCATTGGATCAGAGTGCAATGGTGGTTACCAGCATCATGGAAGTGGAAGAAATTGGGTGAAGCAGGTCACCCAATTTGCTATTATGATAAATGAATAAGTCTAAAGATCTAACGTATAGCATAAAACTCTAATGTGCACTGGCTGGGCGCGGTGGCTTACTCCTACAATCCTAGCACTTCGGGAGACCAAGGCGGGAGGATCACGAGGTCAAGAGATAGAGACCATCCTGGCCGACATGGTGAAACCCCATCTCTCCTCTTGTAGAGATTGTAAAAGTTTTGTAAAAATACAAAAATTAGCTGGGGGTGTTGGCATGCACCTGTAGTCCCAGCTACTTGGGAGGCTGAGGCAGGAGAATTACGTGAATCTGGGAAGCGGAGGTTGCAGTGAGCCAAGATCATGCCACTGCACTCCAGCCTGGCGACAGAGCAAGACTGTGTCTAAAAAAAAAAAACTAATGTGTACCTTAAAGACCAGAGTTAATATTATTGTATTGTATTTTTAAAAATCTGTTAACAGAGTAGATTTTAGGTACTCTTGTAACATAACAAAGGTAAGGATGGAAGGTGATGGACATGTTAATTTACATCCATAGTCATCATTTTATTGTGTATATGTATATCAAAACATTGTGTTGTACACCTTGAATATACAGAATAAAAATAAAAATAAATAAAATACAATTTTATATGAAGAAATAAGGAACATTCATCATAACCCACAAAGGCCAATTCCCCACATTGCTTCCCAACACTACTTACACATATTATTAGGCTTGGTCATTACTGCCCTGAACAGGATAAATTAAAAAGTCAATTTAGACAATAGAATCTTAAAATATATTCTTAGCACATACAGTTTACTCCCAAATATTAGATTTATGTAAAATTCACAACTAAATTTCACTCAATATGGGGGAAACCCAAATGCCCATTAAGAGGTATTAATAAATGAATAAACAAGTTGTGGTATATGCATACAATAACATACTCTTTAGCAATAATAAGAAATTCATGGACAATCACTAAATACAGCAACATGGGTGAAAGTCAAAATAATTTTTCTAAGTGTAAGAAACCAGGACCTTTTGAGAATGTGCAAAATCTATATTTACATTTATATAAAATTTTGCAAATCCTAAACTAATATATGGTCACAGAAATCAGATCTGTAAAAAAAAAATTGTGCAAGTGAATTCTAAAATTTAAAATATCTATTTCTTCTGTTTTCACTTCATGTTTATATCAATACTTCAGTTTTAATTAAACATTGATAGACCTACCAGATTATCTTAAGTCAAGAAAAATGGATTTTTCTGTTATTTTTATGATACAATAATGACCAATAATTGCTCTCGCTCAAAATAAAATACAGAAAAATCATTACAAAAATAAAATAATTTTGAAAACTTTTTACTTGTCCAGAATATTTTATCCAGTAAGTAGTAACAAAACTTATTTAAATTTAATATGTAGTTTTTAAAATGGGGCAAAAATAAAATGAAGGTGGACGTTCAAAGGCTGTCTATTGCCCACCCAACCCTACACACAAGCACATCTTTCGAATTCCTTGCAAATTACTTAATTTAAATAATGTGTTTCCATAGTAAATAATTTATTTTCCCACTATTGACCATGCTGTAAGGGAGAAGTTAAACTTTTAAATCATTTGGAATAACTGGTCTTAAGTTCATAACAAAGACAAATAGAACATGCAGAGTAGAATAGGATAGTACAATAATAGAAAGTACAGAAATTTGAAGCTGTCCATGTAGTAACTGAATGGGCAAATTTAAAAAATCATCTCTCATGATCCTTACCTGTTGGTATTTTATCTTTATATTATTCTCCTCACTTTGTATTTGGACTATACTTGGCCACTTATAGCCCCATTATATTGAGGATATAGTGCTTTCATGTTCAGGATACAAAAGATTGTGGTATTCCTAATACTTCAACTCACTTTCAATTTTATTGGCATTCTACCTTGCACTCTTCCATTCATGAAGCTGTCTGTCATGTTTCCAGACAGTCTTCAGATAGGACTACGTGGCAAGAAACTAAAAGAGACATTCAGCCACAGCTCCTGAGGAACTGAGGCCTTAATTCAAGAAAAACTGAATTTTGAAACAATCACGTGAGTGAGCTTGGGAGTAGATCTTCCCCAGTGAAGACTGCAGATAAAACTGCAGCCCTGGCCAACACTTTTACTGCAAACTTGTGAAAGATCCCTGAGTCATAGGTACCCAACTACGCTGTGTTCAGTTTCTGACCCACAGAAATTATAAGATAAGTATTTATTGTTTCAAGCTGCTGATTTGAGGATACTCTGTATTTGTTGTGCATTAATAAATAACAATTACAGTAAGGAATTAGGTAGCACATTAAAGATACCTTATAATGCATTATCTCCCAATTTTATTTGAGGTTATATAACCAAACTTAGGTTTGGCTGCTGGCTGCTGGAAAAGCCAGACACAAGAAGTTATATTTTAGTAAGTCCCCCTCATCCAATTGCAGATTCCTTAGGTATTTTGCCAATATCTTACCAAAAATAGTGGGTGAGTTTTTGAACCCTTGAGGTAATACCATCTAACAGCATGGCAAGGTCATCTTTGTTTCTGGGTCTTACCATTAAAAGGCATATAGCATTTGGACTCTTTCTTCAACTGAAACACAGAGTAAAGCATCGTTTAGATCTAGTACTCAGAACCATCCACAATTTCCAAGTATAGAAGTTAGCAAAGTTATACTTCCAAGAAGTTATACTTCCAAGTATAGCAGTTAGCAAAGTGTAGGAGTTGGGCACAGATGACTGAATGTTTTGGACAATATGATTGACAGCTCTTAAATCTTGTACAAACTGATATTCATTTGAGTGTGTTTTTTTCACAGGTAGGATAGGGTTATTTTATGGGGGACCTGCAGGGACAAATTAGACCATTCTTCAGAAATTTTTCTGATACAGGTTGTATGCCTTCTAAGGCCTTCCTTTTTATTTATTTATTTATTTTTTTAGATATCTTAGGTCCCTCTTTTATTTTTGTGTGCACAATCTGCATATTCTTGGCCTTGCCTGGGGTCTCATCTACCTAGACACTTTTACTCACTTATTTGTAGTTCTCCAGGGGGAAGAGATTCTCTCTTTCCTCCTTGGGGTGAGTGATCAGCATGTGCAATTGCAGGACCTGCTCCATCAGGACCTGTAGGTGAAGCTTCTGCTTCTCCAAAGAGAAGGTCCCCTGGGCATCTTCAACCCCAACAGAGGGTTTCGATATTCCAGCATATAAAGGAAGCTGTGTCTCAGCTCCAAATCTCCTAGCCCACATTCCAGAGGCTGGAGGAAAGCCTTTTATTGCATATTACCAGTGACCTCTGTTACAGGTTCTGTCATTTTAGTACTTCCTGTCTCTCTAATGTTTAGAAGTAAATTGCACCAGTCAATATCAATTAGAAAGTCAATCAATTTGTTCTCCACTACCAGTTGTACCAGACACTCCGGGGGGAAATTACGATCCCCTCTGAAAGATTTAGGGGACCCAGTGGGCTTTCTTATTCATTACTGGAATCATAGTTCTGTTCCACCATCTGCTGATGTGCCTTTCCCTATTGTTATCTGTCTTTTTTTCTGATCTTTCTGATTTTTCTTCAATTAGGGGCAGTCAGATTTCCAGTGACTTTTTTCCTAACAGTAGGCATATTGGTCATAACCTAGAACTTTGCTCTGACTGTCATTTGCCTTTGTTTTTGTTTTTTTTTTTCTCTTCAGAGAAAATCCTTTCCCACTATTTCCTTGTACATCATGACCAATTTTAGCTTTCTAGCCCCCTGTCATTGCGTACTCTAAAGGCAATATTCACCAATTGAGAGTTCATCCCAAATGCTCCCTCTTGTTTTGCAGTTTCCTTTTAATATTGAGTGCATTCTGTTGGATGAAAGTTGTGTTTATCATTCTCATATTTTCAGGAGCCTATACAGCAGCATAGGTGTATTTGCAGTAAGCCTGGTAACTATGTTCTAAAACTCCAGAAGGTCCTTATCTGCTTTCTGAACAACTGCCTGGACTTTATTTAAACTTTTGTGTTTTGGTGCTCATTTGTTTAGTCCTGCCAAGATGCATTTTTTGTTATGGTCCAGCCAGGCTATTTTCCCATGATTAGGGCCTTAATTAGGATCCCTGGGTGGAACAGCTCCCTCAAGGTCAGGAGTTCTATTTGGGTTTTCTTGGTGGAGGCGTGGGGCCTCTTCATTGGCTTTACCTATTATCTAATACTAGCCTCTTCTTGTCTGCACTTAAAGGATGCTCAAGAAAGCCTGTACATCTTCCCATGCAGGTTTTAGGTAACAAAAGTGTAGGTGAAAAGATCAGCCATTCTCTGTAGGTTCTCCCTAAAAGGTGGATTGGAACTTTTCCAAATAACAAGTAAGACATTGAGAATGAGCTGTAGGTCCAATACTATTTGGCAGGCTACCCTTGATTGTTTAATCCACTGATAGGATACTGTCTTAGTGGATATTGCCTTGCTTCACAGTCATATCCTGACCAAATTGGGTACCTTGCTATTTCCTGGAAGGGGAGACCATTCTTATTCTCTTGCCATATTGAGATGAGGCCAGCATTCCTAGTACAGAGCCTCATTCATCTGTTCCAAAGGGGCTGGTGCCACTGGTGGAGAGGGATTCGAGGCATTTATGAGGCCAATATCATAATTATCATTTTCCTCTTCAGTTTTACTTTCTGGAAAGGGAGAGGCTTTCTTCCTGTTCCTCTGTACAATTAACCTAGATCCTTCATGGGCTATCGTTATTGTGTAATAGCATAAATGCCTGGACATGTGATATATCATCCAATTTTTCAGACCTTTGACAGAATGACTTCAATTGTAATATAGTGTAATCCTGGAGGGAATCATTCAAAGGCCACCATTTATCATCTAACATGACATAGGCCAAGCAGTGTTTCAATAAAATAAAATCTTTATAGTCATGGGTTCATAACTGTAAGTCTTCCAGTCACCCAAGATGTGGCCCCAAAGGGCTTGTGGGTGGCATGAAAACTGAGCTGCCCATGTCCAGAAAAGAAAGTAAAGGATCACAGACACACAGATATTAAAACGAACAAATGGAGTACCCTCAAACCAATTAGCCTTTGGAATTAGGTTAGTCTTTGGGATTCCCATAGAGAGAGACTGGAAAGCTAACAAATCTTGTCTCAAACCAATTGGTACCACAGATGTCCTATGTTAGGTACAAATGGTAAGAAAAGTCTAAACAGCAGAGATGGGATTTCTGGCATACACACCTGTTCAGTCCTGAAGCCCATTAACTTCCCAATCACATTTTTTCTGCACCAACAAAATGTTGCAGGCAGCTGACGCCATGGTGAGGAGAGGAGAGAGAATCCCCAAGAAAAAGAGGTCTTGGCAGCTGCTGGGACATCCTTAGAATCCCAGCTGTGGAGGCAGCTAGCTGCAAACAGCTGGCACTCACAAGTAGTTGTTTCTCTGTTCAGTAAAGCAGGCCTGCAGATAGATACAGGCCTACAGATAGATACAGGAGGTAAGGGTTTCTTTTAGTAACCACAAAGAAGCTTTCAGGTCATTTATGCACTGCTTAAGCTAGAAATCCAGATCCCTGAACTCATTAATCCAAGAACCAATTAGGAAAATTTATCCTTAAGGTTCTATACCTCTAGAATATTTCTCAATACCAGAATCTATATCTATCAACCCAGGTTCTCCAGAGAAATAGAACCAATAGGAAATTATATTTATATATGTAAAAATATAAATCATAATATATTATTAAATTAAATATTAATATATAACTTATATACATGATTTCATACATATGTGTGTGTGTATATGTGTGTGTATGTATATATATATACAATTTCCTGTAGAATGAGGAAGATCCAATGTTGCAGACAAAGTCTCAAGGCTGGAGAATTTTCTTGCTTAGAGGAGGCCACTCTTTTTATTTTACTCAAGCCTCTGGTTAACTTCACGACCCATATTCTGGAGGCAATCTGCTTTATTCAGAGTCTATTGATATAAATATTAATTGCATCCCATAACACCCTCACAGAAATATCCAGAATAATGTCTGAACAAATATCTGGGAATTGTGTGCCCCAATGAAGTTGACCATAAAATTAACCATTGCAAATACCTACAGCAGACTAGAAACACAAAGCCTTACAGTTGAAGGAAGTTTGTTGAAATTTTGGAGACAAGAGAGCAAAGCTTAAGAGTTCAAAGATTTTACCCATGTTAATAAAAGCCACACAATAAATTTACATACAAATTTTTACATTGTATTGAGTTTAGAATTTTACTGCTTAAAATAGCCCTAGTGTTGGGAGTCATAAACTGGCCCCAAAACTGGCCATAAACAAAATCTCTGCAGCACTATAACATGTCCATAATGGCCCTAACGCCCAAGCTGGAAGGTTGTGGGTTTACGGGAATGAGGGCAAGGAACACCTGGCCCGCCCAGGGCGGAAAACCACTTAAAGGCATTCTTAAACCACAAACAAAAGCCTGAGCGATCTGTGTCTTAAGGGCGTGTTCCTGCTGTAATTAATTTGGCCCATACTTTCGTTTCCCTTAAGGGATACTTTTAGTTAATTTATGATCTATAGAAACAATGCTAATGACTGGTTTGCTGTTAATAAATATGTGGGTAAATCTCTGTTCAGGGCTCTCAGCTCTGAAGGCTGTGAGACCCCTGATTTCCCACTTCACACCTCTATATTTCTGTGTTTGTGTCTTTAATTCCTCTAGCGCCACTGGGTTAGGGTCTCCCTGACCGAGCTGGTCTCGGCACCCTAGTATTGAAGAATGTAGAGCAAAATTCAGTATACCAATTTATCTTTATCTATTCACATTTCACAGTCTATGATAGACTCATTATGACCACCTTAAAATATTAGTTTATATGTGTGACTCCTCTACTATAATTTTCTGAAGAATCAGGATATTTACTAACTCACCCTCCATACTTTTGTACACAGCACTCACTCTGTGGCAATCATCAATCAATACTGGCAAACTAACACAATTTTTGACTAAAGTTTGCTATGTAAAATCTAAAGTTTTTATTTTATTAATTGATAGGTAATAAGTTATTACTTAACTTATTTTCTATTAGAAATGTGTAATTTCCCTCTCTTGAAGGTAAAATGCTGACATTTTCTGGGCAGCTTCTCAGAGAGCACAGATAAAACCCTTCATATTACAAATGAGGCTACCAAACATCAGAGAGATACATCGATGGCCCAGATTAAAACTCCTGTGGTCAGAGTCTAATCTTAATGCTTTTAAAACTAACCCAAAGTGTTTCCACTCCATAATTTTTAGAAGATGTTACAGACTACCATGATCATTCTGCTGACATTTTACAAGGATAAAAGCATGCTTTTAACCTTTAGTTTAAATGTTTTTACCTTAAATGACAATTAATGTATTATATTTTAACATCTAAAAATAGTGTTTCTTCTTTCCTTTCAAAATTACAGGACATATTATTGAGTGAAGTCACTGTTCCTTAATGTTATATTAAATTATACAAAGTTAATGTAGTACAGTCTAAGTATTATTTTAAGGTCCAATTAATTATTAGCATTTTTACAATACAATGTAATGTTTACTAATGAGGGTTCTAAATATAAAACCATGTGGTTTGCTAACAAATTGCCTACATTTTCTCAGAAACTTAATCATGACCTTAAACAAACTCATCACAATAGTTAGATTTTATTACAAAAATCTGCCTTCCTGGTACTTGTCTAGATTGAATGGCAAACATTTTCTGGTAACAACTGGTGATATCGTGATGCTGATATTTGAATGTTACATGCAGTGGAGAATGTTCAACCACAACTTGTATTGTTGGTCACTAAAACCAGTTGTTACTGCGGTAATTAAGCAGTCAGGGTGCCACTTAGCTACGCAGTAATCTAAATATTAAATATGGTATCTGCTTCTAGTCCTGTCCATTTCCACTTTCTAGTATTTCTTCAGGGTTTACAATTAAAAATCTCTGGCTTCTCATCAAACTCATGGGATTTGTGGGGAAGTTTTTCAATCTCAAGACAAAGTGTCTAAGAAATATAGCATTGCTTTTGTAATATAGAGACATATATAGATTAATACAGTATTTCATTACTTATTTGATTGCTAACTGTTTTGGTTTAGAGAGCATATTTAATTATGCTGACACTGGCAACTGTCTTCCCAATGAAGTTTTAGATTGCAAATTCCACTACTGTAATTTTGAGAAAGAAACTACAGAACTATATATACACACATTAAAATATAAATATATTAATACAGATATAAATTTGAAATTCAGTCCTATTTTAAAATTTTTCAAAAAATAGTCTTTTTCTAGGATTACTGTGACAACACTTGAGTTAGATTAAAGATGAAATTCAACTGTCAGCTTCTTATATTTTCCATGTTAATAAGGCCTCTACAATTCCTTTGGTACTTCCTGCCCTATGTAACACACCCATGTCTTTTTCTTTCCCTCTACACACACACACACACACACACACACACACGCACCCCTCTTCTTCCTCTTTATTCTCTTTCAGTATTATTGCCTATAAATCAATAGTTTCCAAATGATAGTTTCAGAAATTTTTATCTCTCTATAATCACATGAGGAAAAAATTATAATTCCAATATAGCCTATATTTACTTGCCAGTTGCAGGCTAACATCTGTCCTTCTTGGGGCAAATTTTGTATAACTTTAAGATTATACCCTTCCAATTTCTTAGAGTCAACATCTGCTTTATGAAACTATGATGATGCTTATAATATTTATATTATTGTAGTGTTCTGTTTGTTTGACATTGTTTGGGAAAAAATAAAAACTAGTATCAATTTTTTGGACCCCTTATTTTATTGAGTATTTTAAATCAAATATTCAGAAACTCACTGCATTGTTTATAAAAGTTCTTTTAGGCTTTGAAATCTTAGAACTTTCGAATCTTTATTTTAACTAAGAATTAGACTCAACGTGGCAGACTCACAGGATCTGAATTCCAATTTAAGCTCCATCGCTTCTAAGATCTATGATATTGGCAATATTATCTCTGAGTCTGTTTATCTGTGAAATGCAAATATTAACTCTTGACTCAAACAAGCAAGATTTATTGCCAATTTGTAACATTGGTTTAGCATGTGAAAATCAATCAGTGTAATACAGCATATGATAATCTTTTGATGTGTCAACTTGAATAGGCAGTTAGTCAATAAAACACATATTTAGGAGTTGTGAGGGTATTTTGCAGATATAATTAAAGTCCATAATCAGGTGCCTTTAAGAAAGGGGGATTTTTCTTGATAATCTGGGAGGGTCTAATTCAATCAGTTGAAAGGTTTTAGAAGCAGAGGTCAGCCCTCCCTGAAGAAGAAGAAATTCTGCTTATGGATCATAGCTTCAGCTCTTATTGTAGAGCTTCAGGCTATCCTTTCTTATAGCCTATCTTACCGATTTTGGACATGCCTAGCCAGTCTTCACAAATTGTGTATACTTATTTCTTCTAACACATTTCTTCTAATAAATTTCATAGTATACATGTCTTCCTAGTTCTGCATATCTGATTGAAGTCTAACTAACCAATGCCCACTGTCTTGATAGAATGAACACAAAAAGCATCTGATCATTTAAATAGATTCAGCAGAAGCATTTGACGAAATGCAACATACTTTCATAACAACACTCAACAAACTAGGGATAGAAGGAACCCTCTTCTGTCAGATAAAGAGTATCTATGAAAAACCCACAGTTAACATCATAATGATGAAAACTTCTGAGGATCATGAACAAAACAGATGTCTGCTCACACCACTTCTATTCAATATTTTACTAGCAGTTCTAGATAGAGTAAGCAAGGAAAAGAAATTAAAAGTATCCAGATTGGGGGAAAATTAAAAGGTAAAACAGTTGTTATTTGTAAATAGCATGTTGTGCATAGAAAATCCTATTAAAACCTCTTAAACAATCTGTTGGAACTAAAAAATGACGTCGTGTGAACTATGGGATATAAGATCAATGGACACTGAAAGACCATCCTGATCTGAAACACTGAAATCCTATTGTAGAAATGAACAATTGATAGGCCATAAATAAAATATCAATAATTTCTGAAGAGCAGATATACTATAAAACCTACTTCTGATCAAGCACATTAAGGCAAACCATTAAAATAATAAAGTAAAGCATCACAAACATGGAAATTAAAAAATAAATGAACAAATAAATAATCTTTATAATTATTGGCTCACAAACTAAATAAAACTGTAATTGCTGAATATTTATAAGATTATTTCTATAAAAGATAAATATTTCTATTAAACAGGAACTTAACAAAAAATTCCAGAAGAAATGGAAATTATGGAAAGTAGATCAATTACCACAATAGAATGAAAGTAAAACATCAGATTTCTACTCATATATAAAGCATCAATCCCAGGGAATTTTATATAGAAATTTTTCCTAATGTACTAAAAATCATATGAATGTCATTTAAGCTAATCCACAGAATAGAGAAATGAAGAAAAACACTGGTATAATTATTTGCAGAAAATAATATTGGCATCAAAATTTATTAATTAAAAACCTATAGATAAGCATAACATATATCATTTCAAAATTCTTAGATATAATATCCAGTAAATTGTGGAAAAGAAGACTAATAAAAGGACACATGACACTGCCAAACATCAAAGAATCACACCAAGCCACAGTAATTAAAAGAAATATAGCACTAGCCCATAAACAGAGAGTCCAGAAATATATTAAAATGCTTACTTTAGTTTATTGTACAGCATAATAATGGGATTGATCACTTGAAATAACTTTTTAAAGAGTGAGAAAATCATGGATATACCAATAGAAAGCATTGGGACAACTAATTGTTTATATGGAAATATTTTTTTAAAAAAGTAGTCATCAAACTGCACATGAATATACAATTACTAAAAAAATCACAATGCATAATTAAAAAACAGCACAAGTAATTATGTAAAACAGAAAAGGGATTTTACATACACACGTGTGTTCTCTACTTTTCATTTTACCTGGGAATAGTTGCACTTTTAAAGATAAATTATCACCTTAAAGTCAAAGGTAACTAAACCTGTTCTTAAATGTCTGTTCATTTTTGTGTAAAATTTGTAGCATCAGAGTTGTGCACGCATGTATGTGTGTGTTTGTGTTTTTGTGTGCATGCACACATTTAGCATTAGTGTTTTAAATTTTGCATTTCGATTTTTGGGATGACATCTGTAACTGGTAACAAAAATATCATCTGTTTTTAAATATTTAAGACAGAAGTTAAACATCATTATTTCCACAAATGATTCAAGTTGTGAATACTCTTGCTGGTGTGGCCTTGGTGTTTATCAATTAATCCAAAATATATATTAATACAAAAGTAAGATAATTTAAGATACTCAAATTAGATGTTCGATTGTTTTGATTGCTATTCACATCTGTTGCAGAGCTTTATCAATTTCTGAGCTTACATGCAAGAATTTTACCTTCTAATATGGAAGATAAGGTCAAGCATTCACATGCACACACACATACATAGAAACAAACACAGGGTCACAAACACAATTATAAAGTACTTGAGATTAGCCATACCAATGGCTGGAGGTAAGGAGTTGTAAGTCCTAGCGGAGGTAAATTGCCTAGAAACCTTAAAGTAATAATAAAATTGACTAATAGTCTGCTTTTTTTCTTATCTTGATGTGCAGGCAAGCCTAAAAAAGGCCAATTATGTACTATTCTTCCCTGAAATATAATCTTTTTGTGTTCTAAATTTTATACCTCATGGTTGTAAAAGACTTTTATTAATCTATGTTTTTGTATTAATAAATATACATGTTTAACATAAGAATGTTTTATTAGTTACCTATTAAGAAACTCTGTGGTTTTTATGGATGTTAATTAGAATAACTGACAGTTAATCAAAATAACTCAAAATGTGGGCTTAGGGACACTAACCTTTAATGAATAGAGTATTTTTGTAATTGGGAGCTAATACGAGATACACTTTGTGTCTACTCCTGTGCTAGCTCCCATTTATCATTTAAATAGTAGATTCAAAAATCAATAAAGACAGCACAATGGCTGCAATGGTTGTAAAGATGAAGGAATAGAATCTGAATTATTTCAATCCACTCATTCTTTATAACTATTTAGAGATTTTATTTGGTTTCAAATTTTAAAAATTAAAACATAATGTAGACCGCAACATGTAATATCTTTCTTAAGGGGAAAATTTTGAATTATACATACAATATTTTACAGAATCTGAATAATACATTTTAATTGAAATTTATCATTTTAAAGTCATTAATTGTTTAAAACTAAAAAAATCAAGAAACTACTGTTACTGAACTATTATATAATTATTATTTAAAATGCTTTTATTCAATAACAAAGGGTTTTTTAAAAATTACCCCCTCCTGGTGCCAATATCTTGTTACATCACTGGAAGACAATATAATCATTTGCAATGCATACAAGAGTGTGTAGGAAATAGTTATAACCCCACATGGACCAACTGTACATGGCATATTTGGTTTAATATTTATTGATTACTAATAACTTTCTGAACAGGAATGACCAGGAACTATGCAGCGACAGGTGAGCAAAATGGGGATGCTGTTCTTGCCTTACTTAAATCTTGGCATGTATTTTCAACCATGCTATATTTGCCTGCAAAATCTTTGGTCCCTTACATGGGTTTTCCAGCTTTGCTGAGGGTCAAAACTATGTCACAATGAGGGTAGCAGATAATCAGCGTCTAAAGATACTACTATCGCATGACTTACTAAAACAAATGTGAAAATGTGAGTCCAAGATTGTTTACTGACAACTAGAAATATGCCAAAAATTTTTTCAAGAACACTAAATACGAGTGTTAATTTTATTTGAATAGGGAAATTGCGTTAACTGTTTTACATCACAAGTGCATGGCTCAGACTAACTGAGGCAGTAATCTCCTGTTACCCAAGTGACTCATTAAAATTAATACTTTGTTCAAAATGTGCCTTTTTTTCCCCTTCTCACTTTTTGAAGGTTCCTTGGAAGTTTGGTTCTGTAATTGTCTAATTTTTATTAAATTACGCCAGAAAAAAAGTGGCCATTTCATTGAGGGCAGTGGGAGCTATAATTGGGCACTGCTTGAATGGCTGGATGTGACTTTTAAAACAGTGACCAAGGAGAAATCTCTCTTTCATACACAGGTATATAAACATATCATAAATATCTTGAAATTATATTATTCTCTTCCTAAACACATCCACTGAATCTTACACCCAAAGAAAAAGGAATGGTTTACCTCCTTTTAATGAGGCACTTACTATCAAAATCTACAGTATTTACTACTGAAAATTTCAGCTTACTCTTCTGTATTTATATGACTGATTAAAATTGAGCAATCACATAACATAACTGCCACATCAGATTATTGAGTGAAATGTTCACAACCACCTTAACTGAAATGATTCTTAACGAGAAAATTCTTTAGGAGTTGTCATAATCCAATCAACAACTTTTTTAAAATTTAAGGAAAGTGGTAGTTACTAGATTATTACACAGAAAAACTGGTTCCACGAAATTTATCCCAAACTCATGTTTTCAGAAATAAAACTGAACAAATACATTAACCCAAGATAAAGAAATAATAAACTGTTGGGATAAGGATTTTAAGCAAAATAATCCAAACTATCAACTTCAGTACTTCACTCCTGTTACACCATCTTATATCTGTATACACCCATGTAAACAACTGATCCCATTTAAAACTGAGTATCAATCAGAAAGAAACATGAGTGGGACTTAAACATAAATGTTAAGAGGAAAAAGAGAGTGGAATAAAAACAAATAACTACATGAAAAACATACATCCCAAGAGGAAGTATTTTAAAACGTGGTGGTTTTCAGAAAAAAAAAAATTAAAAAGCATTTCTCTCTGTTCTCAAAATATCAAAAAGTACATAACCACTTAAAAACACCTGAAGGAAGAACAACAAGGATTCTAATACATATTATAAAACACAGGAAGTTGGGCCAGGCGTGGTGGCTCACGCTTATAATCCCAGCACTTTAGGAAGCCGAAGTGGGTGGATCACCTGAGGTCAGGAGTTCAAGACCAGCCTGGCCAACATGGTGAAACTCCGTCTCTACTAAAACTATAAAAAACTAGCTGGGCGTGGTGGCAGACACCTGTAATCCCAGCTACTTGGGAGGCTGAGGCAGGGGAATCACTTGAACCTGGGAGGCAGAGGTTGCAGTGAGCCGAGATTGCGCCACTGCACTCCAGCCTAGGCAACAAGGCCAGACTCCATCTCAAAAACAAACAAACAAACAAAACAGAGGAAGATGAAATGAAAGAGGTAGATGAACTCAGATATAAAATTGAAGGGAAATAAATGTCTGCCTTCTTGTGCACACATAGTTTAAATATAAATCTATTTTTATGTTTAGTTCTAATTTTCCAGCTTAAGAAGTGTTAGAAAAAAAGGAGAGAGAAGAGGTAGGAAGAATTTACTGAAAGATGGCAATAGGATGATGGAACTAGAATTTATTAAGATAAAGATTGCATCATATACATCCTTGATTTGTTTTAATTTTCTATTTCTATCCTAACCAATGCAAATCTCCTTCTGAAACATAAACTCTTTCAGAACATGGGATGATAACTTATAGTAAGATCGCAATAAAACTATGATGATGAGGAGTAGATAATACTACATAGTGTACCTAAGATTGTGGTGAGTAATAGAAGACACACCAGAGAAAAAGAGTAATCCTGAATCCATAATATTTAAAGAAGTCAAATAATGTATTGAACAACTTAAATCATATATTCAATGAAATTATTTAGTGCTGATAGCAAGTCTTTATTCCTTGTTGAATTGAAATCACCATAGGGAAAAATTGTGGATATTCACATGTATTCTACATAAAGCTATAAAAGGGCCATAATAAAAGATCACTATGTTAATCTTGTAAAAAGGGGTTATATTTATAGTTAGCAATAGCACACACAGCTGATTGACAAGAAATGCAGATGCAGTGAAGTTGCAAGCTGAAACCGTATTAAACTTCTAACATGGCTTTATCTGACAACCATTATTACCACCTAATCAAGGACTATATAAATGTAGAACCATACAGTATTTACAAAAAAATATATAAATCCATAGAGTACTGAAGTCAGAAAACTCTGGCTGTGTGCCAGGCTTAGCCACACAATTGCCTTGAGAATTTTAGCAAATCGTTTCACTTCTTGGACATCATATTTCCATAAGTCAATTGATAGTTCTAATGATGAATATTTTAATGCTTATGAAAATGCTTTGTAAACTGCCTACTGTATACTATATTTTATAAATTCTAAGCAGCACCTTAATTTTCACATATTTAATATATCTGAAATTGAGTCGCCTTATACAAGTGCTAGTTTGTCATTGAAATTGACAGCTATTTTTCTTTGTTAATGTACTTTAAAAATAGTACATCTTACAATTTATGGTGTTACAAGAACATCCATTCATTTAGGGATACAAACTAATAGAATTCATGCCATCTTCAAAATGTGTTTTTTTACTTCTGGGGAATTTCTTGACTCTCTGCCTATCTATCTCTGATAACACCATGGTTTGTGTGATGGGTAAGTCCTTACACTCTAGTGAGTGTGAAATATAGACTCCCCACTTAGCCTTTGTTGGTGTAGGTGAGGGTGGAGCATGTTTTACTCTGGTGCTTGCCTGGATTGGAGCCATTATTTTCTCAAAGTTTCTATATTGTGATGCTGCTTCCTTCCTACTCCTTCAATGGGGCCTTTTCTGTCTGTGCCCATTGCGATTTCTAGGTTGCTTGTTTCTTCAGTTCCAGTTCTGTAAAATATGAATCAAAAAGAATACCCAGGTAACTCACCACTGTGCCCTTCCTTGGGTATTGACATCCCCAGAAAGTCCAACTTCTCTTCATCTTTCAGAGTCTTCTTAAGTTTTGTAAATAATGTTCAGCACTGTTTGTTATATTTACTAAGAGAAATAGGGAACAGTATGTGCCTTCCTGAAAGTACTTTATAGGCAGTTTTTAAGAACAATCGCTTTGAAATAATCATGGTAATCATGGATTCAGATTTTAGTTCTGCCACACAGAAACTTTTGATCATTATACAAGCCCTTATTTCATTTTTTTCTAAGAATTCTTAACTTTAAAATAGAGACAATTATATTAACTATTTCACTGAGCTGTTATAAAGAGGAAATATAAAGACTTTTAAAATATGGATGGCTATATATTAGCATTCAATAAATTTTAGCTACTATAAAAATGCTACAATTTCTGTATATTTAAATTTTTATTTTAAAAATTCTAATTTTAATCATGGTTATAAACAAATGAGCTCATTAGATAGACCATTTTTAATTGAATATTCCGTAGGTCCAGGACTTGGTTTCCAAGAAGCCCCTGTACATGGCCAAATTTCATTTCTTCAGCTACCTCTGGATAACATGTATATCGTGCTGTCATACTCCTGTTGCTGTTAGTGCTACCAGGGTTATTAATTTCCTCTCATCAATAATTACAATAGAAACTGTAAATCGTGTTACTCTGTAGATCTGGAACTTTTTTTCCCCTAGCTTTGTTTAAATTGCCATTCTGTCTCTAGCTATTGGTGTAAGATCCAAATTTTACCCATTTTCTAAGCTAAGCAAATACTACTCTCAGTGAGGGAACAATCCCTATGTCCAAAAATACATGGAAGTACACTTGTGTCTTTCTCAAGAAAAAAGAAAACAACTTGTATTTCTTTTCACTAATACACACACACACATACACACATACACAGACACACACATATATACTAGTTTATTCTGAAGAGGACCTTTATGCTAGAATTAAAATTTTTAGTTTTTGGATACTAACATTTGACATGCACCTGCAGTGTTTTATTTTAATGAAGCAGACATTTCTTGGGATTGTCAACCTAGAAAATTTAATGATTCAGAAAATCAGGTACAACCTGGTTGTCAAAAAATCATAAACATTGTATCACTATTTTCAAATTGTATGTTTCTTTTCTCTGCTGAAGATCTTAACAAGCTCAAAATACTTTACTATTCAACATATCCTTCCCAATTTCATTTTAAAAATTGCCTTAGTTCAAAAGAAGCTTTTATTCTCAAAGCTACTGTTCAATAATGCTAGTTTTCTTTCATTATGTCTTAGAGACAAATTGTTCAGTAGGCAATTATCTATTTGTGTTTCAGACCAGTAGGAGGCATCATTACGTTGCACTGAATGAAACCTCAGCTATATGCAAGGAAGTATTGAATCCTAGCATTACTAACATGAAGCCACAGTGATTGGTTCAAATTCCCTCCCTGGAGCTCAATACCAGAAGCTTAGTAGGTGACACAAGTATTTTATATGCAAAAACCCAAAGGGTTTTGTTCACTGTAGTTAAATTTTGTAAACACATTGCAACATCACAAGTTATAATGCTATACCAGCCTTAGGTTTAACATTGTGATTGTGTGCTAGCTTTTTTCTAGTTCTTTTTGTCCTAAAAGAATTCATTTATAATCAGTCAATCACTTAAATGTTTGAAACTATTTTGAAATCAAAATGGTGATGCTGCAGAAAATAAGAAATAGTGACTTTACCTATTCATTTTTAAAATGACATCTACATATTAGCTACTTTAATAAAATACAAATAATCACTTTATGTTTTTCTATGACCAGCATTAGAATTAGGAATATATTAAAACTACAGTCTAAAATATCAATTATGAAGAGGAACCTAATTTTAAGTAATAATAAAGTTCTCTAATAAAGATGCCTTTAAAAGAAAATGTTACATTAAGTGTTTTTTGTAAAAAAAATTTAAATATGAGTTCACACCAACATTCATATGCTGAAATAAAGTGCACATATATATTTTTCTCATTACTTATTCAATTTATGGTTACTGATGATTCACTTAAATAATTATAAGCCACACTTTAAAATTAATGTACTATTTAATGTGCTTAAATATGACTGCATCGAAAATATTTTATTAGCATCTTCAGTGCAGAAAGTTTGGACTGTACGAGCGTGTGAACCTGCAGAAGACAATTTTCAGATTATTTGGAGGGTGAAATCATTAAAAAATGTAAACACATTGTCAACTTTTAAATTGATTATGTGAACCAAAAGTATATTGTTTCATTACATAAAATACTTATGTTAAATAAAAATATCTTGCTTTGGTATTTTTATTTCATTTTTGAAACAAATAATCTTTACATTACTGATTGTCAGACTATATTTCAATAAACATTTTTGACTTATATGATTACTGTCTAACTCAATATACAACTATGCCATTGAACAAAAAGTCACATACTGTACATTCTCACTTACAGGTGGGAGCTAAACATTGAGCACACATGGTAATAAATATGGAAACAACAGGCACTATGGACTATTAGAGAGTGTGAGGAGTAAAAAAAATTGCCTACTGGGTACTATGCTCACTACCTGGGTAATGGGATTACATGGGAATATTCATATAATATTCCCATGTAACAAATCTGCACATGTAACCCTTGTATCTAAAATAAAAGTTGAAATTAAAAATAATTCCCTAACATTGGTAACAGACATAAATTTACATATTGCAGAAGCAGAACATTCTTGAGGTCAAAGATTATAAATACAAATCAATGTCTAGTGCATCAAAGTCAAACTTCTAAAATCCAAATTAAAAAAAAAATTGAAAACAATCAGAAAGTAAGTAATGTTACATACAGGGACATAATGACTCAAGCAGCTGTTTACTTCTCATCACAAATTGGAAGAAATCAGTGAACCAGTATCTTTAATGTAGTGATCCAAAAAACTCCTAACCAAAAATATTATATTCAATATCTTGGCAATATCTTGCAAGAATGAAGGGTAAATCCCTTTTAATATAAAATAAACAAAATGTATCACCATCTAATGGAAACTCAGTTGAGAGAAAATTACACTGGGAAAAACAAACAAAATTTATGACCCTATGAAGGAATTAGGAGCATTTAAAAAGATACTCATATGTACAAATGGAAAAAAATATCTTGCCATCTTAATTTATTTAGTATACACATGACTACAAATAGACACAATAGTTTCTTATCAAGTGTATGACATGTAAATGTTATATGTATGGTAATGTAATATTTAAATAGATAATTGAAATTACCTATATTTTATGTAAAGTGGTAAAATATTAATGATAAGTAGTTTTCATTAATATAAAAGAAAAATGGCACATATTTTAATCCATAGAGTAGCTAATATTAAAAATAATTTGCTATTGGTAAACATAAATGACAAATAGTAATTAAATTCCAAAAATTTGCATGTCAACCAAAAGAAGACAAGAAAGAAGGAAGAGGAGAATAAAAAATTGAGGAGTAAAATAGAAAAGACATAAGAGATGGTAAACCTAAATCTAACCATTTGAATCTTTCAATTAAATGTCAATACAGTAAACAATTCAAATAAATGGCAAAATAGTTCCAAAATAGAGATAGCTTAGATGACTCTAAATAGGATAATGGATGAACGAACTTTGGTACATCGATGTAATGCAATACTAATTGACAATATAAAGATATAATCTACTGATATATTAGGCAATCTGAACACATGATGCTGAGAGAAAGAATGCTTAGAAAAAACAATATAAACTGTGTAATGCCACATTGAGAAAATAACAGAAGCTCCACTCTGGTCACCTTCAAGTCACTACACAAAAATAAACACTTTTCTAACATTTAACAGCCTTAATCTGTTTTGTCTGTACTAAAACTTCTTATGATTAGCATCGTACAATACATACTCCTCTGGTCTGATTCGCTTAAAATTTTTTGCCTGTGACAACAATTAATACTGTTGCTGAGTTACTATTCACTTGTTTTCATTGCTGTATTCACTTGTTTTCATTACTTACTTCATGAGTAAACTTAACACATTTATTAATTTTCCTGTTAATAGGCATTTGGCAAGTTTACAGTTTGAACTGTTATGAACAATGCTAATACAAACATTTACAATAAATGTTTGTCCATGTATTTTAAACATATGTAAGCATTATAGTGGGATATATACCTAGGAGTGAAATTGTGTGTCATGGGATTTGTATGTGTTCACTTCTTAACTTACTGGCAGTTTTATGATGCAACTTTATCCATTAAAAATTTTGTCTGCAACATCAACGCTTTTTGAGGTGCTGCACATTGTTGCCCAAACTTGATATTTAGTACTTTCGTTACTTTAGACACTCTATTTTACAGGTAGTTGTATTGTATTGTAGCTTAATTTTGCATATTCCTGTTAATTAATGAATGTGAGAACTTATTTTATGTTGATATCTGATTAATCCAATATCATTTATTACAAAGATCATAGTTTTCACTGTAATGATCATTTTACCATAAGTCATGTGACTGAATATATGTGGGTTCATTTATAAGTTGTCTATTATTTTTCTGTCCCTACATCAATCATATATTGTTCAATGTTAAAAAGCTTTAAATTGTTTTTTTCACAGATTATTTTTTATGAAAATTTAGAAATAACTTGTATATTTACATACATAGATATTCACACACTGATATGGTTTTGCTGTGTCCCCACCCAAATCTCATCTTGAATTGTAATTCCTATAATCCCCATGTGTCATGGGAGGGACTCAGTGAGGGGTAATTTAATCATGGGGGCAGTTACCCTCATGCTGTTCTTGTGATAGTGAGTGAGTTCTCATGAGGTCTGGCGGTTTTATGAGGGACTTATCCCCCTTTTGCTCAGCACTTCTCCTTGCTGCCGCCATGTGAAGAAGGACGTGTTTGCTTCCCCTTCTGCCATAATTGTTAAGTTTCCTGAGGCCTCCCCAGGCATGCAGAACCGTGAGATTTCTTCTATTTATTTCAATATGCATGATGGTTTGAATGCTAATATAAATAACGTTATTTTTAAATGTTTATTTTTCTCTAGAATAATATTGACAGGTATCCTTCTTTAATTTTAATTTAATTTTCCAGTGTTAAACAAACTGTATAATAAAACTTATTTGATCAGGATTTGTTATATTTATATGTAAGTGGAACAAATTTTTTACATTACATGAGGATAGGTTTTTTCATCTGTATTCATAAAAATATTGTGTTGTACTTTATAACTTTTACAGTCTTTGTCATATATTTATTTTGTTATACTGAATCTATCTCACTTTATAAATTAAAAATTGTAACACAAACATAATATATTATCAGTAGGCAAAAACTTGAGCTGACACTTTATAAAAGCAAAGTTATATAAAAATTGACATGCAAAAGCACATGAAAAACAGATGAGCATCATTTTCATGATAGAATTGGAAATTAAACTGCAATAATATAGAACTTCATACTTACTGTGTCCAGATTGGTAAGTGACCAGACAGAAAAATTTCAATTTACCCTCCCTCTTGGGCTTTAGAATCTTATTTGGTATTCTTCCATGTTCAATTCTAGTGGCTTTGAACATACCACTTTGTTTTTCTACGGCTTTGGCTTAATTCTTTAACTTCCAGTACTACTCAATTTTCATAATTCCTTAAAGGACCTGAAGGAAAAACCTTGATACTAAGCCAGTGCCAAGAATGGGGTTGTGACTTCCAGGTCAAATGTAGATTCTCAGCCCTTCTCTGAAAGCTTCTTGCCTCTTTGAAATTTATCTCCTCTTAAACACTGTTGTATCAGAAGTTTCATAGGAAAGTTGAAAAAAATCCAAGTGGTTTATTCTGTATCTAACAGTGAGTCCTGCAATGACGGTGAGATAACGATTTTAAGAGATTATATTTTGACCTTCATGAAGCTTTCCTAGTTTGAAAGACAAACATGTAACCAAGTCAACTATAAGACAAATGTTTCATAAAAATAAAAGTGCATAGTCTGCCCTGGAAAGCATTTTCCTACTTTTAGTATGAGTATATTTAGCCATTTTGTTAACCTCACTGTGCTTCATCCATCACACATATTTCATTTTTTCTCTCAGGAAAAATTTGAGAGATAAGAATTTTAATGTCGAATAGATTTTTGGAATTGGAATAGAGATTTTTAAAGAATTGACTGTTAATGTTAATGACAGTTCAAAAATTAACACCAGACAAGAACATTAAAACAGTTTTGTATATATGAGTATTTTGTACAGAAAATTTAATTATATCATGGTTAAATCCCATATAAGAGAAACTACTTCCTTTCTTTTATCTTCAGGTATTTCTGTGAAAGAAACAAATGGCATAATCCAGTTATTAGCAGCTGGCACAACAGGTAAAAAATATCACCAATGACCAAGAGAATAAGAAGGAAATAAAACCAAAAACACAAACTATTAAATGTTGGAATTAGTCAAAAGTTATGAAAATATTGATGAATAATATGAGAAAAACAAAAAATATATGGACAACATAGTTGGAAGAAACAAAAATAATGGACATAACTCAAATCCATACTGTTATGGTTTGAATATGGTTTGTTGCTTCTGAAATGCATGCTGAAATTTGATTACCATTGTGCAGTGTGTGAGGTGGGACCTAATGGAAAGAGTTGGGTCATGGGGTTATGTTCTTTATGAATAGATTTATGCTATCTTGTATGAGTGAATCTCTCACAGAACTGGATTAGTTACCACAGAGCAGGTGGTTATAAAAAAAGGTTCCTCCTGGTGTTTGCTCTCTTTGCGTGTGCCCTCTTCCCCTTCCACTTCTTCCCATGTTATGATGATGCAGCATGAGAGCCTCACCAGCAAGTGACTAGATGGGACTCCCTGATCTTTCATTTCCAAGACTCCAGAGCCGTGAGCAAAACCAATCCTTTATTCTCTATAAAATACCCAGTCTCAGGCAATCTGTTACAATAACAGAAAACTAAGACACAAACAAATAGAATCAAATGGAAATTACTGAACTAAAAAAAACACAGTAACTAAAAGTGGTCTTTATTATACAATAAAAAGCCAGTCAGATAAGCAGAAATTCTACACACTTTTAAACAACTGGATCTCATGAGAACTCACTTACTATCCACAAGAACAGCAAGGGGGAGATTCTCCCCCATGATCCAGTCACCTCCCACCAGGTCCCTCCTCCTACACTGAGAATTACAAAGTAAAAAAAAAAAAAAAAAGGAAAAAGTTATAATCACTTCAGTAGTTGTGAAGTAGTATCTCGTGATTTTGATTACCATTATTCTAATGACTAATGGGGTTGAATAGCTAAAAAGCTACTCATAAAAATGTGCTGATTGACCATTTGTATATATTCTCTGAAGATGTGTGAGGTCCTTTGCTATTTTTTAAATTGGATTGTTTTGTTCTGCTGTTGATTTTAAAACAACTGTTATAAATATTCTCAAAGTGCTAAAACAAAAACTGAAAAAAGAATTCAAGAAAATCAGGAAAATGATGTATGAACAAAATGAGACTATCAATAGAGATCAACATTTTTTAAAAGGAATACAAATATTCTGAATCCAAAGGTACAATGACTAAAAAAAAACTTCTTTAGCAATTCAGCAGCAGATCTGAGCAGGCAGAAAACAGCATGAGTGAACCTGAATATATGAAAATTGAAACTATCTGTTATTAGAAGCAAAAAGAGGTAACAGAGCATAAAGGACTTGTGGAACACCAGCAATCAGACTAATCAGACTAGGCACTGTAAAAGTTCCAAAGAGAGAAGAGAGACAGAAAGGGGCAGAAAGAATATTTGAAGAAAAATGGCCAAAATCTTCATTCTTTGTCGTGTGGAAATCTACTTGTCTCAGCATCATTTGTTGAAGAGACTGTTCTTTCCTCATTAAATGGACTTGGAACCCTTGAAAAAAATCAGTTGACTACATATTTATAGGTATATTTCTTCTATACTCTAAATTCTATTACGTTGGTCTCTGTGTCTGTGTCGGTGAAACGGGAAAGGTTCCCTTGTTCCCTCACAGGGCATGCAATGGTGATGTGGATCACTTCTTCAGTGCCCCACTGCTCAAACCTCTAGAGGAGCACACAGATGGGCAGGCTGTGGGGCTCCAACCCCACGGGCAGTGTTAGGGGTGAATGTTTATAGCTGAAGCCCCATTGGGCGTGTGTTACAAGTTGCTCTTTTAGTTTGCCTTCTATAGGCGGCTTGTGTTAATCAGCTCAATTAGACCCTTTACCTTGTCTCAAGGAGAGAGGGCTTTCTGTATCCTGGGTTCTTGCCTTGGTGTACTAGAAGAATGGGGTTATACATGGGTTTGGAGAATGAGTGTAAAGTTTTATTGAGCGGAAGTAGCTCTCAGCTGATGAAGGAGCCAGAAGGGAGATGGTCTTCCCCTAGAGTTGGGCCACTCAACAGCCCCGGCTCTTCTACAACTAACCCGGCCAAACTCCACATCTAGCCTCCGGTCGATGACCTGCTGGCGTGCCGGCATCTGTCAGTGTGCCCTTCTGCTGGCGTGCTCCCCTTGACGTCTTCTTGCCGTCCAGCCCTTGTGTCTTCTTCTGCCAATCCGCTCCTCTTCACATCCATCCGCTTCTGTCTCTGCCTTGCTAGGGTCTTGGATGTCTACAGGCCCAGGATGGGAGCGTGGCAGGCCAGGGTGGTCTTGGAAAATGCAACATTTGGACGCGAAAGCAGGTGTTCCAGTCCTCACCTAGGTCCATGGGGGTGGAGCCCTAGCCAGGGACCCCCTTTCTCTACCCAGCGCTTCCCGCCCTGCTCCCATATCATCAGCACCACATTATTTTGATTACTGTAGCTTTGTAATAAGGTTTAAAATTAGGGAGTGGCCAAGTGTGGTGGCCTACACCTGTTTTCCCAGCTGCTCGCTACTCAGGAGGCTGAGGCACAAGAATTGCTTGAACCCGGGAGGCGGAGGTTGTAGTGAGCCGAGATAGTGCCACTACACTCCAGCCTGGGTGACAGAGCGAGACTCTGTCATAAATAAATAAATAAATAATATAATAAAATTAGGGAGTGTGACTCCTCCAACTCAGTTATTTTTCAATACTGTTAGGGTTATTCTGGGTCCCTTGTAGTTCCATTATGAATTTGAAGATAGTTTTTTATATATCTGCAAAAACAGCTGTTGGAATTTTGATGGCAATTTTCCTGAATCTGTTTATTCCTTTAGGTAGTGTTGCCCTCAAAACATACTTGGATAGATGATAGATAGATAGATAGATAGATAGTCTTATTACTTGTAGTAATGTTATGTATAGTTGCTGCAAACACTGAATTAGCAATATTGGACAATTTCTCCTTGAAGAAATAGGGTTAGGTTCCAGTGAGCATCAACCCAAAACATTTTTGTCAGCCAATCAACACATAACTGGTTTTATGTGTGTTTCTATTTTAAAATACATCACTTAATATACATTGTTAATTCAATAACATTGAACTCATAGCCAGCAGTACTATAACTCATGCCTAAACAAAGCTTATTTAATATACGTATTTTCTCTGCCTTCTTGTATGTGTGAACAGCAGACAGCACTCAGTCATATGTTTAGAGGGCATTTTAAGCAATAAGGTCAACAAAAATAGCACAAAAATGCAAAAAAATGGGACTAAATAGACTACAAAAAGAGTACACGTTTATAGTATTAGAACTGAAACGAGAAGAAAGAACACCACTTTATTCTACTTCAGCTCAGAAAATGTGAGCTGGGTGATTCAAATTTTTCACTGCTCTGCATATGTCAATACTGACTGCAATAAGGCTATAAGTAGTATTGACTTTGAAGGTAGAAATACATTTAATGTATAGGGGAATTGTGAAATATGGAATCTATGAATATTGAGAATCAACTGTATAGGAACAAATAGATTAATACACATACACACATATATTTCTATATGTATTTACATATAAATATACAGCTTTTTTGTGCATACAATTATACACACATGAATGAACATATGGAGTTTTATTAGGAGGTTTTAAACATGAGTTACTTGGGACAGAGAAGTGTGAGGGGAGAAGAAATACAACCAGAAATGAAGAAAAGAAAATAGTGTACATCAAAAAGAGCTAGTGGCATGTATGTATGATTTTATAACATAAACAATGATTATTTATTAAAACTCTAATCATTAGATTATTTAAAGTTTGATATTCTTGATTAAAGTCTTTCAAGTTTTTGTGTTTTTAAGTGCTTTAATTTATAAAGCAAATTTTTACACATGTAGAGAAAAATAAATGAGCAAACGTTTTCATAGTTGCATTTTTTCTGGAGGAATAGAATAAAGAGTGAGAAGCATCTGGGAGTCATTATTAATAAGAAATAAATACTAGTCATAACAATGCATATATGAGGACTCCATTTACAAAAATGAGATATGTATATATATTCATATGTATATAGTTACAATGAATAGAATGCACATTATATGGATATCAAGGTTTTACTTCAATGCATGAAAGGAGTGAGGTGAATTTGAAAAAATATTGCCATAGTTTACTCCATATGTTATTTGAATAATTAACATTGAAAATGTATTTTTTATTTAATAGTTGTCAGCAGTTTTGCTTACAGATAAAATCGTTTATATATTTTTTAAATGAATGATGGTGGGTGGATATCAACTTTTCTTAATAAAATTTTTAAAATTCCAATTGATACATAATTATACATATTTATAAAACACATGATATTTCATTACATGTATACAATATGTAGTGATCAAATTTAGGTTATTGGTATATGTATCATCTTCATCATCTTAAATGTTCATAATTTCTTTGTGTTGGGAACATTCAAATTCCTCTCTGCTAGCTATTTTGAAGTATATAATAAATTGTTATTAGCTCTAGTCAACTGTACTATGCTATAGAACGCTAGAAAGTTATTTTGTTATCTAACTGTAATTGTGTACCCATTAAACAACCTCTTCCTATCTCCCCTTCCCACCTCATCCTTCCCTTCCTCTGGTAACCACTATTCTAATATCTACTTTTATGACATCAACGTTTTAGCTGCCACATATGAGTGAGAACATGCAGTATTTGTCTTTCCGTACCTGGCTTATATCACTAAATACAATGTCCTCCACAAATGGCAAGATTTCATTCAATTATCTCTTCAATGTATTCATTGTCTTTCCTTTGGATATATATTCAGTAGTGAGATTATTGGGTCACATGATATTTCTATTTCATATGTTTTTCCATAATGGCTATAATAATTTACATTTTCACCAACAGTGTATAAGAGTTTACTTTTTCTGCCTGCTTGCTAATACTTACCTTTTATTCTTTAGGTAATAGCCATTCTAAGAGATGTGAGGTGATATCTCATTGTGGTTTTGATTTGCATTTCCCGATGGTTAGTGATGTTTAGCATTTTTTAATATACCTGTTGGCCATTTGTATGTCTTCTTTGAAGAAATTCCTCTTCATGTCCTTTGCACACTTTTTAATGAAATTTTAAAAAACTATTGAATTCTTTTAGCTCTTTATATATCCTGAATGTTAATTCTTTGTTGGATGGATACATTGCAATTATATTCTCCAATTCTATAGGTTGCACCTTCACTCTGTTGGTTGTGGCCATTGCTGTGCAGATACGTTTTAGCTTGATAGAGTTTAATCTGTCTGTTTTTGCTTTTGGTGCCTGTGCTTTCAAGGTCTTACCCAAATAATCGTTGCCTGGACTAATAGCATGAAGCATTTCCCCTATGTTTTATTCTAGCAGTTTTATAGTTTTGGGTCTTACATTTCAATTTTTAATCTATTTTGAGTTGATTTTTATATGGTAAAAGATAGGAATCCAGTTTCATTCTGTTGCATGTGAATATCCAGTTTTTCAGCCCCATTTATTCAAGATACTTTACTTTCTCCAATGTATGTTTTTGGTGCCTTTGTTGAAAGTGAGTTGGTTGTGAATATATGGATTTGCTTCTGAATTCTCCATTATCTTCCACTGGTATACATATCTGTTTTTATCACAGAACCTTGCTATTTTGGATAGCTTTGTAGTATATCTTAAAGAGAGGTAGTATGGAGTCTCCAGCATTTTTGTTGTTGTTTTGTTTTGTTTGTTTTTGCTCAGGATTGTTTTGGCTTTTCAGGGTCCTTTTTGATTTTTTAATAAATGTTATGATTGTTTTTCATATTTCTATGAAGAATGCCATTTTTATTCTGGTGAGGATTACATTGAATCTGAACATCCCTTTGAATAGCAAGTTGTCTAGTTTTTAAACAGACAAAAGGATGGCAAAAATGTGACAATGCCCTGATTAGGGTTAAAAAACAATATAATTTTTTTTTACACATTTAATAAAATTGGAAAAAATGTAACGTACTTTTTAAAAAAGTTGTTCAGTTTTTGAAAATTGTTGAGTGGGAAAAATATATCTGTAGATATTTTATCTGCTTTTTAGTAAACTGGTTCTCATACAGGAAAAAGTCAATGTACAAAAGCAAGATTTATACAAGTTAACAAACACATAAAGGATAAATGCATTACTCACAAATGACTTAAACTGCAAACTTCCCAGTTATTAAACAAATATCCTAGATTTTCTAGATCTGAGCCTATATTAGCTTTATTGGTCCATCTCCTCATTACTTGCAGTCAGTCCTTTTAGATAGACAAATGCAATTTACCACCTTTAAGCTCTGCTTACTGTTTTTCCCTAGATTTGAATTCTCTATCTCTACCTGTTGAAATATTATCTAACTTACAAGATCTAGCTCAAGCTTCTCTTCCATGACTATTCCTTAATCCTCTGAGTCTGCCACAATTGCTCTTGTCTTTGCACCTATTAAGATCTATTAAGTACTCTTTTTTGTTACAGATACATGAACTTTTATGTTACCATTATTAGATAGGAAAATCCCTTAGAGCAGAGGCTATGTGTGACTTCTTACTGAGGTTCACTCCACAGCTAGAAAAATTCCTAACACATAGCAGATGTTTCATAAAATGTTTGCTGAATCGAACTGACTGTGAAATTGTTAAGTTCTCATTTCACCTTGACCACAGAACAGATTGCAGAAGCATGCCGGTGATGATAAATTGATTTTCGGCAGATTATTAATGCTAAGTTGTCACACGTGAAAAGATGGCTAAATAAAATGAGCATTCAAGAGTAAACTGACAACCTATAGAATGAGAGAATATATTTGCAAACTATGCATCTAAAAAAGGTCTAATATTCAGACCCTATAAAGAACTTAAATTAACAAGAAAAAAAAACACAACTCCATTACAAAGTAGGCAAAGTAAATGAACAGATACTTTTCAAAAGAAGACATACACATGGCCAAAAAACATTAAAAAATACTCAACATCACTAATCGTCATAAAAAAAGCAAATTAAAACCACAGTGAGATACTGCCTCACACCAGTCAGAATAGCTATCACTAAAAAGTTAAAAAATAACAGATGCTGGCCAAGTTACAGAGAAAAGGAAATACACATTGCTGCTGAGAATGTAAATTAGTTCAGCCATGTGAAAAGCAATGTGGTGATTTCTCAAAGAACTTAAAATGGAACTACCATTAAACCCAGCAATCCCATCTTTGAGTATACACCCAAAGGAATATAAACTGTTGTACCACAAGAACACATGCACGTGTGTGTTCATTGAAGCACTATTCACAATAGTAAAGACAAGGAATCAATCTGAATGCCCATCAACAGTAGAGTGAGTAAAGAAAATGTGGTATATATACACCATGGAATTGTATGCAGCCTTAAAAAAGAATGAGCAATATGGCTGGATCTGGAGGCCATTATCCTAAGGGAACTAACACAGGAACAGAAAACCAAATATGACATGTTCTCACTTGTAAGTGGGAGATGTATTAATTCTCACATTGCTATAAAGAAATACCCGAGAAACTGGATAATTTATAAAGAAAAGAGGTTCAATTGGCTCACCATTCTGCAGGTTTTTCAGGAAGCATGGTGAGGGAGGCCTCAGGAAACTTACAATCGTAGGAGAAGGCAAAGGGAAAACTGGCATGTCTTTATGGCTGGAGCAGGAGGAAGAAAGCAGTGGGGAGGTACCACACACTTTTAAACAACCAGATCACCTGAGAACACTATCCCAAGACAGTATCAAAGTCAGAAATCAGCCACCATAATCCAATCACCCCCAACAGGGCCCAAGCTCCAACATTGGGGATTACAATTTGACATGAGATTTGGGTGGGGACACAAATACAAACCATATCAGAGCTAAACATTGAGTACTTAGGGACACAAAGGAGGAAACAGTAGACACCGGGGTCTCCTGGAGGGTGGTGGCTGGGAGAAGGGTGAGGATCATCAAACCACCTATCTGGTGATGAAATTATCTGTACACCAAACCGCCTTCACACACAATTTAGCTATGTAACAAGCCTACCCATGTATGCCTGAACTAAAAATAAAAGTTTAAAAAATTTATTTTAAGGTATACAATTTTCAATGTCACATCAAATGTAATTAATTGAGAATATACCCAAAAAATTACTTTCAAATTTTACTTTCAAAAAATTTTACTTTCAAAAAATTACTTTCAAATTTTACTTTATCAATAGATTAAAAACCTAGAAATTATATTTTTATATTTATTATATTATTTGTAGTAGATATGGATATACATAGTATCCATCTACTTACCCATTTCCATATCTACTACAAATAATTCTCTGCTTCTTTTTCTCTGACGTTGATTGCCATGTCAACAACACACTTTTAAAGTATGCTACAATGGAAATATTCTTAAGGATGAAGTTACATGTGGTGCAAAAGCTTCACAAGTCATTTTTATTAGATGCTGAGACTCCTATCCACTTTAAAAGCAGATATAACTTCTGTCTTCAGATCAAGGAGGAAAGGCAATCACCCTAATAATAAATGTTTAGATATTTTATTGGAATAAAGAGAGAAGGAGGGAAAAACAGTTGACTAGCATGAGATTCATTCAATATGGGAATAACCCAATGTTTAAGGTGAAGATAAGCCTTGGAACAAGGAGGACAACACAACAGGTAGAGAGTTTGGATGGGAGGAAAGGGGAGAATCTGACAAAAATAAAAGAAGGAAGAATTCTTTTTTTTTTTTTTTTTTTTTTTTGAGACGGAGTCTCGCTCTGTTGCCAGGCTGGAGTGCAGTAGCATGATCTCGGCTCACTGCAACCTCTGCCTCCCGGGTTCAAGCAATTCTCCTGCCTCAGCCTCCCGAGTAGCTGGGACTACAGGCATGTGCCACCACACCCGGCTAATTCTTGTATTTTTAGTAGAGATGGGGTTTCACCATGTTGGCCAGGATGGTCTCGATCTCCTGACCTCGTAATCCGCCCTCCTCTGCCTCCCAAAGTGCTGAGATAACAGGCACGAGCCACTGCACCCGGCCCAAGAATTCTTAATATTAGACGACCTAAAGCAAAATCAAACTTCAGTGATGGTAATATTAAACAAGTATCAATATAAAATGAGATCTAAAATTCAAAGTTATTTTTATTTCTTCCAAAGTCTTCCCAAAATGTTTTATGCCTTATAATATCTCTTTAGACATGGTTATACATGTTTCCTTTTACCACATTTTCTGAGATACATTTGAAAAGCCCAGACTTTGATTAAAATATTGCCATCATTGGTCGAGTGCTGTGGCTGAGGCCTGTAATCCCAGCACTTTGGGAGGCCAAGGCAGGAGGCTCACTCGAGCCCAGGAGTTGGAGATCGGCCTGCTCAACATAGCAAAACCCCATCTCTACAAAAATGCAAAAATTACCCAGGGGTGGTAGTGCGCATGCGTGCACCTTTGGTCCCAGCTGCTTGGGAGGGTGAGATGGGAGGATCTCCTGAGCCAGGGAAGTCTAGGTTGATGTGAACCTTGCAGCAGCTGCACTCCAGCCTCGGTGACAAAGAAGACCATGGCCAAAAAAATTAAAAAATAAAATAAAATAAAGAAAAAAATCCATCATGGTTAGGAGTGAGTAGGTGAAGAGATGTGACTAGTAATTGCAACTATGTCATCTATAAGAAATAAACATCACTCAATACACACTGTGGGACATAAATGTCATTTCATACATGATAGATTATCCAGATATATATTATGCCCCTATGGTGTATTATGCAAAGGCAGAAAATAACAATTCACATAGATGAAATTATATAATGATTTACTTTAATTAGTGTACCCTAAGTAGGCAGCATATGGTATATTTTAAATGTTTTCTAGAACTCATTTAACTTGGTTTAATTTACCAAAGAGTAAACTATTTGATACATTACATAGAAAGCAATGAGACAATCAGAAAGCCATCCTTTAAAATATTTAAAATTAAGGATGTCATATAACTACAGATTTGGGGATTACAACAAAATTTAAGCTATTTAATATGTCAGCCATGATTTACAAGAAGAAAACACTGAGAGAGCATAATTATTTAATGTAAGGCAATGTATTCATCCAGAACTTATTCTTTGTTATGATAAAGATTAACTTTTTAAATTTATCAAATTCCATCTCCTATAAAAATTAACTTTTTACATTGAGTGGAAAAATTCTCAGAGAATTCAGGAACATACTGATTTCAGGGAAAACAGGCTACTTCCATTTCTGATCTACAACGAATGAGACAATTAAAATAAGTGAGAAGATGGCAATTGGTACAATAAAAATAGTAATTTTATTGCACCTTAACAGTCTTATTTTATGTAGTGGATCTTCTCTATGAAATAAGGCCATAATCATCTGATCTACCAATAAAATAATGATTTGCAATTGAAATACCTACTTGGCCATAAAGTCAGCTGCCTCAAATATGAATATATGGTAGTATGGTTATGTCAATTAAAATCCCCAAGGAAGTATTTCAAATCTCTCATTAAAATATACAACCAGGGATTTCTGTATGGTTATGGTGGCAGGGGATCACAAATCATTTTGTATTACCCAAAATAACGTCTTTACTGAACTGAGTTAATTGCAGTGGCAAAAGTTATGCAAAAAAAGCCAATATAGTGAAAAAGAAACTACCTCAAGCAGATATTCAAACTCTATATCAGTATCTGATAGTTAGATTGTGGAAATCACACGATAAACTCTCATGTGTCTGGTATTTCTATGTTTAGCAATCATCTACCATGTAAGTAGCTTTATGTACATAAGTTTGCTTGGTTTTGATGACAAAATCTTGAATTTAAAAAAGCAGGCCGGGTGCAGTGGCTCACGCCTATAACCTCAGCAGTTTGAGAGGCCAAGGAAGGTGGATCACTTGAAGTTAGGAGTTTGAGACCAGCCTGGTCAACATGTCGAAACTCCAACTCTACTAAAAATACAAAAATTAGCCAGGCATGGTGGTGCACGACTGTAATCTCAGCTACTTGGGAGGCTGAGGCGGGAGAATCATTTTAACATGGAGGCGGAGGTTTCAGTGAGCCGAGATCACACCACTGCACTCCAGCCTGGGTGACAGAGTGAGGCTCTGTCTCAAATAAATAAATAAATAAATATAAAAAATAAAAAAGCAACCTAAAATTCATTCAACACGGATAAAAAGTATGTGCATTTGTAAGAACATTAACTTTACTGTGATGGGTTTAATATTTTTTCCAGATTCCACATTCACATATAAAAAATGGTGTTGAGGAGAAAGCGTTCTCTGCAGCAAACTTCCATAGAAGAGGTGCTTTTAATAAACAATAGAAAACCTCACAGGATGAAAGAGGTTTTATATCATGTAAAGGTAGCTGAGAATAGGATTAAAATATGACAATTACTAGGAACAGTTTATTTTAGACAGCAACCATCTCCTATTATGGGCTAAAAACATCTCTTTTAACATAAATTGTTATTTTGTCATCCCTAGGTGGCTATAACATTGGATTCTCAACATAAAGTGGAATAATATATTTTCTATACTTATGCTGGAAGTATGTGAACAAATTTATGAATGGCAAATTGGATTTTCTATATGACTATATTTAGTCAGTTCAAAAACTAAACTATATTCTAGGTTTACGAAGCTTTCATCATTTCATGTACCAGCGACAACTTTCTAAAGACAAGGCAGATTGTCATTATAAGGCATCAAACTCACTGGCAATAAGTTCTTTGCAAGATAATTAATGAAAACTTACATTGCCTCCCAAATATTGTAAAACTTGTTATGATTTTGGTATGTGTTAGTTGTTTAGAAATTAAACGTTTTCCATGTCTTCGCAGATTTACACATTCTGTAATAACGTGGACAATACTCAATAGAATACCAGACATAAAAAATCTTGATCATCGGTTATTTAAAAATATCTACTACAGTTTCATAGACAGTTATTTCCCTAGCCAGTAGAAATTAATAACTTCGCTGAGTAACAAATCTATTACTTATATTTTGCTCTTGTTATCATAATTTTTTACTAATATCTAATAAATACAATTAGAAACTTCATCGTATTGGGAATGTGAGCATGAATAGTATTGAATTTTAAGTTTTTCTCTCCTCCCCAGGAAACATTAATGTTTTTAGTGAAGTTTGCTCCTCATATGAGTTTTTCATGGTGGTTTTAGTCATGAGGAAATTAATAAAAATATCACCACAAAATAGAACTTTGCAGTGAACAAAGCTATAGAGACAAGCAAAGAAAGCCAGATGGGAGATAATTAAGGGGATTTGAGGTCTTCTGTATGAGAAAAGCCCTTAAAAATCAGATAAATTCTGAATTAATCCTATTTTAAATCTTTGCTTTAAATGATAAATATTATAAATAAATATACTGGTGTCAGATTAACAGTTATGAAGAACAAAATTAGGATAATGTATTAGGTTTTATATATATATATATATGCACACACAAATCTATTTGTGTATCCATATAAATTTGTGTGCTTAAATATTTTTCTCAAGTGATCTATGCCACTATAATTTTTCTATATTTGTCTAAACAGCTCTATTAAGTTAAAAAGGGAATATGCCACTATGTAAATGTATTTTTAAAGAAGACAGATGTTTGTCTTTCATATACTTTATAAATATTAGTGTGGGAGAGAACTATATAGCACAGATTGATGATTCACTTTTACACTGAAAGAGATAGAAAGTTAGGAAGAGCTGATATAAAAATCAACTAGTGCCACTGGTTGCAAAGTAAACTCACATCATTGATTTTTGTAGTTTTTAGTCTCTTCCACAAACCATATTTCTCCTAACCCATAAAATCTTACAATGAGAAAATTATGGACTATACCCACTAATACTTCTCTAAAAACTTTTTATTGTGAGCACCATTGTATAGAAGTTTGTGCTTCTTGAACTAAAACTATCTTTAAATTTTTATGTGAGCTAAAAAGTATCCTATTTATAATGAGCCAAATTATTTTGTTACCACAAAACTGAGTAAATATTTTAATTTTATTTTACTTGATTCAACTTTCTAATAACTTCCCTGCATGACAAATATATTTCTTATGTTTTGCTCCTGTCATCATGAATTTGTTTTACTACCATCCAATAAATACAAATAGAAACTTTATTGTATTGAGAGGAAACATAAATAGTGTTGAATTTCACTTTTTCAAATTGAAATTTAGGGTACTGTAAAATATGTTAAGTAGTTTTGAATTTAGGACATTGATACAAGAGCTACTAAACAGAGCAACCCACTGCAATTAATTTCCCAATTTTTCCCCATTTTCATTCTGCTTAAGTTCAAAGTCATGTAGGAGTATATATTTATTAAGAAAAAATATTTTCATAAGTCACATACAGAATTATGTCTATGTATTTTTTGGGGAGAGAGGGATCAAAACATTTCTCCAGAGAACACATAACATTTTGAAAAAGAAAATAGAATGCCCCAGCACATATACCCAAATGATCAAATAATAATGCAAGACATGTATTAAAATATTCATACCATCAGTAGTACATACTGTTAGAAAAACAGTGATTAGCAGAGGCAGTGATTATTCTGGGTAGTCTGAAAGAAAGAGATCCATTACTTGTTTCAGCTTTTAAGCCGATGTTTTCTAAGACAAAAACATGTCATTGCTTATTCTTTTCTTCTTTTTGACCAGGGTAGAGAGTGTTTATATCCAAAAAGTAGGCTTGGCTGAATATAATGACCTGAATCGTAATCAGGACTTTGGGAATTGAACCATCATTTCAATACAGCTGAACAGAAGTCTTGAATGTGTGACAAGCTTTTTGAGGAAAACTGCTGCTGAGCTGAATCGGTTCTCTGTCATATATACTTGTTTCTTTAGTTTGCAAGTACGCGTCTTTTAATTGGGGCATTTAGCCCATTTATATTTAAAGAGAAGAGTTGTTGGAAGCAGTGTGGGAACTGATGGGACCATTGAAAACACAAATAGGATCTATTAAAATATCTACTAAATCTTCCACAATTTGGGAATTCTTTTGTGTGTACTACTAAAATAATTATCTGACAAGTAGTGATTTTTTTTCCTGAACTCTGAGTGACTCCTTAAGGTGGCATCAAGTCAGATCATGAAGGACTTTTTATGAATTTTCTGCCCTCATTTCAATTAATACATAAACAAAGATGAATAATATCATATACTCTGACTCTTAGAGATCACAAGATTCTAATAGGTGGCCAAAGTCCTTGCAAATAAATAGTATGTACTACAAGACTCCAAATATAAATATAAGTGGGAATAATAAATTATGTGCTAAATTTTTAGCAGCTTGTTTTCCTGTGAAATGGTGCAATACAGTTTCAAACAACAAGAACCTTATAAGTTGAATTCTGTTTATTCTGGGTCAATTTACTTCTTTGAAATGAAAATTTAAAATGTAAGTCTGATATGAGATCTTATTTTATTATTTTCCCTCTAATGTGCCTTTTCTGAAATAACAACCATACGTCTGCCATCATTTTATTTTTGTGTTTTGAAAATAACTTTAATATTTTCAAAAAATACTTCCTTACAGTTTTAAGTATAGTATACATGATTTTCCCTTTTTTCTGATACATTTTTGACCATTTAAAAGACAGGATGAAAGGTAGCAGAGGATAAAGGTTAAATCTCAAGCAGAAAATATGTGGAGGTTCTGAGATTTTTTTAACAAGTGGCTGAGAAGATATTCTATATTGCTTGCAAGGGTAGTAGACAATGATGAGCATGTGAACCCATTCAATTGATTAGATTTGCCTGATATGGTTTGGATATTTTGTTGCCTCCAAATCTCATGTTGAAATGTGTTCTGCAGTGTTGGAGTTGGGGCCTAGTGGGAGGTGTTTGGTTGTAGGGTCAAAGCCCTCATGAATGTCTTAGTGCTGTACTCAGGGTACGAGTGAGTTCTTGCTCTGTGAGTTCACTTATGATATGCTTCTTTAAGAAAGCATTGCACCTCCTCCCTCACTCTCTTGCTGCCTCTCTTGCCATGTGACACACTGGCTCCCCTGCACCTTCCACCATGATTGTAAGCTTTCTTAGGCCCTCACCAGAAGCATATGCCGGCACTATGCTTCATGCACAACCTACAGAACTATGAGTCAAGTAAACATTTTTTCTTTATAAATTACCCAGTCTAAGGCATTCCCTTATAGCAACACAAATGGACTAATACAGCAGATTGATACCTAGGAGTGGGATGATGCTATAAAGATACCTGAAAGTGAGGCGGACTGAGATGGCCTAATAGAAACAGCTCCAGTCTGCAGCTCCTAGTCAGATCAATGCAGGAGGCAGGTGATTTCTGCATTTCCAACTGAGGAATACAGTTCATTCTACTGGGACTGGTTAGGCAGTGGGTGCAAACAATGGAGAGCAAGCAGAAGCAGGGCAGAGTGTGGCTTCACCTGAGAAGTGCAAGGACCGGGGTACCTCCCTCTCCCAGCCAAGGGAAGTGGTGAGGGACTGTGCTACCCATCCCAGGTACTACGCTTTTCCCACGGACTTTTGCAATCTGCGGATCAGGAGATTCCCTCGTGAGCCTACACCACCAGGGCCCTGGGTTTCAAGCACAAAACTGAGCAGCTGTTTGGGCAGGCACCGAGCTACCTGCAGGAGTTTTTTTCATACCCCAGCAGTGCCTGGAACCCCAGCAAGAGAGGAAAACTGTCCACTCCCCTGCAAAGGGGGCTGAAGCCAGGGAAACAGTGGTCTTGCCCAGCAGGTCCCACTCCCACAGAGCACAGCAAGCTAAGAACCACTGGCTTAAATTCTCACTGCCAGCACAGCAGTCTGGAGTCGACCTGGGACGGTCGACATTTGTGGGGGAGGGGCATCCACCAATAGTGAGGCTTTAGTAGGCGATTTTCCCCTCACAGTGCTAAGGAGACTGGGAGGTTTGGACTGGGCAGAAATCACCACAGCGTGGCAAAGTGGCTGTGACCAGAATGCTTCTCTAGATTACTCCTCGCTGGGCAGGGTGTCTCTGAAGGAAATGCAGCAGATAAAAGTCTCAACTCCCTGGGACAGAGAACCTGAGGGAAGGGGCGGCTGCCTGCACAGTGTCAGGAGATTTAATCTTTCCTGCCTGCTGGCTCTGAAGAGAGCAGCTGATCCTGACAAGGGGGATTCTCCCAGCACAGTACACCAGCTCTGCTAAGGGACAGACTGCCTCCTCAAGTGGGTCTCTGAATCCCGTGCCTCCTGACTGGGAGAGACATCCCAACAGGGGTCAACAGGCACCTTATACAGGAGAGCTCCAACTGGCATCAGGCAGGTGCCCCTCTGCAACGAAGCTTCCAGGGGAAGGAGCAGGCAGCAATTTTTGCTGTTATGCAGCCTCCACTGGTGACACTCGGGTGAACAGGGTCTGGAGTGAACCTTCAGCAAACTGCAGACCTGCAGACCTGCAGAAGAGGAGCTTGACTGTTAGAAGAAACACTAACAGAAAGCAACAACAACATCAACAAAAAAGAACCCCCCACAAAAAACCCATCCAAAAGTCATCTGTCTCAAAGATCAAAGGTAGATAAATCCATGAAGAAGGGGAAAAACCACCACAAAAATGCTGAAAATTCCAAAAGCCAGAATGCTTTTTCTCCTCCAAATGTTGGCAACACCTCTCCAGCAAGGGGGCAAAACTGGACGGAGAATGAGATTGATGAATTGACACAAGTAGGTTTCATAAGGTGGCTAATAAAATTCCTCAGAGCTAAAGGAGCATGTTCTAACCCAATGCAAGCAAGCTAAGAACCTTGATAAAAGGTTACAGGAACTGCTAACTAGACAGAATAACCAGTGTAGAGAGGAACATAAATGACCTGATGGAGCTGAAAAACACAGCACAAGAAATTCGTGAAGCATACACAAATATTAATAGCTCAATTGATCAAGTGGCAGAAAAGATATCAGAAATTAAAGACCACCTTGCTGGCATAAGGGATGCAGACAAGATGAGAGAAAAAAGAACAAAAAGGAACAAACAATGCCTCCAAGAAATATGGAAGTATGTGAAAAGACCAAACCTGTGATAGACTGGTGTACCAGAAAGTGATGGGGAGAATGGATCTAAGTTGGAAAACACACTTCAGGATATTATCCAGGAAAACTTCCCCAACCCAGCAAGACAGACCAACATTCAAATTCAGGAAATACAGAGAATACCACTAAGATATTCCATGAGAAGATCACCCCCGAGACACATAAACATCAGAATCTGTAAGGTTGAAATGAGGAAAAAATGTTAAGGGCAGCCAGAGAGAAAGTTCAGGTCACCTACAAAGGGAAGCCCATCAGACTAACAGCAGATCTCTCTGCAGAAACCGTCCAAGCCAGAAGAGAGTGGGGGTCAATATTCAACATTCTTAAAGAAAAAATTTTCAACCCAGAATTTCATATCCAGCCAAAGTAAGATTAATAAGCAAAGGAGAAATAAAATCCTTTCTAGGCAAGCAAAAGCTGAGGGATTTTGTTACCACCGGGCCTTCCTTACAAGAGCTCCTGAAGGAAGCACTAAATATGGAAAGGAAAAACTGGTGCCAGCCACTGCAAAAACACACCAAAATATAAAGACCAATGACAGTATGAAGAAACTGCATAAACTACTGTGCAAAATAACCAGCTAGCATCATGATGACAGGATCAAATTCACACATGTCAATATTAACCTTAAATATAAATGGGCTAAATGCCCCAATTAAAAGACACATACTTGCAAATTGGATAAACAGTCAAGACCCATCCATGTGCTGTATTCAGGAGATCCATCTCATGTGCAAAGACACACATAGGCTCAAATAAAGGGATGGAGTAATATTTACTAAGCAAATGGAAAGCAAGAAAAAAGCAGGGGTTGTAACCTTAGTCTCTGATAAAACAGACTTTAAACCAACAAAGATCAAAAAAGACAAACAAGGGCATTACATAATGGTAAAGAGATCAATGCAACAAGAAGAGCTAACTATCCTAAATATATATGCACCCAATACAGGAGCAACAGATTTTTAAAACAAGTTCTTAGAGACCTACAAAGAGATTTAGACTCCCAAACAATAATAGTGGGAGACTTTAACACCCGACTCTCAATATTAGACAAATCAATGAGACAGAAAATTAACAAGGATATTCAGGACTTGAACTCAGCTCTGGATCAAGTGGACCTAATAGACATCTATAGAACTCTTCACCCCAAATCAACAGAATATACATGCTTCTCAGTACCACATGGCACTTATTCTAAAATCTACCACATAATTGAAGTAAAACACTCCTCAGAAAATGCAAAAGAATGAAATCGATGCTTTAACATCACAATGAAGAAAACTAGAAAAGCAAAGCAAACAAATTCAAAAGATAGCGAAATACAAGAAATAACTAAGATCAGAGCAGAACTGAAGGAGATAGAGAAACTGAAAAATCCTTCAAAAACACAATGAATCCAGGAGCTGGTTTTTTGAAAGTATTAAGAAAATAGACCACTAGCTAGACTAATAAAGAAGAAAAGAAAGAAGAGTCAAATAGATACAATAAAAATGATAAAGGAGATATCACCACTGACCCCACAGAAATACAAACCACCATCAGAGAATACTATTAACACCTCTATGCAAATAAACTAGACAATCTAGAAGAAATGTATAAATTCCCTGACACATACACCCTCCCAAGACTAAACCAGGAAGAAGGTGAATCCCTGAATAGACCAATAACAAGTTCTGAAATTGAGGCAGTAATTAATAGCCTACCAACCAATAAAAGCCCACGATCAGACAGATTCACAGGGCTAAGTTTTTATTTTTATTTTTGAAGATGGGGGTCTCTTCTTGTTGTCTATGCTGGTCTTGAACTCTTGGGTGCAAACGATTCTCCCACCTTGGCCTCCTAAAGTGCTGGGATTACAGACGTGAGCCACTGTGCCTGGACAAACCTAAAGTTTAATCACCCTTCAAAGCAACTGTTCTACTTCTACCTTCCAAAACTGGTTCTAGGTAACTTCTATCTACTCAGAATAACCTTCTCTCCACCCATGTATTATCCTTATTTTTCAAAACATGACTTCTCTTCATAAATCCTTTGGCTTAACATATACCCACAGCTCCTGCTGACATTGTATAGTGTATTTTTAAATGTGCAAAGACTTTCCACTCCAGAGTTTGTTACCTTTAACTGATTACACATCATTTATACTGTAAATTGCATCATATCAATTTCCTCCCTAAATATTTTTTAATTCTTGTTCGAATGTGATCACCTTAAAGATATTTTTATTTTTATATCCTCTTAAAAATAATTGCTAACTTATAAGTGTTTTATATTGTTTTGTCTCTACCTCCATTTCTTGAGACTCATAAAACTACTTTTTATACTATTATCTCATCACCTAATCTAGTTTTTTGCAGAGTGGGGCACTGTGTTAGTCTGTTTTCATTGATCTAAATACATACTTGAGACTGGGTAATTAATAAAGAAAAGAGATTTATTTGGCTCATGGTTCTGCAGGCTGTACATCAAGCAGAATGCTGGCATCTAGCTTTCACTCACAGCAGAAGGTGAGGGGGAGCCAGTGTGTCATATGGCAAGAAAGGGAACAAGAGAGCAAGGGAGGAAGTGCAAGATTCTTTTAAACATCCAAATCTTAAATGAACTCACAGAGTGAAAACTCACTCATAACTGCAAGGACAGCAAAAAGCAATTCATGGGAGATCCACCCATGACCCAAATATATCCTATTAGGCCCCACCTCCAACATTGGGGATCACCTTTCAACATGAGATTTGGAGTGGACAAAACATACAAACTATATCACCCTACCCTTGGCACCTCTAACATTTCATGTTCTCCTCATACTGCAAAATACAATCACACCTTCCCAATAGTCCCCAAAAGTCATAACTCATTGCAGCATCACTCAAAAGTCAGTGTCCAAAGTCTCATCAGAGACTCAAGGCGAGGCAAGCTCCTTCCAATTATGAACCTGTAAAATCAAGAACAGGTGATTTACTTCCAAGATACAATGATGGAATAGGCATTGGATAAACATACCCATTCCTAAAGGGAGGAATCCACCAAAAGAAAGGAAAACAGCCTCCAGGCAAGCCTGAAACCCATCAGGGCAGACATTGAACCTTAAAGCTCTAAAATAATCCTTGACCCCATGTCCCACATCCAGGGCACACTGGTGCAAGGGGTAGGCTCTCAAGCCCTTGGGCAGTTCTGCCCTTGTGGCTTTACAGGGCGCAGCCCACATGGCTGCTCTTATGGGTTGGAGTTAAGTGCCTACAGTTTTTTTCCCACTGAGAGTGCAAACTGCTGGTGACTGTACTGTCCTGGAGTCTGGAGGGCATTGCCCTCCTTCCAACAGCTCCACTAGGCAGTACCCTGGTAGGGACTACAGTCTCACATTTCCCTCAGCACTGCCCTGTTAGAGTATCTCTGTGGTGCTTCACCACAGCAGCAAGCTTCACGTGGGCACTGAGGCTTTCCCATACATCCTCTGCAATCTAGGTAGAAACTGTCAAGCCTCCTCCACTCATGCATTCTGTGTGCCTGCAGAGTAAACATCACATGGAAGTTGTCAAGTCTAACAGTGTGTGCTCTCTGGAGTAGCAGTCTGAGCTGCACTTAGGACTTTGAACCATGACTGAAGCTGGAGCAGCAGGGATACAGGAAGCAGTGTGCCAAGGCTGTGCAGGGCAGTGGGACCCTGTGTCTGGCCCTTGAAACCATTGTTTACTCCTAGGCCTCTGGGCCTGTGATTGGAGGGGCTACCTTGTAGATTTCTGAAATGTCTTCTTCAGCTTTTTCCCCATTATCTTGGCTCCCTTTTAGTCATGCAAATCTCTCTGGCAAGTGGCTTCTCTGCAACCCACTTATATTTCTCTCCTGAAAATGTTTTATCCCTCTTTACCACATGGCCACATTGTTAAATTTCTAAATTTTTACACTCTGCTTCCCTTTTAATTATAAAGTCCAACTTTAAGTCATTCCTTTACTCCTATATTTGATCACAGTCTGTTGGAAACAGCCATGCAACTTCTTGAATGTATTTCTGCTTAGAAATTTCTTCCACCTGGTACTATAAGTCATCAGTCTTAAGTTTAGACTTCCACAGATCCCTAGGACATTAACAAAATGAAGCCAAATTTGTTGTTAAGTCATAACAAGAATGACCTTTGCTTCAGTTCCAATAAATTCTTTGTTTCTCTCTGAGACCTCATCAACCTGGCCTTCACTGTCCACATCACTATCAGCATTTTGGTGACAAAAACTTAACAAGTCTCAAAAGAAATTCCAAACTTTGCTTCTCTTCCTGTCTTCTTCTGAGCCCTCCAAACTCTTCCAACTTCTGTCTGTTATCCAGGTCCAAAGTTGCTTCCACATTTTCAGGTATCTTTTTTTTTTTTTATTAACTTGTCTTTTTTATTTGTTTGTTTTTAAATTTTACTTTAAGTTCCAGGATACATGTGCAAAATGTGCAGGTTTGTTACGTAAGTATGCATGTGCCATGGTGGTTTACTGCAACTACCAATCAATCATCTAGGTTTTAAGCACTGCATGCATTTGCTATTTGTCCTAACGCTGTCCTGCTCTTTGTCCTAATGCTGTCCTGCTCTTTGTCCCCCAACCCAGGACAGGCCCTGGTGTGTGCTATTCCTCTCCCTGGGTCCATGTGTTCTCATTGTTCAACTCCTACTTATGAGTGAGAACATGTGGGGTTTGGTTTTTGGTTCCTGTGTTTGCTGAGAATGATGGTTTCCAGCTTCATCCATGTCTTTGCAAAGGCATGATCTCATTCTTTTTTAAGGCTGCATAATAATCCATGATGTATATGTGCCACATTTTCTTTATCAAGTCTATCATTGATGGACATTTGGGTGGGTTCCAAGTCTTTGCTAATGTAAATAGTGCTGCAATAAACCTACATGTGCATGTGTCTTTATAGTAGAATAATTTATAATCTTTGGGTATGTACCCAGTAATGGGATTGCTAGGTCTAATGGTATTTCTCGTTCTAGATCCTTGAGGAATCGCCACACTGTCTTCCACAATGGTTGAGCTAAGTTACACTCCCACCAACAGTGTAAAAGCATTCCTGCTTCTCCACAGCCTCACCAGCATCTATTGTTTCCTGACATTTTAATAATCGCCATTCTGACTGACATGAGATGATATCTCATTGCAGTTTTGATTTGCATTTCTATAATGATCAGTAATGATGAGCTTTTTTTCAAATGTTTGTTGGCCATATGAATGTCTTCTTTTGAGAAGTGTCTGTTCATATCCTTCGCCCACTTTTTGATGGGGTTTTCTGTTTTTTTTTTTTTTCTTGTAAATTTGTCTGAGTTCCTGTAGATTCTGGATACTAGACCTTTGTCAGCTGAGTAGATTGTAAAAATTTTCTCTCATTCTGTAGGTTGCCTGTTCACTCTGATGCTAGTTCCCTTTGCTGTGCAGAAGCTCTTTAGTTTAATTAGATCCCATTTGTCAACTCTGGCTTTTGTTGCAATTGCTTTTGGTGTTTTTGTCATGAAATCTTTGACCATGCCTATATCCTAAATGGTGTTGCCTAGGTTTTCTTCTAGGGTTTTTATGGTTTGGGGATTTACATTTAAGTCTTTAATCCATCTTGAGTTAATTTTTATGTAAGGTGTAAGGAAGGGGTCCAGTTTCAGTTTTCTGCATAGGGCTAGCCAGTTTTCCCAGTACCATTTATTAAATAGGGAATCCTTTACCCATTGCTTGTTTTCATCAGGTTTGTTGAAGATCAGATGGCTGTAAATATGTGGTGTTATTTCTGAGGACTCGGTTCTGTTCCATTCATCTATATATCTGTTTTGGTACCAGTACCATGCTGTTTTGGTTACTGTAGACTTGTAGTATTGTTTAAAGTCAGGTAGAGTAGTGCCTTTTTGCTTAGGTTTCTTTTTCTTTTTGCTTAGGATTGTCTTAACTATATGGCCTCTTTTTTTGGTTCCATAGGCAATTTCGAGTAGTTTTTTCTAATTCTGAGAAGAATGTCAGTGGTAGCTTGATGGGAATAACATTGAATCTATAAATTGCTTTGGGCAGTATGGCCATTTTCATGATATTAATTCTTCCTATCCATGAGCATGGAATTTTTTTTTTGCATTTGTTTGTGTCCTATCTTATTTCCGTGAGCAGTTGTTTGTAGTTCCCCTTGAAGAGGTCCTTCACATCGCTTGTAAGTTGTATTCCCAGGTGTTTTATTCTCTTTGTAACAATTGTGAATGGGAGTTCATTCGTGATTTGGCTCTCTCCTTATCTATTGTTGATGTATAGTAACACTCGTGATTTTTGCACATTGATTTTGTATCCTGAAACTTTGCTGAAGTTGCTTATCAGCTGAAGGAGTTTTTGGGCTGAGATGATGGGGTTTTCTAAATATAGAATCATGTCATTTGCAGACAAGGACACTTTGACATCCTCTCTTCCTATTTGAATATGCTTTATTTCTTTCTCTTGCCTGACTGCCCTGGCCAGAACTTCTAATACAATGTTGAATAGGAGTGGTGAGAGAGGACATCATTGTCTTGTGCTGGTTTTCAAAGGGAATGCTTCCAGATTCTGCCCATTCAGCATGATATTGGCTCTAGGTTGTCATAAATAGCTCTTATTATTTTGAGATATGTTCCATTAATATCTAGTTTACTGAGAGTTTTTGAAGTGAAGGGATGTTGAATTTTATCAAAGACATTTTCTGCATCTATTGAGATAATCATTTGTTTCTTGTCATTGGTTTTGTTTATGTGATGGATTACTTTATTGATTTTCCTATGCTGAGCCAGCCTTGCATCCCAGGGATGAAACTGACTTGATTGTGGTGGATAAGCTTTTAATAATTGCTTAGTGTAATTGTTTAATAATTGCTAAGTGTATTTTGATACAGAAAGCATCAAATTTTTAAGGGAAGAAAATAAACCATCGAAATGGTTCTTTGTAGATCAATAATTGTTTTAGCAGAGACCTATTTATAATCTGGTATATTGAAATTCAGATTATAGTGGATTTGTGGGTGAAATCATATAAGCAAAGAAGTAAGGATTCTACTTTCAAAAACTTTGGTGTTTAAAAGAACTTTTTGATCAAGAGAGACAGGCTAGAAGAAATGCCACTTTAGGATGGGAAAACTTGATTCTTTTTGTGAGTATAAAAGAAGAAATCAATGAATATACAGAGATTAAAGATATAAATGATAAGATATATATGCATAGATGAAGCAATAATGTACTGAAGACATACTTAGATACACTAGTTTACTTCAGTGGCAAAGTAAGAAATTTCAAATTAAACTACACTAAATCAGAAAAGAAAATTGTGATTTCTAATAATGAAGTACTGGGGATTTACTGATTAAAGATGCAAGGCCTAACCTGACAGGGAAGCACAAATGGCAGTTAATAAAATGACAACAAGATTTGGTTATACAATATAAATGGGAAGAGGGCCTTCGGTAGAAGCACAAGGTCAGTTCCACCCATGACTTACATTCATCCCACACATTTGAAACAACTGCACCAATTGCTAAAGTATTGAATATACCCACACTGGCTGATAAATGAATAAATTCATGATTCTTGAGTTGCCTCCTTGCTACCCAAAGTGCTTCATTTCCCCCAAGAAACACAAAATGTCCAGTATCCAGATAATAAAGACTAATTTCTGGCCAAACCTGGGAGACTCTAAGACTCAGCTTCAGTTGTAAGGTCTGTATCATTCTAACAGGACAATGCTATACAATTTTTATAGATTGTGAATATTATCCATGGTTTCATCAATGCAGGAAACAATAATTCAGGAAGAAATATGGGTCTGCATACTGAAAACTTTAACCAGCTCAACAGAGAATGTATAGAATAAAACTCAAGTGTTGAAAGTCAAGAAAATGAGCCAGATTTTGCAAAAAGCCAGGGATGAAGGGTATTGAAAGGGGTCGTTTCCTATACCCAGTCAATTTGTTTACAGTTGCTAAAGGAATCTGAGTCCTGATAGGGTTACTATTCCTTATAGCATCTGGCCAAATGAAGGCTAGGCTCGATTTCCTGTAACTTCTTAGAAAAGCCTGACCATTTTTCCTCCTTTTCAGGTACTCTGTTAGCACATATGGCCTTTCTGTGCTAGTTATAAAAAATATGTTCCTATGGGCAGACCATTCATAAATGTCACCTTCTCCAAATCCCCCATCCTCTGAGTTAACCCCTCCACATTAAAACCACTGGCTTGGTGAGCAGAGTATGGAATGGATTTCAAGCCCTATTTGTGTCTCCTTTGCCACATACAGGTTTTATTAAGGCACTCTGGGCAGGTAGTCCTAGTACACTTCCCCATATGCTCACATAGCTTGATGGTTCTTTGGCTCAGTTGATAAATTGGATGGTTATTTTGGGTCAGAGTAATCTAGCTTTTCTGAAAAGGATACACGTAAGTTGCCATAAAGTAGCTGGAATGGATTTCATAGCCTTTTCATTTCTCTTTTATTTTTCAGCTTGCCAAGTGAATCTTCATGCCCTCATTTATTCTGTTCAGTTGGAACCACTTAAATAAATATGTGGGGTTGAAACTGTAGCCTTTACACTTTGGAAGAAAAGGTCTCAAAGCTTATTTAAAAGTAAAAAAATATATATTTTCACTGTATCAGTTTTTTCTTGCAAGGCAGCTCAGAGAACATTTTCCTTAAAGCTCATATAAATGGCCTCTATACATCCTGAAGTCCATAATAACACTCAGTCTTGTGGACAGTTGTTTAGTGTATCTGCCCTTTAGACCTTAAGCTTTTTCCACAGAAGATAAGTTAACCTTTTCACATATATACAATACAAGGAAAATACATTATTTATGAGTTTGAATTGATTGAGCTTCCAGCTATCACACACTTGCATTGCAATATTTGATATATTATGATTAAAAAAATAAAAAAACTTTGATTTTATTTCTCAAGCCCATGGAGTGGATTTGAAAATGCATACTTAGATGTCTAAAACCCTGTGACAGATCCATATTTCACTTTGGGGAAAGACTCTCTGGTGGCACTCTGTTCCAATGCATCACTAGTACGATGGTGCTGTGATAATATACTACCCAGTCTCATCTGTCAGTGGAGCACTAGGGAGAGGAGAGAAGTAAGTTTAATTATTTACTATTGCAATGTATCATCACAGTGTCACCAGTTTGTGTTCAGGAACATGACCCCAGATATGAGATGCCATACTCTTATTTTCGTAAGTAGTATCCAGGAATCCAAGGTGAACAAACCTAGGCTCATTACAAGACTTTTCTAAGAGAAAATGTTATAATTGCACTGTGAAATCAAAAATTAACAAAGATGTCAATGATCACATAGAGATAATAATTTAAATTTCCTTTACAAAGCTGCTGCCTAAAAGCTGTAATCACAAACTGTAACTAATTTTATATCCTTTATGATGCAGTTCATTTTAAACCATGATACTTCTTTTAAGAAAAATATATTTTAGGGTCTGTACTTATATTTTTCTGATAAGGAGTGCACTGTTTACTGGTTATATCTATATACCAGTTAATGATGATGGAATAGATGAACACTGAGTAAATAAGAGTATTCCTTTCAAATGTTTATTTTTAGAAAACTAGTCACATTTTGTTAATTAAGACATTAATTCCACTAATATTCATTGTGACCCTATTACATGCCTGGTGCTATAGAGAGTTCCTGGGGTATGATAATACATAATCCTTTAATCCAAGAGGTATATTATCTTAGAGGGAAAAATGCATAAACCAATGTAAGGCATAATATAAGATAAGCAGCCCTTGACATTCAGAACCTGCTCTGACACTATCGCCCAGGCTTTGGTGTCACTGTGAGCCAGAATGATATTCACAGCCAGGACTTGGCATTCTTCTGTTGAACATAAATAATGTCACAGAACATGAATATCAGACAAAGTCATTCTCTGATAAAGAATAACCGAAATAAAAATAAGACTCTTCCATAATTACGTCTGAACATAGACAAACATGATCATTGTCCAAGTTACAAAATACGAAGCATACTTCTCTTCTGACTAAAATAAGTGACTCCAATTTTTTTTTACCATTTATAACTATATTTTTTCTCTAGTCAGCCCTATTCATAGATATTTATTTAGATTCCCAACCCAATCATACAAGTACTCTACTTTCTGACAATACGCAAGCAAAAGCAAAGCCCCTTTTCTTTAAATCTCCCCAAAATCACCTAAGAGAAGCTGAAACTCTATGCTAAGTCTTTCTAACACCACCTTAATAAGATACCCTACAGTTTCCTAGAGTATACCTGGGTGTAACAGATTTGAAATCCAACTTGCTTAACTGCAAGTGTATTCTTAGTGGTCTTTGGCCAGATGGTATTGACAAATGAAACATAATCAGTGATGAATTAGAAAAAAGGTGTTAGAAATAAACTCATCTGTGTGTCTGTGTGTATGTGTGTGTGTGTGTGTGTGTGTGTGTGAGAGAGAGAGAGAGAGAAAGATAATTGCACAATGTTAAAGGTTTAAAAACAGCGACATGGTTTGGATCTGTCTCTCCTGCAAATCTTGAAATGTAACCCCCAATATCAAAGGTGGGGCCTAGAAGAGTTTAGGTCATGGGGGAGGATCCTTCATGAATGGCTTGGTGCCCGCCTTGCAATAATAAGTGAGTTCTCACTGGAGTTTGCACAAGATTTGCTTGTTTAAGGGAGCATGGGACCTCCCCATAATCTCTCTCTCTTCTTTCCTCTCTCGCCATGAAACATGCCTGCTCCTCCTTTGCCTTCTGCCGTGATAGGAAGCTTCCTAAGCCCTCACCAGCAGCAGATGCTGGAACCATGCTTTTTGTGCAGCCTGCACAAATGTGAACATAAATAAACCTATTTTCTTTATAAATTACCCAGCCTCAGATATTCCTTTATAGTGATGTAAAATGGCCTAACGTAGACATTTATAAGAAGAAAAAACATTCTGCTTGCCCACTCCCATGAAATTCAGCCTATTCAATAGATTGCACATAATCTTAGTGAGAGGTGAAGCCAGTTGGACTTCCTGGGTTGGGTGGGGACTTGGAGAACTTTTCTGTCTAGCTAAAGGTTTGTAAATGCACCAATCCATACCCTGTAAAAACGCACCAATCAGCACTCTGTGTCTAGCTAAAGGTTTGTAAACACACCAATCAGCTCTTTGTAAAAACTCACCAATCAGTGCTCTGTGTCTAGCTAAAGGTTTGTAAACACACCAATCAGCACTCTGTAAAAAAAAGCAACAATCAGTGCTCTGTGTCTAGCTAAAGATTTGTAAATGCACCAATCAGCACTCTGTAAAAACGGACCAATCAGCATTCTGTAAAATGGACCAATCAGCACTCTGTAAAATGGACCAATCAGCAGGACGTAGGTGGGGCCAAATAAGGGAATAAAAGCTGGCCACCCGGGCCAGCAGCAGCAACCTGCTCCAGTAACTTTCTACTGTGTGGAAGCTTTGTTCTTTTGCTCTTCACAATAAATCTTGCTGCTGCTCACCCTTTGGGTCCACACTACCTTTATGAGCGGTAACAGTCACCGCGAGGGTCTGCAGCTTCATTCCTGAAGCCAGTGAGACCACAAACCCACTGGGAGGAACAAACAACACCGGACGTGCCACCTTTAAGAACTGCAACACTCACCGTGAGGGTCCGTGGCTTCATTCTTGAAGTCAGCGAGACCAAGAACCCACCGGAAGGAACCAATTATGGACACATTAGCACATGACTTACATATTTCTTAGAGCCGTAAACTGCAAGAAGAAATATCTTCGGGTCATCTTCAAATTCCTGAAAAACACAAACTTGTCAAAAACATTAAGAAAGTGTCACCTGACAATGCAAGTCAGCGATTGGGCACGTTGCCTGATTACATCCGAGATAGCGTGTTGTGTAATTTAAGGTCATCAAGGCTTGAAAAATCACATCGAGCAGATCTACCCATCTACATCTAGGAACAGGTTGCCTGATTACATCCGAGACAGCGTGTTGTGTAATTTAAGGACATCATGGCTTGAAAAATCACATCGAGCAGATCTACCCATCTACATCTAGGAACTGTGATGCTCACCATGGAAAACCATCCACCTGTGGCCACCCAGGACAATTACCCCAGAGTAGACAAACTTCCCAACCTCAGAGCTTCAGAAGAAAAACTTACTTGGTTTCAAGTCAGGAAACTTCATTCCTAGTATGCATTCTTAATCTTCCTATTGATCTTAATCTTCCCATTATCAATAATCCTGTATTTTTTCAGTGTTTCATATTCTCTCCTAATGTACTCTGTGTACAACAGCATTAGTGACTCGCTGGGAATTGCATCGAATCTATAGATTGTTTTGGGCAATAAGGTAATTTTAATAGTGTTGATTCTTCCCATTTATGAACACTTCCCATCCTTCAAAAAAAACTTCATCTTATTTTTTGCTGACAACCACATTTTTACACTAGCTTCCCAATGTGTCTAAAATTTAACAAGATATATCTACAACAGGAAACCAAACAAAGCAAAACTAGAATCAAATAAAATATTTCTGCATTAGAATGAATACCATTCTATAAGTCTATTAATATAGTTGCCTAAGACTTTCTTAAAATATAAATTAAAACCATAAACATTAAGCACAAGAAATACAAGCAGGCTTGTCATTGAATGAGAATTGAAATAAAAATACCATTACTACTATTATTACCTTTCATAAATTTTAACTGCATGATAAACTCTCCAATAAATGTATATTATCTCCTTCAATCTTTACAACTATCTGAGTTAGTTTTGTATTCCCATTTTAAGATGAAGAAATTGGGAAGTACATGCTACGAGTATAATTATGGTCAAATAGCTAAAATAGATGTAGTGTTTAAAAGAAAATAATATTTTAATTCCATTTTCTAGCTACTGGTTGAAAATTTTGTCCAATTGAATGGAAGAAACAACTAAAAAATACTAAAGAAAACTAAAATTATGTCCCAAATTACTCAACGCCTACCTTGGTGAGATAACTTTGACTCTCAATTTCTTCCTCTATATAATGGACAAAAATATGCAAAGAAGTCCCTCCTCTGTAAATATTCGTAATGTTACAACTATCCTAAGGAATATAAAAACTATTTGCATAGATTTTTTGAATTGTAATTTTATTTCATTTCTCAGTATTATTCTGCCTTAGTATCATTGGTATATCATAATTCAATTCATATGTTAATCTTGTAATATATATTTTTATTTTTATGGATTTAGGGGATTCAAGTGCAGTTTAGTTACATAGATATACTCCATAGTGGTGAAGTCTTGGCTTTTAGCGTACTCATGGCAGGAATAGTGTAGATTGTACTCAATGGGTAATTTTTCCTCTCTTACCTCACTCTCACTCTCCCATATTTTGGAATCTCCAGTGTCTAATATTCCACTCTGTATGTCCATGTGTACATATTCTTTGGCTTCCACTTATAAGTAAGAACACACAATATTCAACTTTCTGTTTCTGAGTTATTTCACTCAGGATAATTGTCTCCAGTTCCATACATGTTGTTGAAAAACACATGATTTTATTCCTTTTTTTAATGGCTGAGTAATACTCCATGGCACTGCAAAGCTATTTGGGCATTTTTATAGTTCAATACAAACTTAGGATTGTTTTCTCAAACTCTGTGTACAATGGCATTAGTGACTGGCTGGGAATTGCATCGAATCTGTAGATTGTTTTGGCCAATAAGGTAATTTTAATAGTGTTGATTCTTCCCATCTATGAACATGGAATGCTATTCTATTTGTTTGTTCATCTACAGTGTTTTGTATTTTCCCTTGTAGAAATCATTCAACTCTATAATTAAATGTATTTCTAGGTTTGGTTTCTTTTGGAAATGGGATTAAGGTCTAGATTTGGTTCTCAGCTTGATCGTTATTGGAGTATAGAAATGCTACTGATTTTTCTAGGTTGATTTTGTGCCTTTAAATTTTGCTGAAATCATTTATCAAGTCTATGAGACTTTTGGAGGAGTCTTTGGGGCTTTCTAGGTACAAGGTTATGTCATCAGCAAACAGAGATATTTTGACTTCCTCTTTTCCAGTTTGGATGTTTTTTAATTTTTTTTTTTTTTTTTTTTTTTTTTTGCCTGATTGCTGTAACAAAGACTCCCAGTACTTTGATGAATAGGAATGGTGAAAGTGGCCATCCTTATCTTGCTCCAGTTCTTAGGGGAATGTTTTCAACTTTTTCCCTTTTAATATGACATTGCCTATACGTTTGTCATATATGGCTTTTATTATTTTGAGGTAGATTCTTTCTATGCATAGTTTTTTGAGTTTTGTTTTTTTGTGAAGCAACGCTGAATTTTATCAGATGTTTTTTCTGCATCTATTGAGATGATTACATAGTTTGGTTTTTAATTATGTTTATGTGGTGAATCGTATTCATTGATTTGCATATGTTGGACCATCTTTGCATCCATGGAATAAAAGTCACTTGATCATAGTGTATTAATTTTTTAATATGCTGTTGTTCATTAGTATTTTGTTGAGGGTATTTGCATCTAGGTTCGTTAATGATATTGGCCTGTAGGGGTGTGTGTGTGTGTGTGTGTGTGTGTGTGAGTGTGTGTGTGTGCCTGACTTTAGTATCAGAATAATGCTGCCTTTATATAATGACTTAAGAGTATTCTTTTCTCCTTGATATTTTGAAACAGTTTCAGCAGAATTGGTACCTGTTCCTTGTACAGTTCGTATCAATAGATTTCACCACGAATCTGCCTGGTCCTGGGCTTTTTTTGGCTGGGAGACTCTATGTTACCAATTCACTTTCACTGCTCATTATTGGTCTTTTCAATATTTCTATTTCTTTCTGGTTCTATCCTGAGAGGTTGTATGCTTCCAGGAGTTTAACACTTTCCTCTGAGTTTTCTAGTTTGTGTGTGTAGAGATGCTCATAGTAGTCTTTGATGGTCTTTTGTGTTTATATGATATTAGTTGTAATGTCTCCTTTTTCATTTCTGATCAGTCTTATTTAAATCCTCTCTCTTTTTTCCTTGGTTAATCTAGCTAGTGGTCTTCAATTTTTTGTTTATCCTTTAAAAAAATCAACTTTCTGTTTCATTGATCCTTTTTTGTCTCCATTTAATTTAATTCTGCTCTGATCTTTGTTATTTTTCTTCCGCTAGCTTTGAGCTTAATTTGTCCTTTTTTCTAGTCCTTTGAGGTATGGTGTTCGTTAATTTGTGATATTTCTTTCTTTTTGATTTAGGCATTTATCACTCTAATCTTTTCTCTTAGCACTGCTTTTGCTGTACTCCAGTGATTTTTGTATGCTGTTTCTCTATTTTGATGCATTTCAGAAAAGTTTTTGATTTTCATATTAATTTTCTTGTTGTTCCAAAGATCCTTCAAGAGCAGGCTGTTTAATTTCTATGTATTTGTATAATTTTTAGTGTTTTTCTTGATGTTGACTTCTACATGTGTTTTTCTACTGTGGTCCAAGAAGATACTTGACATGATTTCAATTTTTAAAAATGTATTAAGACTTTCTTGTGGCCTAACATATGGTTTATTTTGAAGAATGTTCTGTACACTGATGAGAACAATGTATATTCTACAGTTGTTTGCTATGTTTGGTAAAAGTCTGTTAGTTCAATTTAGTCTAGAGTCCAATAAAGTCTGGTGTTACTCTGTTGATTTTCTGCCTCAATAATCTATCTCATGCTGTAAGGTGGGTGTTGACATCCCCCACAATGAAAATATGTCTATCTTCATTCTTAGATTTAGTAGTATTTGTTTCATGAATTAGGGTGTTTTGGTATTAGGTACATATGTATTTCTTGAGTTTTTACGTCTATTTATTGAATTGACCCCTTTATCATTATATAATGGCATTCTTTGTCTTTTTTACTGTTGTTGATTTAAAGTCTGTTTTTTTGTTTTTAAATCAGCATAGATAATTTGTGCTCGCTTTTGGTTTCTGTTTGCATGAAATGTATTTTTTAACCCCTTTACCTTGAGTCTATAATTACTAGTTAGGTGCATTGTTTGCAAGCAACATATGATTAGTTTTTTTAATCCATTCTGCCAATCTATATCTTGTACTTAGGGCTTATAAACTGAGCTTCTGTCTGGGTGCCTAAATCTCTAGGAAGACTTGGGAAGTTTTCCTCAATTATTCCCTCAAATAGGTTTTTCAGACTTTCTACTTGTCCTTCTTCTCCCTCAGAAATACTCATTACTCTTACATTTTGATGCTTTACATAACCCTATATTTCTCAAAGGCTTTGATCATTTTTTAAAAAGTCATTTTCTTTTTTTTTTTTCACTGGGTTAAATCAATAGACTGATCTTCAAGCTCTGAAATTCTTTCTCCTGCTTGGTTAAACCTATTTTTAGAGCTGTCAGCTATATTTTGTAATTTCTTCAGTGATTTTTCATTTTCAGAATTTCTTTTTTAAAAATATACATCTCTTTAGTAATTTTTTTGTTGATAGCCTGACTTTTTTTCTGATTTCTTTTTTTTATTTATTTTATTTTATTATTTTATTATTTTATTTTTTAATTTAAATTTTTATTATACTTTAAGTTTTAGGGTACATGTGCTAGTTTTCAACTTCTACTTGAATCTCATTGAGCTTCCTTACAATCCATATTTTGAATTCTTTATGTGGCATTTAAGAATTTTCATTTTGATAAGGCTCCATTGTTAGAGGCCAGTAAGATCCCTTACAGGTGTTGTGAACACCCTGTTTTATCAGGCTGCCAAAAAGGTTACCCTGGTTTCTCTTCATCTCTAGAAGCTGTCACTTCTTTTTGAATTTACTTTCATTTGGATGGGATTCTTTTTCCCTTCATTTAAGCTGTGAGTGCCATGCATCTTTTTGATGGTGTGTAACTTTAATTCTTGGTGCTTGCAGGAGGCCAAAGGCTCTGAGTTCCTTGGTGTTAGATAGCCTTTGTTCAGTGTCTTTCTAAAATGTTGCTAGTAGGAGTGATGTACTGGGCATATTAGGAGGATTACTATTTTCTGTAGAACTGGGATTGTGGAGATCTCAGGAATCTCATCTCATCTGAGGGTGCTCTGCGGTTCTCTCAGCAGATTTTGTATTAGGTTTTGCAGTTCAACCTCCACATCAGGAGGTGAGGCTTATATGTAAGAGCTGGCTGAGGCAGAAGCAGATGAGTATGTGCTTGATTGTTGTTTACAGTGGGGAGCTCTCCATTGTCTCAGGTGATGGGCTGGTCTGTAGTATGTCTGGTGATGACCTGTATATAATGCTCAGCCCTGTAGCTGGGGCAAAACTGGGCAGAAATGGACCCTCAAGCTCACTCTCAGATACCTCAATGATGAGTACAAGCACCAGCCCTACTGGGAGTGGCAATGAGAGCTCAGTGTGCATTGCGTCAAGGTCTTCGCAGAGAGGGGAGGGGGTCGTACCAGCTTCACATCCTTGGCAAGCAGGAATGTGATTTGCCTTCCTATCACAACCACGTCCCATGGCTCAGATTTTTAGTTTAGACAGATACTGGCATTTGTCCCCAGGCTGCATTGTAGCTGATGGTCACAAAAAACACCTGTTTTGCAGCTCTCCACTGACATGACCTTGGGTCAGAATCTCTTCTCTCAGCCTGAAACAGACAACCTTATGTCTCACCTGATCTCTGCTGTAGAAATGCTGCTGCTCCATGGAGAAATAGGGAGGGACTCCACCCTTTGTGCAAACCCAGGCCTAGTGAACACACTGCCAGTGGGGGTTCAGGTCCCCCATTAGCCATGGAATGGACATCCATAGGCACATTTATGTCTTTCCCACATGGATACAGCCATGGCTGCATCGCAGAGGTGGGTGGGTGTAGAGGAGGAATCCCCCTCTCTATGTCGGTGTGCAAGCACCTGTGCCACCTGGCTGCTGGGGACAAACCATACTTCTCCACAGAGCCCAGTACAGCACCTGTGTCTCCACTGAAAGGGTCACAGTCACCTTCTTTTCACAGGCAGGGGCCTCTGAGGCACAGGAGAGCACACACTTCCATTTTCTTTGTCCCAAGGGTGCTGCTTTGGTGGCTGCAGTCTTCCTTCCCCTAGGAGTAGCCTGTTCCAAGAGTCAGACCACCAGGAATCCCACAGCTGCCTTGGGTCCTGCTGGCTCATCGTGACTACTGCAGTTGAAACATGTGCCGGAGAATATTCACGGAAGATCCAGTGATGAGGAGACACATGACTGAGATTCCCTGGTCAGGAAAGAGGTTTAAAACGAGTGCAAATCAAGTATCATGCCCACCCCAACAGCTTGTGTGTAGAAGGAAGAAGAGTGACACTGTGTGACCAGGCAGCCTGGTATACCCTAAAGATGTTACCAAATTACCACCTTCACCAGCACTTGGACTCACAAGGGCAAAGCAACTATCCAACATTTCAGAACCAGCAGTCTGCCACAGGAATGAGGGGAGCCAAAAACACCCCCACCTACCCTTTTCATGGGACTTCAATTTCACTGGGGTTCAATCTCTGCTTAACTCTTGCTCCTTTTTTTGTGCCTCAGCTTCTTTCTGTGAGTTCTCTGACATGCTCAAGCATTATCCCCTCAATATTACATTTAAGTTACAATTATTCACTGGTAAATTATGTCCTTTTTCAGGAGAACTGGCATACAATGTCTCTGGTCAACCATCTTGAAAAACACTTTCCTGTAATAACTATTTTAAAAGTACAGCACAAGTAGATATGTATGATCAATTGTCTATTCACAATTATTCTTTATAAATACTTGTACCAGTAAACTTCATATTCAATTACAGCTATTCTTCTTTTTCTTTAAAAAATGGACACAAATATTTACTAGATTTAAAAAGCAGTGGCCAGACAGTATTCTTTTTCTTAGAAAACTCATTTGATTTCATTATATTTGCATGATACACTTTCTCTATAAAATATGTATGTTTATTTATTTCTAAATAATTGTATTTCAGGAACCAATTCATCAAAATAAGCAATCCTCTATAAGTACCTACCTTGTGAAGAAAAGGTAGAAACTATCATATTTTAATCTTCCACTCTGAAAGTAGTTTGTAATATTTTGATTGCCCCTTTTCAAGTGCGTATAATTATTATCATTATGATAAGAATATTTGTGGAGAATATATACATTCAGAAGTAAATAATTTGAATTAACTTATTCAATTAGGGGAAATTGATTATTCAAAGAAAAGAAAGTTTCATCATCTGAAATTACAAAATTAGAATTCTCAAGAACAGTATACATACGCAGAGATCAAGTTAGTACATTTCAAAATAACTGTGAGGATAAAAATGATAATAATGATGATGGTGATGAAAACAAGAAAGGGCTGTTGATTATTTTCCTCAAAATTGTTTCATAAACCATTTCTTCTGCTATGAGACAGAATGGCAAAATTTTTCAACTTGAGGACTGTCAGCATATTTAAAAATGCTCCTGTGACTCTTGATTCACTCTAAGATTGTTGAATTTGTGGTGTTCAATTCGTAATTTAATAAACACCAAAAAACATGTTCTGTACCACGTTGTTCAACTGAAGATTGCTAATTTTTATGACTAATATTTCTGTATTAACAATCATATGTTTGTAAAGTTAAAGCCAAATGACCTAGTGCTTTTTGCAAACTAAGACTTTCAGTAATTTAAATAATATAAAAAATCAGGGGAGCTGGGTTGTCACAGAGTACACTCTGGTGTAGGCAGCAGAATTCAAAGCAAGAGATAGTATTACAGCCCATTTTCAACAGATATCTCCATATATTTGAATCACCTATTTGCACATTATTTCCTGAAATATTCTCTCCAGAAGTTTTAATAAATATGCCAGGAGTATTTTTTCTATTCTAACAATTATTGGACTACATGTTTATTCAATTCAGAATTCATTAAACTGCAGGGTTAATCTTATATTTAAGAGAGTAAGATGGCATTATAATAAATGACACACCTTTAAAGTGACAAATGTTCATTAGTTGAGTGTTAGATAAATATGAGGTCTGATTATAATAGGAAAACAAAGTGTTAATATTTTCAGGTACATATTGTATAACATAAATTGTAAATCAGTGAACTCTACATAAGTAGTATTGAAGTAAAAGAGGAAAAAACATTAATTATAGAACAAAACCTGGCACATTATATTTCTAATTTAAAAACAAAATCGGTGATTTATTTCCAGCTCAGTAATATAAGCAATCCATTACACTCAATTAAGATTGTTAATTAGATAGAATTTTACTGCTTTGGTTATTTTGTTTGTGATTAATTTGTAAATTAATCTCTAACTTATAATTGTTTAAGCACATAAGCAAAAGGAAAGTAAACATAGTTCTTTATTTGCACAAATAAAATAACACAAATAAAATGGAGGCATAAACTCACTTTATTTGAAACAATTCATCTATGATTTATATTTGAGAATGTTTCTTAATATGAGTATTATAATAAGAATATTTAAAGTATCATGTCTTGCAGTTTACAAAATACTATATATATGCTTTATTAGCCTCTCAAAATCAACTTGTAGGAGATTCTTCTTTTATGTGTGTGCTTTGACTGTAATTACTATGACCTTGAGCTGGACCGATTTCCCCAGTTCACCAACTGGTAATATGAAAATTATATCTGTTTCCCTACATGTACAGGTTTATTTTGCCAGAAAAAATGATTTAAAATGCTATTAAACAGGGACAAACACTACATTCAAGAAGAAAGCTTGTGGCAAATGGGAAATACCAAGACTTACACACAGGTCCATTTTACAGACTCCATAAGTTATCAAATTGGAAACATTATAAATGAAAAGGTAAAATTAAAAGGGAAAATAGCCAATCTTTCCCTCATTTTGTTTTATAGTATTTTGTTTTATAGTACTACCCTTGTGAAATTCCAGAAGCAGTATTGCTTTTTGTCAGCTAATTGATAGGAGAGATGTATAAATAAGAAAAGCATTCCTGGAAGATTTACTCAGTTTAAATATTATTAAACTGATTCTGGTTATTAAGGGGGAAGGAAGAGAAAGCACAGCACTCAGAGAAGTTTGTCCTCCTCTGGTTTTCATTGAAGGTAGTGACTTCTCTCACCATTTCAAAATAGAACTGTCTGAAATTTTGAATTCTAAATTATATGACCTTTAAGTATGTAAGAATATAAGTATGACACTTAACTAAAATTAATTCATTTTTTGAAGAAAACATTTATTTTTTATATTGTGATTGAGATTCCATATATTCTCAAAGTCTTTTTTACTAAAACTCATTTAACTCCATTGATTCATGAGTGAATATGTACTTTTTCCAACAAACAGCCTTGAGAATTTCTCCCTTTTAAAAAAAAAACATATTTTTTATGTTGCAAACAAATCCATGTCAGTAATTGCTTCACTCTAAATGCTCTTAACAGGCCTCAGTTATAAAATAACAAAAATATATCATGTATCTTTACAATTAGGTATATACACTTTACCCTTATGAGTTGCTATACAAATGAAATATATACATACACACACACACACACACACACACTTTTATAGTTGCTGATCGAATGATATGATTATCTCTTATGCCCTCTGGCATAGTTACAATGACAATTACTTCTCTGAAAATCTCTTTTTTCCAAGAATTCTCTCCCATTGAATTCTGTCACAGATTAATGTGAGAATGGGTAAATATTCTTTATGTGATACTGAGGATAATTCATGAATGCTCTCAAGAAAGTGTATCATTTTAGCTTTACCATAAATTGTGGACAGGTAATATTGATACCCTGTTTGTGGTAGGCATAATGACAGTTAATTTATGGACGTATTTGTTATGGATAAACAGAAAGAAAAAGTTTTAGAATGACTTCATACTTGAGGAGAGATTTCTATGTCCAAAAGAGGACAACAAATAAAAAGCTGAATAAGCTTAAAAAAAATTGTAAGAACAGAATCTGTGTAGAAATATATCACTAGACTTTGACAAAGGATACATTGACCAGATGTGTGCTAGAGATATAGGTTATCTTATATGTATGCCTATATTATTAAATATATACTATTATGTAACTTCCCATAGGATCAGGACTAATTCCTATATTTAAAAAACGAAACAAAACTTTTTAATACTACTCATGCAAAGTTATTATAAAGAGAATGGGAATAAAAAAAAACTTCCCAAAAAGAAATGTTTTACCACTTTAATCTTTTCTCATAAATTCTTCCACCATTTAAGGTGAAATCAATACCAATTTTACCACAAATCTTCCACATTATTAAAAAAATACCAACGCTTTTCAACTGAGTTTATGAAGTCAGTATTGTTTGACTAAAATATTAAGAGTAAAAAGGGAAGAAAACTAATTGTCTTGACCATAGAAGGAACATATCAAAACAAAAATTTTAGCAACTCAAATACAAAGATATTTTTAAAAACATAATGCATTATAATCAAATTGGTTGATTCTAGTTTAGCAAATGATTTATTCTTTGAAATTCACTCACTGCAATTCAGTACATGAACAGAAACAAAAACAATATTTTTTACACAAGCTGAAAAATAGTTAATGAAATGTGACATCCCAGGGCATAATAACCTGCTGGAATTGATACTTTTTCATAGAGGAAGCCCCTGAATGCAATAATCATCTTGGAAGAATTCGCAGTTATTCATTTTCTAGCCCCCCATTTCTTTAGAGATGAGTTTTTCTGCCTTTCTTATGTTTATTATGTATTTTTCTAAGCTTATTTTTTCTCCATCTTTTTACTACCCCAAATAAGAAGACAGTATTTTTCCAAACTCTCCTACTTTAAAGCCAAAGATTCCATACCCTTGAGATGAAGGGGGGTATTACATATAATAATGGGGATATAAGTAATCGAAAATAGGGTAAGAAATGAGGATATATATTTATCCCCATATATAATACGAACATATAAACATACAGAATGTAAATATATATATATCAGAATATATATATTTGATGCATTAGAAGAAAAAGGACATAAAGATAAATTAATAGGTAAGAGATGTTTTTAAATAACAATAATAATATGCTTCTGAATTAAGATTCATTGCAATTCAAAGCAATTCCAACTCAACCTTTCCTTGGTCTCTAGGTATTTCATCTCAGTATCTAGAATAAGGGCTATGGTATAATGAGTAAGTTGAGACCTACAGCATTACAAGGAGATTGAATATGAAGAGGTAGTCATTGTGTAAACTTAAAATTAGTAGAGGAACTGCAGAAAGACTGGGAAGAATAGACACAGAAATGGAATCTATCATTGCTATATTAGTATTACATCTTGTCATGCTATATGTCATAGCAATCTAAAAATAGAAAGCAGGCTAATGATTCAAGTTCAGAGAGGAATGAGGAAAAGTTGTCTTTGGAGGAAAAACCTGAATGAATCTAGAAATCTAGTGATCAATAGATTTTTATAGTTTCTGAAGGTCTCAGTTTGAAGCAAGGAATTGAGTACAGGTTATTTGGATTTGTTTCTAAAGAACAAGAGTGAAGAAGCGTGGGATGTGAAATACAATGGAGAGAAAGCCAATATCAGGGTATTTTATAAAAGGCACTGATTTAGAATTAAGCAATATTACTCCAGGACTTCAGAGAAGCTTACAGAAAGCCTGCCAGAAATTGTCTGTGGAACAGGTTAGAAGTCGAGTTATTAACTGAAGATTCTTACTGTTTAAATTGTTAGTTGCTCTGATGGGAGTTAACTCTCCCTTATTTCCATGATGTGCTTTTACATGAGCTGATCATTTTTAAGACTTTAGAGAAAGTGTAGGGTCCAAAAAGTAGAAATGCAAACACATTATGTTTAGGTAGGACTTTGTCAATGGAAGTAAGAACTGTCTACCACTTTTGGCCTGAAATCATAGACAGACTCAGAGAATGTTTTTTCAGCCACCAAAAGCACCTGCCAGGATTAAACTAGAGATTCCTTCTAGTTCAAATGCAAAAGAATGTGGAGGTGGGAGAAATTAAGTTCCAATAATTAGTTCATTTATTATTCAAATTAAACAGCATTATTGCTAAAAATAGGATGCAGTGATGAACAAGTTCCTATACTTACATAGTTCATAGTGTTATGATAAAAGATAAAAGGGAACATATAGGTCGGGGTACATAGCCATGCATTGTCAGGAATTGATATGGGGACTTGAAAGTCTACATGGGGCAGTAAATTCTAAGTTGAAACTTGAAGAATAAGTTGTAATCACATTGCAGGTGTTTTGAAAGAAATTGTTCCAGGCAGAGAGAAATTCTTCATATTCTTACACAGTCATTCATCTTTCTGCCTCTGTATATTTTAACTGCTCTGAATTGTATGGGAATCAATTTAAGATAGACCCTAGCATGTGTTAACTGACCAGTAAATGGTAACTTTTACTTTTAACATCGTCACTATCTTTATTACCAACACTGGGTGTATTTTTAAGCAGACTAATACTAAGATTACAAAATTCCTCTGACAATGAGATAACACAAGATAGAGATAATATTTAACACTATTTTTATAGAAAGGCAGCTAGTAAAACCGGCCTGAACAGTGCAATGAAAAGCATTGTGAGATTTAGAAATTAGTATGGAAATAATAAAATATTTAAAATGCACTATCAAAGAATGCCTCTAAGTCTGGAATTCAGTATGAGAAAGAACAGGGTTCCTGAGTGACTCTCCCACTTTCCTGAAATGTGATTTCTAGTAATAATTACATCTCTACATGTTTCAAGTTATTTAACTACAAAATGAGTATAATTATAGTTTATTAACTCAGTGTTTGTTGCATAATTATTCCTGAATAATAATATTTATTGTGATTATCTTTTCTTGATAATGATCAAATAAGATAATGTAATCAAACTATAATAGTAAAAAAGATTTCCAAGGATGGCATTTGTCCCTACGATTAAACAGTAATAGAACTACATTCTACTGGTCATTAGATTACCTCCTTTCTCCAAATTTTATTTGAAAATAAAATTATCATTACTTGTAGTTGTACATATGCTAGATATTAATAAGATTTAACTGAAATTAATATGTGTTACTAATATGTGGTAATTCACAAAATAGCAGAAGCAGAAACATTCAGTTGGACTTGACATAGACAGATGCTATGCCAGTGTTTATTATTTCAGGACATTTCCAGTGGTCCAGAATTAAGATTAGTCACCTATGCTGAATCACACTAAGAATGACCCACCCAGGTTAAAGGTGACATACATTGTGTTCCTTGGTACTAAGCTACCTGATTGAAATCAGGCAGGTGGATCAATGGGAAAGATCATTTGGGGCTAATTATACTGTCAGTATACACATGTTTGATAAAGAAGAGTAAATAATGTGTTTTTCAGGTGACAGAGTAGGAAAGGAGAGAATATAAGTAAGGCATTTCTTTTTGATCTTGCTTTGATATAAAGGAGAACAAAGTTCAAGATGGCTGACTAGAAGCAGCTAGTGTGCAACACTCTTGCAGAGAGAAAACAAAGTGGAGAGTAAATAGTAATTCTTCAAGTGGTTTGTCTAAGAGACCACATTGGGATTCACCCAATGTGAATCCCAATTCAATGGACAGTGTATATGAGTCCTGAGGGGGCTGGACCTGGGTCGGATTAGCTACTGTCGGGTTAGCTACTTTGCTGCTGTCTGTTGACAGTAGCAAAGCCAGGCAGCAGCCACCTACCCGTAACCAGCGTGGAGCCTGGTGAAACTCCTGACAACAGGGAGAGGGTGAGTGAGTCAGAGTCCCCCAAGTGGATCCCCACAGGTCTGGGATTCCTGAGCAGCCAGGTGCCAGCTGCCATAGCTCTGATAGAGGCCACAATTACGGTGCTGAGGAGCAGACAGACTGCTGTGCTTCTCTTTGCCAGGAAGCTCGTCTTGGGTGTCCAGCGCAGTGACCCCACTCCTGCTTGAACTCTGCCAGTGGGTACAGCTTGACATTTCTTAGGAAACCTCCCAGATGGTAGTGTGAATCCCTGCTCTGAGCCAAGCAAGGCTAGCCAGCTTTGGCTTCTAGCACCACAATGACCCTCCCCCTGCCTGAACTGTGCTGGCAGGCACAGCCCTCCATTGCCCCAGGGAACGCCCAGGCTGCAGACTGTGACTGCCAACCCCCCCACAGCCCCACTGCTCCCAACCAGTAAAGGCTCCATGGCTTGCGCTTCAAGCACAATGACCCCACCCCACCTGAACACTACAGTGGGTCATGTGTCTGTGTTTCCACGGAACAAAACTCTCAGGGGTAACACAATGCTTGGCATTTTTGCATGCCCTCAACAGTAAAGCTGGGCATCATTTGAGTGAAAGAGAAGTGTGAGTGTGCCAGGCACCCCACAGCCAACAATCTCCACTGTGCCAGCTCAGGGATCCCACCTTCTCCAATGAAAGGCTTACAGCACAACCATCCTGCCCTTGCCTGAACATTTCACCTGCATCCCAGGGCCCTTCTGAAAACCCAGCCCCCACAAGACTATGATAAATAGGATCCCACTGCCTAAGTGTTCTCCCAGCCCCTGCCTGAAAGGTTGGCTGGTGACCCAGGGAACAGTCCACCCCTCCTAACTTCACAACAGCTAACACCTGAACTCTGTGCTAACCCGACCCGAGTCCAGCCCCCTCAGGACTCATACACACTGTCCAGCAGGCCATTTAGAAGCCTGGGAACTGGAGAACAACCTACTCTGTTAGCACCTGTCCTGTTCCCTCAGGGTCTGAGGTTGGGCCAACCCACTCAGCTGACACCATGACAACCAACACTCACTGGCAAGCTCACACGAGTGCAAAGATGGAGCCCTCCTTCCCTTTACAAGAAGTGGTGATCCTGCCACATTGAAGAACAGGCAAGCTTTAAAGGTATCTATATCAGGTTGAGTGATGAGGTTATGCCATGAAACCACTCCCATAAAGAGTCACAAAACGGGCATTCCCTGTTGGTTTCAACCATATTATAGCCCAGAGATAGACTCTGGTATGCATCTGAACTAGGAGTCAAGGGACCTAGAACAGGGGTGCCATAGGGAGACAGATTTCATTCCTGCCTTTCTAGGACAGGGAGCTGCGGCAGCCTCCTCAGCGCACTTCACCAGGAATTTCACCCAGCCACCCTCATCATGGCAGGTGCCTACACTCACCATTGGGATATTCATGGGCAAGTGAGGGGCTCCAGCTCTGCCTAGCTGTGTCCTGCCATCTCAACAGTACAGGATATTTAACACCCCACTCTTCAGCCCTTCACCTGAAACTACAGAAATTACCTCACAGTAAACAATGATCAAGTTCATACATACCTGCTTATGCAGCAGTTGGCTCTTATTGCAAATATCACCTACTGGCCTATAGGTTGGACCACACAGCCCAATACAAAACCTGCTGCCAGAAGTGCAGAGGACTACAGAAGCAAAGCCAAAATACCCTACCCAATGCAACACTCTCCAGATGAGAAAGAAGCAGCGTAAGAGTTCTGCCACTATAAAAAATAAGAATGTGTGACAACCGAAGCCTCACTCTAACTCTCTGGCAATGATGCCAAGCCAAAATGTAGGTATAGAGATAAAAGATGGATAATTCAAAGCATGGATCACAGAACTCAATGAGCTCCAAGATAAGGTTGAAAATTAAGACAAAGAAACCTGTAAAGCAATCCAAGAAATAAAGGAAAAGGTAAACATTTTAAAAAGAAATCAATCAGAGCTACTGGAACTGAAAAACTCACTTGCAGAATTTCAAAATACAACTAAAAGCTTTGTCAATAGACTAGACCAAGGAGAAAACAAATTTCAGAGCTAGATGGCCAGTCTGTTGAACTAAGCCATTCAAACAAAAATTTTAAAAGAGAATTACAAAAATGAACAAATCTGCGAGAAATATGGGATTATGTAAAGCAATCAAACCTATTAATTATTAGCATTCTTGAAGGAGAAGGAAAAATGTAAACAATCTGGAAAACATATTTGAAGGAATAGTTCAAGAAAATTTTCCTAATCTTCCTAGAAAGGTAGACATTCAGATATAAGAAATCCAGAAACACCTGCAAGATACAACACAAAATGAACATCGCCAAGCCATATAGTCTCTAGACTGTTTAAGGTCAAGGCTAAAGAAAAAATCTTAAAAGCTCAGATCACTTACAAAGGGAACTCCCTAGGGCTAACAGTGTACTCCTCAGAAGAAACCCTTCAATCCAGAAGAGACTGTGGGCCTATGTTTAGCATTCTCAGATAAGAAGCTCCAACCAAGAATTGTATACCCCACCAAACTAAGCTTCATAGGGAAAGGAAAAATAAAAACTTCTTCACACAAAGAATTGTGAAGGAAATTTATTACCACTAGATGAGGCATACAAGAGACCCTTAAGGGAATTATAAACATGGAGATGAAAGAAGAATACCGGCCGGGCGCGGTGGCTCACGCCTGTAATCCCAGCACTTTGGGAGGCCGAGGCGGGCGGATCACGAGGTCAGGAGATCGAGACCATCCTGGCTAACACAGTGAAACCCCGTCTCTACTAAAAATACAAAAAAAAATTAGCCGGGCGTGATGGCGGACGCCTGTAGTCCCAGCTACTCGGGAGGCTGAGGCAGGAGAATGGCGTGAACCCGGGAGGCGGAGCTTGCAGTGAGCCGAGATCGCGCCACTGCACTCCAGCCTGGGCGACAGAGCGAGACTCCGTCTCAAAAAAAAAAAAAAAAAAAAAAAAAGAAAGAAGAATACCACAAAACCACGGCCAAGTACATCACCCACAGACCCTTTAAAGCAACTACACAATAGGAACTACAAAACAACCAGCTAACAACTTCATGATAGAACAGAACCTCACACATCAATATTAACATTGAATGTAAATGATCTTAACACCCCACTTAACAGGCACAGAGTGGCAAATTGGGTAAAAAACAACAATAACTGTAGTCTGCTGTCTTCAAGAGACCCATCTCTCATGTAATAACACCCACAGACTCACAGTAAAGGATTAGAGAGAGATCCGTCATGCAAACAGAAAAAAAGAAAGCTGGGATCACTATTCTTATATCAGATAAAATAGACTTTAAATCAACAACATTAGACAAGGACAAGAACAGCAGTACATGATAGTAAATGGTTCGATCCAACAAAATGACTTAACTATCCTAAATATTATGTGCCTAACATCGAAGCACCAAGATTCATAAAGTGTGTACTTCTAGACCTACAAAAAGACTTAGACAGACATACAATAAGAGTGAGGGACTTCAACACCCCACTGGCAATGACAGCCACATTATTGAGGCAGAAAACTAACAAAGAAATCCTAAACTTAAATTTGGCACTTGACCAATTGGACCTAATAGATTCTTACAGGACTCTCCATCCATCGACCACAGAATATATGTTTTTCTCATCTGCAAATGGAACGTATGTAAGTTCAACCACATGTTTGGCCATAAAGCAAGTCCAAATAAATTTAAAACAATCAAAATCATACTAACCATAGTCTCAGCACAGATTGGAAGAAAAATAGAAATCGATACCAAGAAACTCCCTGAAAACCACACAATTACATGGAAATTAACAAACTTGCTCTGTAATGATTTTGGGGTAAACAATAAAATTAAGGCAGAAATTTAAATAATCTTTGAAATAAATGAAAATAGAGACACAACACAATAAAATATCTGGGATACAGCTAAATCAGTGTTAAAAGTTTATAATGCTAAACATCTAAATTAAGACATTATAAAGACCTTAATTTAACAATATAATATTGCACCTAGAGTAATTAGAAAAAAGCAAGAACAAACTAACCCCAAAGCTAGCTGTATTAGTCTGTTTTCATGCTGCTGATAAAGACATACCTGAGACTGGGAAGAAAAAGAGATTTAACGGACTCACAATTTCACATCGCTTGGGAGGCCTCAAAATCATGGAAGAAGGCAAGGAGGAGCAATTCACATTTTAAATGGATAGCAGTAGGCAGAAAGAAAGCTTGTATAGGGAAACGCCTTCTTATAAGTGGTTACCAGGTCTCATGAAAGTTATTCACTATCACGAGAACAGCATGGGAAAGACCTGCCCCCATGATTCAATTACCTCCCACCAGATCCCTCCCACAACACATGGGAATTCAAGACAAGATTTGGGTGGGGACACACCCAAACCGTATCACTAGCAGAAGCAAAGAAATAACAAAAGTCGGAGAAGAACTGAATGATATTAAGACCCAAAAATCCATACAGAGGATCAACAAAATCAAAAGCTGGTTCTTTGAAGGAAACAAGAGGATTGATAGGCCACATCTAGATTAACAAATAAAAAAAGAGAGAAGATCCAAAGGAGCACAATCAGAAATGACAAAGGTGACATTGCAACCAATCTAAAGGAAATACAAAAGATTCTCAGAGACTATTATGAACATCTCTATGTACACAAACTAGAAAATCTAGAGAAAATTGGTAAATTCCTGGAAACACACCACCTGCAAAGACTGAGTCAGGAAGAAATAAAAACCCTGAACTGACCAATATTGAGTTCTGAAATTGAATCCAAAAAAAAAAAAAAAAACTACCAAAAAAAGAGTCTGGGACCAGAAGGATTCACAGCTGAATTTTACCAGATATATAAAGAAGATCTGGTACCAAGCCTACTGAAACTATTCCAAAAAACAGAGGTGGAAGAAGCCCTCTCTAACTCATTATACAAAGCAAGCATCACTCTGATACCAAAATCTGGCAAAGGTTTCACCACATAAACAGTACTAAAAACAAAATCCATATAATCATCTCGATAGATGAAGAAAAGGCCCTTGATAAAATCCAGCATTCCTTCCAGATAAAAAGCCTTAGCAAAGTAGGCAGCAAAGGAACATACCTCAAAATAACAAAGCCATCTATTTCAAACCCACAGTCAACATTATACAAAATGGGCATCAACTGGAAACTTTCCCCTTAAGAACTGGAGCAAGACAATGATGCCTACTCTCACCACTCCTATTCAACATTATACTGGAAGTCCTAGTCGGAGAGCATAGGCAAGAGAAATAAATAAAAGGCACTTAAATAGGAAAAGAAGTTTAATTATGTCATTTTACTGATTTTCTAGGTATGATTCTATTCCTAGAAAAGCCTAAAGTCTCTGTCAAAAGGCCCTACTTGCTACTTTTACCGTTAGAAAATGTATGCTTTATCTTTTCTACCTGTGAATGCCTTTTTTATTTTTGGAAAGCCAAGTTAAAATTATCTTATTTGTACAAGTTACTCTGACTCTCACAGTAAAAACATAGACACAAATACTGCTTCCTCAACAATTAATCTTCAAACATAACACATATATTTGCATAACCACATTGGTTCACTTTTGTTTGAATCCCCCTTTGGATTTAGCGTTATAGATATACTCTATTTCATTTTAGTAGAAACAGCTTTACAATCTAAAATGCAACTTTGCACAAAGCAGGCACTCAAGAAATATATATTTGCCTTGAAAGTTGACCGTTTATTATGAGCTACTGATTCGTATTATTCACCATCTATTTCGTTGAAAATTATTTAGAGTCTTTACTCAGAGATAACTTCAAATATAACTGTACAGTGTTCTATCATACCTGGCTTAAAGAGGTTAGCAGGTCCTCTGTATTGTAAGCAGAATACTAATTATGTCCAATAAAGTTCTTACTATAAGAAGGATTACAGAGATTTTGAGAATTAAAATCCACAAGGACTTTTAATCATCAATATACTAAATATTATAAACTATACATTTAAATTTTAGATGATGAAAGTAAATAAATTTTTAAATGTTTACAAGACAATGGATCTACATAACCTCTTGCTAATTAAATGGGTTGTGAAAAAAACTTTTTTTGTTTGATTTTGCATCTCTAATATTAACCTTACTGTCAATAGGAGCTTCTCTTATAGAAAAGAGTCCTGCTTGCTGCTATAAAGACATATGCACACGTATGTTTATTGTGGCACTATTCACAATAGCAAAGACTTGGAACCAACCCAAATGTCCATCAATGATAGACTGGACTAAGAAAATGTGGCACATATACACCATGGAATACTATGCATCCATAAAAAAGGATGAGTTCATGTCCTTTGTAGGGACATGGATGAAGCTGGAAACCATCATTCTCAGCAAACTATCACAAGGACAAAAAACCAAACACTGCATGTTCTCACTCATAGGTGGGAATTGAACAATGAGAACACTTGGACACAGGAAGGAGAACATCACACACTGGGGTCTGTCATGGGGTGGGGGGAGGGGGGAGGGATAGCATTAGGAGAAATACCTAATGTAAATCACGAGTTAATAGGTTCAGCACACCAACATGGCACATGTATACATATGTAACAAATCTGCACGTTGTGCACATGTACCCTAGAACTTATAGTATAATAAAAAAAAGAAAAGAAAAGAGCCCTGCTAATTATATGTCAGTTAAGTCAATACAGTGGAGCTCTGAATAAAAATGATATGTGAAAAAAATCATATGTGTTCATATTTTGCACTAAAATACATTATTTAAATAGAACTTTCAAATTAAGAAAAAGAAAGAATAAAATTACCAAAACTGTTTTATATGTTGCAGGGATTTTCAATTTCAATATTTTGATACTTTAAGACATTAAATTGTCTAGTTTATTTTTGAAATGTCAAAAGGAATGTATTATCTACAGTAAATTATCAAAATTTACAGATATTGTGCCTTTTAATAAACAAGAGTAACTACCATTACTTAAAAACATAACTTTATTTGGTTTTCTAAAAAGATTTGTATTCTTTAAAAAGAAGAATTAAACACAGCCCTCAATACATCATAACAAAAAGAACACGGAAAAATACAGAGGTATTATTTTTCTTGCGACTCAATTACTTTCAAGAGATTATGCCTGCCAAAATATATTGCAAGATAATTATTGAGCAAATACTATATAGATAAAATCACTTTGCTTTTCATATAGAGCATATTAGTCTGTTTTCACACTGCTATAAAGAAATACCTGAAACTGGGTAATTTATAAAGGAAAGAGATTTAATTGATTCACAGTACAAAATGTCTGGGAAAGCCTCAGGAAACTTACAATCATGGCAGAAGCAGAAGCAGGCATGTCTTACATGGTAGCAGGTAAGGGAGAGTCTGTATATCATTGCAGGAAAACTACCATTTACAAAACCATCAGATCTTGTGAGAATGCACTCACTATCATGAGAACAGCATGGGGGAAACCACCCTCATGATCCAATCACCTCCCTCCCTTGACACGTGGGGATTACATGTCCTTCCCTCCACACATGGGGATTACAATTCAAGATAAGATTTGGGTGGGGACAAAGAGCCAAACCATATCAAGAGAATACTACAAAAGTAAAAAATATGTTATTTTATTTGGAATTGCTTGGAGTTTGTTGAAAAGATAGCAAAATTGGAAAAGAAAAAAATTAGAAAGTCATAAATTAGTAAATAATCAGCTACGTATAGTGTGCAGAGTGCATTTGTATAGACTTGAAGACAGAGAAAGTATTACACCATAGCCATGTGGACTAACCTGCTTAATGCCCACCTATGGTAAAAAATAAAAAAAATTAAAAAAGAATAAAAGTAGGTAAAGGTAACATAAACTTTGTTACTTTATTTACCCAAATTCTGATGTGCCTGTCTCTGGGTGAGCAGAAGATAATAAACCTGCTAAAATATGTGGTGAGAATTTACAACACAGCAGTAGTTAGAAGGTTGTAAGAATCAGAAGTGTTGTACTTAAATCCCTAGAACAACTGTATAATCTAAGTATCATCATCTTTATTTGACCAATAGGAAACCAAATATCACAAGGTTTAAATAATAATTCCAGTTCCAGTCAATGCTTTTACATGGTAGGTATCATATTAACCCAAGGTTTTTCATTTGTTTGTTTGTTTTTGTTTTTGTTTTTTCCTCCAAGGCCTATGTTGTTATCACTGCAGCTTATTGCTTCTTATTATACCATAAAATGAACTTTAAGGGATTGGTGGAGAGAAAGTTGGGACTTATAACATCAGAGATGGTTTTAGCTAGTAACACAAGTTTGAATGTAGCATTTTTAGTATGTATCTTATTAAATATAATATCTCCAAGAATCTCATGAAATGGCAGACTGACTGTAGTAATATAATACATATTTTCTAAGTGAATAAATGAATGGGTAATGTAAGCAGAATTATGAATATGGGAGTAAAAAATAGAAAATGTTATATATATAAATTTCAATAGAACAATAGGTTATTGATCATAAGCAGTATGTACTATGTTACACAAAACATATTTTATTTAGAAAACATTTAGAACTTTAAGGAGAGGATGCAAAAGAAATTTCAATATGGCATCAATTTTCAAAGTGCCAATAATTTTTATGTCTGCACTTGAAATTGATTTAGCTGAGACCATTATCTTCATGCAACCACCAAAACATGTTGTAGCATAACTAGGCAGATGATTTGGCTGTCTTAGTGACCAATTGTAGTCTTTAAAACCTTTTGCTAAGGGCAAATTAATTGTGCCACAATTTATTTCAATTATTTAGAGCAGTGGAATGGCAAGAATATTGGCTTTTTCCAAAATAGGACTAAACAACTAGAACCCATCGAGTAGGGCTTTGTTCTATGAGAAACATAATTTACAATGTTCAAACACCTAAGCACATGAACTTTGAAAATAAGCATGAATCATAGGAAGTATAAATATTTATCGAGGCCAAAGAGTATTCAAACTTTAGCAGTATCATTTCATTATACTAAATCAGGGCTGAGTCTTAAACTTTATAACCCCCAATACATCAAAATACAAAAGCTCAAACAAGTTAGTTTCTTTCTTTCTCATGTAATAAGATGAGGAGAGAAGGCTCCTAAACATTTCCACATCATGAGGTCTTTAAGAGATTTCTTCTGTCTAAGCCCCTTTCTCTGAGAAGCTAGTCCTCAACTGCATAAGGTCAGGAATTATGACAACTCTCTGCCCTGGCTATAGAACATATCCCTTGGATTGAATATCTGGACTTTGGAACTGGTTTATTATACCTGTCTCTTAACTATGGCTATTGCCACTTCACCAAGCCACTGGGAAAGATATCAATGAAGGGAATTCTGGCACCCTTGAAAAAAAAAACAAACAGCAATAGATGTCATATATCCATTACGAATGAAGTCAGGAGACTCTGCTATTGAAATGGGTTTCTGGGTGCCATGGAGATGATTGGATTCTGGAGTGGTAGCAACACTTAGCCACAAGAGACAAGGTAAGTGTCATCATCATAGTAGGTAAAAGCATCAAATAAATAATCCTATAATTTGACCCACAAAAATCTTTAGAGGCATCTAGTTGTTCATGACATTGTTTAGGACTTAAGTAGATGGGAAGCATGCTAATATCTCATTTAATATTATTAACAGAAAAGGACTTTCAGCCTGGTATTGTTTCTCCTGATCTTGAATGCACACTTGGAGCAGAATCCTAACATTGGCAAAAAAAAAATCTGTGCATTCTGGACTAAAATTGAAGAAAAAGTCAAAGGTGGGCCTTAGATTGTTTCCTAAATATTAAAATTATAAACCAAAAGATATACCACATCCCTGTGGAATCAGTGAGATTAGGTCTACTACCAAAGATTTGGAAAATGTAGATTAAAGGAGTCTTAATGCATACCATTTCACTTGTTTAATTTAGGCAGAAGTTAGGTGATACTTGGAAAATGACGAAGAGTGGTGACATTAATTGCAGATGCATTTCAAGATGTGCTTCATTTATGTGATCTAATCAAAACTTGGTTTTCAGCTATAATTTTGGCATTTTTTTCTCTATTTCAAACAGAGAATACCACAAAATGTCTATACACTAGGGAGACAACCGAAGTTCTAATTTGAGGGCCATGTAATAATCCTTTGGGATATCCCTCATAATTTACTGCTGCAGTTTTCAAAGTGGGCTATATCAACCCCTGAGGATCCCTGAGACCCTTTCTTGGTGTCTTAAAGATTAAAACTATTTTAAAAATAATATGAAGATGCTTATCACCTTTTTACTCCGTTGACATTTTCACTCATAGTGTAAAACAATATTAGGTAAACCACCACAGCCTTAGCAAAAATCAGGACAGTCACACCAATCTGTACTAGCAGTAAATGTTCACTAATAGTATTTGTCAGACTATTCAGTTTTACTTAAGAAAGCCATTAGTCAAGTGATAAAGCATTTCACTTTTATTAAATGATAACCCTCAGATACATGTAGTTTAATATTCTTATGAAAAAATTGGAGGTATTATGCAGAAAGCATTTCTGTGGCACTCTGAAGTCTGATTATTGCCTTCAGGAGAGATATGCAATTGTAGTGACTTAAACTAGTCCATTTTTTAAAATAGGATACCTTTTTTACTTTAAAGAATGCGTGGGTATATACCCAAAGGATTATAAAATATTCTACTATAAAGACACATGCACACATATGTTTATTCCAGTACTATTCACAATAGCAAAGACTTGGAACCAACCCAAATGCCCATCAATGATAGACTAGATAAAGAAAATGTGGCACATATACACCAAGAAATACTATGCAGCCATAAAATAGGATGAGTTCATGTCCTTTGCAGGGACATGGATGAAGCTGGATCCCATAATTCTCAGCAAACTAACACAGGAGCAGAAAACCAAACACTGCATGTTCTCAATCGTAGGTGGGAGTTTATCAAAGAGAACACATGGACACAGGGAGGGGGACATTCACACACTGGGGCCTGTCGGGGGGTGGGGAGCTAGGGAGGGATAGCATTAGGAGAAATACCTAATGTAGATAATGGGTTGATGGGTGCAGCAAACCACCATGGCATGTGTATACCTATGTAACAAAGCTGCACTTTCTGCACATGTATCCTAGAACTTAAGGTATAATAATAAAATATATATATATTTTTTCAGTGATTCCTGCCCCATATCGACTTATATATTGTATATACTCAATACTTTAAGAGTTTAAAATGATTCAGCTTTTATTTTGATGAAGAAAACACTACTAGAAATAGGTAAAACTTTCTCATTGTATAGATGAAGGAGCTGATGCTCAGAAAAGTAAAGTAAAATGATTTACTTAATAAGACCCAGTTAGCCCCATAAGTAGATTTCAGGATTAGAATCTGTAATGGGACCAGATTTTTAAAAAAAATTTTAAGGGGATAATTTAGTGGTTGGTCACCATTTGCAGTATCAATGAATAAAAGAGGGAAGAAAAAAAGCAAGTGACTAAACTGATTCCTATATGAATCACTGCACCCCAGTAAATTGGCATCCACTTTCTAGTGTCCGTAAGTCAAAGGGTTAGCTTAAACAAGCTTGCAGAGTTAGAATGGAAACAAAAAAATTGTAATAATTGAGGAAATGCAATGTTTCATCTAAAGCTCTGTTCCAACCTGGGTTAATGAAGTGAGTGGTAGAAAATATGACAGGTATTCAGAAGGAGGAAAAGTCACTGAGTTACTGCAATTGGGAACAAGTTACTGGAGCTTCTTCTTGAAAAATGAAAGCTACAAAATGTATTGGATTTGGCGATGGGAAAAAAACTTTAGGTAGTGTAATACAAATAAAGAATAATGAAAGGTGTGAAGATATATAGTAGTTTGGGGTTCTAATTGCAATGAACTGGATTTTTGTGTCCCACCAAAATTTATATGTTAAACTCCTAACTTCCAATGTTATAGTAGAGGATACTTTGGGGAGGTAATTAGGTCTTGAGGATGAAGCCCTCATGAATGAGATTAGTGCCCTTATGAAAGAGAGCTCTCTTATTCTTATTCCATAATATGAGGATACAGAAGAAAACAGCAGTCTGCACCCTGGAAGAGGGATCTTATCAGAACACAACCATATTGGCACCCTGATATCTGTCAGAAATAAGTTTTTGTTCTTTACAAGCCACTCAGTCTATGGTACTTTGTTAGAGTAGCCCCAAGATAAATAAGACCTTATTATTTTCCAGTAAAAATTCTACATAGGTTTGAGGTAAGAGCAAAATGTAGGATAAACTATATTGAGAGGATCTTGAAATCTGAAATGAGCTTCAGAAGGATTCAGGAGTTGACAGATGAAAAATAAAGCATATGTATTCAGTCTCCAGCAAAAGAGTGAATTTAATATGAACACAATTGCTGATAAAAAGCCTCTGTCAATATCTTAAGTTTGTGCTTTCATGTATAAAATTGGATGATGTTTGAAATATTTGTTGGGAACCTAAAATACACCAAGTTTAGTAAGTGAGATGTTTTCACATGAAGTACCTGCTTTATTCTGTAACAATGATATGTATCAGAAAAATTTTGAATAAACACACAAACAAAACAAATAATTTAAAATATAACTCGCAATGACACGAATCTATTTAAGTCTGGAACTGAAACTAGTATTCATATTACTCTATCTTTCCAAATATTGAATTTCTGTGAATTTTGTCAATCAGTTTTCAACAAATATGCTAAAGTAATTTAGTGGAAAGATGATAATCTTCACATTGAATTATGCTGGAACATTTTTATATCCATATGGATGAACTAATGTTCAGCAATTACCTCATTCAGTGTGACGGATTAACTTGAAATGAATTATAGGCCTAAATCTATAAGAGAAAACAATAAAATGCTACAGAAAAGTAAAAGAAGGATTCTTTTGGACTGTGCACTAGGTTATAGATAGAGGAAAAGAAAGCACAAAATGTAAAATGAAAAATAATAAATAGTTACCTCCAAAAATTAAAAAGTACTATTGCTTTATGAAAGACACAGATACAAAAAAATTAAGGCGATGTATACAGAGAAAATACTTTCTATCTCTCTCTTTTTATTTGTGTGTACTTACATTCAGAGTATAAGAGCTCTTACAATTCATTTAATAAAAAGACATAAAACACATTAATAGTAGAAAATTGACAACAGTTTCAAAGATATTTCCCAAAGAAGATATGTGAATGGCCATTAAATATATGAGAAGATGCTCAACATTATTCATCAGTATCGGGAAATAACAAATTAAAACCACAATGTAAAACCACTTAGCATCCATTCAAATGTCTAAAGTTAAAAGGAAATGCAAATGTTGATGGAATGTGAGATACTGGTGGTTGGAGACATTCTAAATGGTATTAGCCTCTATGAGATGGGTAAACAAGCACTTTCCCTATATTGCTGTAATTGTACTCCAAGTATTTACCTAGGATAAATGAGAATATATATCCACACAAATATTTTGAAGTCCCCAGTTGCTTTTTTTTCTGGCATCATGGAGTTACAACCTATGCACACAAAGCTTACTATTAGCTTAGAGTGCATGCATGGATTAGAAATTCAAAAAAAATTCAAGGTGACTCCTATTCTGATGTTTAGAATATTTTAGTGCATATTACCTTATCTCCAGGTGTGACCTAATTCCAGCCCCATCAGCCTCACTGAATTTATACGTGTGTGTGTACACACACACACATATATATAAAATTCATACATAAAAAAATATATTTTATATACAAAAAATATGTATTTTTTATTTTTTTGCTTTTCATTTCATTAATTTTTGTTCTTGACAGAGCAGGAGCATTGCCGTCTTGGACAAGCACCACAATTTTAAAGTTCTCCTTGATCAAAAACTGCCTAAATCCAAACCAAAGGGCATCAGCCTAATGGTTAATGTCAACATGACCATAAACCACAAATGACATCTCTGAACAGAAACATTCCAACCCTAAGATAAACCTCTCCTTGACCATAAACATGCCAGCCCCAAGATAATCTCCCCTCTGGCCAAAGAGATGTCAGCCCCAAGATAACCTCCCTTCCTACCAGAAACATCCCAACCTGGCAAAAAACTTCTCCTCCACACAGAAACATTCCAAGCCTGTGATAAGCTCTCTCTTCCTGAACCCTTAAATAATCTTAGTCTGTAAGAGGGAGTGCTCCTGACTGAAATCAGCCAGAAGCCCTGCTCAGGTTTATTCTCCAAAGTAAACCTGTCTTTGACTGTTGAGTCACTTTTTGTGTTTCTTTCCTCTTTATGTAACTCTTACAGTTCTTACTTACATTAATTCATTTATTTACTTTTATTTTTAAAATTTTTAAACAGAAAACAAAATTTATACAACTTATTGTGTACAGTATGTTGTTTTGAAGTATGCATATATTGTGGAATGGCTAAATCAACTCAATAACATATTCGTTATTTCACATACTTACTTTTTGGAGTGAGAACACTTAAAATCTACTCTCGGCAATTTTCAAGTATACTGTCGATGAAAAGACTCAAACTCTGTAAAATATTAAAGAACTTTATTCTGAGCCAATTAGCAGTGACCATGACCTGTGACACATCCCTCAGGAGGTCCTGAAAACATGTGCCCAAGGTGGTTGGGGTGCAGCTTGGTTTTATACATTTTAGAGAGACATGAGACATCAACCAAATACATTTACCATACATCGGTTTGTTCCTGAAAGGCAGAACAACTTGAAGCAGGGGCTTCCAGGCTATAGGTAAATTTTCACATTTTCTGTTTCACAGTTGAGTTTTGACTAAGGACCTGGGATCAACAGAAAGGAAATGTTCAGGTTAAGATAGAAGATTATGGAGACAAGGTTCTTTTGAAGCCTCATAGTGGCTGCCCTTAGAAAAAATAGATGGCAAATGTTTCCTATTCAGACCCTTTATAAGGTGCTAGACTCTCAATCTATTTAGAATTGAAGGGGCCTGGAAGGAAAGGTCTAGCTATATTAATAGGGATTCTTTACAGATGTGAATTTCCCCCTACAAAGGTCAGCTTGCAGGACCATTTCAAAATGTGATGTTATTGGGGTAAAATATTTAGATTTTCTTCCTTGTCTCATAATGTTATGCCAGAGTCAGGCTGGAAAGTTAAGTCATGGTATATAGGGTTAAATAAAACCCATCTGATGAAAACTTATGGTTTGTAGGGCATGACTTCTCAGACTCCTTAGACAGGAATTTGGGCAAGATAAAAAATCAGAATTTAGTCCTCAATACAAAAAATAGTGACTATGGTCACTATATTGTACAATGGATCTCTTGAACTTATTTTTTCTGTCTAACTGAAACTTTGCATTCTTTGACCAACATCTCCCCAATCTTTACCTGCTGCCAGCTCCTGGTATTCACCATACTACTCTCTGCTTCTATTAGTTCAAGTCTTTTATATTCTACACATAAGTGAGATCATGTGGTATTTGTATTTATGTGTCTGGTTTATTTCCTTAACATAATGTCCTCCAGGTTCATCCGTGTTGTTGCAAATAACATGATTTTATTTTTTATGTCTAAATGATATTGCATTGCATATATACATCATGTTTTCTCTATCCATTCTTCAATGGACACCTAAGTTAATTCCATATCTTGGCTATTGTGAATAATGCTTCAATAAATATAGGAGTGAGACAGAGTAGGGATAGGACTCACACCCCCCCGCCCTGCTATTGCAAGCTCGTGGAGAGGAGAGCCCTGTGGGGGTCCTCAACCAGACCATCTAGATCTTGCACTACAAATCCTGCTCAAGCCGTCATACCTACTGATTGCAAGACCTTGAGGAAGCTAAAATAAACAACTCTCACTATAAATCTTACTCAAGGGAGACAATCTTATCTCCCAAATGCATACAAGATCAGAAGAATGATCAATCCTTCACTTGAACTTCATTATAATACTCAAATCATATTTGAGGGTGGAGGTTTAACATGCTGATCAGAAATGTGTCACATTTAAACCTATGTAACCAAACTGTGCAGTTACCAGAAGTTCCCCACCTCTACTTTCTTAAAAGTTACTCCCTTTCCTCTTTAGTCCCTTAAAAATTACTCTCCTGACTATCTCTCGGAGCCAGCCAGAAAATTCTCCTTTGTGCTACCTGCCCTCATGCCCAGGTGTAAGGTCCAATAAAGCCCTGTCTAGGAAAACTCTTTTGATCTCATGTCAATTTCTATTGCATTGAGATCCCAAGAACCTGTGGTCAGCAATAAGATTACAAATATCTCTTTGACATACTGATTTCATTTCTTTTGATTATATAGACAGAAGTATGATCCTTCTATCATATAGTTGCTCTATTTTTGATATTTTGAGGAACCCACTGTTTCCTATAATGGCTGTAATAGCTTATATTCTCATCAAGAATGTACAAGTGATCGCTTTTCTACACATCCTTGCCAACCTTTGTTATCATTCATCTATTTGATAATAACCATTCTAACAAGTGGGATGTGATATGTGGTTTAAATTTTCATTTTCCTGATGATTAGTGAACAGCAGTTTTTCATATACTCCCAGGTCATTTGTATGTCTTATTTTGAGAAATGCTTATTCAAATTCTTGGTCAATTTTTTAATTGTTTGTTTTCTTGCTATTGAGTTGCTTAAGTTCCTTATATATTTTGGATTTTAATTTCTTATCAGATTACGGTTTGCAATTATTTTCTTTTTCCACAGGTTGTCTTTTTCTACAGACCTATATACCAACAGAATTGTTTCCTTTACTGTGCAAGATTTTTAGTTTGATATAAACCTATTTGTCTACCTTCTCTTTGTTGCTTGTATTTTGAGGTTGTTGGGGTTCAGAATTCAATTCTCCCAAATATGGCACTTTGACATACTGAACTAAAAATACTTCAAAGTCTTTCTGACATCCCCCATCTTTTCTCCCATGGAAGTTAAAATTCCTTTATCTGTCTAAGATCCGTATGTACCAAAAAGAAAAATTGTTTTATCTTCTTGGGGGGGGAGGGGAAGAAGACAAAAATGTGACCCTCACACCTAAACAGACTCTTTTACAAATATAATGAATATCTCCAAGGATAATTTAAACTCCAAAGAAAACTATTAACAGTTGATGTCTGTTTTCAGAGCCATGGATCCATTCATTCTCCATAGTAACCATTTATTGCCCCTCAATAAAATTCCTCTTCTACCTCCTCCCATAACATGTTTTTAAGGATCCAAGCCCCCATTCTTTCTGTAACCTCAAAATGAAATATACATTTCTATAACTCATTAAAAAGATGGTTCCTGTATGTACACATTAACTAAATTTATATCCCTTTTCTCCTATTAATCAATTTCCCTCATATCAGTAATTTTCAATAAACCTTTAGGGGTCCAAGAACCTTGGCTCTCACAAGGTCATATTCAAAATATCAATTGCCCAGACCAATATCATGAAGTTTTTCTCCTAGTTTTCTTTTAGTAGATTTACAGTGTTAGATCATATTTAACCCCTATCATATTCCACTAACAATTTTCACAGAAATTGGTAAAAGTAATTCCAAAATTTATATAGAATCACAAAAAGACTTGAATAACCATAGCAATCTGAAGCAAAAGGGACAAAGCTGAAGACATCACACTACCTGATTTCAGAGTATACTACAAAGCTATTGTAGTCAAAACAACATGGTATTTGTATACAACCAGACATGCAGGCTAATAGAACAGAATCCCAGATAGAACAGAACAGAATAGAGATAGAATAGATAGAAATAGAAATAGAAGAGAATAGAAATCTCAGAAATTATTTTTTCCACGGGGAAAGGGCAGTCTCTTCAATAAATCATGTTGCTAAAAATGGATATTCCCATTCAGAAGAATAACATTGGACCTTATCTCACACTGTATACTAAACAACTCCAAATGGATTAAAGACTTAACCATAAACCTCATGGAATTTAATTTCTCTTCTTAACCCAGACAGACCACTGTGCTCTTCTTGGTATCCCTCTCCTTTTGTTATTATCCTGATGTGGCTCTAGGAAGCTCCCTGGAATGGTCATAAAACTCGTACCATGTGTTTCTCTTTGCTTAAAAACCATAGTCCTATGCTTCCTACAGTCTAATGCTTTATGATAATTGTTTTATGTATTTTTCCCAGTACCCTAGCTGTTCAGTCAATAAACAAATACTAAATAAAGAAAACTTTGAATATTGTTTTTAAAAATGTGGGCCAATAATCATATCCATCTTTCTCCTTCATTATACATGGAATGGAGAGAATTAAAGTGACTAGCTTGTTACCTATTCACTATCTTTACTGGGAGGATGACTTGAGGAAAGAAAAAGAGTAGGAGCTCTTCCAATCCTCTTGCCAAATGGTCCTCTAGGTAAACATACTAATGATATTTCTTAGCAGGAAGAACATTTATCTATAAAATTCTCCTATCACTATATCCCTGGCAAAGGATTACTTACAGTAAATAAACTAAGAATCCATGGATCTATGAGGCATTTCTCCCTGAAGAATGTCAAGTAAGCTATACAAGTCTCTGGGGCTGAAAAAATTGAGATGCTTCAGAGCCTAAATGTATCACTTGGCCTGTGAGGTAATAACCCTATAGCCTCACTTACAGATTTATCTTTTATTCTTGACCAGCAAGCACATGTCAAACGCAGGGAAAAAAAGGAACTAGGGAGTCCTCTCAATGGTTCAGCTCTCTCTCTGCTTCATCTGAGCAGAAAGTTGTCTTAATCATTGAAATAATTATTAAGAATTTATTTCTGATTTGTGTCAATTTAATTTGAAAATGCAAAATAATCCCCTTTTCTAAACTCAGTTTATAACATAAAAAAGTTTCCATTTGTTTGTATGAATTTTTATTTAACTCATTCCTCCCAGACTTTTTACAATATATTGCTGAATGGAGACAGTTACAACGTTCTAGTAAACTGGATAATGGAGGTCATAGAGAATGTTGAATGATTGAATGCAGTGTTTTTACCCAAGTTGAACAACCAGATTATGTCAACGGGTCCTATGCCAGTGCTCTGTGTTCTTTTAGCAGACAAATAAATATTCCTCCCCTCTACATTTCTCTTCAATAAAATCTCATTGAGAAAATAAAATAATTTTTAAAAGATGTATTGACAACCAAGCATTTTTTGTGTTAAATGTGTATATGCACACACACTTTTAAAATTTCAATCCCTTTACTCTCATGAGTAAAAGACAAATGTAAAGGAAAACATGTTTTAAGGAATAAGGTAGAAGGATAGGTAATGTCAAAGTGAGATCTGTAACTGAGACTTGTTGACTTAGTCAATGCTACGTATTTATTGAAGTACTGATTGAACTGGAGTTTCAGATGTTTTTCAAACATTTGGAAAAATATCACTACACTCAAGTGGCTTATATAAAACCCACTGAAGCACACCTATATAAAAACAGAGTTCAAAATACTGCTTTTGTAAGGTCACCTGTGCCTGGAATATTATTTATTTTACAACAGCCTTCACACAAACATATTAGAAATATGAACTGTGATTATTTAAAAGACAACAATATATATAAGCAATTTTTAAAAAACCTATTTAGTGGACTCTAAGAAGAATGATTCGGTAGGATTATGTAGTGAAGTGGTGTATTTGTGGTAAGCTTTGGATTTACACAAATTGTGAATCAAATTTGAGTTCCTACACTTATTAACTGTTATTCTTTTTTGCATCTTGGTTTTTTTCACTTTCAAATGGGAAAATAATCTATATGCTAGGAATCAACATCAGTTTAGTTAATACCCTTTCAAATGTGAGAAGAAGCCATTTAGAAAAGAATGATAGAAAAAAACAGAATCTTTCAGCAATTGATAGTAGATAATTTTTAAAAATCACTAATTCCAGGTAAACTTTTTCTTTCAACAAACTCTAAAGCTTAGAGAAATAAGTATCAGAGCTCACCTAAGCTGGAATAAATACAGACAGAGCACAGTACAGAAATCTACACCCTAACAGATCAAATGAATAAAATCCCTTTCTATATGAGTTAGGAAACATAAGAAAAAGACAGATGTAAAAATATTTGACTTTGATTCTATGTTAGAAGTGTTCATTCAATTTACAACAACTTCAGATTCTTCTTCTCCATCATTTTACTATATTTTTTTTCCAAAGGGAAAAATGCCACCAGCTGTTATAATATTAATTAATTGCTTGTTGATTATCTTTTCATTTTCTAAAATATATAGTTGACCGTTGAACAACACAAGCCTTAGGGGCTCCCATTCCACACGTAGTCAAAAATATGCATGTGACTTTTGACTCCCTAAAAGCTTAACTAATAATAACCTGCAAGAGACCAGAATCCTCACTAATAACATAAAAAATCAATTATCATATATTTTGTATGTTATATGTATTATACATTATAGTCTTATAATAAAGTAAGCTAGAGAAAATAAAATATTGGCCAGGTGAGGTGGCTCACACCTGGAATCCCAGCACTTTGGGAGGCCAAGGCGAGCTAATCACGAGGTCAGGAGTTCGAGAGCCGCCAACATGGTGAAAACCTGTCTCTGCTAAAAATACAAAAACTAGCTGGGAGTGGTGGCGGGCACCTGTAATCCCAGCTACTCAGGAGGCTGAGGCAGGAGAATCACTTGAACCCAGGAGGCAGAGGTTGCAGTGAGCCGAGCTCATGCCACTGAACTCCAGCCCGGTCAACAATGCAAGACTCCATCTCAAAATAAATACATACATAAATAAAATATTATTAATTTCTGGCTTCTCTATTCTGTTCCATTGGTCTATGTGTCTGCTTTTCTACCAGTACCATGCTGTTTTGGGTGCAGTAGTCGTGTAGTATTTTGTGAAGTTAGATAACGTGATACTTCTGGCTTTCTGCTTTCTGTTTAGGATTGCTTTGGCTATTTAGGCTCTTTTTTGGTTCCATACGAATTTTAGAAATTTTTTTTCTAATTTTGTGGAGAATGACACTGGCAGTTTGATAGGAATGGCATTGAATCTCTAAATTGCTTTGGGAAGTATGGCTATTTGACTGATGTTAATTCTTCCAATCCATGAGCATGGGTATTTTTCCATTCATTTGCATCATCTCATTTCTTTCAGTAGTATTTTGTAATTCTCATTGTAGACATCTTTAACATTTTTGGTTATCTATATTCTTAGGTATTTATTCCTTTTGTGACTATTGTAAACGGGGTTGCATTCTTCATGGCTCCTAGCTTGAACATTATTGGTGTATATAAATGTTACTGATTTGTGTAGATTGATTTTGCAGCACTATTCACAGTGGCAGAGGCATGGAATCAATACAGGTGCCCATCAGCAGTGAATTGGATAAAGAAAATGTAGTATATATACACCATGAAATACTACACAGCCATAAAAAATAATAAAATCATGTTCTTTGTAGCAACATGTATAAAGCTAGAAACCATTAGCCTAAGCAAACTAATTCAGAGACAGAAAACCAAATACTGCATGTTCTCACTTATAAGTGGAAGCTAAATATTGAGTACACATGGTCATAAAAATGGGAACAGTAGACACTAGGGAATACAAGAAGTGGGAGAGGGGAGTAAGAGTTGAAAAAACTACCTACTGATTATTATGCTTACTATCTGGGTGATGGATTCATTTGTACTCCAAACTTCAGCATCATGCAATATACCTTTGTGGCAAACCTGCACATGTATGCACTGATTCTAAAAGTTGAAAAAAAAGAGTTAATAATGAGTTTAAAAAGAAAATGGTATTAAGAAAATAATGAGGAAGAGAAAGTGTATTTACTATTATTAAGTGGAAATGGGCCATGATAATGGTCTTTATCCTCATCATCTTCACATTGAGTCTGAGGAGGATGGGGAAGAGGAGGGTTTGGTCTTAGTGTCTCAGGACTGGAAGAGGCAAAAGAAAATCTGTGTATGAGGAATAAGTGGACCCACTCCCTTCAAATCTGCTTTAAGGGTCACCTGTAAGTTCAGGAGGTCTAGAACTTTGTTCATCGTTGTATCCCCTAAAAACCTCGTTGTGGCATAAGAGACACTGAACAGGTATTAGTTAAATAAATGTACACATGAAGCTATAACTTCATTATACCTTCCCTTCATTAAGGAGGGTTACAAGAAATTTAGGAAGCAAGAGTTCAAACTTAAGTTACCAGACTTTCAGCCCATGCCTTTCAACTACATTTTTGTATGGGACAGATGAATCTAGAAAATATTTTACTGGGAGCATGTAAATGACACTATTAAGTACAGGCGAATGTGACAATAAATCATTAAAGTGTGACAAGAAATATGGAAGGCAAAACTGCATAAATATTGGGGCTTTGGTGCTGATACTAGTAAAGCGGTTAGCAGACATAGCAAATCAATTTGCTTTTGCTTGTCAACTTTCATAGACTGCTTCAGTAAAATTAAACTAAAAACTGTCTGAGACTTGGCCAGGCGCAGTGGCTCACGCCTGTAATCCCAGCAATTTGGGAGGCTGAGGCGGGCGGATCACGAGGTCAGGAGATGGAGACCATCCTGGCTAACACCGTGAAACCTGGTCTCTACTAAAAATACAAAAAATTAGCCGGCGTGGTGGCGGGCGCCTGCAGTCCCAGCTACTAGGGAGGCTGAGGCAGGAGAATGGCGCGAACCCGGGAGGTGGAGCTTGCAGTGAGCCAAGATCGCGGCACTGCACTCCAGCCTGGACGACAGAGCGAGACTCCGTCTCAAAAAAAAAAAAAAAAAAAAAAAAAAGGTCTGAGACTTAAGAAAAGGTATTCTGATAAAGTTGTGCTTCCGTTCCAGGTAGGACAGGTCCTGCAACATCTCCCTCCATTTAGGTTGTCAGATATTTATTACCAGAGTTGTCTTGATAGAGCTGTATGAAGGTTAGACAGAAGCCTGAATGGGTGATGTGAGATTTATGTTCTCTCCTACACACAGAAGGAGATGAGAAACAAAACCATCACTTCAGTTAACTCTCTTGATAACCTGTATGAAGGGATGATAACCTTAAAACAGCTGTTGTGCTACCATTTTGTTTCATCCAAAAATTAATTTTTTCATATTATATTCTGGATTTTGGAATAAAAAATTTGGCCACTATGTAAATATTATAAAAGATATTTAAAAGGAATTAGTTTTGTTAGGAATAAAATACACATGATGTAAATTAAATCCATGTACATATTTTCAGATTAAAAAATATTTTTATGCAGTGTACTTATTTAATTAATGCTTAATTTGGGACATATGTTTATAAATAATCAAATAATGGTTTTACTATATCATTTATAGTTAAAATTAAACTAAACTTTAATTATTTGGAATCACAATATTATAGAGTAGAACAAATTTTAGAGGTATTATGAGTTACCCTATAAACTTTAACTATAATAAGAAAACATTTCATAACAATAAATTTGAATTTTAAGGACTTTTTGGCTTGGACTAAGGGCTAACCATTTCCTGGCTCTTTTCTAATACTTTTGTGACCATACTACCTAATTCAGAGTAAGATACCTCTTTCACTACAAAGTATTTTAAACTCTACTTGTAGATGTCAGCATTATTGTTTATCACTATATGAATTTGTTTTGTTTCTTTACTCTTAAAGTATAAGTAGTATTGTATGAGTAACTTGCCAATTAAACTCTATCATTTACAGTTTTGTTCAACTGCAGTCACAGAAGTTCAATGATTAAAATTCTAAGATATCTTTTACAATATAACCCTTAACTTACATACATGACTGAGTATATTCATGCAAACACACACACACACACATTCAATTCTATAATTTATAATTATATAAATCCCCTTAATCCTGTTAATCATCACTTTAAATTTTATGCTTGTGGACACACCTAGGTCCAGAACAGTAATCTAATTTGCCCACTGTTACTGACATAACCAGAACCAGAACTGAAAAACTTCTGGAAATTGCCATTTGAAAGGCAATGGGGTACTTTCCTAAGGATTCTTTATTTTCTCCAGTTACATTAATCACATTTCTAACCACAACCAAATGTAACCTTGCTTATGCTAACATACACACACACACACACACACACACCTGAAACAAAAATTCACAAAACAATATCTATACTAATTATGCATAGTCCATTCTTATAACTGTTTTATTTTCATCTCAATTTCATTCTAGTGTATCCTTTCATTAAAAAAACTCCTTACACTTATTCCAAATGCTACCAATTTAATGTATTTTGAATTGCATGTCATAAGACCTTTTGTGAGTTGTAAATTAAATTTAGTGAATGCTATAGTCTGGGCCGGGCATGGTGACTCACACCTGTAATCCTAGTACTTTGGGAGGCCAAGGCTAGCGGATCACTTGAGGCCAGGAGTTTGAGCATGGCCAACATTGCGAAAACCCATCTGTACTAAAAATACAAATATTAGCAGGGCATGGTGGCGCATGCCTGTAATCCTAGCTACTCGGGAGGCTGAGGCACGAGAATCACTTGAGGCAGGGACACGGAGGTTGCAGTGAGTAGAGATAGCGCCAGCATGGGTGACAGAGGGAAACTCTGTCTCAAAAACAAATTAATTAATTAATTAATTAATTTAATGAGTGCTATAGTCTGAATGTGTCCCTCAAAATATCTGTGTTGGAAATTTAATCTCCAGTGCAACAGTGTTGGGAGCTGAGGCACAGCCCTCATGAATGGATTGATGATGCTATTAAAAGGGCTTGCAGATGTGAGTTTGCTGTCTTCTGCTCTTCTGCCATATGAAGACAAGGCATTCCTCCCCTCCAGAAGATGTAGCCCTTACCAGACAACTGAAACTGCTGGCATTTTAATCTTGGACTTCTCAGCCCTCAGAGCTGTGAGAAATACATTTCCATATTTTGTAAATTACCCAGTCTGTTGTATTCTGTTATAACAGCACAAACGAACTAAGACTGTGAGTCCAGATAGCATTTTTAAAAATCATGAACTATAATAAAATAAAAAAATCAAAATAAAACATGGCATACAGCACATGAGACAGCTATATATAGTACCATGAAAGGTTTGCAGTTTGGTATCATAAATACATCTAGACAGAAATAAAATGTATTTGTTCCTTTGAGTTGTGGCCCCCCCTCCAAAAAAGGATAAAATCCACCACACTAAAAGTTAATGGTAGACACATTGAGAGCTACTTCACTAAATATTTATTTAGTATTATTATTTTTTAATTATTACTTTTAAATACAAGTTAATATGCTTTATATGTTCCAAATAACTAATGTGAATTTTTTCCAAGCATAATAGTCATTGACCAATCACATAACATATAGTCATCAAAATTCTCTCATTATTTTTCCATCTAATTTATCACTGGTTATTAATTTGAAACTTTAACAAAACATAGTGTGGCAAGGTAAGACCTAGCAATATTCGTTTTTCTTTAACAATCAATACTACACATAATCTATAAATACAGGTTGAATTATGTATTAAATATTTTATTATAATATAATATACTTCAGACAAATCCTAGAGAGACATATGACAACTGAAAAACTTTTTTCTTAAACTAATTTAATACCGATTGACCCAATAATTAATTTAGACTGGCAGCTCCATCTATACTAACCTATAAAAATAAATAACAAGCTATCAATGTAGAAGACGTCTAGTAAAATATTCTTGAAAGATACACATTAATAACATTAATCACAATCCTATCGAATGTTGACATTTTAATAAAACTAAATGTAAAAAATTCAATCTGCCCAAGGTGGTAGATTCAACTAAAAAGTACATTACAAAGGCCTTTGTGATGATACAATGGTGGGACGAAAATAACCAGGGATAAGGAAAGCTATTGACATAATTGACATTAACATGAAATAAAATTGTAATGGGAAAAAGCATTTGAAGTACTCAGAGCTAAATGTATTTGATTTCATTTCATTATAATAATACAAATCCAGTTTTTATCTAAATGTTTTTACTTAAACATAACGCTTCGGATTAATTTCAAAAGATACGTAATTACCACTTGCTCACATAAATTCAAGTGAATCCATTCTGAACTAATAAAAAGAATTTAAGAAATAATCCTGTTTTTGACATAACTAACATCCAAATCTTAGCTACTGGCAGAGCTCAAAATTCATGTATATTTATATCCTGAGAATGTTTAGTAATAAACATAGCAAGATATAAACTGCTGGCCTACAATTTAACTTTTAAAAACTTGGCTACACAAAATTCTCTAATATGATTTATCTGTTTGGTAACTAGATGGTGTTTCTGGTATAAAACTACCTGAACATTTCAGCTGGACAGTACAATTCAAATTGACCAATTTTCATGTTCATCATAATCATCACTCTTTATTAGTGGATATGTGGATTGCACTTAAAGTTTCACAATATACTTTGTTGATACCAACAGCAAAATGTTGATGCCAGCAAGACAGAAACTAAAACCTTCATAGTTACATGTGAGATAATTTTTGCTCACAAAATTGGATTGCCCTGCATCACAGACCTGATAAATGGTAATGCTACAATACCTAGGATTTTCAAAGTTTATACTCTCCCTTTTCTACAAATTTTCCTTATTTAGAAGCAATGAGTTTCATAAGTTCAAAGAAATAGCATATAATTAAGAATGTTTTCTTTGTAATCCAAAGAGAGCTTTTAGAAATAATGAAAACTAGAAAGTTTAATTTGACAATGAAAACTTTCTAGTTTTTATTTGATTTAACAATAAAATTTCAATTAAGGTTTAATAACATAAAAATAATTACTTTGTGTGTCTTTTGAAACCAGAGACAGAGTAGGCATCTCTCCAAAGCAGAAAATGCATTAGTTAGAAATAAAAAATGATGTCTTCATATACAATTTACTAGCATAAAATTTACTCATCACATCAAAGTTATTGCTGGCTTATAAAATTTTATTATTCAAAATTTGTAGTGTCAACAGAGTGGATCTAATTACAGAACACAAAATTTCTCTTCAAAACTAGCAATTTTTTAGTGTTAAATAAATGAAACCTCAAAAAAGTAATGACAAAAATGTATTTGTTAAGTTGCTTTTATAATTTGAAAATATGGATTCATTTTCCCCTTCAATAAAAACAGGAACTTTCGTGCATTAAATATACATGATAATCTGGGAAATACTCAGGAAATGGGTTTGTCACTGCATATCTAAATTTAATTACACCAAGAAAACATTTTTCAGCTACCTCATGATTCAATTCAGGACACCAGTACATTAAATCAGCATTGAGTAAGAAGCCATAATTCATTTGTAGCTGCATCCAGTATCTATGTATGTCTGACATCTGTTGATATGTTAAATAGATTTCTGTTCAACTCAAGAAACTCAATATATATAAATACATTGAAAATCAATGTATTTAAATACATTGAAAATCAATGTATTTAAATACATATAAATTGTATATGGAGACACCATTTTTTGTTTCCAACTAATCCATATTCTGCTTTGGAGAGATGCCTACACTGTCTCTGGTTTCAAAAGACACACAAAACAATTATTCTTATGTTATCAAACCTTTAATTGAAATTTTATTGTTAAATATATCAAATGAAAACCAGAAAGTTTTCATTGTTAAATTAAATGTTCTGGTTTTCATTGTTTTTCAAAAGCTCTCTTTGGATTACAAAGAAAACATTCTTAATTGTATGCTATTTCTTTGAACTTATGAAAATTATTGCTTCTAAACATAAAAAATTTGTGGAAAAATGAGTGCATCAATTTATAAGTCTTCCTGACTTATAAATACTTTTCAAACTTTTTAAGTGGTTTCTTCCTTGCTTGTGATATATTCCAAATCCAACAAATTTTTGTTTTATTTTGCAGTTGTCCCTCACATGAATTCCCTTCAACATACATTTTTACTTTCATTCAAGTTTCTCTTTGTTAAAGCTAAAATGAAGAAGCAGGAGGAGAAGAAGAAGCATAATAGTTTCCAATATTACATTAATGGTGGACTTCTTGCCTGATAACAATTTAGTATGTGGACACAGTGCTTGATAAATTGGCCAACAGGTGACTTTCAAAGACAACGTTACATTTACATGAGTCAGTGTTGGAGAAATTTCAATTAAATGTTTAATAACATAAGAAGACTTGCTTTGTGTGTCTTTTAAAACCAGGGACAGAGTAAACACTCTCCGAAGAAGAAAATGCCTTAGTCGGAAACAAAACTTGGTGTCTTCATATCCAATTTGCTAGCATAAAGTTTACTCGTCATTTCAAAGTTATTGCTGGTTTATAAAATTTTATTATTCAGAATTTGTGGTTTCAACAGTGTTGACCTAATTACAAAACACAAAATTTCTCTTGAAAAAACTCCCCAATCAAGACTAGTAAAAAATGTCCTCTTAACAACCCGTTCTGTTTTTAATGTTCCCTTTCTACCACCCCACGTTCTTCCTGACAGCCTAGAGCTCCCTTGCTTTCTTCCCTTTATTATGAAGGGCAGCTATTTCTTCTGATCACAGCCTGCCTTGAGGAAACCTAGAGCCGTTATTTCCACTGTAATGTGAATTTATCAGAGAATGGTGGTGGTTTCTTCCTAAGACATTTTCATATTATGTAATATGATAAAATTACTTCTCTCTCTTTCTACACAACTAACGTATACATATGCATACATGTAGTTATAGATAAGTAAACATCTGTATTTCTATTTACATGTAGTCAATACGCTCATTTTTTCTCTGTCTCCTCTTCTCTTGTTCCCCTGATTCCCTACTTAGCCCTTTAAAAATGCAAATAAAGCCTTTTACCTCCCCTCCACCCAACTCTCCCTACAGGGCAAGTTCATACACATATGTGCTCCAAGTTTAACTTGGAGTTTTAAACTTTATTGTGGGGTTGCCTCAAGAGATAACAGCGCACCCACAAAGGTACCAGCAGTTGTCAGCTGTACCACCCCGTAGACAAGGCACCAGAACCAGCATGGACCCCTGCCCTTACTCACTTCCTCCCCTGCCTTTTAAAAGTGTCTGCTTTCTGCTCCAAAAGTGAAGCAGTATGGCAGGATATCTGTATTTCTTCCCCTAAGATAGCTTTGGAAATAAATGATTTTTTATACCAGAACTTGCTTTTATTAATTGGACTCTACAAGCAGTGAGCAGCTAACCTGCTGTTTGTTTACACATATACTTTAAGGAACTACTACAAATTACACATAGTTTTTACCTTAGAATGTTGAAATTACATTACATTTTCCTTGTTTTTCACCAGAAGTTTTCATGTTAACATAAATTAATATCCCAAAGATATATATTATTAAAATACAGTCTAGAAACAAAACAATAAAACTTTTTTTCTTTTTATCATTTACATTTCTAATACCATGGTATTTGACATACTTGTTTTACTTGCCCATGCTTTTACTCTTGTGATTAATTATGCTTGCTTTTTAGGAGTTACGTTAACCAAAAATAAAATTTTAAGCCCCTTGACCATCCGAATGGACTCCTCCTGTCTATCAGGGGCATTCCAAACTTAACCTGAAAAACAGTTCAGGCCATGATGGGAATGAGGGGTCAGACGTGCCTCATTATATTATACTCTCCTTTCTTTTGGAATTCAGGCCCACCTGATTAGCATAAACATGAACACACACTTAAAATAGATATAGCAAACTCTTTAAGTTTGATAAGAAACCTTTACAATCTATTCTCTGAAGCTTTCTACCTGGAGGCTTCATCTGCATGATAAATCCTTGGTCTTCACAACCTCTTATCTTAATCCAGACATTCCTTTCTATTGATTCTGAGTGTTTCAACAATAACATAACTCTTTCAGCCAACTGCCAATCAGAAAATATTTTAATCTACCTATGACCTGGAAGCCCCTACTTTCAGTGTCCCAGCTTTCTGGCTCAAACCAATGTACATCTTACATGTATTGATTGATGTCTTATGTCTCCCTAAAATGTATAAAACCAAGTTTTAGCTGGACTTCATTGGGCCCATGTTCTCAGGATCTCCTGAAGGCTGTGTCAGGGGCCATTGGTCACTCATATTTGGCTCATAATAAATCTCCAAATATTTTACAGAGTTTGGCTCTTTTTGTTGACAGTTATACAATAATTATTACTACAAAGAACATTGGTGTTGAGTGCCTATCTTAAATTCAATCCGTTTGTTTGGAATTGGACATTTTAGAAGAAACCAGAAAGATTTGTTTTTTTCTTCCCAAGTCTGAATGTCTGAAGTAGAAAGTATTTGTAAGTTTACTAATCTAATCCTAAAACTTCCTCACTGTCCAGGAGTATAGAATGTTTACATCTTTCACCTGTTTAGGATAATCTTCACCAATCTCCCTTATATTCTTTCTGTCTCTCTCAGCTCTTGTCACTGTACTTCCTCCCAGATTTGTAGGCCATACCTACAGAGTGAATGATGTAGATATATGAAAGCTACAGATAGGTCACTTATTCTAGGTCATTGGGGATGTTTATTAGAAGTCAAGGTCTACAACTACCAAAGCAAATTATTGTGGATCCAGAGCCTTAGAATCTGCATTTTAAGCATTTTTCAGGTAATCAGGTCTAAAAAACAATAATAAATACCCACTTCTTAGATCACACAGAAATTAAAAGGAGAGAGATAGGAAAATTTTGCTGAAGTGTTTCTATGCTATATTTTGGGCACAAATAATTCAGATGACATCCAAGATACTCAGCATTATTTGCTTCTCTACTCAATTATATAAATTTAACTATAATGTATTTGAAAAGGAAGTCACACAATACCTATTTGAATGCCAAAAATACAAAATACTGAAAGCATTAAGGATTTGGAATAAAAAACCTATCTTTCATTTCTGGTAGGAATGCAAAATGATATAGCCACTTTGTAAGACAGTTTGGAAGCTTTTTACAAAACTAAACTTACTCTCTTTATCTGATATAGCAGCTGTGCTTTTCCGTATTTATTGAAGTGAGCTAGAAATAGGTTCATAGAAAAATCTGCACATGAATGATTATAGCAGCATTTTTTTATAATTGCCAAAACTTGGAAGTAACCAACATGTTCAGCAGGTGAATAAACTGTAGTATATGCATGTAATGGGATACCATGCAGAACTTGAAATGAGCTACTGAAAGGACTTAGCCAGCTTGCTTTAGGCAGACTAAGGTCCCCAGAGAACCTCCAACCTACCCCACAAGGTGCTTATCCCAGATGTTTTGTGCAGATAAAGGAACTTGCACAGGGGCTAAACATGACCACTGTGGGAAATTCCCGTTCCTTAACGCATGCGCAGTAAGTGAAATAAATCAATGTGGAGTTCAGACTAAGGGCCCGCATGCGCAGTGGATGGACGGGGGGTGGAGCTGCCAAGAATTCACACCATATACAAATAAGGAGCCCAGCCTCATTGACTTTTGCATAGAAGCCTTGGTATTCAACTGCGAAAGGGGCAACTGGAAACCTGCTTTCAGGGCCCTTCTTTTTGCTGAGAGCTTTCCTTTTGCTTAATAAATTCTACTTTACTCACTCTTTGATATCCACGTGCCTAATTCTTTCTGACTGTGAGACAAGAACCTGGACCTAACTGAGCTAAGGAGCAAAACTCCTGCATCATTACTAAGCCATGTAAAGACATGGAGAAACCTGAAATGATTTTAAAAAGCCAATTTGAAATGGCCACATTCTGTATGATTTCGTCTATATGGCATTATGGGCAAGGTAAAACAGTGGAGACAGTAAAAAGATCAGTGATTGCCAGGGGCTGTGGTCAGCGAGTAATAAACAGGAAGAATACAGAGGATTTTTAAGGCAATGAAACAATTGTATGATACTATAATGGGGCATACATGCCATTATACACTGGTCAAAACTCATGAACTATAAAACTGCAAGAGTGAACTCTTATGTAAACTTTGATTTTTCAGTAATTATGATGTTTCTCTACAACTTCACAGATTATAACCAATGTTCCACTGTGATTCAGAATGTTGAGTGGATGGGGCTGTGTTTGTGTGAGACGGAAAGGAAGCACATGGGAACTCTCTGTATTTTCAGTTCAAATTTACTGTGAATCTAAACCTTCTCAAAAAATAAAATCTGTTAACTGAAAAAAATCAGAGCATTTTAGGAAATGATGTTACATATATTATACACTATTCCTCTAAAAACAAGGACATCAAGACCATGGGGACATTTTGATTCAATCAAATGTCAGAGTATTTCTATACCATGACTTAAAATTTTTAATATATTTTAAGATACTATGAGAGTGCTTTTGTGATTTTAGTTATATATTGGTACCACTGTTCCAAAAGCTTTTTAAAAAACACATTTAAACTACGTGGTCTATAAATGTGTTCGTTCTCTAAACTAAGTTATTGTTGAAAATATTAACTTCCAATTTATTTCTATTCTTCTTAGATTTAATCATCCAAACTTAAAGTATAATCTTTGAAAATAAAAGAATGCCTTAAACTTGTGTAGAATATTAAAGACATCAGTACAAAATATATCCTAGCTATAATTACTGTGCCTGTACTTAGCATTTTTGGTACTTTTTCTCTCTTTTCTTATATAGACTATAATTATTCTTGTCAAGTTCATATTCATTCCATTCTTGAAACACAAATTTGCCCCTGGACAAAGCTATCTTTTAATACTTACTTAAGATAAAGATATAGAACATTATCTGACTACAGAAAAATATTATTTCTCCAATTGTTCCACTCATTCATTTCTCTAATAAATTTATTTGGTTTTTGATATTTTTCCTAAACAGAATGATAATTTATTGTATGCCCGTGACAACTCTGGTACTAAGCTAACAAAAGTGGTTGAACGTTAAATTCGCCAAAAAAATTGTACACAAAATTGACAGGCTATAACAGTGACAATATCTTTATAAACATTTGACTACTCAATATAGTGTTTAGATATAGATATTCGGATTACTAGATAAATCCTAGTAAATAATTATAATTAACAAATAAATTAGCTAAGTTTTTACATTTTATATTTCCTTAGTATTTTTATCATGATGATTCAATTTTAGGTTTTCCTATAACTTCCTATTGTTCTTCAACACATAGCATTGGAAATATGAAATAAGAGAGATTTGTGATGTTTGGCTGGTAGGTTTTTTTAAAATATAGATAATGGAAATATCACTTGTATTAGTCTGTTTTCATGCTGCTGATAAAGACATACCCAAGACTGGGAAGAATAAAAGGTTTAATTGGATTTATGGTTCCACATGGCTGTGGAGGCCTCAGAATCATGACTGGTGGTGAAAGGCACTTCTTACATGGCGGCAGCAAGAGAAAAATGAGGAGGAAGCAAAAGTGGAAAACCCTGATGAACCCATGAGATCTCGTGAGACTTATTCACTACATGAGAACAGTATGGGGAAAACTGCCCTCATGATTCAACTTATCTCCCACTGGGTCCCTCTCACAACACATGGGAATTATCTGATTACTCAAAATGAGATTTGGGTGGGGACACAGAGCCAAACCGAATCATCACTGTTCTCTGATGGAACAATAAAATGACAATTTTTATTTTTTCTTAAAATTTTAGTACCAATATACTATAGAAAGACATAATCAAAAAGGAAAACATAGTTTATTCTTTGTATACACAGATATGCCAAATTTGGAAGTCATTAAGATTCAGGTCATTATTTAAGCTCTTTGAAAATCTATAGGGAACTAGGAAACAATTTATTTTTAACTCTGGTATGATCTGTAACTTAACTTTGATGAAAGAAAAGACAACCCAGCTGTGTTTGTAAAACAAATTTTAAACTGTCTTTTCTGCTCTTGTGAAAGTATAATTCATTTAATAGCCATAGCCTGTTTTCAATGTTGATGCTTTTTGCCAAAAAAAACCTTGAATGTAGATTTAATATATCTTATATGAACACAAATAATAACCAAAATGCTTTAAAATTATGTATCTTATTACAAAAAATTGATGCATAAGAAATTGTCCCTGCTTCTCAGAAAAATAGCTTACATAAATATTAGTCAACACTTATGTCTATATAACAAATAGTTGGGATGTAAAAGTTTTACATATTTAATCAATATTAACCTACGTTCATTTGACTACATGGTCAATATATATATTTTTAATGTAATCTCCCCACGACATTTCCAAAATTTTAAAACACTAACAAGTTTATGAACCACATTTTTGTGTTTTTTACCAAATTAATTTTATTTTCTTCTTTTTATAAAGAGTTAGTGATTGTTACATGTGAAATCACCATAGTATTTTTTTGCATTTTTGTTTCATTTTACTTTTCTCTTTATTCAACTACTTAGTTTGACAAATTCTGAACATATGAACAAGTAACAGAATAGTACAGTAAACATCTACCTACGTAGATTCATCAGTAACAGTTTTTCACATTTAATTTCTGTCTGTATCTCTCTGTCTCCATCTCCATGTACCTCATTACCTACTTACCTATTTCTATACATTTTGAAAGTAAATTGCATTTATAATATGGTGACATTTGGCAGACCCTATGAAATACTTTTACAATAAAAATAATTTCATAATGAAAGCATTTCACCAGGAAATATTTAATAAAATAACTTTTAAGAACTAGTACATGTGGCCAATTGATTTTTTAGAGAAGTGCAAAGTGCGGAATGATTGCATAGAAAAATTATAACCATTGGGTAGCCATATAACAAGTGCTGAGGAAGATGTGGAGAAGTTGGAACTGTAGTGCACTGTTAAATGGGATTGTACAGTGTTACAACCACTATGAAAAACAGTATGGAAGTTCTTCAAAAAATTAAAAATAGAATTGCTATATGACCAGCTATTCCACTTCTGGCTCTATATCCAAAAGAATTAAAACAGGTCTTCAAGGGGTGTTTGCACATCCATGTTTATTACACCATTATTCACAATAGTCAAGAGGTAGAAGCAACTCATATGTCCATCTAAAAATGAATTAGTAAAAGGTGTAAAATATACAAACAACAAAATATTATACAGTATTAAAAACAAAGGAAATCTTTTCACAAACTGCAACATGGATATGACCCAAGAAGACATTTTGTTACATGAAACAAGACAGTTGCAAAAAGACAAATACTGCAGAATTATCCTAATATGAGATATGTAAACTAGCCAAATTAGTAGAAATAGAAAGTAGATTTGTAGTTACCAGGGCCTTGGGTAAGGGAGAAAAGACGTTAATGTCTATAGAGTTTCAGACATAAGAGATGAAAAAATTCTGGAGATCTGTTTCATAATGTGACTACATCTAATACTGCTGAATTGTACACTTAAAATTGGTTTAGATGGTAAATATTAAGTTACTTGTTTCTGTTTATTAAAATATAAAAGAAAAATAGACTACAATCACTACCCAAGGAACTTTTTCATATCCCTTCTGGACAAAAATCTCTCCTAAAATATAAAAAAGTCCTAACCTCACTTATAATATTATATGTCACATTTGACTTGTTTCTTTGTTTTTTCTCTTTAAAGATGGGGTCTTGCTATATTGCCCAGGCTGGACTCAAACTCCTGGGCTCAAGCAATCCTCTAACCTCAACTTCCCAAGATGCTGGGACTACAGGAATGTACCATCAAGCCTAGTTTATTCTCCCTTTTTAATAATAGAATCCTATTTTATGTATTCTAAATATAAATATAATCACACAGTATACATTTTTTAAATTCAAATGTTGTAGCTCATTATTTTTGTGAGATTTTTTTGAAAGAACATATTAATGCTTTCATTTTCTGTGCTATATAGCATCACCATTCAATAAACTGTTTTGCAATAATACACATTTTTTTATGTGGCACTGTCAAATATATTAGCCACTAGCCTCTCATATCTATTGAGCCCTGGAAATGTGGCTAGTCCTACTGGCTGACTAAGGTTTTAATTCCATTTAATTTTATATATTTTAAATTTAAATATCTACATGTAATTAAATTTAAATATCTACATTTAAATTTAAATATCTACATCTACAATATTTGAAAACAGACTTGTCAAATTTCATTTGTATGAATGTGTGAGAAGATTTAACTATTTTACTAAGAATAAGCTTTTAGATTGTTTCTTACTAGGAGCCACTATAAATATTTCATAGGAATATTATCATACATATTTTAAGTAAATGTATGTGTATACCCCTTATAGAATATGTCTTAACTCAGCTTCAGTAGATTATGCTAAATGCTTTCCATAGTGTTTGCTCAAATTTACATCTCCACTAGCAATATGAAAGACCCAATTTCTCCACATTAATGTTTTTCTTTGACAAGTATTGCCTATTTGTTTCATTTTAGTCATTCTTCTGGGTAATGTATATTGTATTATATAGTTAAATTGTTTTCTGCGTGCCTTTCAGTCACACAGATATTTAAGCACCATTGTTTGCTTTCTTCTTAAATAAACAATTATTAATATTTTATCTTAATAATTTTTTGAGAAATTCTGCCTGTTTATTGTGTAAATAGATTCACCTCTCTTGTCTTTCTCAGGGATATTTTAAATTTCATTTTTTCATATTTTTATTATGCATTGACTGAATAATGTGCTATTTTCATTTGATTGTTTCTGAGTCTTTACACTTTAATGCCATATCTGAAAATAAAATAGTTACAAAATGCCTTTAAATAATTTGTATATTTTGCACTGCTTTGAATAGGACTATGGTTCTCTCTATTATTCTAATAGCCTCAAGAAAATTTCAAATAACTGGAGATATAGCATGTAAAATTTGACAACCTTATCAAGAGCAACAACACTGACCAGGTGATGTTTTTTCATTACTCTGTATGCCCTTTGGTGACAGTTCTCTGAATCCTAAATCTTTTCCATTAAGATTCTCTGAGTCATCTCCAAATATTTTGATATGCATATTTATGTTGTCTTGTCATACTATTGTCAACTATTGAAAATATTCAAAATAAATTATATCTGGAAATAAGCCTCTAGTAGCTTAAAGTCTGCTTGGGTAGCAAACATATGTCCATAGCAGTAATAATATAAGGCAATCAACATCGGGAAATTTATAGGAATAAAAACATTCCACATAGTATATTGCTAAACTACTTTGTACCTCTGTTTCTAAATTGCAGTTTGGACATAATAAGAATACTCATCACATAGAGCTGGGAGTTATTGTAAGGATTAAATAAGGAGTGGCTACAAAGTGCTTAAAACAGTGCCTGGTATGGACATAGTAAGTACTTAGTAAGTGCTAGTCTTTACCATTGTTTTTACTGATTCTTATAACAATGCCATTAACAGCATTAATAGTATTTGGTTTATATTTGATAAGATTGGAAAAGGCTTTGCAAGAATTGGTAGTTGTATTAGTTTGCTTCAGCTGCCATAAAAAAATATACCAGACTGTATGGCATAAACAGCATAAATTTATTGTATTACTGTTTTGAAGCCTGGAAATTAGAAATCAGGATGCCAGCATGATCTCGTTTTGGTATGTTTCCTCTTCCTGGACTGGAGACTGTCACCTCCTTGCTATGTACTCATATGGCATAGAGAGATGAAGTGAGCAATGTGTTTGCTTTCTCTTCTTCTAAGAGAAGTAATCCCATGTGAAAATATTTCCAATCGCATGTTTTCATTTACACCAGATTACCTCCCAAAGTGGCCCATCACTAAATACATCACACTGGGAGCCTTTGGTTTAACATGGGAATTTTGAAGGAATGCAGTCCAGTACATAGTAGTAGTTAAGCTTCATTTTCAAGGATTAATACAATTTAGAACTTTGACTGATAGAAGAGACCTTCTTGTAAAAGATTCAGGTGTATAGATAGAAACAAATCTGATAAATCAATTTATATTCCAGAAATAATATGCCACATAAAGGCCTCGTTTTCTTATTATTGATACCAGTATTAATATCAACAACACCTAGTATTAACAATAGTAACAATAATAACGATCTACATTTATCAGGTGCCTACTAATTACTTGTGAACAAGAGAGCTTTAACAATTCTCTTGGCTAAGAAAAATGTTAAAGATTTAGACAGGCTTCTGCCCTGACCTCTCTTTCACTTCTGTTTTTATAGCTGGTCTAACCAATGAGGTCCCTTTGCTTAGAGCATTTACTATAGAAAACTTGTAAATTGTTTCTCTGCTCCTTTGAGATATAAATCTTTTTAAATGCCTCTTGCTAATGTTACAACTCAGACCTGTCTTTCTCAAGGACCTGTGAATGATCCTTCTGAAATGTAACCATTAAGAAAGCTAGCACTCCTGTTTCCCAGTCTCTGTGAGAGGGTAAGGGCCAAACTTCAGTGGATTCCTGCCTTCAAGGTGTACAAACTACATCCAGTTACAACGTTAAAAGGAAGTTTACTTTTCCTTTGGGTGAAGCTAATTAGGAAATACAGATGGCCTATGATCCTTCTGATTCAGGCTCTTAAATATACCCCACTATTTGTTTCAGTGGAGTTAAGTTCAGACTCCATTCTGCCCTTTCTCCCCTATTGCAATAGATTTTAACAAATCTTACTTGCCTATTTATTTTGACCAGTGGAATTTCTGCTTTGTCATCTGTTGCTGTGCTATTTACATATAATAATAGGCATTTATATAGTCATCTTAGTAGTCCTAAGAGTAAATAACTTTTTAATCTCCATTTTCAAAGTGGAAGACATAGAGTTAGACTAATAGAAATTAAGGAAAGGTCTCAAGGTCACTCGCATCCTGAAAGGTGAAGCCAGGTTTTGTATCTCAGCAAATTGACTCTACTGACTTAACCAACATTCTACACTGCTTCCTTTACAATCCATTAGCTTGAGTTTCAAGAGGAGAAATAGCAAGGATAACAGTTCGTAGCTCTCTTTTTCTATCATTAAGGTGCTAGCAGACCCCACCTTTCCTCCTACACTTCTACTCGTGTGATAATTTCTTAATTATCCCTCTTTAGTTGTTTATATGCCAGCCTCATAGGACAAAAACGTATTTCTAAAAGTGTAATTCTTATCTACTTCCTTGCTCAATGCATGTAGAAATTCTCCACAGAACTGGAAGTTGCCTACACAATAATGACCAGTTTATCGAAGTTAAGATATGACAGCTATAATCTCTTTAATATTAGGACTGAGTTGTACCATAGTTGTGTGAGTGTGTTATGTGTATGTGTGTGTACATGTTTACAATATAATATTTTTCATTTTAAGAAAGTAAATTGAAATGGTTACAAAAGATTAGATAAATTACCTTTTTTATATGAATTTACTTAGTGGGCCTCCCTCATGCACAGCCACTTATATCATGTAACTGTTATCCATAAAAGAAATATGTCTTTTAATATCATATTTCAGGTATATAACAGGGGGAAGAATGCCACATTTATAGGATATAATGATTAGATAATGAAGTATAAATGGATATCAAATGATAAATTACATGTCCAGGTCTCAAATTAAAATTGAATTACAGTCTATTTACTGATTAACTCAGACATGTTAGAGAATGATTGGTCCAATATTACAAGCAGCATACGTATTTTGGCTAAGTTAACATAGTAAAAAATAAATTATGTTAAGCTGATAGCCTAGCATATTACATAAAATAAGCATAATAAATAACAGATGAAATTTATTTAAATGTGAGCGATAAACTATATATGTTAGATTATGGGTTAAAATAGGAGCTCTATTTTTTCTTATAACACATTATGCTGAATTAAATGTTTAAAACTTTAATAAATATTTGAGTTTTCATAAAGGCTTAAAGATCTTCAAGATATTATTATATGGATCATATTTAAATTACAGAATAATGCAATGTTTATCTCTTAAAAGACAAAAATGAATATATAATATTTTATAAGTTTTTATATTGCAATGTGATTCACAATTTGTAAACAATATACCAGCATATTGCTTCAGGGCATGACTATCAAGAGTCAAATTCTGATTACTAGGTCTTATGCTTGCCCAGATTTCAGTGGGTAATTTTTATCTCAATGACATCATTTGTATTCAGTTCATCCATTGGCATTTACCTGGGATGTTGACTTACCCTCCAAAGGAAATTATCAATTCAGGAGAAAAATGAAGGCTCAAGCATTGTAAAGTTCCCACTGCAACACATAAAGCTCCACTACCAGCAAGATAGCTTCAGCCAAAGCACTTAATTCCTTCTTGATCATTTGACAAAGAACAAATGTAAGGCTAGGGACTTAACTTAGAATTGGTTTTGCATCACTGGGACAAATTAAGAAGTTGTTCACAATGTTTAAACTGGATGGAAAATGCTGAATAAAAGGACCCATGTGCTCTACATTCATTAAAGGTAAAATACTTAATGGCAAAGAAATTTTTGCATTGTGATGCATGGTAGTGAAAAACAAAAAAAAATGTAATTTATTAATTATTAATTTATGAGAAGTTGCATCACTTTTTCTGCTTAGAGATGGCCCACCTTGAAATTGAACCTCTTTTATCATGAAAGTATAATGCCAATTCTTCCACACACATCTGTGTGAATTCAATTGTGTGGGGAAAATTACAAATGTAAAATATATGTTTTGTATCATCTCTTTAATAAAACACATTATATAAATATATATAAGTAGAATTGTGACTTTGCAAACTTAGAATTTTATCACCCATTCTGTGCTTCCTTTCCATGGATTTTGCCTGTAAATTCTCCTTCATTCTTAGAAGATTGTGCGTGTGATGTGAATTTGTGTGTGTGTGATTGTGTTAATATTCTCATCAAAGTGTGTCTTTACAGAAGTTCTGAAGCTGAGACTGTCCTAGGATAAGAGGGAGATATGGGCCTCGCATTTTTCTCCTTGTCACATTGGAGTAAATATCATGAGGCACCAGACTGGCATATCCAGTGTTGTCTGGACTAACTAAATTGACCATGTCTTGTACGTCAATCTGTTTAAGACTATTAAGAAAAAATTATTTCTTCTAATCCAGGGAGATAAAGAAATACTGTTGGGAGTTGCCTCAGAGGGGAATATGTATTTGTATTGGCAAGTACTCTGGGACACATAAGCATACAGATTTCTTTCCAGAACATTTTGATTGGGCCTAGATTCTGAGGTATTATACTGCCAAGAGAATCCAATCTGTGAGGGTTGCTATAAGCACTCAGAATGGTGAAGTACCCTAATGACAGAAGTGCTCTGAAGTCCTATTAGGTTTCAAGGCCTCTCAGTGTAGGTAACAGTTTTGAATTCCTTTGAGCATTTTCTTTCTCAGTACTACACTCTCAATTAATCTTGTTAACAATCACTATCATTTTTAGTCGTGCTCTCTGTAATTCTGAGGGGAGAGTGCCCTACCTGAGGCTGGAGTAGGGTCTTTACTGGAAAACAATTCTGTCGCAAAATAGCCATCTGAGAAGTTGTAGGACAGAAGTTATTGACAGAAGAGCAAAGACTTGGGCAACAAGACAGGCTAAAGTAGACTTGCTCCAGAATGTACCTGAAATACTACATTGGAGAATACTCAATATTAGATGGGGGTGTGGTAAAGCAAAGGGAAAATTCTCCACAATTAATGATGTAAAACCATAATAAAGAAAATTTTGCAATATTTATAATCTCAGGTCAGTAATTTGGTAGACTGGGAATACACAGTTGATGGATATACCTGAAGTATCAAATATGTACCTATGGGCATGTGCAAAGTACCCCCTCTACAATGTCAGTCATTATCAGAGGGCATGCATTTTTAGGGCCACCTCAGACTCCAGGATTCCCTTCCCCCGATGTTGTTTGGCATCATGTTGACATTATTTTGAATGTTAGCCTGCTTTTCATTTTCAATAAGATTAACATTAAAATATTACCAAGAAATTCTCTTTCTTCTTTCCCTCTCTAAACTTACTTACCACTCCTTCCTCCAGATGGCTTGTAAAGTTCCCAATTCTTTTCCTCTCTTGTGAAACAGAGCTTCTTCCTGTTCTGATGTGTGCCACCACATGACACCAAAGATCTTGGGATTTTATTTTCTTCTCCTTATACTGATGGAATTACTTTCAAAATACACATACATATGTGAGTTGGCAATAAACCAATTTTTATAGTGGATATATCTAAATGCTAACATGGTAGATTATTTTTATTTTTTTCCTTGTGCTTATTTTTGATTTCCAAATTTTCCACAATGGAATTATATTATATTCCATTGCAAAAATGAATTAAGAAAATGCATTACTGATAAACTATTTATGGAATAAAATAAGCTCACATAAGTATGAAAAAAATGTGCCCAAGTTAATTGATTGGTAAATTACCATTTCTCCTCGTTCGTTTACCCAGTGCTGTCTCTTTCTTCTCTGAAGTGATATGAATCCTGGATAAATCTGATATATGTATATTTATGTGAGAGTAGCAATTTACATTTCACATGAAATTATGCTTCCAATTACTAAATCAAGGAATCATTAAACATCTTCATCACCATAAAAAGGAAGGTAGTAATAAAAGTAATACACTTTTTGATACTACTTTAGGCAAATTAAAACTTCAATGAGGCACAAAAAGTTATGCTGGGAAGTCACATACAACAAAAGCCTAAAGGATAAGCTCTTTATCTTGAAAACATTCCTCTTGACTTATTTTTGTTTTGGTTTGCCACAAACCTGTTATAATCCAATTTATACGGAATAGGTTTTCTAGTGTCTAAAAGCCCTAGACAATCAAAAGTCCCAGGTCCTCTTTAAATTTGAACTGCCACTCGCCTTTGGAATTACTGAAGACATCTCCATGTTTATTCTCAAAAATAACTTTTTAGCTTCAAATTGTCTATAAAAGTTAGGTAAGAGATCATATACAACATATTTTATATTTCCTCATCTATTTCTTGGAAGTAATAAAGTAATAGAAAGCATTTGATCATGATGTGTTTATTTGTAATTAACTTTGGATCTTATTCTGTAATAACATGTTTTGAAAGTATGATCTTGGAGTATGATTAATGTTTGAAAAATCATATTTTCAGTGGTTAAAAATATATAACAAGCAAATAACCCATTTTTGGTTATTTTTTACCATCTTTAGATATTACATTTTGAAAGAGAATGTATACATCTGATGTGTAATACAATGATTACAAATAAAAAGGTGCAATGTATTATAACTTCTTAAGTCAAAATAATAAAGGGCACATTTTTGGAAGGTAGTAGCCATCTATTTTCAGCAAGGAAGAAAATTATATCAATATGTACACCTATAAATAAGAAAATCTGGGTAATAACCACTGGGAGACAAACTTAAGGCCTTTTTGTTTCATTCATGTGCGTGTCTCAACTTCAAATTTAAAAAAAGTTCATAGAAGCTTTATATTTGTATTTCATCATAATTTTCCTTTAATAAATAATTAAGGGCAAGATAAATACTGAATCAAACATAACATTTATTTCTCCTAATAATGATCATTTTTAGTCTCAAGATATGTCTCTACTTCATGTCATTTTGCTAGTAAGTACTTTACTTAGTAGAGCATCAGTGACTTTACTATTTCCCTGCTCAAAAGCATTTCATAAGCATTCCTTAATGCTACCTAAGAAAGCAATCTGTATTTAGTCTATTTTTTCCTACTCTTCAAAACTTATACTCTCATCTGGCCCTAGTGGACTGTTTGTAGTATCCTAAGATACTTTGCTGATATTGCATCTAGCACTTATCTTCTTATGTTTCTAAAATGTCTTCTCTATTCACCTTTGCTTAATACAATCATACATATGTAGAAAAACTTTCATCCCTGCATTTTCAATGTTCTTTTATTCCTCTGAAGTGAAAAAGATACCCCCAAAATAGCTCTAAATTTCTGAAATACCTTTGTTATCAGCCAGATAACATACAACTTCAATTGTCTTTTTTTGTACTAATTCAAGAACATGGCTTGACGTGATTTTCTAAAATGAAGGCTTCTAGAAGTCTAGCAGCTGACTTAAATTATTGTATATCCCAAATAGACTTAGTCAGTAATTATGTCATTAGTGGAAAGTTAAATATACGTTGATTAGAGGAAGAAATTATTGACAATCATAAAGTTCCCAGATGTGAATCTTCATATGCTTCTACAACTACAGTGTCAATCTGTCAGCTGTGTTGCATTTTTCTCCATGGCCAAACAATTAGTGAGGGTTAGAAGGAGGTAATAAATGAAGTTTGCTGGCAATTAATTTTAAGATGCTGAGAAAAATAATTATCCTTAACATTTTGGCATAACAGAAGAGCCCCACATGTATTCCGTAACAAGATACTGGAAAATCCTAAAATAAGTGAAAAATGCTCAGTTTTGTTACTAAGTAATTATGTAGCAGTAGAGTAAATTCATTCTTGGCTTTGCTGAAGATCACTTTTGTCAAATCTAAATGTTTTTTGTTTGTCATATGATTTGGTTGAATTATGGTGTCAAATAAACAAGTTATGAAATTAAACATTTATTCTGTAAGAAAGTATAGTGCATTTGAAATATTGCAAGAATATTGATTTGCTGCACCAATCAACCTATGTAGCAAACCTGCACATTGTGCACATTACCCCAGACCTTAAAGTATAATAATAATAATAATAAAATAAATATTGCAAGAATAAACGTCTAAAAACCTGAGCTCTAGTGATCTTTAAACATGTTTCTTATTCTTACCAGGTACCATAGATATCATTTATAATGTGGTAAGCGTGACCTTTAAAAATCTTTCTAGGACATGTAACAATGGAATAAATTAAATTATTATCAATTTGTTGATTGATTCAGTGAAATTAATAATATTCTGATATTCCATTTGATGTAAATTTTATTTACTTTCAAGAAAATAAACACGGATTCTAATGGGATCAAAATCACAAAGGAATTTTTGAGGCGAAATTCAAATACAACACAAGAGAAGCAGTTGATTGTATAGATTTTGCGGGGCCGAAATAGAAACGTCAGCCCTTTTGAATACCTCTGCTGACTCTCTTTCTTAAGTCTGTCTCTGAGGAGAAAAGAGAAGTAGGACTTATTCTGTAACATTGGCGAGCCCACAATTTGAGTAGAAGCATTGTGCTCTCTTCCTATTCCCTCTTCTTTACATATCAGTTACATAGAAACCAGACTAAATGTTTTAGGTGCATTGACTTAAGGTCTAGTTTCTGGCAAATGGTTGCTGATTTCTTGTTCATATCCTTCTTTACACTCTTCTACTCACACATAGGATAGCGTTTAAAATAAATTAATGCACATTTCTTCAATGTGTTAAGTTCAACAACTGGTTGTTTGCAACATCTGAATTGGGAGTTTTGTGCAGAGGCAGTGTAGAGTATATATATGAAGGTATAAGAGTACATATTTATTCTTGATTCTCATCAATTCAAAACTTGAGAGATTTGACTCTTTTGACAGAGTGTTTAAATATTATAAAATACCATTGAAACTCATATTTCCTCCTAAAAATGCCAATTAATTCCAATGTGAGAACACCTGAAATGTTCAATAAATAAATCTCTGCTGTTTGCATTATGTGTGTTTGTGTGTGTGTGTGTGTGTGTGTGTGAGATATTGATATTGAGATATGAGACGGATTAATTAGATTATCTACCAATAGCTCTACTGTGTATTCATACAAGACCAAAAAGGCACAGCGGCCAAAAAAAATCTAAAGTCATAATTTTGAATTTTCACCATATATACAAATGTATGTCTTAATCAATAACCATTAAAATAGATAAACTCTTTGGTACTTGGCCTAATCACTGAATAAGATCCTTTGATTAGTCCATAATTATCACAGTTCAGTTACCAAATTTAAAATCAATAATACTAATGAACAACATTATAATAGAGTGTGTATAAATTACTCTTTCTTGGCTGTTTGAGAAAAATCATAAGTTTTTTTTCCAATAAATTTTATTGTGTATATTTAAGGTATACAACACGATGTTATGGGATACATATCGACAGTAAGAAGGTTAATAGAGTGAAGCTAATTAACATATCCATCCCCTCAGAGTTACTCATTTTTGTTTTTGCTTTTGTGGAAAGAGCAGCTAAAACCTATTCCTTTAGCATAAGTCCCATATACAATACAATTTTATTACCTAAAGTCATAATGTTACACATTAGAGCGCCAAACTTGTTCTTCCTATATATCTGCTACTTTGTATCCTTTTAACTTTTTTTTTAGATTCCACATATAAACGAGATCATGTAATATATTTTTTTCTGTGTCTGGCTTATTTCACTTAGCATAATATTCATCAGGCGCTCCATGTTGTAGTAAGTGGCAAAATCTTATTCTTTTTTAGGGAATAATATTTTATTACCTATAATTTATCACAGTTTCCTCATTTTTTTTCTTTTTTATTGATATCTTAACCATAGTGGATTTTTTTCAATACCATCCTTGGATTCCAAGGATAAATCCTACAAAATTCAATTTGATAATATTTTATTAATTATTTTCAGTAATTTTATAATATGGTATAGTTATTTTTGTCTTTGATATAAAGGTTAGAGTAGCCTTTTGAAAGGATTGAGTAATTTTTTTCTATCCTCTGAATTCACTTGAGTAAAGTAAGGATTAGCTATCTTTTGAAAGTTTGGTAAAAATTATAAGATTCTGGCTCACAGAACTACAGTTTTGGGGAGCATGCATTTAACATCCAATATTACACTTACTATGTAATGTTACAATTTTAATTTTATGATTTAAAATCATCTGGCAGCTATGACTCTCATCTCTGAACAAGTAAAATATTTGTATGAAAAAAATAAAATACTGTGGAGGAGAACGAAATTGTTTGTAGCAGAAAAAACTGACAAACTTGATGATTTCAAAGATAATCTAATGGGAACTTTGGAAGAATGTAAGCCAGTGATTCATGGTGGTTCTTCTAAGGGATGGGATTTGATAAGTAAATGTAGCTCAGTAGCGTTTTCAGTTTTATTGTAAATACCTCAATAAATGGTGGTATTACAGGTAATTTTTAGTTTCTTTTTTATATTTTTCCCTGTGTTTTTCAAAGAAAAAAATCTAAATAAAAATCATATTCATGCTAAAGTGTAAAACAATAACACAAAATTCTGGCTCAGTATTTCTCAAAGAGAAAAATTTGATTTCAGATTTAATTTATTTAATGGTTACTGGTTTATTCTAGGTTTTATATGTTAAATCAATTTTGGTAAATAATATAGAAAATTATCTACTTCATTTCAGTTTTCAAATTTAATGACATTGTATTTTAGTATTTTCTTTGGTTTTCTGTTAGGTTGATGCAAAAGTAATTGTGGTTTTCATTATTAAAAGTAAAAACCTAATATACTAGGTAGGTTGCACCAACCTAATACATCTCTATTTTATCTATAGTTATGTCTCATTTTATTGTTGTGACAGATCATGTTTTCTAAAAATAGGCACAGCAATGTTTCCAGTCTCAAATGCTCTTTTACAACCTTGCCACTCATCATCAAGTGGTAGAGAATATTTTCCTCCTTCTTGAACCTAGGCAGGACTTTGTGACTACATTGATAAATAAAATGCAAATATACCGGTACCATAGTTTATCAGTTTGTTTTTGAATGAACATTTGTGTTGTATCTCTATCTTGGCTATTGTAAATAATGACACAATCAATATGGAAGTATAGATGTTTAGTAGGTGGTGATTTCATTTATTTTGGGTGTATTTCCAGAAAAGGGATTACTGTGTCTGTGGTAGTCCTACTTTTAATTACTTTGGAAACCTCCACACTGTTTTCCTTAACAGTTGTACCAATCTACTTCCTGCCAACAGTACACAAGGGTTCTCCCGTTCTCTCTTCTCCACACCCTTGCCATCATTTATCTTTTGACTTTTTGATAATAGCCATCCTAACAGATGTGAGGTTGTATCTCATAGTGGTTTTGATTTGCATTTCCTAGATGATTAATGATGTTGAGTGGCTTTTCATATACCTGTTACCCATTTTAATGTCTTCTTTGAAGAAATATCTATTCAGGTCTTTTATTCATTTTATAATCATGTTGTTTGTGTTTCTAGTATTGAATTCCATGAGTTCTGTGTACATTTTGGATATAAATTCCTTATCCGATATATGGTTTGCAAATATTTTTCCAGCCCTATGCTGCCATTTCATTTTGCTAATTATTTTCTTTGCTATGCAGAAGCTTTTTAGCTTGATGTTGTCCCATTCAGCCATTTTTGCTGTTCTGGCTTGAGGTTTTGTTGTAATATCCAAAAAATCATTACCAAGGCCAATGTCCAGGAGCTTTTTCTCTGTGTTTTCTTTCAGAAGTGTTATAATTTCTGGTCTTATATTTAGGCCTTTTATCTGTTTTAAATTGATTTTTGTGACTAGTGTAATAAAGGGTCCAATTTCATTCTTCTGCCTGTGGAAATCCATTTTTACAGGTGCCATTTATTGAAGAGACTATTACGTTCCCATTGCATTATCTTAAGGTGTTTGTCAAAAATTAGTTGACTGTATATGTTTGAATTTCTTTCTGGGCTCTCTATTCTATTCCACTGGTCTATGTTTCTGTTTTTATGTGAGTACCATACTGCTTTGATTACTGTAACTTTACAATACAATTTTAAATCTGGAAGGGCTATGCCACCAACTTTGTTTCTCTTTCCCACACTTGTTTTGGCTCTTTGAGGTCTTTAAGATTTCACAAAAATTGTAGGATTTTTTTTCAATTTCTGTGAAAAATGCCATTGATATTTTGATAGAGATTGAATTAAATCTGTACATTGCTTTGGGTAGTGTGGACATTTTAACAATACTAATTCTTCCAATCTAAGAATATGAGATATTATTCCATTTATTTTTGTTTTCTTCAATTTTTTGCATCAATTTTCTGAAATTTTTAGTACATAGATCTTTCAACTCATTGGATAAATTTATTTCTTGATATTTTATTTTATTTTTTGGATGTTACTGTAAATGGTATTTTAAAAATTTATATTTCAATTAGATCATCTTTGAGTATGAAAATACTACTGATTTTTTATGATGATTTTGTGTCCTGCAACTTTACTGAATTCTTTTATTACTTCTAACAGTTTTTATATGGAGTCTTTGCAGGTTTTTTTTACATACAGGATCATGTCCTTTGCAAAAAGATAATTTTACTTTATCTTTTCTAATTTGGATCACTTTTATTTATTTTACTTGCCTGATTGCATGTGCTATTACTTCAGTACTATATTGACCAGAAGTGTCAAGAGTGGGCATCCTTGCTTTGTACTAGATTTTTATGGAAAAGTTTTCAGTATGTTTCCACTGATTATAATGTTACCTCTGGTTTTTTTAAATGGCCTTTGTTTGTGTTGAGCAACTTTTCTCTTATATAATAACTGTTGAGAGTTTTTGTCAAGAAAGGATCTTGGAATTTAATACTATTTCTGTGTCAATTAAGATGATTATATGTGTTTATCATTAATTCTGCTAATGTGTTTTTTCATAATAAATGATTTGCATATGTCAAACCAGTCTTGCATGCCAATGATAAATCCCACTTGATCATGATGTGTAATACTTTTGATGTGTTATTGGATTCAGCTTGCTAATGTTTACTTGAGGATTTTTACAACTATGTTCATCAGAGAAATTTAATGGTAGTTATGTTTTCTGTGATGTCTTCGGCTGGCTGAGGTATCAAGGTGATGCTGACCTCAAAATGTATTTGAAAGTGTGTTTTTCTAGCTCAATTTTTTGGAAAAGTTTTAAAAACTATTGTTAGTAATTATTTTTTGAATGTTTTGTAGCATTCTACTGTAAACACATCTGGTCTTGGAATTTTTCTTATTGATGGGAGGAGAGGTTCTGATTACTTTTTCATCTCTTTATATCTTTTCTGGCTTTCTATTTTGTCCTGACTAAATTTTGGTAAGTTGTATTTTTCTAGATATTCATCTACTTTCTCTAGTTTATTCAATTAGTTGGCATATAATTGTTCATAATAGTCCTTTATAAACTTTTTAAATTTCTTAGGTATCTATAGCAATTTCTGCATTTTCATTTTTTATGTTATTTAATGGAGACTTTGCTCCTTTTTTCTTAGTCAGACGACCTAAAGTTCGATCCATTTTGTTTATTTTTCAAAAAGCCAACTCTTAATCTTATTGATTATTTCTATGGTTTTCTTTTCTTTTTATTAATTTTTATTTTTATTTTAAGTTCCTGGGTACATGTGCAGCATGTGCAGGTTTGTTACATAAGTTGGCATGTGCCATGGTGGTTTGCTGCACCTGTCAATCCATCATCTAGGATTAAGCCCTGCATGCATCAGCTATTTTTCCTAATGCTTTCCCTGCCCCCACCCCACCTCCTGACAGGCCCCAGTGTGTGTTGTTTCCCTCCCTGTGTCCATGTGTTCTCATTGTTCAGCTATCACTTATAAATGAGAACATGTGGCATTTGGTTTTCTGTTCCTACATTAGTTTGCTGAGGATAATGGCTTCCAGCTCCATCCATATTCCTGCAAAGGACATGATCTCATCCCTTTTTACAGCTGCATAGTATTCCATGGTGTGTATGGACCACATTTTCTTTATCCAGTCTATTTTTGAAGGGCATTTGGGTTGATTTCATGTCTTTGCTATTGTGAATAGTGCTGCAATCAACATACGCATGCATGTATCTTTGTAATAGAATGATCTATATCCCTTTGGGTATATACTTAGTGATGGGATTGTTGGGTCAAATGGTATTTCTGATTCTAAATCCCTGAGGAATTGCCACACCATCTTCCACAATGGTTGAACTAATTTACATTTCCATCAACAGTGTAAAAGCATGTCTATTTCTCCACAACCTTGCCATCATCTGTTGTTTCTTGACTTTTTAATCATTCCCATTCTGACTGGCATGCGATGGTATCCCACTGTGGTTTTGATTTGCATTTCTCTAATGATCAGTGATGCTGACCTTTTTTTTCACATGTTATTCTGTTTTCTATTTATTTCTGTTCTGACTTCTATTATTTACTTCTGTCTGTTAATTTTGAGTTCATTTTTTAGTTTTGTTCTTTTTCTAGTTCCTTGATATATAATGTTAGATTATATATTTAGAATGTTTCTTTGTTTTTAATATAGACATTTGTTGTGATAAACTTCCCTCTTAGAAATGCTTTTACTGCATTTCATAGGTTTTGGTATGTTTTGCTTCTATTGTCATTTGCCTCAATATATTGTTTAATTTTTTTTTGATATATTCTTTGACCCATTGGTTTTTCAGAAGCATGCTGTTTAATTTCACATATTTGTTAATTTTTCAAGACTCCAGCTGTTGTTAATTTCTAGTTTTATAGCATTGTATCTGAAATGATACTAGATATAATTGTAATCTTAAATTTGTTAATACTTCTTCTGTTACCTAACATGGTCCAAACTGAAGGATGTTATATTTACACTGGAAAAAAAATGTATATTCTGCTACTGTTAGATGAAAAGTTCTGTATATATTTATTAGGTTCATTTGATTAAAAATGCAATTGAAGTTCAATATTTCCTTATTACTTTTCTGTCTGTTGATGTATTCCTTGTTGAAAGTGGGGTCCTTAAGTCTTCTCATATTATTGTTTTGCTATCTCTTTCTTTATGTCCATTAATATTTGCATTATGTATTTAGGTGCTTCAATTTGAGGGACACAATTGGTTGTGTCCTCTTTATCAATTCACCCCTATATAATTAAACAATGACCTTCTTTGTCTTTTGCAACCGTTTTTGAATTGAAGTCTATTTAATCACTTGTAAGTATAGCCACCTCTGCTCTCTTTTGGTTAGCATTTGTATGGATTATCTTCCCATTTTAACTTTCAACCTGTATGTGTCTTTTAAGTTTAAGTGAGTCTCTGGTAAGCAGAATATAGTTCAATCATATATATATATATACACACACACACACATATATATATGAGGAATCACCACACCATCTTTCACAATGGTTAAACTAATTTACATGTTTTGATTGGAGAATTCATTCCATTTATATTTAAGATATTATTGTATTATTGATAGTTAAAAACATGCTGCTAGATATTTTATAGTATGTTTCCTAGTTATTTTGTTGCTTTTTTGCTTCTTTATATCTTTATTCTTTGCTAGTCCACCTTTGTGATTAGATAATATTTTGTAGTTCTAAGCTTTTATTTCTTTCTCTTTATTGTTTGTATATTTGCTGCAGTTTTCTTGTTTCATGGTTACCATCAGTTTACATAAAACATCTTATAGTTGTAATCTGCTTTTTTCCATGGTTAACAAATTCTGTCATATACAAAGACTTTAGAAGTTTACCCTCCTCCTCACAATTTATGTTTTTAATAACACTATTTACATATTTTATATTGTGTTTTTCTTAAAACTTATTATAGCTTTAGTTATTTTTGATCATTCTGACTTTTTCACTTTATACTAGAGACATATAAGATTCACATACCATTATTATAGTATTGAAATACTCTGTTCTTGACTCTGTATTTACTTCTGCCAGTTACTCTTATACTTTCACATGTCTTCATGGTAATAATTAACATTCTTTGGTTTTGTTTGCAGGACTCTCTTAAGCTTTTCTTGTAAGTCAGATCTAATGATAATGTATTTTCTTGGCTTTTGTTTCTGTGTGAAAGACTTTACTTCTTATTTCTGAAAGAAAGCTTTACTAGATATAGTATTCTTGGCTGAAGGTTATTGTTTTTTCTTGCAGTACTTTCAATATATCCTATTTCTCCTAGCCCATAAGGTTTCTGCTGAGAAATGCATTGATAGTCTAATGGATATTATATGTGGCTTAACTGTTTTCTCTTGCTGTTTTTTAAATTCTCTGCATGGGACTGATTTTTGAGAGTTTAATTATATTCCTTGGAAAGGACCTGTTCGGTTTGAGTCTATTTAGAAACTTTTAAGCTTCATGGATTTTGATGTTCATACCTTTCCCAAGACTAAAGAAGTTTTCATTATAAGTAAACTTTCTGTCCCTTTCTCTGTCTCCTTACTTCTCATAAAAAGAACATTGGTTTGCTTAATGGTGTTTCATAAGACCTATAGTCAGTCTCCATTCTTTTTCATTAATTTTTTTCTGTTTTTTCTTCTAAGTTGTTTCCAAAGACCTATCTTCAAGTTTATAGACTCTTTCTTCTGTTTAATCTAGATTGCTGTTGAAGCTCTCCTATATATATTTCCTTGAATGAATACTTTAACTCCAAGTTCTGTGGTTCTTTTTTTTTATTGTATCTATCTCTTTGTTAAATTTATCATTCACATCATGAATTGTTTTCCTTATTTCACTGAGATGTCTTTTTATATTCTCTTGTAGCTTGCTGAGTTTCATTTAGATCATCATTTTAAATTTCTTTTCAGGCAATTTGTAAATTTCTTTTTCGTTGTGGTCAGTTACTGTAGACTTTTGAGGTCCCTTGGTCGTGTCATATTTCCTTGCTTTTTCAAGTTCCATGTATTCCTGTGTTAATGGCTGTGGATCTGTTGGAGCAGTCACCTCTTCCAAACTTTAGTGTGGTTTTTGTACAGGAAGACTTTCATTTGAAGTTAGGCCTGAGCATGCAGGTTGGACAGGGTGCAGTAGCTTTTGCTTTGTGTGAGTTCAGTGATGTAGTCTTTGGGCAACTTATTTAGTTGCTATCAACATTAATGACAATTGTGGGTGGTCTAGGTTGCAGAACTTTGTGGCAGTGACAGTGACTGCATTTGTTATTAGGGCCAGGGCTTTGTGAGTTCTCTTGATCTTGTCTTCCTCACAGTGGAGAGTCTTAACTGAGGAGATATCTTTTGGTATTGGGGCTAATATGGCTCATAGGCTGTAGAAGCTGCATTGGGATCCAGGACATTGGTGCTTGTAGAGCCAAGTTTTAATGGAACTACTGCAGCACTTGGGACTTGAGGTTTAGGTTCACTCTCCCAAGCACAAGTGAATAAATTTTTTTTTTCACTATTCTAGGGTCAGTTTTTCTGAGGCATACTTTGGCAGCTTGGGCTCAGAAGTGTCTGAAGACTTAGTCTCCAGGGAGCTGGAGATGCAATTTAGGACCTGAAATCAGCAGGGCACAATAGCAGCTCAGGCTACAAGGGATGACAGACCATGTGGTGGTGACTCTGGACCTTGGCCTGGTGTGACCTAGTAGTAGCTCAGACTCTGTGAGGCCAGGTGTGGCAACACCAAGGACCCAGGAAAGGCCAGATGCTGCTTTGCCTTGGGTCATGGGTTTTGAGGAAGAGTGCAGCAATAACTATTACCCAGAAAGGCAGAGTTCCTCAGCAGTTCAGACTGCGAGTTAGTCCAGTTCTAGGTAGGTGAGGCATTGTTGCTGTTCAGCCTGGAGGTCAGGGTAGCATAGCTCCACCAAAGCTCTGATTCCCTGGGATACCAGGCATTGCATCTACTTGGCCCCAGAAAGTACAACTCCACAGGTCAGTGGAGTCTCTGGATCCCTGGGAGGTGGGGCACTACATCAGCTGCAGTTCTGGGAGATGAATCTCCTCCAGTGTGCAGAAGACTTGAGGTTGCAATGAGACAGGGTACCATATCTGCTCTGGGCCCAAGGATGGACTGCTCTGGTAGTTTGTGATGAGGCTCTGGCTTCCCAGGCATGCACAAAACTTCAGCTCACTCCTGAGGAGAGGTTGCAGCAGTGACTGGGATGGAGTAGATGAAACATCTATGCAGCAGCTTGGCCTTAGGGCATAACAACAGCTATGCTTGGAGATGGTATGCTAATTCACAGGCATGATGAAGCAACAATGAGACTCAGAGGTTGAGGAATCTGATAACTACTCACCTCCAGAGCAGGATACACTCTAGCAGTGGCTTAAGTTCCAAGATGGCACAGACAAGTGACAGCACAGGCCGTGGGAGGAGATATAAAGGTGGGTGGGGCACAGCATTGACCTCTTCTCTGGGGATGGCTCAGTGTTTTGACTTTGGAGAGCTCCCTCAGCTGGGCTAAGAACCTTTGAGGACAGTAGGGGACTCCAGTAGCAACGACTGAAGGGGTCCACAGCGATAATGGAGGCTTCTGGGTTCTTCTTGTCTCCCTTTTCCCTTTAGGGAGAAGTCCCTCCTGGTTTCAAGCTGATCCCAACTACGGGGAATAGGGTGGCAGAGGCTAGGTGTTTGTTTTTTAAATTTTTCCTTCTATATGAGGCTGTGCTGGGTTTCTGTGCTCTACAGAATTTCTGCTTCTTCTTTGCTGTTCCCTGGTACTTTTTATTAGTTAATTTAGTTTAAATACGGTTGTTTATTTGTTTTGTTTTTTTGTGTGTGGCAGGGAAGAGTGCTAGGAGCTACTACTCGACCATCTTGCTGATTCCACTTTTGACAATAAGGTCTTTTAGAAGCTCAGAAACATAGCAAGTAAAAAGAAAATTAACCTAGTACTTGAGAATTTTGAAAATTCCTGTGAATAGTGTGTTACTACTGATGGAATGTCATTATTAAGAAAATATTTTCTAATATTTTAACTCTATTGACAATATAACATATTAAGAAGTATAAGCCTCTGCAAGTGTATTAAAATTGGAGTAGAATAAAATGTATATTTTAATACTCATTTAGTTTCCAAAAGGATAATAATGTATATCAATCATTTGTATATAGAAAAATATTTTAAGTGAAGCAATTTTGGAAAAAAACTATTTCACAGCAAATAGTGCCCTAAAATTATTTGGTATTGAGAATCTAAAGAAAGAATTACAATTTACAATGAATCCCTATTTTGAAATAATGAAATAAGAAAATGTATACACACTGTTTACCAGTCAAGTTCATCAAAGCAAAAATATCAATAATAATATTTTATATAAACTTTCTTTAATGGTAAAAATCTACATGTGTATGTAACTTTATTGTTTAGTAAATTGGTTTTGCTTTTCTTATTGAATTTAAACCTCAACCACAGTAGAGCTTTTGGGAATACAAAGATATAGGTTCCTTGGTCACAATAGCCAAATTGCGAGCATTAAATAGCCACATGTATCTTGTGCCTCTCATATTGGATAGTACAGATACAGAACTTTTCCATAATCACTAGAATATACTGTATAGCCCTGCTTCTGATCACGTCTAATTTATCTTTTTTCGTGAAGCATACCAGACATTTTAAACAATCTATTCTAGTTTCCCCTGGGCCCTTCCAGTTGGACTTACCAACTCCAGTCCTTTCCACTGGTCTTCAAATAAGATGAATTTGAATACTGACTACATAGTCATCATTCTGACCACATTGTTATTTACGTGTTATAATTTGTGAATACCTCTTTTAATTCTTGGGTTCCAAAATTGAATATATTCCTTCAGTTGGGGTCCAAGCATCAGAAAGTTGAGCAGAAATAAAATACAGCAAGATTATCAGTGAATACCCTGGCTATAGAAATTGTTTTCCTCATCTAGACCAACTTTCATTGAGCTTTGATGGCAGTAAATTTACCCAAATTCTTAAATGCAAACATTTATTTAACTGTGTTTCTCCAACTTCTATTATACAACTTCATGTTTAACCTAAATTCAAGACTTTATATTACCGTTAATGTTCTCTGGATGTGATTTTGTTTGTATGTTAAGTTTAACTACATATTTTCTAATCATTCAACGTATTTAAAATCACCCTATTTCTGGGTTATTTCTAAAGTTGATCAACATAACATAAAAGTTGTCATAAAGTTCGTTTTAAACAATTATGATAGGCGAGAATTTTAAAAAAGGGTGTTCACTAGCCGAAGATTCACTACAAATTTTAATACATTGGGCAAGACTCTTTGGACATTTAATCAATTATAAATCAATGTAAACTACAGTATCCTTTGGTACATATTAATCTCTTTTTGAATTCCCTGAATTCTTCACATCAGAAAACATATTGGTTTTGGTTTTTATGTGTTCAATATGTTTTGTACATTTAATTGAATAGTTGACTAATGCAATTGATTCAACTATATGTTACTGGCTTAATACAGTGGGATTTACAATACTCTTTAAAGAAAATAAAGGGGATTTGAGAGCAATGCTGAAGAGGCTTAGAAACTTAGTTGGAAAATAGGTATGATTTGAATTCTCACAGTTGGATTATTTCCTACTGATCTCTGAAATTTGGTTTTATGTATTGGACTCATTTTATTAAGAGTTCTTTAAAAACACTTGTACATTTATTTGCCAACATATTTGAAATCAAAATGATTACAATTGTAAATATCAATACTTTCTAAGATTTCTTTCTTTAGTGTCTTCATTTGTGTGTATGTTAGTATATTTGTGTATGTAAATATGTGTTTGTGTGTGTGAAATAATGTGTTTGTGTCATAATACTCCTTCATATATGATATTAAATATTATGATCAGATTACCTATCAGTATGTAAATTCAGTATTCAGATTTCCTCAGTTTTACTTATATTGGGGTGTGTGTGTGTGTGTGTGTGTGTGAATTAAGCTTCATAAAATTTTATTATTAGTTTAGGTTCTTGTACATGCCTCCACAGCCAAGATAATGAATAGTTCCAACATTTTAAAAAATCCCTTTTGCCATCATATATGTTCATCAGTTTCTAACAGCCTTCACAGTATCTAATTAATATAAAACTGATCAATACATTATTAGTTAATTCACATTTACATACAAAAACTTAGGAATAATGTTTACAGCTTGTTTAGCAACAATGATTCACTTGAATTACAATGCATACATGTCTGAAATATTAGAAAAAGGCATAATATAGCTTTATTGTAAACCTACCACCCATTATTATATAGGCTTAACCAATATGGTGAAGTTAAAATATCTGTAATGCATTACAAAAATTTATGACAAAAATTAAGAAATCCAATACCTAATGACCATAAATAACCCTAGAACTTTGATAAGCACTGGTAACATTGCATTTTTTCTAAACAATAACTAAATTTTAACTACATGTTTGTGTATCTAAAAAGTGCAACTTTTCTAAGTATTAAGTGACAGATATTTTAAAAGATATTATTGAAAAGTTATCAGAAACTCCAGTAATACAATAATTTTTATTCATAAAATTATGAGAATTTAGCAAATATTAAAACCTGTTCTCATAGAATGGTAAATTCTTGTAGATTAGGATTATAGGATGGAATGTTTTTGAGATTTTATGTTATCTTCTAAATCTCAAGAAATGTGCAGAGTTCAGTGTTTCTTTTTTGCTGTCTAAAATAGGATTTCATGTAATAATGAATAAGGAGGTGAGAACAAATCTATCCCCTTACTTTTTGTTGTCAAGTGCCTGAAATCATTAAAATGATTTTAATAAACCCTTTGTATCCATGATAGGGATGTGGATGTGTAGAGAAGGAAGAGCTTGTAGTGATTGAGATGCAAACATTGATTTTAAAAAGGATAAGCAGAATCCACAAGACAGAGACACCACTTTACCGCATTCCTTGAGATTAAGGGAACTATATCCTGATTTCTTACATTGCCTCAGAATCAACCTTACATAGTTTATCCAGGGAAGTTGCCCCAGGGCTTTTAACCTCCCAAAAGCTGCATCCCTGGCTAAATAATTCTACATCCCAAAATTCCTGTGACATCTTACCAGTGTTGCTTTCATTCCCTTTCCAGTATACCATGAAATAAAATATTTTAGACACAGGTCAAAATTCCATTTAATGTACATTTTATGACCACTATTTATAGGATGAAAATTTAAAGTCTGATGCAAAACATCAGCAGAGGGATTTAGAGGCAAGTCATAAAGTTTTAGACATTAATTCATGAGTTTTAGGTGACCTACTGAACTTTTTATCTCATATAGTACCATCAGCAATATGTTTCCTAAGGGAAGCCTGGTAAAGACTACATAGATGGATGAACATTCACTGTGTATTTGGAAGAAATAGCATAGACACTTAGCCTATAAATTATCACATATTGTTCATGTTATTGTTAAAGATTTAAATATGTACAATATCTAGATATACTAAATGACCTAAAACATCAAAAATATATATGTATATGTCTCCACATCTCTAAGTATATGTGTGGTTATATCTATACGGATAGCTAATATCTTTGTCTTGTTGCTCATATTCTTCTCTGACTCTGTTCTCTTTTACAAACTTTGTTAATTACTCCATTTTCATCAATTTAATGTCATTATATCTGCTTAGGATTTAGTATAAACTAACCATTATTATTGCTTCTAGTCTTTTCTGTAACCTGTCTCTTGCCCACATGTATAAATAATTCCTCTTCCTTCTAATTTCCTGGAGAAACTTTTTGTTTTCCTATTGTAATTTTGATTAGGTAAAGTGTATTCTATTCATAAAGTGTCTTAGAAGTCCTAACAGTCTCTGAGTTTATTGGGCAAGAGACTGTCAGATACATTTTCACATATTCTATATCATTTAGCTTGTTTTGAGAAGTACTCATTAAATATTGGGGGGAAAATGAAGAAGATTGCCTCTCTAAGGTACTTAAATTATGAAATAGTCTTAATGGTGAAATTCCAGAATGGGAGAACAATAACATACTTTCAATTTCTGTTTTTATATATGAGAAAGGTGTTTGAAGATGCTGAGATTTATTTAGGTTGTGTTGTTCAAAATATTTTAAAACTTTATTTAATTTTGAAGAGTTCTATTTTTCAATGGTAATATGTAGCTCTTTTAGATTACTTCACATACTCTAGATTTAAGTAATTTAAAATCAGTTATATTTTCTGAATTGATATATTATTCCTAATAAGTTTATGTTATTCCCTCTAATATTTCCAAGTAAAGTATTTACTTTCTGAGGCAAAATTTGGACATAATTTTTGTTAATTCATAAGATGTATTATTGCAGTATTTGTAGCCTCATTTAAAGGAAATTTATAGCTTCATGCCACAATTAAGGAATAATTGAAAGCTTTTAACAGATTTCATCAATGTGAGAATGCAATGGCATAAGAATGACTGAATGGACCTTGGGGACTCCGGGGGAAAGGATGGGAAGTGGGTGAGGGATAAAAAACTACAAATTGAGTGCAGTGTATACTGCTTGGGTGGTGGGTGCACCAAAATCTAACGAATCACCACTAAAGAACTTACTCATTTAACCAAACACTACCTATTCCCCAATAACGTATGAAAGTAAAAATAATTTAAAATGTTAACACATATGTGAGAGGACTACTTTTACTTACCATTACAAATGAGTTCTTACCAGAACGATTCTTCACAGATTTGAATGAATAAGTCAGTTTGGGATATACGTGATCACTCTAGTTAACTCCTATCTTCATTGGTGGCATCTTCCAAGTTAACATCTGGAAGTGAATATTGTCTGTCTTTTTTCATATTACACATTCTGCCAGTGGATTATTTTATTTGTTAATTTATTAGTTCAAGAAAAATATTTATTCATCATTTACTTATGTTAGATCTGCTCCAGACTCTAGGAACAGGGTCACTAAAAGAGGGAGAGAGTGAGAGAAAGAGAAACAAAGGTTGCTTCTGCCTTATGGAGTACATTGATCCCAGTGTAACCAGAATGTTATCAAGAAATTACAATTTCAACTATATGAAGAAAGGAGAGGCAAAGAGTGCTATGGGGGCAATTGATGAGGTGATCTTATCTTGTCTGGCAGACAAATGGAAGAAAAGAACATTCTGATTATATGACATTTTAACTAAGTTCTATATGGATGTGTGCTAAGTGAAGTTGCTGCAAACATTTTCAAAGGGAAAAAACATTTGGTCTGAATGCCTTGTTTTCTTAAAGAATGTAAAATATAACAGGTTGTGGAACAGAGGTAGGTAAAGCAGAAGATGAGAGGAGTTAGGAGGACAAGTGTGAAATAAGAAGGTTGGCCTGGGAGAGGAAGTCAAGAAGGGTCTTGTTGACAGATAATGTTGGACACTCATAGACATAAGAAGGCCTTCTAATCTAAAATCTAAATTAGAAGGCCTTCTAATCTAAATTGAAGGTACTAGAGTTTATTGTAAGGGCAATGGAAAAGAGTCAAGAAGTAATTGAAAACGAGTCAAGAAGTAATTGAAAACTTTTTTCATATTTCAAAAATAGGATACACTTTATAAGTGATAGCATCATTCAATCAATAATTTTTAAATAAAAATCAACATATTTAGCAAAATGCCTATGCATATTTTATATAGTTGAATTTTTCAATAAACTTTTAAATTTTAAAAAGTTTTAGTCTTACAGAAAAGTTATGAAGGCAGTCAAGAGAGTTCTCACATACTCCACACCCAGTTTCCTCAATTATTAACATCTTACATTAGTATGATATATATGTTACAATTAAAGAGACAATAAGGAACAATTATTATTAACTATTATTAACTTTCTTAATATTAATGTATTACATATTATTAACTTAATAAAATTTTATTAATTTTATAACTTTATTAACTTATTAACTTAATTACCTTTTTAAGTTTTAACCTAATGCATTTTTTCTGTAAGAGTCAATCCAGAATATAATATTACATTTGATCATCTGGTCTTTTTAGACTCTTTTTGTTTTGACAGTTTCTCAGACTTCTTATTTTATGACCTTGACAGTTTTGAGGGTAGTGAACAGATGTTTTGTGTAATGTCCCTATATTGGGATTTCTTTGATGTTTTTCTCATAATTAGACTGAGGTAATAAGGTTTGGAGTTATGAATTTTAGGTATCAGTACTTTAACAGGTATGTGTTTTGCAACTAGTTTTTCAAGTCTGCAGTTTGTCATATCATTCTCTGAAGAATGTCTTTAATAGATTGTTTTTCAATGGAAAGAAGTTTAATTTGTTTTTTTCTTATACTTATGGTATTGTTTCTAAAAGTCATCGCCAAACTCAGGGTTATCTAGAACTCCTATCTTCAAGGATGTTTGTAGGTTTACATTTTATATTAGGTCTGTGACTTGAATTTTTTGTGAAAAATGTAAGATCATTGTATTTTATATATATAATATATAAATATAACATATATTTATATATTAATATATATTAACTATATATTTATTATATTTATATATTTATATATTAACTATATATTTATTATATTAATATATATTAACTATATATTATATATATTAATATATATTAACTATATATTATATATATTAATATATATTATATATTATATATATTAATATATATTATATATTATATATATTAATATATATATATAATATAATATATTAATATATATTGTATTATATTATATTATATTAATATATATTAATATATATTAATATATAATATAAATATATAAATAAAATATAAATATAAATATATTTATATATAATATATATAATATATATTAATATATATTATATATATTAATATATATTACTATATAGTACTATATAGTAATATATAGTACTATATAGTAATATATATTAATATATATTACTATATAGTACTATATATTACTATATAGTACTATATAGTAATATATATTACTATATATTAATATATAGCAATATATATTTATATATTAAATATATATTAATATATATTGCTATATATTAATATAATATATATAATATATAGTAATATATATAAATATATGTTAATATATAAATATATGTTAATATATAGTAATATATGTTTATATATTAATATATAGTAATATATGTTACTATATATTAATATATAGTAATATATGTTACTATATGTTAATATATAGTACTATATATTAATATATATTAATATATAGTAATATATTAATTTTATATTAATTATATATTATATATTATATAATTATATAATTATATTATATAATTATATAATATATAATATATATAAACTATATATTAATATATATCACTATATATTAATATATTACTATATATTAATATATAGTAACATATATTAATATATATTAACTATATATTTATATATTAACATATATTTATATATTAACTATATATTGTATATTAACTATATATTAATATATATTAACTATATATTAATATATTAACTATATATTAATATATATAACTATATATTAATATATATTAATATAGTAATATATATTAATATATATTAATATATATTAACTATATTAATATATATTAACATATATTAATATATATTAACTATATAGTTAATATATATTAACTATATTAATATATATTAACTATATAGTTAATATATATTAACTATAAATATAGTTATTATTTTTAGCTGGCATAATACTGCACATATTTATAGGATACAGAATGCTATTTTGTTACATATATATGATGTGTAATGATCTAATCAAGATAATTAACATATCGACCACCCTAAACATTTATCACTTCTTTATGTTGGGAACATTCAAAATCTTCTCTTTACCTTTTTGAAAATATACAGCAAATTATTGCATCTGGATGTCCAGTTGTTCCAGCACCATTTGTTGAAAATACTATCCTTTTCCATTGAATCACCTTTGCTCTTTTATCAAAGATCACTCTATACATTCATGTGTTACATAACGTTTTGGTGAATAACACATGGAATATACAATGATGGCCCCCTAAGATTATAATGGAGTGAAAAATTCCTATTGTTGGTGATGTTGTAACCATTATAATGTCTTAACAAAAGGCATTACTCACCTGTTTGTGATGATAATTATATGAACAAACCTACTGTGTTGCCAGGCATGTAAAAGCATAGCACATATAATTATATACAGTATATAATACTTGATAATAAAAATAAACTTCTATCCTACTATGGTATATTATTTAATATACGATACTATACATTTTATTGTTATTTTAGAGTTTGCCCCTTCTACTCATAAAAACATATTGACTATAAAATGGCCTCAGACATGGCCTTCAGGCAGTATTCCAGAGGAAAGCATTGTTATCACGGGACATTACAGCTCCATACATATTATTGCCCCTGAAGTCCTTCCAGTAGGACAAGATTGAAGGCGAAAGCCAACGATATTGACAGTCTTCACCCTGTGTAGGCCTAAGTTAATGTGTGTATTTGTGTTTAGTTTTTAACAAAAAAAGTTAAAAAGTAAAAAAAAATTTTAAAAATTTAAAATGGAAGAAGGCCTATAGAATAAGGATACACATGGAGAAAATATTTTTGTATGGCTGTACAATATGTTTCTGTTTTACATTATCTCTGCATTTACTGCATTATATCAAAATAGTCAAAAAATTAAAAAATACATGAAAGTTTACAAAGTAAAAAGGTACGGTAAGCTACAGTTAATTTATTATTGAATATAGAAAAAGTGTTAATGAATTTAGTGCAACTTAAGTGCACAGTGTTTACAAAATCTAAAATAATGTGCAGTAATGTCTAGGGCTTCACATTCACTCACCACTCAACACTGACTCATCCAGACAAACTTCTAGTTCTGCAAGCTCCATTCATGGTAAGTGCCCTATAAAGATGCATCATGTTTTACCTTTTGCATCATATTTTTCTTGTATCTCTTCTATGTGTTTAGATACACAAATACTTACCACGTTTTACAGTTGCCTGCAGTATTCAGTAGAGTAATATGTACAGATTTACAGTTTAGGAGCAATAGAGGATACCATATAGTCTGAGTGTGTATTCAGCCATACCATCTAGGTTTGTGTAGGTATATACTAGGATGTTTGCACAACAGCAAAATTGCCTAATGATGCATTTCTCAGTACATATGTATCCTTGTCAATAAGCAATGCATAATTGTATTTGTACGAGTCTAGTTCTTTGGTCTCTATTTTGTTTCATAAATCTATTTGTCTTTCATCCACATCACACTGTCTTGATTAATGAAGCTTTATATGATGTCTTGAGGTCACATAGTATCAGTCCTCATACTTCTATCTTCTTCAATATTGTGTTGGCTTTTCTAGTCTTTTGCCTTTTGTATAAACTTTAGAATCATTTTGTTTTGAAACTTTATTTGATCAATGTGTTACTTAGAAATGTGTTTTTTAATCTGGAAATTTTCTTAAGATTTCCCATCTTTCTGTTATTGATTTCTTGTTTAATTCTATGTGGTTTAATTCTACATTCTACGATTTCTATTCCTTTAAAAAGTTAAAGTGTGCTCTATGTTACAGAATGTTGACAATCTTGGTGAGTATCCCATATGAGCATGAGAAAAAATATGTATTTTGGTGTTTTTAGAGGCAATATTCTATCCATGCCAATTAAATCCAGTTGATCGACTGTGCTGTTGAACTGTATCCTTAGGGTTTTTCTGCTGGATAATTATTCTTCCCCTGGGTTGGTTAGGATCTGTTAAAACCCAAGTGGTTAGACTCTGATGAAATAGTTTACTAGCGGCAGGATTTTGTTGATTATTTTTGGCTTCTTTCAAAATTTCTTTCCCCTTTACCCTACATGAAGCACAAGATGATTTTTTCCTGATCTTCATTTTGAGAACTGGTAGGACTCCCAGAGGTGAAACCCATGCCAGTGTGAAGGTTCCACAAAGGCTGGGCCCTCAGGAGCTTTGATTTCTAAAGCTACTCCATGTTTGTTACCCTTTATGGATTTCTACCAGACTCCAGTGGAGGATTCTGTTTCCAGAAATCTGTTTGTTTGTATTCACATTTCTCTCTGGTTTTCAGGGTGGCAACTTGCCCTGTGAACTCAGTTCTTTGATGGATTAAGATTTGTTGATTTTTAGTTTATTTTGCTTTTCTTCTTGTTGGGATGATGGAGTTAAAACTTCCAATCTACTTACATATTGAAATAGAAATGTATTTATTTTAAGATGGCTACATTACCACTTCCAAAACAACTGGAATTCTGCAAGCAAAAAGAGGAGAATGAATGTTAAGTAGGCAATCATCTCTGCATCCTATTAACTAATAAATTCACTTCTCACTTCTGGGTATATATCCTGTATGTATGTATCCCCCACCCCAACACACACACACACACACACACACATTATATATTTATGAAGGAGAAGGTATACGATGTTTATTAAATCATTTTTATTTTGAATAAAAAACTGAAAACGAATCATTTCTATATGAATATATACAAACACTTGTTTGTAGGTGAAAATATAGAAAATAATGTAAAATAAAATCACACTGAAAGTAGTTATTTCTTAATGTAGATCATAACTGGGGTAGGATGAAAGACATTTTCCCTTTTTAATCTACATACTTTTGTAACTTTCAGATTTTCTTCAGTCATGAATTAAAATCAATTAATTATATAAAATTAAAATTTTTCCTAAAATTATAAAAATAGATTTAGGCATATTGTTTACAGCACAAGTTCTCAAAAGAGTCTGCTGCCTTGATTTATAGCCTGATTCTGTCACCTATCAGCTTTGTCACTTTGGCAACCTTTCTATATGTCTAAAGATAAAAATAATATCTACTGAGTAGACTTGTTATATAAAATTAATAATACATTGCATACAGATTGCTTAACATAGCATTTGGAATGTTGGATATTATTCAATAATTATTAATTACTATTTCAGTTATTGTGACATGAGATATGTAACTTAGACATAAGAATATAGCTCCTTTCACTGGGATTGATGAACATTAAAATGAACAACTGAGAAATTCGATAATTTTATTTTTCTTGTAATGCCTCATGAAATCCCGGGCTAATGTTTGCTCACGTTGAATTGAGTGTGTTCTCCCTTGATTAAGCTTTCATATTCTAAAGTAAAGTTGTTTTAATCAAATGGGAAATGATCAGTTTCTAAACTAAAGATTACTGGTTCTTTTTAAAGAATCTGGTTTAGGCCCAGCACAGTGGCTCATGCCTGTAATCCCAGCACTTTGGGAGGCCGAGGTGGGCAGATCACCTAAGGTCAGGAATTTGAGACCAGCCTGGCCAACACAGTGAAATCCCATCTCTACTGAAAATACAAAATTAGCCGGGTATGGTGGCGAGTGCCTGCAGTCCCAGCTACTAGGGAGGCTGAGGCAGGAGAATCGCTTGAACCCAGGAGGCAGAAGTTGTAGTGAGCCAAGATCACGCCACTGCACTCTAGCCTGGGTGACAAGAGCAAAACTCTGTATCAAAAAAAAAAAATCTTGTTTAATATTTCATAAAATTTAAATGGCATCAGACATTAACAAAATATAAAATGACTTACATAAGGCCATAGAACAGTAATAAATATTCAAGGTAAGAAAAATAATAAACATTACACAAATGAAAATCAATAGAACATAACAAATAATTCGCTGAAGAAGCAAGCTTTGAATCAAATTGCCGAAATGATCGAAGCTAAAGATATGTTGGTATATTAGTAGATACAACACTGTGCACCTGGTCTTGCACTTACTCTGTTGCTATCATCGTGGGTACAACATACCTGTGCTGCCTGCTAGACCAACTAGAGGCTGAGTGACATGTGAAGTCAAGGTATCCCAACAGAGCCATGCCAGCTGGGCCAAAGCTAGATTTGCTGTTCTGGAGGTGACCCAGAGACACACATGAGCTAAATAAATAATTATTGCTGAGTGCCAGTAATATTTTCTGTTGTTTTTTACATAATAGCTAACTGAAATGTCAAGCAATACTTCATATTTACACAACAAAATGTTACCCATATTAGTAGTACTACTCCAACATCTTAGTGAGGATTTTGTTTTCAAAAGTTAAAGTTTAAATAAAGGGAATCATATAAGATCAATGGAGCTTAAAACACTTCTTGTTAAAATGCCATATTTGAAAATCTATTCATCTTCATTTTATGGTAAAACATATAAACCTCTTCCACTTATATGTCTTTCAACAAACAAAAAAAGAAAAGTAAATACTTTAGAATCCCTATTTTTTAATATTTTCAGAGAAAACTAATAATTTAATGAGAATATAGATAGGTAGCTTCATTCCGTATCTCACCTTCATAAAGGCAAAAGAGTCTCACTCTAGGAGATTAAAACTTAGTTAATTATGAAGTAAATAAGAAACTGATTCAAATGTATATCTCCACATGCACATGTACAATGATATACATAGATGTATATGCACATCTATGTATTTGGACACATGTGGATGGAAGTATATATATATAATATACACACACATATATGAGTTTATATTATATACGCACATATTAGGTTGGTGCAAAAGTCATTGTGGTTTTTGCCATTGAAGGTAATTGCAAAAACCACAATGGCTTTTGCACTGACCTATTAAATATTAATGTTTAACAATTTAAAATTCTTTGTTCTCTGTCCCTCCTCATTAAATTGCGCAAATTAAACAGGCTTGATGTTTTCCACATCCCAATTCAGAATCAATCTAAGCATTAATTTGAGATATTTCACACAGGATTGAATATATATGAGATATAGGAAATGAAACAAACATATACTGACTGAAATATATTTACTAGAATCTTATTCTCTAATTTCTGTTAAAGAAAGTTATTTGTTTAGGCTTTGGTTAAGGAAGTTCTTCACTTAATTTTAGTTAAGGGTTTTTTTATTTTGTCTATTTCCTAGAAGTAAATTAAACCAATACCATATTTAATAAATATTCTGATATGCAATATTATTCACTTTAAAAAAATAAAATTTTGTATTTATTTCATAAAGCCATTGTTCTCAAGGCCCTTTCTACTTTGTTATCAATTAATTAGAAAATATACCATACATATAAGTGCCATATCTCATTTTAAAGCTTCCATAAACGAAACAATGGAAACACTAGAAATAGAATACATCATTCTTGAGCTATGATCTTGCCACTACACTCCAGCCTGGCCAACACAGCATCACTATCAAAAACAACAACAACAACAAAAACAAAACAAACAAAAAAATTCTAAAATGAACTTTTAAAATATTTTTTAAAATATACATTAAAGAATGAAAAAGTATAGCTTGTCAAGTAAATAATAGACAATAAAATGGGCAAAACTACAGCTACCTTTTGATAACATATATTTTATTAAAAAATACTGGATGCCATTGATGGAACAGAAAAATACCACCATGAACAAAGTAAGAAACAAGCAACAATGCCATACTGCTTCTCTAATGGCACTAGCGATGGAAATAGCCAGTATTTAAGCAGCCATGATAAATATTATTTTTATGATTTTTTAAATAAGCTATCTCATCCTATTATTTTCCCACCACCTCCAGCATTTATCATTTCTTCGTGTTACAAACATTCCGATTATACTCTTGTACTTATTTTTGAAATGTACAATGTATTATTGTTGACTGTAGGCTCCCTGTTGTGATGTCAAATACTAGATCTTATTCATTTTATTTTTGTAATCATTATCATCATTTTTAAGTAAAAATTATCATTTCTCATCTTGATGCAGGGACCTGGTATGGAAGTAAGGAAGAATGTTATACTAATTTTTCATTAGGGAGTACAGAGGGACCTGGAAAACCATTTATACTCCTTATTTCAAAGGCTGTGATAAATCACCACGTCTTGTCTATTGACTTCCACCTGGGAGACTTGAGGAAGACACCCAGTCTTTTCTATTTCCTCTGACCATTATCATTATCCTTCATTGGGTCTTCTATGTCTCAGTATATTTCTTATTTGCAAAACATGTTTTTTTCATAGACTTAAGGCTTTCTCTAGACTGTAACATTGTTAAGACTAAAATATATTTACTTATGAAAGGAAATTGTCCTCTAGTGAGGAAGCCACAAAAAATAAAAATAATAAATGTTCATAAAATGAAAAAAGTACAGTAAGCAAAGGTTAATTTATTAAGATAGAAAAATTGTTAATAAATTTAGTGCAGCCTAAGTGCATGGTGTTTATAAAGTCTACAGTAATGTACAGTAATGTCTAGGGCTTCACATTCACTCACCACTCACTCACTGATTCATCCAAACTTCTAGTTCTGCAAGGTCCATTCATGTTAAGTGCCCTATAAAGATATATCATGTTTTATCTTTTGTATCATATTTTTCTTGTGTCTTTTCTATGTATTTATATACACAAATACTTAGACCACTGTGTTACAATTGCCTAAGGTATTCAGTGGAGTAACATGGACAGATTTGTAGCTAAGGAACAGTAGAGGGTACCATGTAGCCTAGACAAGTATTTGACTATAACATCTAGGTTTGTGTAAGCACACTCTATAATGTTTGCACAACAACAAAATCATCTAATGATGCATTTATCAGTACCTGTGTATTTCTGTCAATAAGCGATGCATAATTGTATTGGTCGAGTTCTGTGATCTCTATTTTGATTCATTGATCTATTTGTTCTTTTATCCATATCACACTGTCTTGATTAATGAAAGTTACGGTAAGTCCTGATATCCAGAATATACAGAAACCTTCTAAAATTCAACAAAACCACAAAAACAAATAATTTAAAAAGGGCAAAAGACTTGAATAAACATTTATCCAAAGAAAATATATGAATAATAAATAAGTACAAGAAAACATGATCAATAACATTAATCATTAAGGAAATTCAAATAAAAAACACAAGATTATGACGTCACACCAATTAGGATGGCTATTATAAAAAATACAAAGCAGAAAATAAAAGTGTGGGATAGGATGTGGAGAAACTGGAAGTCTTGTGCATTCATGGTAGGAATGTAAAATGGTACAGTCACTGTGGAAATCAGTATGGTGGTTTCTCAGAAAAATGAGAAGAGTATTAGCATATGATCCAACAATCCCACTTCAAGGTACATAACCAAAACGACAGAAAGCAAGGTCTTGAAGAGATATTTGTACATTATATTTCTAGCAGCATTATTCACAATCTCTAAAATGCAGAAGCAATCTAAGTGTACATTTATGAATTAACGGGTAAACTAAATGAGGTATGTACATACGATGGAACATTGTTGTTCAATGTTAAAAAGAAAGGCAATTCTGACATATGTTATGGCATGAATGAATCTCAAAGACATTAGGATAAATGGACTAAGCCAGTCACAAAAAGACAAATACTGTATGATTTCACTTATATGAGGTGGCTAGAGTAGTCAACATTATAGAAAGTAGAATGGTGATTTCCAGGGCCTGGAGGGTGGAGCGAATGTGGAGTTTATTCACTGGGTATAGAGTTTGAGTTTTCCAAGACAAAAAGAATTCTGGAGATGTATTGTGGAGCTAGTTGCCCCAAGATATGAACACATTTAATATCACTGAGCTGTACACTTAAATATAATTAAAATTATAGTACACTTAAATATAATTAAAATTATATATTTTATATTTATTTACAAAATAAAAATTTGAAGAAAAAATAAAAGAAACATTTATGTACTTCAATCTTATGATACTTTCAAATAAATATGCTATCAGAAAATGACAAAGAAAAAAACTCAACTAGTTGCCAAGAGATGGAACAGTCAACAAGACCAGTAGATGATTCATGTGTTGGAACTATAAGACTGGAACTTTCATATAACTGAAGTTAATGTGTTCAAGAATTTATTTTTGAAAAGTAGACAGCATTCACAAGCAGATGGAAATTTTAGCAGAAAAATATGAAATATGAATAATCATACAAAAGACAGCCATATGGGAATGCCAGAAAAAAAATGTCATAAATGAAGAATAACTTTCAGGGTTTTATCAGCAAGCTTATAAACTGACTTAACACGGTTGAGGAAAGAATCAGAAAACATAAAGATAGGTGAGTAGAAAATAACCAAATTGAAACACAAAGACAAAATAAAAGTTGGAAAAAAAAACTGACACCTGAGAGCTGAGAGAAAGTACTAAATGGCCAATTGTTAAAACAGAATAAAATAAAATAAGTCTCTAATAAAAGAAGAAAGAGAAAGGCAGAAGAAATATATGAAAATATGGCCGGGTGTGGTGGCTCACGCCTGTAATCCCAGCACTTTGGAAGGCCGAGGCAGGTGGATCACGACGTCAGGAGATCGAGACCATCCTGGCTAACATGGTGAAACCCCGTCTCTACTAAAAATACAAAAATACAAAAAATTAGCCAGGCATGGTGGCGGCACCTGTAGTCCCAGCTACTGGGGAGGCTGAGGCAGGAGATGGCGTGAACTCGGGAGGCAGAGCTTGCAGTGAGCTGAGACCATGCCACTGCATTCCAGCCTGGGCGACAGAGCAAGACTCCATCTCAAAAAAAAAAAAAAAAAAAATATATATATATATATATATATATATATATGAAGATATAATGACTGAGAAATTACTAACAATAACAAAACTAACAAACCACAGGTTCAAGAATCTCAGAGAACTCTAAGAAGGAGACACACACAAAAAGGAAACATATACACACACTCCTCCGTCTTTCTCCCCTTTCTCTCTCTTTCTCACCCCCTCTTTCTCTCTTTCTCCTATACACATATACAGGCTTAGACTTATCAGAGCCAAAATGCTGGAACAAGAAGAAAAATAATATCTTGAAATGAGGTAGAAGAAAAAAAACCCTTATATTAAGAAAAAACTATATAAGAAACACATAAATTTTTATTTAAAAAATACAGGAAAGTAAAAAGTAGAGGAAACATCCAAAGTACTAACAGAAAAAAAAATCAACTTAGAATTTATTAAGATTAAAAAGGACTTTCCAAAATTAGGATAAAAAGCCTTGATAGACAAATAGAATGAGAGGATTTATTGTCACTGCACCACACAGTAAGAAATATCAAAAGAAGTTTTTTCAATTAGGAGATGTTTGATTCCCGATGGCAATTTGATCTATACAAAGAGATGAACAGAATCTAAATTAGTAAAAATAAATTTATATGTAAAAGAATTTTTTTCTTACGCTTAAACTTTCAAATAAATAATTGATTGACTAAAATAAAAACATCGGCCAGGCACGGTGGCTTACGTCTGTAAGCCCAGCACTTTGGGAGGCCAAGGCAAGTGGATCACAAGGTCAGGAGTTTGAGACCAGCCTGGCCAAGATGGTGAAACCCTATCTCTACTAAAAATACAAAAATTAGCCAGGCACAGTGGCATGCATCTGTAATCCCAACTACTCGGGAGGCTGAGGCAGGAGAATCGCTTGAACCCGGGAGGTGGAGGTTGCAGTGAGCAAAGATCATGCCAGTGCACTCTAGCCTGGGCAACAAAGCAAGACTCCACCTCAAAAAAAAAAAAAAAAAAAAAACCAACAATGTATTGAGTTTATAACATAAATAAAAATAAAATATTTAACAAAAACAATATATTAGCAAAAAGAAAGATGAGGTATCTAAAATTATTCATAAAGTGGTATAACATTTTTTGTAATAGGGGTTGTAGTACATTTGAGTTTTATATTGTAATTCTATGGTAATCACCAAAAAAACTGTAACTAATATAACAATAGTGGAAGTAAAATGCAATTAATAAGAAAATTGATCTAGTCAATGAAATCAGAAAATGAAATAAAAGAACAGATTGAAAAAATAGAATACAACTAGCAAGATAGTTTGAAATCCTACCATATAAATAACTACATTATATGTATTCATCAGGGTTCTCCAGAAAAATAGAAACAATGGGATATACACACATACACACACACACACAGGCAGAGAGAGCAAATTATCTTTTACCCCATTTTGTTCTATCCAATTATCTAATGAATCAGTTGAGGTCCACCTACATTGGAAAGGACAACTGGGCAAATATCAAGGCACCTCTGTCCCAATCAAGTTAACACATAAGATTAACCACTGCATCATACCTTAATGGTTTAAACAAGCCCATTAAAAAGAAGACTTTGTGAAACTAGATAAGAAAACAATACTTTATATATAACTGTACTTATCTCTAAGAACTGACTAAATATAGAAGGACATAGGTTTAAAAATAAAAGTTTAGAAAGGTGTGCTGGAACAGGCCTGTAGTCTCAGCTAATTGGGAGGCTGAAGTGGCAGGATTGCTTGATCCTAGGAGTTTGAGGTCGGACTGGGCAACATAGTTAGATCCCATCTCTGAAAGTAAATAAATTACAAGATAGGAAAATTGTATGCTATGCAAACTAACCAAAGTTATTTCAGAACAAGAAATGTTAGAAATGTAAAGAGGTGGCCAGGCGCGGTGGCTCACACCTGTAATCCCAGCACTTTGGGAGGCCGAGGTGGGAAGATCATGAGGTCAGGAGATCGAGACCATCCTGGCTAACACGGTGAAACCCCGTCTCTACCAAAAATATAAAAAAATTAGCTGGGCATGGTGGCAGGCGCCTGTAGTCCCAGCTACTCAGGAGGCTGAGGCAGGAGAATGGCGTGAACCTGGGCAGCAGAGCTTGCAGTGAGCCAAGATCATGCCACTGCACTCCAGCCTGGGCGACAGAGCAAGACCCCGTCTCAAAAATAATACTACTAATAATAATAAAATAAAGAAATTTAAAGAGGTGTATACCATAATGATTAAGAGATCAATCCCAAAAGAAGAAATGAACATTCTAAACGTATATACACCTAATGCAAAGCTTCAGTATACTTAAAGTAAAATACTACCCACAATTATAGTTGGATAATTTAGTACTTTTCTCTTAGTAATTGCTAGACAAAGAAGTAAAAATTAAATAAGGTTAGAGAAAGATATAGAAGATCCAAACAATGTAGCCAGCCAAATTAATATAATTCTTATTTTAGAATTATCTATAAAACCACACTACAATGCACATTTTTTAAATTTTTATATGGAATGTTTAAAGGCAAGATAGACTATATTCTGAGCTATAAAAAATATAACTCATTTTTAAGGCATTGGAATAACACTATGTTCTCCAAACACAGAAAAATTATACAAGAAATATGTAACAGAAAAATATCTGTAAAATATACAAATATTGGAGAAATAATGAACACACCTCTAATCAGTGATGAATCAAAGAAGTAACAAGACGAATTAGAAAATATTTTGAATTGAATAAAAATGAAAACACAGTATGTCAAAATTTGTGAGATAGAGCTAAAGCAATAATTAGAAAAATCCGTAACATTAAAGGCTTATATGAGAAAAACAACAAAGTAAGAATGAGCAAAGAAATAATAAAGATATGAGCAGAAATTAATGACATAGTAAATAAAAAGTAATTGAGATTCTTAAAGAAACATAAAATATTATTTGAGAAAATCATGAAAATGATAGACTTACAGGTAGATTTACAGGAACAAAAAGAATAGAAATTACAAACATTGGGATAATAAATGAGATATTATAAAAATGAGATATTAGAGAATTTGCAGACACTAAGAGCAAAATATGAAAATGATAAGACTAGTTTTCTCCTACTTTGATAGTTTATATAAGCCAACAATTTCACGAGAACCACAAAATAACAACTTAATGAAGAAGAAATAAATAAACGGAATATGTATTTGTTAAATTAATTCAATCTATGGTTAAAAAATCCCTAAGCACAAAGGTCTTCACTACTGAATTCTTCCAACATTTAGTAATTTTTACCCCAAATCTTCCAGAATATAACATATGTGGGAACAATATCCAGGTCACTTTAGTCAATCAAAACTATCCTTTTTTCAAAATAAGACAGACATTACAAGAAAGCAAACCACAACAAAATCCCAAAACCTTCATGAAAAGGTTTAATGACACTGTTAGCAAACTGTATGTAACAATATGTAAGGACAATAATACATCATGAACATGTGAAGTTTATCTTAGAATAAAAGCTTGTTTTAAAGTTCAATTTAATTCACAATGTCAGATGAAAAGAAAAATTAAATAATCATTAAAATAGACTGAGAAAATTATTTGACAGAACGCAATATTCATCCATCATAATTTTTAAAAATATCAGAAATTCACACATAATCTGATAAAGGCTACCTGTGAAACATCTTTAACCTCATATTTATTGGTGAAAGAAAAAATGTGCTCCCAGTAAATTTGAGGACAAGGTAAATGTAACTGTTCTCATCACTTGTACTCAACATTGTACCGGAGGCCCTTAGTGCGATAAGGCAAGGGAAAGAAAAAAATATATATATACATAGAAATAAGAATAGAAATAGAATAAACAATTAAAAAACATAAACAGATGGGAAAAGAAAAAACAAAATGTTCTTTATTCTAAAATGCATAGCTGTAAAAAGAGATCATCCAAAAAAATACATAAACTACTAATACTGAGGTTTGAATTTAATAAGATCTCAGGATACAATGTTAATATATAAAAACCAATTTTGTAACAATATAGATAACACAATATCATTTTAAAAGGTAAAACATTTAGGGATAGCTGGAAACAAATATATCCAAGCTCACTTCATTACAATGTACAAACATATTGTTAAAAGAAGACCTAAAGAAACAGAGGCATACAGGTAATTAAAGAGAAGACTCAATATTAAGATACCAATTCTCCCCAAACTGACATAGATTCAACACAGTCCAAAAAAAAAAAAAAAAGTCCAGCAGGTTACTTCATAGAAATTAAACTTGATTCTTAAGTGCATATGAAAACATAGATGGCATAAAACAGCCAAGGCAATTTTTTAAAAACAAAAAAATACAGGAATCAAACTAATTGATTTAAATGCCTATTATATGGCTACAGTAACCAAGATTATGTGGAATTTGTGTAATTACAGATAGGTAAAGAGTTAAAAAATAGGTAAAGAGTTGATAAATGATAGATACAGAGTTTTCATACAGACAATTTTCATATAGGCAATTGACTTTCACAAAATGACAAGGTAATTCAAAGGGGAATGGAGGTGGAAACAACATTCATATGCAAAAAAAGAAGAAATACGTTCCATATGCATAACTTAATTCAAAATAGATCGCAAACCTAAATATAAGAGATAAAACTATAAGGTCTGATTGCAGAAACATGGGAGAAAATAATTTTGACCTTGAGATGCATAGATTTTTTAGGATACATAAAGCACTCATCATATAGCTTCAGCAAAATGAAAGATGATTATTTTTCCTAAGACAGCGTTAAAAAGTGAAAAGACAAGCCATAGTCTGTGAGAAATATTTGTAAAACACATATTTAATAAAGGCCTTGTATCCTAATTAGGTAAACAACTTTTATAAATTAACAATAAAAAATAAGTAAAAACAATCAAAATATTTAAATAAACACTTCTCCAAAGCAAAGAGACAGATGTCAAAAAAACACGCATTAAAAGACATTCAACACCTTAGTCATTCGCTGAGTTAAAATTTAAAACCTATGACATGCCACTTTATGCTCACTGGAATGGCCAATTTGAGAAGACTGACAATATCAATTATGATATCAATTACAAACAAGAATTTGAACTTATAGCATCCTAATAAATTTCTTGAGGGAATGTAAAACAGATCATTTGGAAAACACCCTGGCAGTTTACTATATAATTAGATAAACTCTAAAAAATCTAGCTATACCTTTCTCTAGTGTTTACCCCAGAAAATGAACACCCAAGACCTGTATGTAAATATTTATGGTAGCATCATATAGAACATCCTCAAACAGGAAACAATCTAAATATCTATTAACTGAGGAGATGAACAAATTTTTGGTAAACTCATTACACTAATCTATATACTACAGATAAATATATTGACTACCACTTGTTTTGTGGGAATTATTAAATAAGCTATCACATGCTAGACCACTTACTAAACTGCCTAGACATGTTTAAACATTATAAATGTAAACTGTTATTGTTGATGACAATGATGATGGTGTAGGTGATAGTAGTGTTGGTGGTGGTGATGATGATGATTTAGAAATGCAGTCACAGAGAGGAGGTGAGAAGAAATAAAATTAAAATTAAGAAAATAATTAGTAAAAAGTTAGTCTGCATAAAATTGATATCACAAGTATGAGATACAGAAATCTCTAAATGTAGAAAGATATAATGAGTTTGGGAGAAAATATATATATATTTATTTTATATATATTGGAATATATATTTATAAAATGTATCTTCTTAAATAAGCAGCTTGTTTTTCTTTCCTTCAAAACTGAGAAATTTTAATAGTGAAAAATCAAAATATCTTGAGAAAATATGTTCACACAGTTGCAAATTTTTTTTAATAAATAAGAATAAACATAAAGTGAGGCAAGGTAGAGTTTGGAAGAGAAACAAAGAAATGAAACAATGTATTAAAAATATACCTTAATTAATTGATTTGTCTTTACTGTAATTACAAATCAAAAGGTAATTTTATATGAAATTAATTTGAAGTATTCAAGTGTACAGATATGCACATTTGCATATTACATTAATATATGAATATATCATATGTATAATTTAGCATTAAGCAGCTGTTATTAAATGCCAAAAATCAGTATTTAGTGATGCCACTTAGAAAAATATTAAATAGAATAATTTGTCCAGTCTTTAGCTGTAGCAGCCTGCTGTATTTGGTTCATTATATGTAAATAAACTCACTTATTTTTTAAAGTCTCTTTAACCCAATTGTCTCAGCTATTTGAATAATGTCATTCTCCCATCCTTTATTCATTTTCTTCTATATAAAAATACCTACCAAAAGTATCTTTGCATTTATTTTTCCCTTTAGTTTTCTTTGTTATCTGCATTGTCTTGTACATTCTCCATGTTATCCTTCTTTATTGACTCCTCAACTCAAGTAGATGAGTGATTTTTGAAGAGTAACCAAAAGCTGTAATGTAAAAAGTGGCCTCAAAAACTGAGTGTTAATAAAGATGACTAAAAATGCTCAGATATACTCAAGACTTTAGATGTATTTTGGTAAACACTATTCAGTTTTTCATCCAAACAGTATCTATTAAGGAAAATATGGTATATAAAAATGAAGGCATTTTCTGATAACACCTGTCCCTCTAGTGGAAAGGTTAATGCATTTCAAGATTTATTCTCAACGTAGTTTTCTTCAAAAGGATACCTTTTTATCAGACTAAATAACTGTAACTTTTTGTTTGTTTTATTTTTTAACTATGATTGATGTGAATTCAAGTAAATTCAAAGTCCACAAATGCGCAAAGAACAAAGGTTAATGGAGCTGTCGAAGCAATGCTGCGGAGACCAAGGGATCTGCCATAAAGGAGAAAATATCCTTTGTTTTCAGATAAACCCTTCACCAATATAGTCTATCCTTTTCATCATTTAATTTGACAATATAGTTCAAGTATGTAAGTAAAATGCATATAAGGGTGTTTCTAATACTGCACAAATGACTAGAAACTTGGCATCAGCCTAGATTTGTGTGTTCATTTTATGCCTAGGGCTTTTATATTTTTTAAGTACCAGTTTTTAAATACAATTATTGTTTTTATACTAGGATTTTCTTCAGTGTGCTTTTCTGTGTCTTTCTGTCTAATACTCTTTCTCTTTAAAAGATTTATACCACATTTCCCCTTTCTCTCTCATTCTCTCTCGTAGTTGTTGATGATATGATGTTTTTAGGTAGGTTTAATTTCTATGTAGCAAATGTAGCAAATAGTTGAAATAGCTAAAGAAAAATGAAAACACAACCAAATGTGAACATCAAAACTCTTATTGAGTTACCTGGATACTCAAATATTTTATTTCCCAATACATGTAATTTACTTCAAAAACAGTTTCAGCAATGTCATCATTTGGATTTAGTAAAAGATTCTAACTTCAGTCTCCTAAAGCTACCCCAGTGTGACTGATACACAGCTGGTAGATCCATTTCATTGTAAGAATGTAAGCTCACTCTGATAGGCATTTGTTCTGATTGTTTGATGCTCACCCATTCCCAGCCCGTAAATATCTGTAGTATTTTCACTGCCCCAATGATTAATGCCTGTAAATGACCTTATATAACCAAGTGCCAGGTTGTAGTACAAATTTCTATAATTGAAGGACGAACAAAGTGGGAGAGAAATGTTTCATATAATTAGTAGAAAATCAGTTGTTTCTTGCATATTCCTTACTTAGTTCCTGAGTGTTTTACACAAGGAACACTTTCATGAACATGTGTTTTTCATCTGAAACACCACAGGCACGTGCATATACACAAATACACACGATAAAAACAAATGAGCAGTATGGCCATTTTTATGTATTGATTTTTCCTATCCATGAGCATGGAATATTTTTTCATTTGTTTGTGTCAGCTCTGATTTCTTTGAGTAGTGGTTTGTAATTCTCCTTGTAAAGATCTTTCACCTCCCTGGTTAGCTGTATTCCTAGATATTTTATTCTTTTTGTGGCAGTTGTGAGTTAGATTGCCTTCCTGATTTGGCTCTCGGCTTGACTCTTGTTGGTGTATAGGAACATTAGTAATTTTTACACATTGATTTTGTATCCTGAGACTTTGCTGAAGTTGGTTATCAGCTTAAGGAGTTTTTGGGCTGAGAATAGGAGGTTTTCTAGATATAGGATCATGTTATCTGCAAGCAGGAAGTTTGACTTCCTCTCTTCCTATTTGGATGAACTTTATTTCATTATCTTGATTGACTGCCCTGGCCAGGACTTCCAATACTGCATTGAATAGGAGTGGTGAGAGAAGGCATCCTTATTTTGTGCCAGTTTTCAAAGGGAATGCTTCCAGCTTTTGCCTCTTCAGTGTGATGTTGGATGTGGGTTTGTCATAAATGGCTCTTATTATTTTGAGGTATGTTCCTTCAATACCTAGTTTATTGAGAGTTTTTAACATGAAGAGTGTTGAATATTATTGAAAGCCTTTTCTGCATCTATTGAGATAATCATGTGGTTTTTGCTTTAGTTCTTTTATGTGATGAATCACATTTATTGATTCGCGTTTGTTGAACCAAACTTGCATCCCGAGGATGAAGCCTACTTGATGAGGTAGTGGATAAGCTTTTTGATTGCTGCTCTATTCAGTTTGTCAGAATTTTGCTGAGGATATTTGCATCGATGTTCATCAAGGATATGAGCCTGAAGTTTTATTTTTGTTGTTGTTGTTGTATGTCTGCAAGGTTTTGGTATCCAAAAAACAGTGGTCTTGCAGAATGAGTTAGGGAGGAGTCTCTCCTCAATCTTTTGGAATAGTTTCAGCAGAAATGGAACCAGTTCTTTTTTGTCCATCTAGTCGAATTCAGCTGTGAATCCATCTAGTCCTGGGCTTTTTGTTGTTGTTGGTAGGCTATTTATTACTGACCAAATTTCAGAGCTCATTATTAGTCTTTTCAGGGATTCAATTTCTTCCTACTGTAGTCTTAGGAGGGTGTATGTGTCCAGTAGTTCATCCATTTCTTTTAGATTTTGTAGTCTATATGCATAGAGGTGGTACACACACACCATGGAATACTATGCAGCCATAAAATATAGAAGGAAATCATGTCCTTTGCAGGAACATGGATGGAGCTGGAGGCCATTTATCCTTAGCAAATTAATGAAGGAACACAAAACCAAATATAGCATGTTCTCATTTATAAGTGGAAGCTAAATGCTGAGAATAAAACAGAGGAGAACAATAGATACTTGAGCCCATTGGAGGGTGGAGTGTAGGAGGAAGGGGAGGATCAGGAAAAATAACACATGGGTACTAGGCTTAATATCTGGGTGGCAAAATAATTGCTACAACAAACTCCATGAAACGAATTTACCTATATAACAAACCTCTACATGTACCCCTGAACTTAAAAATGAAACTTAAAAAAAAGTCATTGCACAAATGCTAGGCATAATTGAGTCGTTTTTTATTGCATGTTGTCTTAAAAGCCAAAGAGTTTTAAGAAAAAAAAAATAAGTGAGATGACTTACAGGACATAAAGATAAGTCATCATCTGTAACCAGCTTCTTTGATAATGGCACTTTATTGCATAAAAATAAAATTCACTAAAATCAAATAGAAGCTTTATTTTTAAGTCTTTTAAAAATAAATGATGAGATAAATTTAACATAAGCAAAAGATCAAAATTTCTCTGTCTGAAATGAACACTGAAAGTGAATCCAGCTACATTTATCAAGAATGCTAAAAATAGCAGACTTTTAAATATTTAGAGACCTAGAAACCTTTTCAGAATGATTTATTTTTGTACCTTCTTCTTAGGAAAAAAATTCACATACTGACAAAACTTTGTATAAAGTATTCATAGGTACTTAGAAGTGGATTCATGGCTTAATTCTTCTGAGACTCCAGTCTGTGAATCCCAACATGAGGGATTATGTGTTCTAAATGAGCACTTTTGCTTTTAAAAATATCAACTACCTCATAAAATTATTCTTTCAAACACAGAGTACCTAATACATATCTGGGCAACCAGGTAATCAAAAATGGCTTTCTACATGGAAAATAAACAGCTTTTATGATTTTTTAAAAATCTTATTTATTTTATATATTTTATATATTTATATAATTTAGCTTTTGATATTATCTCTATGGTCAAAAAGAACAAATTTTTTAGAGTGCAGCAAGTTTAACACTATTAACATTAGAAATGGCAAAACTATATTAATGTTTTCATAAGAAATTCATGTAGTTACATCAGCACTGAATGGTCAGTAGATGAGGAAGAAATTCACTGATTTTGATATGCAATGAAAAATTTTCAGTATAACTTATTTCTAATATGCTCTACTCATCTCCCCTGTTGTTTCATATGCTAATATGACTGCAGTGCATATCAAAAAACTGCACTATAAATATCTTCTCTTCAAGATGCTTTTGTTAATTTTATCAATCTTACTCCTGATATTAATACAGACAAATGATCAAACTTCTTATAAAGTTGGTCTCTTTGGTTGGTCTTTGGGGAGATATCAGATAAGAATAAAATATTACAGAAAGAGCAGATTTATTTTCTTGAAGAAATATATATAACCAGAATATTTAATATTTAACTATGTTAAAGATATTAGATACCACTCAAAGATCATATTTAAAATGTATGAGTCCAAAAATGTTCCATTATTACGAATAGAAAATATGTTACGCATTGGTGTATTTAACAAGAAGAAGAAAAAGATAGAAAAAGATAACTAAATCTAAAACTGACATAATGTCTAATAGGCTATGACTAATTTGCAGTATTAATAGATCTCTTAGAACAAAGAGACTGGTTGCTTACATAAGATGAAACAGTGGTTGTTCATATTGCCTTCTTGGGTCTACAAGAAGATTATGGTCCTACATCAGAGTCTTTCCAGCTTTGTACTCACAAATAATATCCTCTCTTTTTTAGCTGCTTGCTCAGTTATTCCTATAAAAACAGTTCTTCCAATGTAGATGTTCCAGTCTTTTATAATATTGTATAACAAAAACTTATTTGCCCTTTAGTCTTTTCATTTTATCTCTCTGGCAAAACCCAAACCTACATGAAATTTATCTGCTTTTCCATACCTGAGCAACTAGGTAGCTAGATAGATAAGTCAGAATTGTATACTATAAATTATTAATGAAAAAATTTAATATATTTACTATTAGTTTGAACCAACTATGTTTCCCTGGTCAAAGTGTGCTTTTACTCTATTTCCTGAAATTGTCAACGCTCATCCCATTGTCAATTTTGGTAGTTGCTAGGCCTCCATCCTATCCCACAGAGTAAACTGAAGCCATAATATTGAACCGTCTTCAAAGAGATGATACAAAGCTTCAGACCAAATCTACATTTCTTCTTATTCTTCCTTTCTTGGAAAGAATGTCCTTTTCTTGTAGGTAAGGATAACTACTTTCTTCCAGCTTGCCTGTCTTCATATGCGCAAACATTTATTCTCAAATGGATTCTTCTCATTGGTAATTAAACAAGTGCACACCAATTTTGTACTTATTTTGCAAAATTTCGTACCTATACAGAAGTCAAAAGAATAGGACAAAGAATATGTTCTCCATGAATGTTTTTTGAAATTTTAAAAAATTCTCTATGTATTATTTTTCTGAACTATTCGACAGGTTTCTCCTGCGGGTAATAATATATTCCTACATAAGTCCAATACAATGATCACACTAAAAAAATTTAACACTGATGCAGTACTATTTAAAAAAAATACTAGTGCACATTCAATTTCCCAATTACTCTATTAAAATCCTGTAGAGTTTTTTTATTTTCCTGATCTATAATTCGATTAAGATACATACAGACATCCCTTTGTATGTATATGTTATAAATTAAGAGACAATAGAATCATAATGTAGAAATTATATGAATGATTCTTAATGATTCGTATTTATTTGTAAAAAATAATAAAACTACTAGAATTAATTAAATGAGCATTTATATAAAAAACATGAAAACAAAATTTTAATGAGAATAGCAGGTAACAACATTTATGTACACTTCAAAAATTAAAAAAAAATACAGTACTATTTGTTTGTGTGGAAACCCAGTAAACTCAAGATGGTAATGATCTTCATAAACTTGGTTTTAGCTATATCAATGATAATTCATTTCTTTAAAATATATATGACTATATATTGAAAATGTTTCTACCTCAAAATTTGAGAGTTGCTGCAGTGAGAATTTCATTTCATTTCATAATGGTTGAGATGCTTCAACCCTAAAATTAAAAAGGAATTAACTATGTTACTATCCTGATCTCAGGTACTGTAGTCAATATTTTACCTACCTAGCAGCAGTGTATTTTAAATTTTTGTTTTATTTCATTAATTTGTTTTACTAGCATTGATATTTTACCCAAAGAAAAACAAATACAGTATCACTTTATAAACAGTACCTACAGCAGTCATGTCTTATCAAAATTAATTTTATGTCTTTACTTTTATCTCACCGTGAAACACTGTAACGATAGCTATTGATTAAGAACGGCATTTATTTCAAATATTCTTGGCATTCTCTACTGGATTAGTAACCATATGAATGATCTTCACTGTTCCTTGTAGTGGGGGGCTCATTAGCTACTTAAACAATGGGATCAACTGACTATATTCAATGACATGTTTATAACCAGAAAATAAATTTTTAAAGTTTACTAGTTAGAATAATAAAGACTTTGTGCATGTTGAAAAGAAGACAAAATCTTACAGACAGTTCTGCACTGTATGAATTCTTGAATGCAGAAAAAAGTGCCGTTGTATTCATGACATGATTTCTGTTCTAATTTGTGTATTTTTTTATGGTGAGATCATATTGTCTGCAATATACAAAATATAAATTTATGTAAATACTTTTTATCTCTCTGTGAAATAAAATATACAAAATGCTTTTGCCTTTAGATTTAGCAATCATCTGAGGCTGCTGTTACAGCATAGGACAGATTATTTTATGCATTTAATCTCATTTGGTTAAATCATAAATACTATTAAATGCAAAGTATTATTAAAATTACTTTGGTACTTTTTGCTATTTCTAGGCAAAAAAAAATAAGCCCTTTTAATAATTTGTATTATAATTCTCTTCATTTTATGGAACCCAAGACAATATTTTTCATCAATCATTTCCTAGTAGGAAGTAATGTTGCTTTCTACTTCCTATGGTGTTTTACTTTGTCATCTCTAGAGTCACTTAATACTTTCTGCTCTACAATATAATCATATATAATTTTATTTCTTCAATAAGAGAAATATCCTGGAGGTAAGGATTATTTGCCATTTTACCTCTGAGACCATAATTTGCAAATATTGGGAATTCTGGATTTGTTTATTAATATTATTTATGAAAAAATGAGAAGCCTTTTGAAGTAAGATTTTATAGATTTTTGTCACTGAACTATTAACTGAAATGATACAAGTCTACTGAAATAAATTTGTCTTTTTCTTCAGTTACATTTGCTCGGGTATAAGCTGTGTCTCTTATTGTTTGTTCCTTATAAAGTATATAAATCAAAACCCCAGTATTTCCTTTCTCATTCTGGTTTTCAGCAGTGTACTAAATGATTAATGACATGAAAATCCTACTGTTAATATCAATAGCTTTATGCATAATGAAAAATATTTGTTCAGATTTTGTTTCTCATGTGATTGATACATTAGTTAAACTATGCAACAATTCAAGGTGCAGATCTATAAATGATACAATATATCAGGGTCTGTTTTAACGTTACAAAATCACAAGAGGAAAACATTGACATAAAATATTTGCGTTCTTTCAGATATTCGCAACACAATAAAATGTAGCCATATAGAATAATAAAAATTCAAATCCTCTTCTTTTCTTGTGTGATATTCTTCAGACGTATTTCCTTTCCCTAACATTTTGGGACTTTCTGTTTGAGTATCCATTTTGTCCCAATGCTTAACCCAATACTTTATGAAATTACATTATCAGCTGAAGTCCCTTCAGATTTCAGATGTTCAAGGTACAGATTTTTGTTTGTTTATTTTCCTTCTATATCCAGAGAAAAGATTGAAACATTCTTTTCTTTCTTTGTGGGCAAGATTTTTTCTGGTTATTGAGGGAGAATGCTGTGATTGAGCATCATTATTTCATGTGGGCATTACATTTGCACAGCCCATTAAAACAGAAGCTCTAGGCCACCAGGGTGTACACTGGGATTTCACCAGCTACGTGTCTCTTGCACCCATGTGGATTACATCTTTCCTGACACTTATGGCCTCCGAAGTTTTCTAATCATTCTTTTTATCTTAGTTTGTAAGATGTGCTAAATACGCAATCCAAAAGCTTAGGTGTTTTTATATCACAAAAGTTTTCCAATATGTCATGATTTAGTAATCCTCATTGAGATTGCCTATAAAGCATGGTTTTAGTGCTTTTCCACTGACATAGTTTCTTAATATAAAGTTCTCTACCTAGGCTTCTTGCTACATAGCACAATTAGAAATACATAAGATGCTTTGGACAGAATATGTTTTCTTTAATTCTTTGAAAAATCTTGGCAACAAATAACTATTGAATAAATCAGAAATCTAAAAATACGTTAGCAATATTCTGGAAGAGGGTGTTATTTAATGCTGATCCACTTGAATAAGGTACTGGTTTTTAAAATCAAAATTCCAAAGCCAGGCACCACGGCTCACGCCAGTAATCCCAGCACTTTGGGAGGCCGAGGCAGGCGAATCACTTGAGGTCAGGAGTTCGAGACAAGCCTGGCCAATATGGTGAAACCCCATCTCTACTAAAAATACAAAAAATTAGCCACGCGCGGTGGTGTGTGCCTACAGTCCCAGCTACTCGGGAGGCTGAGGCAGGAAAATCATTTGAACCCAGGAGGCAAAGGTTGCAGTGAGCCAAGACTGTGTCACTGGACTTCAGCCTGGGCAACAGAGAGAGACTTTGTTCCCAAAATAAATAAAAAATAAATTAAATTAAAATGTCATTTTCAGGATTTTATCTATAAATGAATTCATATATAAGGATTCAGCACATAAAACAGGAAAAATGCTAAACAAAGATGGGGTACTGTGAGAACTTGCTTGGTCTCTTTATTAAATCACAACATCTTAATCATTTTAGAAATATCTTCCTAGCTTCCATGTGGACAATTAATTGTATTTCCCTGGTCCACTCATTGTGAGGTCAGTGTTGCCTTAGTAAAATACTAAGGTAAGTTTTTATATCCAGGTAGCATATCATTATTTTAATGCTCAGGTATGCAATGGCCAATTCAATAGCCTATGTATAATTGTATATTTTAAAAGTCTGTGAAACCTATAAATATGTTAGAAAGTAGGGCACTCATAGGTATCTTAAACTTATCAATTCCTTGCTGTTTATTTCTACCCTGACCTCCTGATTAATTAAGTAGTCTTTTAATTAATTTCTCCGACTTCAGTTTCTTTATTCTTCTGAGAAATACTTTAAGTACTCCAAAATGAATTACAAATTTGTTACAACTAATATGAAAATTATAATTTAGCAGTATTAGTATAATTATATAATAAATAAGACATTCAGAATAGAAATGAACACAAGGTAATATCATTAATGAACACAATTAATGTAATGGCAATTTAGTCATAAATTAATTGACATTCTGATTGTGTTCATTATATTAAACTTAAAATTATATATATATATAAATACAAACACATATAATGAATGTATATGGAATTGTGAAAGTTATGTGCATCAATGGAATTTAAGCATTCCTATAAAAAGTATCAGGTATAAACAAATAAAATAATTTTATGGCCATATAAGTTAAATTTGTAAAGTTTATTAGAGACAAATGAGATAGGGTTGTGGTCATCTCAACACTTTAACATAGTAACAATTGAAAATTCCCTCTGGGCTTCCTAAGGGTGCATATCCACTCTCCTGTAAGAACTATCATGGAGCCACAGAGTTCACTGTTGTCACACTTGAAATTCTAGCAGAATGTGATATCTACAATTTAAGACTATATCTAAGATATTGGAGCGTCAAAACTAATATAGAAATTAAAGGAAGCTATGAATGAAAGATAAGTTGAGATTTGAGTTAGGGAAAGAACATGGTCCTCAAAATTTGAAGTGTTCATAACAGTGAGCTTTATCAGAGATGTTTAATAAAACTATACATAAAGCTTAATATCCCTGTCACCCGAAGGACCACCAGAATGGCTACATAGTAGAAAGGAGAGCTTTTCTGGTGATACTGGTTTGCAAGCTGGAAAGAGAAAGTCTCCACCTCTCTCTTTGAAGAGGGGAAAGACAGGTTAGGTTTTATGCCTCACAAAGTTGGTATCACACACATTCAGCAGGTTTGGGACAAAAGCTATGGATATTTATGATGGGAGCTGAGTCCATGCATAGTGGGTAGACATGTATGTAACATACATTTCATGTTCATTTCAAGGCAGGGTCTCAGCATTAAAATGAAGTGGAATTTGACTGTAGGACAAAAGGGAAACTATAGGATACAAAGACTGTGCAGCCCATATAAGCTGGTTGAAACTGGCTTAAGGTCTGCAGTAGCTTATCTGAAGCGAATTTTTGTAAGGCTGGTTCTTTGTCCCATCAGAGTTGTAGTGACTGTGTTGTAAATCAGAGCTGATAGCTCCTATTGTTAGGGAGTTTAGCCATAAGAATTTAGAGATTTGCCAGGCCAGCCAGGCTCTGAACCTTGGACCTGTTGGTACCCTTGTTTCCTTAAACTTTGGGTCTGTCTTAGTTGATAAAGGAGTGTTTATGTTGGTATTTCAGATTACACCCGTTTACTCTGATAAGGTTTATTGGAATTAAGCATGATGTCAATCAAAAATGTATGAGAATTTAAAAATCTTTGGCAGACAAAAGTACACATACATACACATATAAATATACAAATATAAATACTTGTGAGTGTTTGTGGCTGTTTATGATTTTTGTATGAATCTGTGAAAGTACTATATTTGAATACTAAATCTACATATGCACTGGCATTCTTTTAAACTCATTATCTTAAATTGGATTCCTTAGACAACAGAAGCTGAGTTAGAGATTTGAGTGCAGAAAGTTATTGCACAGTATCCTTGGGATCGAAAAACTGTACAAGAGCAATGGAAATAGCATAAGGGGGAAGAAGAGGTAAATGTGACATAGGCAGAAGGCAGATCTTCCTATACCCATAAGCCCAAGGGATATCTGGAGGAGAAACAGCAATTAAATGTTTTCTAAAATTGTGTCAAGGGGGCTGGGTCTTTGTAACCACAAATTAACTAGTCATCTGATGAACACCATCGAAAAAACTTTTCAAAACAAAAGCTGAGTAAATTGTTCACTAGCAATAATACATTGCCAAAAATAATAAATAGCAGTATTTTACAAAAAGAAAATCTAACCCATTGGAAACTTAGATCTACGAAAGAATCAAAGAGGACAATAAAAGACAAATATTTAAGCACAAGGTATAACTTCCCTAGGTTTTTTTTCTTAATATGAAAATTAACTCTTCTGTCTTTTTATATTAATAAGAAAAACAAAACAAAATAGTGGTGAAGTGTTGCAGCGGCAAAAATTTTTGGGGGTGGTATTGAGAGATAATGGGTGATGTTTCTTAGGGCAGTTTTGAAGGGGATTAGGAGCGGTGTGGGAACCTAGAGTGGGAGAGATTAAACTGAAGAAAGATTTTGGAGCAAGGGGTGATATTGTGGGGTTGTTAGAGGGAGCATTTGTTGTATAGAATGATTGGTTCATGCCACTGCCCTCCAGCCTGGGCGACAGAGCGAGACTCCATCTCAAAAAAAAAAAGAATGATTGGTGATGGCCTGGTATGAATTGAGATACTAAACGGAAGACACAAGGTTTGAATAAGAGAAGGAGAAAAACAGGTATTAAAGGACTAAGAATTAGGGGGACCCAGGACATTTAATTTAAGAGTGTTTAAGGGGGGTTAGTGTTATTATTTGTTTGGTTGGCAAGTTTGGGGTCTTTATTTTTGAGTTTTTTTAATGTTGTCATATATTAGGTTAGATTGGTTTTAGTAAAAATAATATTTTTAAATTAAGAATATAGAGGGTTTTTTTGTTTGTTTGTTTTGTAGTGAGTTAGTTGAGGCTTTGGCGATTTTGGAGGAAAGAGAAATGTAAAGCCAGCAATTGTTTGGTAAAGAAGGATTAGAAACGGCTAGGAGAAAGTGAGTGAGATTGATAGTGTGGTGGAGATAGCTGGGGAGAGGTAGAGGGTGGCATAAGAACGAGAATGAGAATAAGTATAAAAGAATAGGACTTTATTAGGTTGAAAGTATTGGAGTGTATTTTGTTACTGAAGATTTTTTATTTATTTTAAGAGAGACCTAAGGGTGGTAGTTTGAGGTAAAACCAGGAGATATCAGTTATGATGGTTTGGAGGAAAAGTGTAAACCGGCAGTGTAAACAAGAGCAGGGCATTTACAAGTAGTTGAGAATGGTGAATAGGAGTGTGACTAGAAAGAAGATAGTAGGGATGACACGATTTTGGGGCACAGTAGTAGGGGTGACTGCATAAAGCCCTGTTGCAAAAAGTAGGGTAAGGATGAATAGACCTAATAGAATGAAGGGATGTATTAGGCTTATAACGGTTATTATTGCTTTTTAGAAATGTGAGTGAGTTTAAGGGAAGTAGGGGAGAGTACTTGTGACTTTTAGGAGGAAGAGGAGAGAACAGGCTGGCTGTCCGATGGACACAGTTGTATTTTGGAACCGTGAATCAATGGGGAAGGTCCTGTAGGTGGAAGGCAATTGGAGTATTATAGATGACTAGGTAGAATCTGGTCTATCGAGGTTGTAGAGTTTGAGAGGTTAGATTTTTAACAAGAACTGATTGTTTGGCTAGGGTGTTTTTATATGGCTGGGAATCTGGAGTGGCAAGAGAAGATTAGCAGCCTGGTGAATTTTTTGTTTAGCCTGCTGAAGGACGGGAAGATAGTTGCCTAGAGGGCTGGTGTCTGGGACGAGGTTGGGGCCAAGTAAGAAAGTGAATTATGTCTGACAGAAGGGAAGAAATGACCACAGTGCCCTTCTTAGACCCTGTGGGAAAGGCCTTTATTTATTTAGTGAAAGTGGTTTTTTAGACTAAGAGGTATTTTAGTTTTTTGATTTGGGGCATGTGAGTAAAGTTAATTTGCCAGTTTTGAGCAGGGGCAAATCTTTGAGTTTGATGTGTAGGGAAGGGAGGGAGCCTGAGAAATCCTTGAGGAGTAGTAGAATAGCAGATGGAACACTGAGAAGTGATTTTGTCATGCACGTCCATGTGAAGAGACCACCAACAGGCTTTGTGTGAGCAATAAAGCTTTTTAATTACCTGGGTGCAGGTGGGCTGAGTCCAAAAAGAGAGCCAGCAAAGGGAGATGGGGTGGGGCAGTTTTATAGGATTTGGGTGGGTAGTGGAAAATTATAGCCAAAAGGGGTTTTTCTCTTGCAGGCAGGGGTGGGGGTCACAAGGTGTTCAGTGGAGGGAGCTTCTGAGCCAGGAGAAGGAATTTCACAAGGTAATGTCATCAGTTAAGGCAGGAACCGGACATTTTCACTTCTTTTGTGATTCTCCAATTGCTTCAGGCCATCTGGATGTACACATGCAGGCTTGGGCTCAGAGGTCTAACATGTTCAACTTAAAAAATATGTGTAAAAAGCACTGTGGTGTTTATAACATTTAGAAATAAAATTCAATGCAACAATAGCTAAAAAAATGAAAATAAAATGAAAATAAAATAAATGAAATAAATGAAAATAAAATAAAATGAAATAAAAAATATTCAGACTAATATTCAGAGGTCTAACATATTCAACTTAAAAAATATGTGTAAAAAGCACTATGGTGTTTATAACATTTAGAAATAAAATTCAGTGCAACAATAGCTAAAAAAATGAAAATAAAATGAAATAAAAAATATTCATTTTTCCAAATGAAGACTGATAAAGAGGAAATATAGGATCAAAGAAAACATAAGGTAAATGGAAAACAATCATTTAGGTGGCAAGCCAAAGCTCAAGCATATTGTTAATTTTATTAATTCTGATAGGCCCTCCAAATAAAAGGTAGAAGATTTCAGGCTGGATGAAAATTCGAGATACATTAGTATAACTGTCATGCGTGTCTGTGTAAAGAAACCACCAAACAGGCTTTGTGTGAGGAATAAAGCTTTTTAATCACCTAGGTGCAGGCAGGCTGAGTCCGAAAAGAGAGTCAGCGAAGGGAGATAGTGGTGGGGCCGTTTTATAGGATTTGGGTAGGTAATGGAAAATTACAGTCAAAGGAGGTTGTTCTCTGTGAGTAAAGGCAATTTGCCAGTCCTGGGCAGGGGCGAATCCCTGAGCTTGATGTGTAGGGAAGGGAGGGGGCCTGAGAAATTCCTGAGGAGTAGTAGAATAGTAGATGGAACACTGAGAAGTGATTTTTTGAGGATAGATTTTTACGACGGAAAGGAAAAGAGAGGTTTTAAGAGGTGGGCTAGAGGTCTGTAATTTACATGGAAGAGGTTATGAAATGATGACAGAATAGAATGGGCCTGTGAGGCTGGAAGGAGATATTTTCCTTGGTCCAAGAACCATTTGCCTTGTGTGGGAAGAGATTGATAGGTGGAAGTTTCAGTGGGAGAGTAAGTGGGAGTGACGATGAGAAGGAGAAAAACTGGCCATGAGGGACAGAAGTTGGGACGCTAGCTGCTTCTTTAGCTACCTTATCAGCATAAGCGTTGTCCTGAGCAAAGGGATCTGATGCCTTTTGATGGCCCTTGCAGTGAATGACTCCAGCTTCCTTTGGAAGTAAAATGGCATTGAGAAGAGTTTTTATTAAAGAGGCATTAATGATGGAGGACCCTTTAGTAAGGAGAAAACCTCTTTCAGCCCTTATAACAGCATGGTGGTGTAGGATATGGAAGACATATTTAGAGTCAGTATAAATATTGGTGTGCAGTCCCTTTGCAAGAGTGAGGTCCTGAACTAAGGCAATGAGTTAGGCTTGCTGAGAGGTAGTGGAGGGGGGAAGAAAGTATATGCATCAGATGTGAGGATGAAAATAGATTTTGGAAGTTATGAGAACTGTAGAGAGTGAGTGGAGCATAGCTTGTGATTTTGAGGGCCTCTGAAAGTATTAAAGCAGCAGCAGCCACCACACGCAGACATGAGGGCTATGCTAAAACAGTAAGGTTAAGTTGTTTGGACGGAAAGGCTACAGGGCGCGGTCCTGGCTCCTGTGTAAGAATTCCAACTGCACAGCCCTGCACTTTGGCTGTGTGTAATGAAAAAAGGGTTGGGATGGGTTAGGGAGAGCTAGTGTGGGAGCAGCTTTTAGGGCTGTTTCTCAAGGAATGGAAAGGGGAGTGGGGAAAGGATTTAGGATCTATGGGGTCAGTTAGGTTTTTCTGTGTGTGTGTGAGTTTATATAATGGTTTGTTAGCATGGTAAAACCAGGTATTTAAAGGCAAAAGTATTTAACCATGCCCAGGAACGAAAGGAGTTGTTGTTTTGTAGAAGGGGTTGGGGTTTGGGAGATTAGCTGGACATGATCAGCAGGGAGAGCACATGTGTTTTCATGAAGAATTATGCTGAGATAGGTAATGGATGAGGAAGAAATTTGGGCTTGACTGAAGTAATGGGGGCTGTCTGTGAAGCCTTGCAGCAGTACAGCCCAGGTAAGTTGCTGAGGCTAATGGGTTTCAGGGTCAGTCCAAGTGAAAGCAAAGAGAGGCTGGGATGAGGGGTGCAGGGGAATAGTGAAAAAAGCATCTTTAAGATCAAGAATGGAATAGTGACTTGTGGAGGAAGGTATTGAGGTCAAAAGAGTGTACAGGTTGGGCACCACAGGGTGGACAGGCAAAACAATTTGGTTGATAAGGCGCAGATCTTGAAATAACCTGTAAGACTTGTCTGGTTTTTGGACAGGTAAAATGGGGTAATCGTAAGAGTTTGTGGGCTTTAAAAGGCCATGCTGTAACAGGCGAGTGATAACAGGCTTTAATCCTTTTAAAGCCTGCTGTGGGGTGGGATATTGGTGTTGAGTGGGGTAAGGGTGATTAGGTTTTAATGGGATAGTAATGGGCATGTGATCGGTTGCCAGGGAGGGAGTAGAGATGTCCCATACCTGTGGATTAAGGTAGGGAGATACAAGGGGAGGATGCAAAGGAGGCTTTGAACTGGGGAAAAGGGCAGCAATGAGGAGTGGCTGTAGCCCAGGAATAGTCAGGGAAGCAGATAATTTAGTTAAAATGTCTCGGCCTAATAAGAGAACCGGGCAGTTGGGGATAACTAAAAAGGAGTGCATAAAAGAATATTGTCCAAGTTGGCACTAGAGTTGGGGAGTTTTAAGAGGTTTAGAAGACTGGCTGTCAATACCCACAACAGTTATGGAGGCAAAGGAAACAGGCCCTTGAAAAGAAGGTAATGTGGAATGGGTAGCCTCCATGTTGATTAAAAAGGGGATGGACTTACTCTCCAATGTAAGAGTTACCTAAAGCATCTGTGATGGTCCAGGAGGCTTCCGAGGCGATCGGGCAGCATCCGTTTTCAGCCGCTAAGCTGAGAATATCTGGGAAGGAGTCAGTCACAGAGCCTTGGGCCAGAGTTCCAGGGGCTCTGGTAGTGGCTGCCGGGCGAGATGGACAGTCCGATTTCCAGTGGGGTCCCACACAAATGGGACATGGCTTAGGAGGAATCCCAGGCTGTGGGCATTCGTTGGCCTAATGGCCAGATTTCCGGCACTTGAAATAAGATCCTGGGGGAGGAAGTCCTGAAGGAAAGCCTGACCGTTGTGGCTTAGGCATTTTGAAGTTCTCGTGTGCCAGAGATGTGGCTGGGGTTTTGTCTCACAGTGCAGGCAAGTAATTGCAACTCTTCTCTATTATTGTACACCTTGAAGGTGAGGTTAATTAAATCCTGTTGTGGGATTTGAGGGCTGGAATTTAATTTTTGGAGCTTTATTTAATGTCAGGAGCAGATTGGGTAATAAAATACATATTGAGACTAAGACAGCCTTCTGATCTTTCAGGGTCTAGGGCTGTAAAGCATCTCAGGGTTGCTGCCAAATGAGCCGTGAACTGGACTGGGTTTTTATATTTAATGAAAAAGAGCTTAAACACTAATTGATTTGGGAGAGGTCAGATAAAGAAAAAGGAGCATTAACCTTGAATATGCCTTTAGCTCCAGCCACCTCTTTCAGATGAAATTGTTGGGCAGGTTGGGGAGGGCTAGTTGTGGAACAAAACTGTAAGCCAGACCAGGTGTGAGGAGGGGAGGTGATAGAAGGATTATAGGGTGGGGGAGGGGAGGCTGAGATAGAATTAGAGCCTGATTCAGCCTGGTGGGGAGTGACCTGAGGAGCAGTCTGGGGAGGAGGGGAGAGGTCAGATGAGTCAGTAGAAAAGGAAGATTGAGAAGACTCAGCGATGCTTGAGGTTGGGACTGAGGGGACAGGCAGGAGGGAAAGAAGGAAGATTTGGGACGAGTTGCATGGGAACAGAGACTAGGGAGGGACCAACGTGTAAAAGAATGCCTGGACGTCAGGCACCTCAGACCATTTGTCCATTTTACAACGAGAATTACCTAGATCTTGTAGGATGGAGAAATCGAAAGTGCCGTTTTTTGGCTATTTGGAACCATTGTTGAGTTTGTATTGGGGTCAAGTGGTATTGCAGAAGAAAATAAGGCATTTAGGTTTTAGTTCAGGTGTGAGTTGAAGGGGTTTTAAGTTCTTGAGAACACAGGCTAAGGGAGAAGAAGGAGGAATGGAGGGTGGAAGGTTGCCTATAGTGAAGGAGTCAAGCCCAGAGAAAAGAGAGGGTGGAGAGAAGGGGTGGGGGGTGCTTGCCCCCAGGAAAGTGGTACTTGCCTCTAAGGGTGAAGGATCAAGGTGGCCGTCCCCACGGTGATCAGACATCACTGTGGGAAGACTTAAACACCAAGGGAAGACTGTCCTCCCAAGTCCGTGACCAACGCCAGAGTTTTGGTTCATGGATAAAACACGTCTCCTCTGTCTCTACCAGAAAAGGAAAGGAATTGAAATTAAAAGAAGGGAGAGATTGAAAGGTGGTGCAGGAAGTGAAAGGAGAAATAAGTTGAGGGATAGTGAGAGAGGTTGGAGAAGAGAGTAAGAAGAGGCCGCTTACCCAATTTAAAATTGGTGAGATGTTCTTTGGGCTGGTTGGTCTGAGGACCCGAGGTCATAGGTGGATCTTTCTCATGGAGCAAAGAGCAGGAGAACAGGGGATTGATCTCCCAAGGGAGGTTCCCTGATCCGAGTCACGGCACCAAATGTCACACATGTCCCTGTAAAGAAACTTCCAAACAGGCTTTGTGTGAGCAATAAAGCTTTTTAATCAGCTGGGTGCAGGCAGGCTGAGTCCGAAAAGAGAGTCAGCAAAGGGAGATAGGGGTGGGGCCGTTTTATAGGATTTGGGTAGGTAATGGAAAATTACAGTCAAAGGGGGTTTTTCTCTGGCGGGCAGTGGTGGGGGTCATAAGGTGCTTAGTGGGGGAGCTTCTGAGCCAGGAGAAGGAATTTCACAAGGTAATGTCATCAGTTAAGGCAGGAACCAGCTATTTTCACTTCTTTTGTGATTCTTCACTTGCTTCAGGCCATCTGGATGTGTAAGTGCAGGTCACAGGGGATATGATGGCTTAGCTTGGGCTCAGAGGCCTGACAGTAACTATGTTATAAGGTTAAGAAAAATTTTAAGACATAAGTCTGTATCATACAAAAAAAATCCAATTAAGTGAAAAACTGCAGAGAGATTACAAATAAAAGGATGGATAAGCAAACATCATTCAAACATTCATCATAAGAAAGCTGGAGTGGCTGTTATTATAAGACAAAGTAGACTTTTATGGAAGTTTTCTAGTGATAAAAGAAATAGATATATTCACAGAAAAGATATAAAAATCCTAAATGCTTTATATTAATTTAAGCAAAATTAGGAGGTAAAAGAAATAGACAATTACATAAATATTTTTATTTAAACACTCCTGTCTCCTCAATTGACAAGTTGACAGAAAATGAGTAAGCATGTAGAAGTTGAACAACACTTGCAACTGGCTTGACATCATTGAAATTTGTAGAAAATTACTTCAAACAAAAGTAGAATTCACATTTATTCTAAGTGCTGAGGAATACATACTAATTTAAGACTTATAAACTGGACCAAAATACGCCTCCATTAATTTGAAAGGTTTGCAATTACACATAGCATGTATTTTAACCACAACACAAGTAAATTAGAAACCAATGAGACAGATATGTTCAAGAAATCCTCAAATATAAAAAGTTAAAGCTGGGCATGGTGGCTCACGCCTGTAATCCCAGCACTTTGGGAGGCCAAGATGGGCGGATCACTAGGTCAGCAGATCGAGCCATCCTGGCTAACACGGTGAAACCCTGTCTCTCCTAAGAAATAAAAAAAATTAGCCGGGCGTGGTGGCGGACTCCTGTTGTCCCAGCTACTCGGGAGGCTGAGGCAGGAGAATGGTGGGAACCCAGGAGGCGGAACTTGCAGTGAGCCGAGATCACGCCACTGCCCTCCAGCCAGTGAAATGGAGTGAGACTCCATTTCAAAAAAAAAAAAAAAAAAAAAGTTAAACAAAAAGCATATTTACAAAGAACTCAGGGATTAATTTAAAAAAAAGGACAAAGGATAATTTTAAATGTCTTGAACAGAATAATGCCAAATACAAAACACATCAAAATGTGTGCAATGCACCTGGAGCAGGACTTACAAAGAAATCTGTACTTTCAATAGTTATATGGGCAATAAAAAACAGTCAAAAATCAATATTGCAAGTTCTCAACTTCAGAAACAAGAAAAAGAAGAATAAATTGAAATCAAAGTATATGCAATAATTGAAACAATAAAGAGAACAGATATAGAAAACAAGAAAAAAGATAAATTAAGTGTAAAGTTAGTTCTTCAAAAAGGTTAATACAATCAATAAACTTCAGGATGTTCAGAGGAAAAAAAGAAAAATATCACAGTTTACCAGTAATAAGTGTGAAATAAAGGATATGATTAAATGTCCTTTTAAATACTAAAAGAGTACATGGAAATAGCATGAAAAAACTAATACCAGCAAATCCTATAAGCTAAAAGAATACATAAAATGTTTAAAAGCTACTTGATATCAAAATTGGTAAAACAAAAACAAAAACAAAAAAAAAACCCAGACAATTTCAATAGATCTATGAACAATTAATTTTATTTATAATTAAAAGACCTCCCACAATGAAAACTCCAAGCCATCAAATATTTTAGAAATAAATAAAATGAATTATACACAAATTATTTTAAATAATACAGAAGAGAGGAATTCTTAACTGATTTTATGAGTTCATTGTTACACTGATACCAGAACTAGACAAAGACATTATGAGATAAAACAAACAAAACTACAAATCGATAACTCTCATGAGCATTGATGCAAGAATCCTCTGGTTTATAGTTTGTGATGAGATGTTTTAACATTCTTTTCTTTGTTTCTCTGTACATAATGTATCTTTCTTCATAGGCTGCTTTTAAGTTGTTCTGTTTGTATTGGTTTGCAGAAATTTGATTATAAACCCAGCAATATAATATAAAAATATAATGCATATAAACCACATAGAGTTTCTCCCAGGATGCAAAGGAAGTTTAACTTTCAAAAATGTATGCACAGGCAAAGATGAAAGAGAGAGTAGATTCTTCTTGACACATTAAATGACTAAAAAAAGATAAACTATATGAAACAGCAATTTTCTGACATTAGACAGAGGCAGTGGGCTCTGATTACTCAGAGAAAGTTAGAAAAGAAGGCCAGGCCAGGCGCAATGGCTCACGCCTTTAATCCTAGCACTTTGCGAGGCCCAGGCGGGCAGATCACGAGGTCAGGAGACCATCCTGGCCAACATGGTGAAACCCCATCTCTACTAAAATACAAAAAATTAGCCAGGCGTGGTGGTGCGTGCCTGTAGTCCCGGCTACTGGGAGGCTGAGGCAGGGGAATCGTTTGAACCTGGAAGGCAGAGGTTGCAGCGAGCCGAGATTGTTCCAGCCTGGCGACAGAGCAAGACTCCGTCTCAAAAAAAAAAAAAAAAAAAAAAAAAGTAAAGAAGAAGGCCAGCCCTAAGATTGCATCAGCTTGCTTCCTAGAGTCAGTTTCCAAGCCATGTCAGCAGCAAGTGAAACCCACGAGAATTTAGTTGTCTCACTAAGTTGAGGAGACAGATACTGAAATTTGAGACCAAAGCAGATAGAATGGCAGGACAGTATAATAAAACAGTGGAGTTGTGAAAAAGGAATAACTCCAGAGATCTGGAGAGAGATCCACTCAACTCTTTTGACTGAGGACTTATTTCTATATGCATTGGCAGAAACAACCTATTTTTCCTTTACTGCCATCATTATGTTATCATGATGATAACATTATGATAAAATGAGAAAATTGGAGTTCTCAGTTTAAATCATTTTATTTTCTTTTATTATTTGTTTAGTTTTTTCACAACAGCTCACCAACACATTCATTGATCATGTACTACATCCAAGGCACTGAGGAGACAAAGAAGAATAAAACACTGTTCCTGCCCTCAAACAGTTTACAGAAAAGTAAATAGGCAAATGTAATCTCCTGTAGTACATGTGCTAGCAGGATTGAGTACCCTCGATCAAATGAAGGAGGCTGTTTATCCTGCCATGGGACCAAGTAGGGAGGAAGTCTTTACAGACAGGCTGATGATAAAGTGTCCTGAAATCCTAATGTGAAGGTGGGGAAAGATTCTTCACATGTCAAACACTGCAGAGCAAAGGCTTGAAAGTGTGAAACTGCATGCATTCTGGGGAGAATGCTAAGTGACGGTATTTGGAGCATGAAGAGTGAGATGGAGATTGACAAGACATGAGAAGAGACAACGGTCAGGTAATATCACTTATAATAATAATAGTAGATCTTAATCAAGTGCTTAGGTGGCGGAGGCCTTGTGTGCCAGACTCAGAAGTCTGGTGATTGCCTTAGTGGAGTCATCCAATAGGAAGTTGTGCTATCAGGTATGCAATGGTGTGGGGGATGGATTAGAGCCTTCAATCCATAGCATTGTACCTTTCTACCCACAAAGTTCATGTCCTTCCTACATGCAAAATACATTCATTTTATTCCAGTTGCTCCAAAAGTCTTTTCAAGAAGGTGAAGTAAGAAAGAACAGACAGCAGACTGCTGAAACAATCAAGGGAAAAAGTGACTTAAGGACTGAACCAAGGAAGAGCCCATGGGAAAGTGAATGAATTTTAAAAACATTCAGAATGCCATGTGGACAGAGTGTGGTGACTAGCTAAAGGAGGAGAATGGGGGAGAGAGAGGAGTAAAGTGAGCCTCGAGGTGCCATAGGCTGAAACAAGGATCACAGCAGTGGAAACATTCATGGAACACTGCCAAGCACCTGCTAGGTGGTACGGTATTCCAGTCACTGGGAATATAGAGATAAATAATTCACTTCCCTTGAACATCCTTCAGAGTTATTTAAAGTCAAGCTTAATCTGTATGTGTACAATCATATCCAGCCAAATATGGGTAATCTCATAAATCATATTTTTTAAAAATTGATATAAAAGTAAAATGAGAGAGAGAGAGACAGACAAAGGAAATTTTATGTTTTTTTGTATTGTGCTCTCCAGGAAGTTAAAATACATGAAATTTATAATTTGATACAATCTTGTTGATGGCAACCCAAGAATATTCAGTTTGACTAGATCACAGACAATATGATTTTTAAACATTTGCATGGAATCTAGATAATTTAGATTATAAAATGTAAAGTGTGATTTTTAATATGTCATCTTAGTCATTTCTGGCTTCTGTAACAAATACCATAGGCTTAAACAAATCTATTGAAAAAACATAATCAGATCTGGCGCGGTGGCTCACGCCTGTAATCCTAGCACTTTGGGAGGCCGAGGGGTGGATTACCTGAGGTCAGGAGTTCAAGACCAGCCTGGCCAACATGGTGAAACCCCGTCTCTACTAAAAATACAAAAATTAGCCAGGTGTGGTGGCACACACCTGTTATCCCAGCTACTCAGGAGGCTGAGGCAGGATAATTGCTCGATTGCTTGAGCACGGGAGATGGAGGTTGCAGTGAGCTGAGATCATGCCACTGCACTCCAGCCTGGCCAAAAGAGGGAGGCTCTGTCTCAAAAAAAAAAAAAAAAAGAAGAAGAAAGAAAAACACAAAATCTATTTTTCACAGTTCCAGAGGCTAGGGAGTTCATAGAATTTCAACCTGTGCAACACACCCTGGTTCATGTTCTTCTCACATGCAAAATATGTTCATTCCACCTCAGTAATCCCAAAAGCTTGCTCCTTCCCACATGAACTACAGTCCAAACTCTAAAGTCCAAACTCTCATCTAAATATTATCTAAATCAGACATGAGCAAGAATCATCCTGCCGCCAAATTCTTCTCCAGATGTGAACCCTTGAAATCCGCTCCCTCAAAAAGTTACATGCTTTCAAAATACAATGGTGTACAGGCATAGGATAGACCTTCCCCTTCCAAAAGGAAAAAAAAAAAATAGAAAGAAAGAAAGAGATGACAGACCTTAAGCAAATCCAAAACCTAGCAAGGCAAATTCTATAAAATCTTAAGGCTCGAGAATAATCCTCTTTGGTTTGATGCTCTGCCCTTCAGGCTGAGTGGGGTAGCATTGTTACCTGCAAGGCTCAGTGGGACATTGTTCATGATATGGCTTTCGGCTGGGGTCCTGCCCACACAGCTCCACTAGGTAAAAATTGTTCCCCCAGGGTTCAGCTGGCAGCCCTAACTCTAAGGTTTCTGTTGGAGGTTGTTTGTCCTGTTGAAATCTAGGCAGTGGTCCAAAGGTCTGTGACTCACCGTTAGGATCCTTCTCTTTTCTTGAAGGACTGTACACATTCACAGCCTTCCAGTATTTTATCCCATTTTTGCTGTTTCCTCAGTTCCAGCTGGCAATATTTCTGCTGATATAATTCCATCTCTATTCTTGGCTTCTGTTGAAATAGCTAATTTATTCTATGGTTCACACCCACACTAATCTTTCAGTAGGTTAGTTTTCCACACCCTTAGTGTTCTGTTCCAAACATACTATCTCATTTTTTGTAATATGAACATGCCGAAAATTTTCTGAATCCTTAAGTTCATTTTTACTTCATATATATATATATATATATATATATATATATATATATCTCCAATTCAATTCTCTCTTTTTGCATGCTATTATAAGCAATCGGAAGAAATCAAACTGTTCTTTCACCACTTTGCTTAGAAATATCTTCACCTAAATTATCCAATTCCATCACTAGCAAATTCTACCTTCCACAAAACACGAGAACGTGAACACAATTCAGCCAAGTTCTTTGCAACTTTATAACGAGGATCACCTTTACTTCATTGTCAAATAAAGTGTTCCTCACTTCCATCTGAGACCTCATCAGAGTTGCCCTTAATTTCACCAATATTGTGTACACAATTATTTACATATTTTCTAAGAAGACAGAAGCTTTCTTTATAGCTTTTCTCTTTTCTTCTGAGTGCTCACTGGAATAATCTTTAAAAATCTCTTTACAGTAATGTCAGCTTTTTCTAACATGTATCTCAAAACTCTTTCAGTCTCTTCCCATTCATTACACGTTCCAAAGCCAATTTCATATTTTCAGATATTTGGTATAGGAGCACCCCACTTCTTCATGCCAATTTTGGTCTTAGTCACTTTGGACTGATATAACAGAAGACCATAGGCTAAGAGCTTAAACAACAAATACTTACTTCTCACATGGATATTTGGATGAGACTTTGGACTTTAGAGGTGATGCTGGAATGACTTCAGATTTGGGGGCTAGTAGAACGGAATGAATGTATTTTGAGTGTGAGAAGAACATGAATTTTGTGAAGACAGAGGTGGAATGCAATAGACTGACTGTTTATGTCTTCCCAAAATTTATGTGTTAAAACTTTAATCTCCAATATGTTGGTATTTTGAGATGGACTTTTAGGAGAGCGTGAGGGTAGAGCTCTAATGATAGAATTAGCACCTTTATAAAAAGAGTCAGGAATGCTTACTTCCTCTCTCTCTCTGCTTTCCACTCTATGGGGATACAGGGAGAAGACCGCCATCTTTAAACCAGGAAGCATGGCCTCACCAGACATCACATTGTTGATACCTTGATCTTGGACTTCTCAGCCCCAAGAATCACAATTCCTTAAGCCACAATTTCTTAATCACAGTGTTTCTTAAGCCACTCAGTTTATGGTAATTTGTTATAACAGCCCAAACTGAGTTGGACATATGCCAGGTTTTTATAAAGAACCCTAATTCTCTTATCATTAGAATTTATAAATATAGAAGCATCCTTAGGGAACATTCTTTAGAAATTCCCACTGATAGTATCTTCTGAAATAGCCCTTTACATTTGTGACAAATTATAAATGTTTCTTAATAAAATGTAGGCATAATACTATTAAAAAACACAGAAAGATAGTTTTTCCACTTACTAAATCAAAATAGATAAAACTGTAATATGGACATATTATATCTGAAGGATCCAAAATCATTATATAAGTTGACTAAACTATTAGATGAACCATATAAGTTGACTAAACTATTAGATGAACCATTCATTCATCTAATATGAACCATAATTGGTTCATCTAATAGTTTAGTCAACTTATATAATGATTTTGGATCCTTTAGAATCAAGATTACTTTTTTACTTCAAAAATCTATTCTATATTTTATTTGTGTTTATATGTCACGCTACAAGATAATTGGCTTAGCTTTAAACTTCACTTTGCCTTTTAGCCAGAGTCTAAATTCTCTTCATGACATTAACTAAATACATTGCTATGAGTTGAATTTTCACAATGTTGTTTTGCTATGTTCATATTGTAAAGTTGATAGATACCACATACACACACACACACACACACATACACACACACACACACACACACACATATACTCCACATGGAACCAGACTTCATTTCCAATAGATATGAAAAAGAATCCTCTATAGTCAAATACATTGGAAAATGTTGAGTCATACTAAAGTGAAGAAGTTTCTTCACCTCAACACACTTATGGGAGTCTGGAACACACTAACATTTGCTAAAAAACTTCCAAAATAAAAATATACTTCACCACATTTTACCTGGCCTTGATTCACTTTCTACTCAAAAGCATCACAATAGGGCGAGATGTTGATAAGGAAGGCTATGGATTGTATTACCAAAGAATGAGAGGTGGCTCATAAATGGATATTAGAAGTTAGAAGGCTATATTATATTCTATTACTAAACAGAACTTCATCTACCTAAAATTTCATCTAAACCAAAATTGTTCATAGCTAAATGGAAATTGAGAAGTGGCAATAATAAGAGAAATGAAAATTACAATATTTATTATTATAAAACAGTTACAACAGACACATAATATTTCCTTTAATCCCTACATTAAATAGGATAAAATTTACAATCCTCCAATACTTATGTTATTGTTTTACTATGTGTATATGTATGAACATATATACACGCATGCATGCATACACACATATATGAACAAGGTAAAACCATTTGTCAATATAAATTTACTTAAAGCAATCATGTATTAAGTGTAAACTATGCATTACAATTATGAAAAAATATTATTTCTTATCCTCAGATAGTATATAATCTAGAAGATGACATGAACCATATGCACAGAATATTTGAAAAATGAGACAATATGTGACTAGTATCATCAGAGCATGGGTTGCAAAATCAAATGCCTACAGGAGTAACATTTGAGAGTAGCAGAGCAGATGCTTGCTTATTATACATGCACAAAATATTTTTCCTCTCACAGAGAAATATGCTTGCTCCCTTGTTTCAAAACACCTAATACTTTATTTATTTATTTATTTATTTATTGAGATCGAGTCTCATTCTGACATCCAGGCTCACATTGATATTTGGATGAGACTTTGGACTTTAGAGTTGATGCTGGAATGAGTTCAGATTTTGGGGTTAGTCGAATAGAATGAATGTATTTTGACTCACTACACAATCCCGACTCACTGCAATCTCCCCTTCCCGGATTCAAGCGATTCTCCTGCCCCAGCCTCCTGAGTAGCTGGAGTTGCAGGCACCCACCACCACACCTGGCTAATTTTTGTATTTTTAGTAGAGGTGGGGTTTCACTATGTTGGCCAGGCTGGTCTTGAACTCCTGACCTCAGGAAAACACCTAATACTTTTGATGTCCTTTTAAATTTCTCATTCCTGATAGAAACAATAAATATATTTATCTACTTCAGTGTAGAAAATGAAGAGCACAGTTTCAATGGTAAATAGCTTCTGATACAGTTGAGAATAATTGGGACTGTAGCAAACTAGAAAGCCCTGATATTTGGGAATTCAATCCTAGTGACTTCAGTTCTTCTAATATTTCAAAAGAAACTGTCAATCAACATTTTAGTATGTATGATGGTTAATACTGAGTGTCAAATTGATTGGATTGAAAAATACAAAGGATTGTTCCTGGGTGTGTCTGTAAGGGTGTTGCCAAAGGAGATTAACATTTGAGTCAGTGGACTGAGAAAGGCAGACCCACCCTGAATCTAGAGGAGCACAATCTAATCAGCTGCCAGACTGGCCAGAATAAAAGCAGGCAGAAGAACGTAGAAGACTAGACTGGCTTATCTTCCCAGCCTACATCTTTCTCCCTTGCTGGATGCTTTTTGTCCTTGAATATTAAACTCCAAGTTCTTCAGCTTTGGGACTCAGACTGGCTTCATTGCTCCTCAGCTTGCAGATGGCCTATTGTGGGACTTTACTTTGTGAGCATGTGAGTCAATACTCCTTAATAAACTCCCCTTTATATATACATCTAGCCTATAAGTTCTGTCCTTCTAGAGGACCCTGACTAATGCAGTATGATAAAATAAATTGGGAAAATTATTTTTAATATTCAGTGGGTAAAGTAGACATATATATATAAATTAAGAATAGATTTAGTTCTATGTGTCATCTTTTCATTTGATTTCTATTTTCCTCTTTTCCAAGGTTGCATACATTATATTTGTATATATACAAACCTAATGAAATATACAATGTCAGAAGAGAGGAAAATCCTTTCCCTGGTAGTTATTATGCAAGATACATTTCATGGAAGAATGACACTCCTAGAGGACCTTAAAGAGTGGACAGAATTTCAGCTGGGCAGCTTGAGTGGGAGATGAAAGAATGACATTAATGTGATGCATGTGACATTTCATCCCGCAGAAAAAGAATCAGCGAAGTTGTAGAAGCAGAAAAGTAAAAATGCCATTGTTGATGAGGTTGCATTTTGACTGAGGTTAATTTAATATTGAGTATCATAATAACTATAAAATTGAAGTCATTATGTGTCAGTCACAAGTATGAGCACTGTGCATGGGCTAACTTACTGTTACTACAACTCTCTATGTTGGACCAGGGACAGATCAAACAAAGACAGAAAGCTGATTTAATTGTATAGGCATATAATAAGGCTTTGAAATAGGTGGTAATGCTGAAAAGTAAAATCAGATAACTATAAAATAATTCAGAGTATTAAAAACCAGCTTTTCTTCAACTTATTTACACAGAACTCCATTGGTTTTGCGAAAGTACTGTGTAAAGTACACACAGGTCAATTAAAATTAACAGAAAAATTTAAATCTTTGGTTTTACAATGAAATCAGACACATGTGAAAACGATGTACTACTCAGACTTTTCAGATCATTTACCCTAGTATTGAAAATCATTATTTTTTTCACTATAAATTATCATTGTCTCTATCTTGTAACTTCATTATACTTGTAGGGAAAATTTTAGTAATTTTCAGGAAAACATATTATTTTTACTTTTCAGGTTTAACTCTTTCAATTCAGCGTGGTCTTCTCTAACTTCGTCTGGATATAATATCTAAATTCTTGGGCTAAAGGAATTTAAATACCTCCTTTGCCCTTGTACTATCTGTAAACTACTGTCTGGTGGGAAACCATTGTCCACTGTCATCAGCATTCCCCTTTGTCATCTGATGTAGACTTGATTAATATCTTCAACTAATGCCTTTCTACTCACATCTTTTGTCATGTAACTGTACAATCCCATCTTATGAGAGCTGATTTATCAATTCAACAGCAGCATACTTGAAAGAAGCAGAGCCTTGGAAATATGCTTGCCCATTTTTGTTTCTTCCTTGGAATCTACCACCAAAATAAGAACATGACTACTTGAAGAATGTCAGAGACACAAGGATGAGAGCAGTCATTCCAAGTGAGTCATCATAGGCTAGTCTGGCCAGTCTCTAGCCAAATATCTAGCTAATTTCAGATTCATGAACATTGCTAATTAAGGTCAGATAAATATAAACCAGACCCCCATAACCCCCAGCCAACCCACAGATCTGTGAAAATTGATTCCCACCATTGCTTTAATCACTAAAACATCAAGAATGATTTGTTACATGGCAATAGCTGAGTGATATAGCATCTACTGAGATGTGTGTGCATTTATATTACTTTGGTCATACATACCATCCTGCATTTTTTTGTAACTTTCCCTTTTTAGGACCATAAATCTTTTTGATCATTGACTTTATCCCTTTTAAAAATTCCTATGTGCTTCAAAGCATCGCAGCAAACTTTAGCTTTTCTTCAGTCACATGCATGGACTTTAAGAGATTCATGGTCTGTCTCAGGTGCACTGTATTCTGCAGTAACATACCTGACCACAACATCCTTTGTACATCCAAATTTAGGGGGAAGTATGGAGTACCTTACTATCCTATGCCACAACTAAGAAATAGGCACATTCCTCTCTGATCCAAGATTTCCATCAATCTCTCGATCTTTTCTAACTTTATTCACTTCTGAAATAGGTTCAAGAGGTTTAGAAGTTTTCTCAGCAAACCAAAGAGTATACTATATTCTGTCCTACATTTCTCTATTACCTTTCTTTACCTAGCTTGGTCACATGGATAGAACATGCCAGTTGTTGGCAGTATAAAGTTTATGTCTTAATTCTCTTCAGTTTTTGCTTTTATATACCAAAAGCCAAGTTCTTATAATTCATAAAACCTTTTAGTTTTTCTTTCCAGGGTATTTTCAGTGACACGCAGTTTTTATGCAGGAGGGCATGGAGTGACTAGCTGGGTGGAAAATAGCTAGGATACTTTTATTTATGGTAGTTTCTGTGTTAGAACTATTGCTTTTTCCTAGCAAGCACATTGTTTTCATGTGAAGTACTTGTTTCTATATGGTAGAACATAGTATATAGAAATGGGTGATGATCGAGAACACCCACAAATTATTCCTGAAAGCTACTACAGTTGTTGGCTTTGTCTTTTGCTTAAAAAATAATTTTGAAATTCAAAAGCTGTGTATGAACTTATTGTTTTCTACTGTCATTTCTTAAGTAACAAGCAGGCCCTGTGACATAAACTTACAATGCCTGGCACTCTGCTCTCAAGAAATATCGTGGACAAAAAGGAGATTTTATTCATTCTTACATTTACACACATGTTTATTAGTCTACCTATTTAGAAACTGATGTCATCTTCCTACCAAATTTTTCATCTTAGAAAACCAGCCAAAATATAGAAACAAAACAACCAAATCAAAATAAAGTGAATCTATAAAAACAGGTACGGGATTCTAGTGTCTATTGTGAGTGATGTGCAGAATAATCCAGCCTCCATATCATGCCAAAATATGTTTAAAATCAATAAACTAATTTATAAGTTCTAAAGGAGGAAGATTTTTTTTCTTTAACATATTCCATTGCTTCTATTCTATATCTTCTCTAAAAACATAGTTATCAAAGTATCCAGTTGCTAGAACAAGACTAATTAATTTAAACAACCCAGAAAATCTGAGACTAACCTTGCTGTTGGGTGTGTCAAAGAAAAATCTACTTTAATTCTTCTTGAGTTATTTTCTTCCAGATGAATGTGTTTCCTTTACAAGTATGAAGTTTAGAACTACAGACAGTTTACATTTGGTTGAAAGACATCTATTAACACGGGGGCTTTTCAAACAGTCAGAAAACAGTAGAGACAAAGGAGATATTTTCCTTCTCTGAATGAGACGTAATTCATCATCACAAACCATCAGAAATGATTTGCTCACAGAAAATCAATGTGGATTCAAGCCATTGCATCCTTAACCTTACATTCACCCTATCTCTTCTAGCAATCAAATACATTCTGGAAGTAGAAAATACACATTAATTAAAACTTAAGAAAATTATACACTGTAGGTAGGAGACCTTGGTTCTTTTAACTCAGAAATGGATTTCATAATGGCAACAGGGACAGTTTTGGAGAGATCATGATGCTCTATTGATTTCTAATTTAAAAACAAATAAGAATGAGAGTTGTTATGCCAGTTGAATTGGTTTGAGTTTTCTCCTTATAGCGGGGTAAAAATTTGTGTATTGGCTTTTGCCTAGTTTCTCAGAAAATATCTGAAACATGACTAAGTGATCAAAATTACTATAAAGTAAATTGAAATTTAAATTGTCATTTTTACTATAATTTTCTCCTGTTGATAAGCATACTTTCTGAGATCCTCAGCTTTAATTTTGTTTGAGGACTATAAGCACAGAAAAGTTCAACTGAAAGTGATTTCTAATATTTTTGAAACAATTTTTAAAAGAGTAGACTGCCCTTACAAATTTAACAAAAGCTGATACTTATGTTTAACTCATTAATCAAATTTTTATAAAATTGCCAAAAAATTGATATGTTTTTATGCAATTTGGAATACACAATACTCTCTCTCTCTCTCTCTCTCTCTGTGTGTGTGTGTGTGTGTGTGTGTGTGTGTGTGTGTGTATGAGCTAAACACATGAATGCATTAATGGGCATTTCACCAAAGAATAAGTCTAATGGGCAATAATATCACGTATTGCCTAAGTTTATTAGTCATCAGGAGTAATTGAAGTTAAAACACATACCCACTAGAATGAACAAAATACCAAAGATAAATTTAAAAACTAAGTATTGTGAAGAATATTGAGAAATGGGAACTCATACATTGCTTTGGCAGTCTGAAATAGTGCAATTAACTTCTTGCATTTGGGAAACCAGCAGTACTAGAAAGCCATAGACAACGATAGGTGGTAGCTTAGGTGATAGATAGGTAGATAGATAGATAGATAGATAGATGATAGATAGATAGATAGATAGAGATGATAGATGATAGATAGATATAGATGATAGATGATAGATAGATAGATAGAGATGATAGATAGATGATAGATAGATATAGATGATGGATGATAGATAGATAGATGATAGATAGATAGATAGATAGATAGATAGATAGATAGATAGATACAGACAGATACATAGGTGACAAGCAAGCAGACAATGGCCCAGCAAGTCTACTTTCTTACTAAAGGAAATGCACATATATGTTCCCCAAACACATGCATGAATGTGAATGCAGAACCACTTATAAAAGTCAAAACTTAAAACTACGTAAATCCAATCAAGAGAAAATTGATAAATAAATGGTGATGTATTCATGTAAGGAAACATCACAAAGCAATAATAATGAACCAGCTACACCCACATGCTATCATACAGATTAATCTCACAGATCTAACACTGAATGAAAGAACCTAGTCACAACATTTGAAGTTCAGATGATTTGAAAACTACTCTATGGTATTAAAAATCAGGGTGCTTGTTACTAATTTAGGGAAGTAAACTGGATGGCAGCACAACAGAGGCTACTGTAGGAATTGAGAAATGCCCAGTAACTTATCCAAGAGCTGGTGAAGCAGGTGATCATTTTGTATAAATTCATCAAACTGTACAATTATAATTTATTCAGTTTTCTGTATATATGTAATGCATCAATAAAAGGTTAAAAATTCAAGTAGACATCTGGCAACCAAGAAAGCCACTGAAGTCTGTGTGACAAGGAATTATATTTTCAGTATCAGTATCTTCACAAGAACATAAATGAGACAATGAATTAAATCATACTTCAATTAGATTTACTGCAATAATTAAACATTGAATTAATTCAGAAATGTTCAGTTCTCTGTTCTTCATTTTCTCTGCATATGGCATAAAATGCCCAACAATATGGCAGTACACATTTACTGTGACAGGAAAACAGGATGCAAACAACTTGCCCTGTTTTACTTTCTGCTATACAAAACCTTCCCGTGCTCAATATTCATCCCAACTAGACATTTTATCTTAGCTGGTCCTAAACAGGTGACAACTGGTGAATTGTGGAAGGGTAACATATATGCTTGGCTTATTTAAGTGCTAGTGAGCTATGTACTCAGTAAATTAGAGACTAGTAAGTTGGGTAATGTTGCTTGTGATGGTAATAGATTCATGATTTAATTTGTTTTATGAAATTAATTTTCAAGTCCAGAAGCTGAAAATCCTTAGCCTGTGGGCTAAATCTGATCATAAGCATGCACATGCACACACACGTTCACACGCCTGCACACATGAACATGCATGTATGTACCCAGAGAGAGAGACACTTGAATATGAGTAATGTAAGCTTTAAAAATTGAGTTTGCAATACAATGTTTTTGAAAAGAGTCTTTTTTTTTTTTTTTTCATTTCAAATCTGTACTTTTGGCTTCTCTAGAAATCCTAGGCTCTCAAGCAATCCAGTCTTAAATTTTTACATGAAAAAGGTATGTTCGAGATGAGTAAAGGTTACCCCTTTAAAAGAGGAAGATAGTAAATTTCAGATGTTTTCACCACAAAATAATGATAAATATTTGTGGTGATGGATATATTAATTAGCTTGATTTAATTATACTACATTGTATTCATAACATCACTTTGTAGTCCAACTATAACTTGTTGATTTACAATGAAACAGTTTTTAAATAAAGGATCATGTGAATTCCAGTTCAAATATTCTTCTATACTCTTTTATGAACTCCCCCAAACTCTGTCTAGTATCAGTTTAAATGATATTTTTATATTTTGCTATTCTTAGAGTAGAAACTATTTTTCTAATATTTTCAAATATTAAAAGTAAGATAAATAAAATTTAAAGGTTCATGCTTTAAGGAAAATGCATGAGTATGCTGGTTTACGTCAAGTTTTTATTTCAAAGATTTAACATGAAAACAAAAGTACCGTAAGCCTTCTTCACTCAGTTACAATCGGCATGGACCCTGGAGATAACTACATTTGTGATTCTTGTTCTAAACAAACTTCATATTGTTTCTTCTCCAGTGAAGCTCTTCATACCTTTATGAAGTCATCGTGTACCACGCAAGGTATGCATATACATTGTTTTATCTCTGCATTTATCGAGAAAGTAAATATATCTAGGCAAACAATGGGTTGGCAAAAGTATCTCCTGTGAAAGAATAAAGAAAAGAGGGGTGCACTGAGCAGCCACAGATGCAGGAAGTAGAAACAGAAATGTACAGACACTTGATCAACTTTGCAGCTTTACCTACATTTGCCTTAATGAAAAAGGAGATTATTTTTCTTATTTTCTGTATTTTTTGTTTTCTTGTTTTCTGTTTTCTGTATTGTTCAAAAGGAGTGAAAAAAACTGGTGTGTGCAACTAATGTAAGATAAAAATAAAATTTGTATTAGTCTATTTAATAGACATGTCAATCAATCTACTTCTTGTCCACTATTTTTATCTTGGTATTTATTATAAAAAAACATGTTTTTGCAACCGTTTAACTGACATAATTATTACTCAAACAGATTGATGATGCTTGTTTTGGAAACAGAAATATTAGGTTTTTGTCCTTTGGAGTTCTTCATCATAAATGTTAATGAAAAATAATCTTAGACTTATACAGGCTGGGAGGTTATTGGACTCTGTCTAATTGTCTTAAGAACCATTTTTAATCACATGACATTTTATGAGGTAATGCTATTTTCAGCAGAATAAAACAATAGAGCCTAATTTAAAATTGCTTTTTCAGTGGTGTTTAACAAGAAATATAAGCCAAAGGAAAGACCCCCCCCTTTTTTTTTTCCTGACGGAACGTTTGAGTTAAATGAATATAAGGCAAATGGGTTAAAATACTGTGTTGTTTGATGGTTGATTATGTCCAATAACGGAGCCTTTGAACTGTTCAGGGCTACTAAGCAAACAGTGAATACACTCAGGTCTCATTTAGTTCTTTATATTACCTATCAATTGTTTTGCTGGTGTTATTTTGGGTTCTTTTACAACATCTTATAAAAGATAGGGTCCACAATTTCACTGAACTACAAAGAAGAGTCTTTCCCTCTATGTACCCCTTTTGACTAGATTCCAGCAAAGGAAAAACACAGAATGTTATTGAGGGTACAATTTAAGATTCAAAATAAATGGTGTTACTTCAACAGAGGGAACAAGGAAAAACCGTGATTTGGGTAAGGATTTTTACCATTCCAGAACTCAAAAACAGTAATTTGCTGGCTGTGATTGAAGTGTGGGGGAAAATATGAGACTGACGTGTGCAGTGAATTCAGATTTAAACTCTATCAAAAGTAACACCAGCCCCTCCAAAGGTCATTATATGCTGATTACCTTTGGAGAGATTACACTAAATGAGAACAGAAATCCCATCTGGTACCAGTGCTTGTTTGGGACATGTCTCTTGGGTAATATAAGGCTCTGAGCATAAAGCATTTTGTTGATCGAAGTGTTACAGAGAGAGAGCAAACTCAAGATAGGCCAGTTTCTGATTATCCTTGAGAATATACCAATTTTTAAAAAAAAGTATGTTTTGTGTATTTTTAAATACACAGCATAGTGTCAAATGGACATATGCTATAGTTCATTGCCTCAAAGAGTTAAAATATTAGAAAACAATATTTAGATATAAGAGATTAGAACCAGAAAATTTGGATTATAGTCTTAACTCTGCATTTTAATCACATGGTCTTCAATAAATTACCAAATTGTTTTGTTTTCCCATCCGTAAGAAATTCCTGTTAAAATAAATTATGTTTTATAGAGTTGTTAAAATACTTATAACAACGATGGAAATGTTACTTTTTTTTTTTTTTTTTTTTTTTGAGGCAGAGTCTTGCTCTGTCGCCCAGGCTGGAGTGCAGTGGCGCAATATCTGCTCACTGCAACCTCCGCCTCCCAGGTTCAAGTGATTCTCCTGCATTAGTCTCCCAAGTAGCTGGGACTGCTGGCGTGCACCACCACATCCAGCTACTTTTTGTATTTTTAGTAGAGACGGGGTTTCACCATATTGGCCAGGCTGGTCTTGCACTCCCGACCTCATGATCCGCCCACCTCGGCCTTCCAAAGTGCTGGGATTACAGGCGTGAGCCACTGTGCCTGGCCTTGGTTTTTATTTTAACATTTAAAAGGCAAAGTTTAGATACTTTCTAAATTCTTACACCCGTAGGAGTCAGTGATTTCTCTCTTCACATGGTGCCATCTGCATATCACCAAAACATAATTTGCAAGTTATAATTATAAACAAAGGAAAGCTGTTCTCCCCAACATTGCCTCCCTTACATTTATTCCGTAAGGCTACTCAGTCCCCATATCCTGATGAAACATGGTAGCCCTTGTGTTTTCATCAGACTTGGGTTATAAAAAACCCTCAGGCAAGTAATTAAAATGTCCAATCCTTCCTAATTTTCTAAGTTGTAAATTTCAGTGAAAGTTGAAATGTCCCCACCCACCTCCCGCCTACCAACCCAGTCTGATTTGTTGTAAATGGAGAAGACTTCACTCAGAGATAGAGTGTAGTCAGTATCTTCCTTTCTCTCCAACTTGCACATCTACTCTTCCTCTTCCAGCTTCTTAACTATAATCCCTGAACTCTTGCGGTCTGGAAAGTCAAAAGGGGAAAGTAGAAAGGGACAGGAAGGGCCTCATTTGATAGACATGAATGCAGCTTGGCATCAGTAGATGTTCAAAAATGACATTTTCTGAGGAGCCTAGGGGGTTAATTTTAGTCACAGTCACCCCTTTTACTACAAATGTCTTCTTCACTAAAAGAAGTTCCTTTTAAGCAAATGACCTTAGCTGTCTCTATCTTATCATATGAAACAACATCTTTTTTTCATATGCCTCCTGTAATACACTTACAGCTTCATTTCACTGAGGACCAATTCCTCTTCCAAGTAGTCTTCTCGGATCTAAAACAATCTCAAATTTGCTCTTTTGGGTATGAGATACACAGATATGCAGCAGAAGACACACAGACATTCTTTCTCCAACAGACTCTGAGATGCAGTAACTTTAAATTATAGCCATTCTTTTACCCCCATGGACAGCTTCAGCTGTATGCTTTCTCTTTAGACTTTCAGGAATAACTCATAGTTCATTCTGCCCTCCAAAATGCAAGGAGTAGATTTAATGCATTCTTAATGATATCATTCAAGCCTCTTTAGGCATAGGGTTTACAGGGTTCCCATAATTAATCTCATAGTTAATCTCAGCATAGTTAATATTTTGGACTTGATGATTCTTTGTTGTGGGAACTGGGGCTGATCCTGTGCATGGTAGAATATTTCACAGTGTACCCACTGTGATGGGGTATGCCAGTAACATACACCTGTCTAAGTCATGATGCTCAAAATGTCTCTAATCATTGCCAAAAGTCCCCTTAAAGTAAAATTGCCCTCAAGAGAACTACTATAAATTAAGTCACCCTATCCTTCACCTGTTTTGGTAACCTCAATGCATAGGGTTTGCCAAATAAAATGTCTTCAAATATAAATCCTTCAGTATTGTCTCTTGATTGGTTAAGCCCTATATGTATATAAAAATCATTGGCCAGGTATAGTGGCTCACACCTGTCACCCCAGCACTTTGGGAGGCCAAGGCAGGAAGTTCACTTAAGCCCAGGAGTTTAAGACCAGCCTAGGCAACATGGTCAGACCTTATCTCTAATTTTTTTTTCTTAATCGCCAGGCATTGTGACTCATGCCTGTAGTCCTACCTACTCGGGAGGCTGAAGCAGGAGGATCACTTGAGCCTAGCAGTTTGTAGCTGCAGTAGGCCAAGATTGTGCCACTGCACTCCAGCCTGGGTGACAGAGGAAGACTGTCTCAAAAAAAAAAAATTATCTAGCCTATTTTTTGACATCTGGTTTATGCCAGCCGTAGAGGCAAGATTAATATTAAAAGTATTTACTAAGCAGGAGTCCATGGGTACCACCAACCAGAATGAACTGTTAACAACTGCTATTTGCATATCTGTACATTTGCACTGAATATCATCCCAATTTACATGTGGCTTATCTGGCAAAGCATATTGGTATCTGGTGTTTGTATCATATTGGTATCTGATACATTATTTTAAAGCCTTAGCTGAAACCCACATTTTAATAATTTATTGCACATCTATGTTTCCTAATACTACTGGAAACATGCTCATTATAATGTAAATATTTATATGCAATATATAGAAATATTTTTTCCTGGAAGAGGCAATGGGTTTTGTAGTCAGCGTACAGTGGGGTTTGGCTTCATTTTTCTCTTCTATTTTGGTTATCTTTGCCTTTAGATGGAGATTTAAACTATTTATATATAATAATATGGCTGCTTTGTTATCTGGCACCTACTTGTTTTATTTTCTCCCCATCTATTCTTTTTTCTTTTTTCATCTATCTTTGATTTTAGACAACTTTGTTTAATGACTTTTTTCAGCTTATTAGCTATACTCCTTTATGTCATTTATTTAGTGGCTTCTCTGAGATTTACAAAATATGTCTAACTTATCACAATCTACCTCCAATGGATACTACACCGTTTCACTGTATACAAATATATGCACATGTATATATACACATTCAGATTTTCAGTACTCTAGAAAATATATCTACTTTTATTTATGCCTCAACCTATATATCTATTTGTCTTTTGTAAATACTTATGGAGGAACAAATATAAAAGTTGAAGTATACTCTTTATCAGAACTATGTATGCCATATAAATACATTTTAAAGTACTAAAAATATGTCAGTGTAGAATTATTTCCTAAGCAAAATCTTATTTTAAGATCAAATTTAAAATAAGGATGTTTTTATGAGGTGAATAAAACTTAGGAGAATTTATTGCAATACAAATCAAAGCTAAGATAATTTTTCAGAACAAAAGTCAAGAAATTTTACCGGAAAACATGTCAGAGGAAATAATTTTGGAGGAAATAAAATGGTACCAGATGGAAATTTGCATCAACACAAAAGAATAGAGAGCACAAAAAATAGGTTAAATACAAACCATTTTTCCATTTTTCTATAAAGTCTTAAAATAAAATTTTCTGCTTTAAAGCAAAAATAATAAAAAATTATATGAGTTGTAGCATATCTAGCAGTAAAATTTATGGTAATAACAGAGAGACAAATTCAGGGGAGTGGAAGTATACTGTCGAAGTTACCTGTATTAAGTTGTAGTTTTGTAATGTGTCAACTCAGTCTGCGATGAATTTCTCAGAATTGTCTCTCCTACATGCTTCTGGTTAGCATGAGCCTCAGATGAAATTTTAGTGGGAGATTTGGAGGGTGGAAGTAAAGACTCAGCCATGTTGTATTGTTGTTTATCCACATTTTGTTGTTTATCCACGGATTCACCTATTAGGGTGAGGCAATGTCCATATCTACAAATATTCTACCTTCTCCTTGATCCTTCTTCAGCTTTTCTGCCTCTTGGAGAAATGAGAGTGCACTTAGCCTAATTTATTAGGTGCCAGCGTCTGCAGGGCACCAGCAAGTCTAAGGATGTGAATAGAACTGAAGCATGTTTCAGCCCATCCATGTGAGCTCCAGCTTGAGTTTACGGATTCCATTCTGTAGTTTTCTCTTCCAATTTATCTTCTCTTCCTTACTGGTCTGGTCTTACTAACTTCAAGCTCCAACATCAGTCCTGGTAGCATTAACTTTACCTTACGGAGACTGTGTAACCAGTTTACACAATTGCCTAAGGTGAAATCCCTTCATACACACAGAAACACAGTACACACAGGGATTTTTATACACACATACACAGATACATATGTGTATATTTATACATGAATATATGCATAAGTACACATATGTCCATATACCTAAAAAGTATCGTTGTATATACATATGAAAATAATTAAAAATCGGTTGTGGTACTAACTACCATTTTAATTTTTTAATTTGACATTTTTCTTTTATTTGTCTTCATCTAGATTTTACTGTCTTTATTTCCCATATTGTTACCAATGCTGTGGGGAACATACTTGCAAATTTAGCCACACAATTCTCATTTTTTATTGCTTCCTCTGAAACACTGGCTAGAGTTACTTTTATTTCATATTACTTACTGTCCAGTTAGTAGTTTTCCCTCCTTTAGTCAGTTGCTAACTTAAATGCAATCAAATGTAAGACATGGACAATGATGGCTAATAACAGCTTCATTTTCAATAATAAGCTGTAAGACACTGGCAAATGTGTTACTATGATATAAAATGAATGAGTACCAGGTTTAAATAACGTACACATTATGCTCAGCTTTTAAGCAGTTGGTTACTCATTATATCACTATATTACAACAACAATCTAGTAATTTAGATTTTAGAGGATATAGCTATTATCATCCCTGACACACATGAGAAGACTGAGGCAGAGAAGGTAAAGGAATGTTCCAAGATCACTCAAATACTGAAAAGCATGAAACTAGAGCAAAATTCTCTTGATGTTCAGTTTAACTTCTTTTATCTCAGACCAGTTTCCATGAAGATTGAACATTACTATCCTAACGTAAGCCTTAATTTTGGGTGAAGATGCCTGCTTTTTAAGGTGATTATTTCTGAAATTATATTCATGATCAAGTAATGATTAAGAATGATTCTTTCTGCACATTTGAAATCACCAATGATACACTCAAAATAGAGATTGAGATAGTTGTTTGTGTCTGAGGGATAAAGCTATTTTCACCTTTTGCCTTTGCAATGTTCTATTCTACTTGATGCTTGCTAGTGCCTTAAGCTTGCTTTCCGCTTTCTTCTTTGAAACCTAAAATGAAATACATTTTATTATATAAATTTGATAATTCTATTTCCATATTATCCCTACAAGGGAACTTAGTGTTGTTATTGTTATTGTTTTAATTACCAACAACCAATTGTATAGAATTATTTAGTTCTTGTTTCTTATTTGGTTAGGCTTAAGAAATTAAATTTTCTTTTGACTTAAAATTTCTACTGTTTTCATTTCTATGTTGTATTTTTAATCACTGTTCAATTTGTTAACAAAGTAAGGAGTCAAGGATTTCTATGAATGGTAAAATGTAAAATGGTGGATATAGGAATAATCAGACATATGGATGCATGAGTCATTCTTTCTTTTTTTTTTTTTTTTTTTTTTTTTAGACAGCGTCTCACTCTGTTGCCCAGGCTGGAGTGCAATGGCAGGATCTCAGCTCACTGCAACTTCTGCCTCCAAAGTTCAAGCAATTCTCCTGCCTCAGCTTCCCGATTAGCTGGGATTACGGGCACCTGCCACCACGCCCAGCTAATTTTTGTATTTTTAATAGAGACGGTTTCACCATGCTGGCCAGGCTGGTTTCGAACTCCTGACTTCAGGCAATCCACCCGCCTCAGCCTCCCAAAGTGCTGGGATTACAGGTGTGAGCCACTGCGCCTGGCCGAGTCATTCTTATCTGAGCCTAAAAACTAGTTAAAATTGTTGTTTATGATAGTTTTAATTCTAAATGTCAGGGTCAGGAAAAAGATGCACCTGTAGTGTATCAAATAAAATATCTTTTCAGATTATTTGTAGATAATCATCTTGAGCTCTATTGTTCAGACCCCAGCTTTATTACACCAACTCTTTTTGTTCACTTCCTCATATAAAATTCCCTATCAATAGGTATTACAGGAATAGAATTTGTATTAACCAGTCAGCCGTTACAATCTCACTAAGTTGGATTATCTAGAGCATTTACTTAATAATAAACACTCATGCATATCTCTTACTGTGGATTAGGAAAAATGCTAGTGCAATGATTTTTATACCTAACAAAGGGCTTTTAAAACATTTTACAAATACTAATCCTTGTAATACCTCAACAGATAAGGACTGTAAACAATACTTTACTGAAAGAGACTAAAAGATGATACGTGGGTTTTTCAAGTTGTCAGTACATACAACTAACACTGCAAATGTCAGGCAATTATTTTTAAAAACTTCTATTTAAAAAGAGCTAAATAAATCAATTGTCTAAATGTACACCTTAGAGTTTTCTTTTTGATTTTAATTATTTTGTTTATTCATTTTGACAAAATATATTCATCTTCACAAACTTATGAAGTCTTTCTTCTGTTCACTTCACAGGTAGGTAAATCAAGGGTAGGAGATGTTAAATATCTTCCTTATGGTCCTTGTTAGTAAATATCATACCAAAGATTCAAAGTCCGGTCTTTGGTGGGGCAATAGTTCATGCCTGTAATCCCAGCATTTTGAGAGTCCAAGGTGGAGGAGTGCTTGAGCCCAAGAGTTTGAGATCAGCCTAGACAACATAGAGAAATCTCATCTATACAAATAATAATAATAAAAACTAGCCAGGAATGGTAGCCCATGCAATACAGTCCCAGATACTCAGGAGGCTAAGGTGGGAGGATCACTTAAGCCCAGAAGGTGGAGGCTGCAGTGAGCCACCATGATGATTATGCCACTGCATTCCAGCCTGGGTGACAGAGTGACAACATGTCTCAAAACAAACAAACAAAATAAAAAACCCACAAAGGTCTTCTCATTTCAGCATTTTTACTTTTCTACCTTATCATTCTGCCATTTGAGGAGCAGTTTAGTAGGCTCAAGTATAAGCTCAAAACACTTAGACTTTGTAATTTTTAAAATGGTATTGTCTTGTTTCTAGCTTTACATTCAAGGCACACTTCCTCTATCCTTAATCTTGTTAGTGTAAATAAATAAGTATAAAGATTCATAATTCCAAATTTAGAAGCCAAAACTTTCTTCACACTCTTATTATAGAAAACCCATAATTTAAAACAAAAATTGGTGCACTAACACATTTGTCCATGTTTTCTTACAAACTCATTAACAGAGTGCTAGACAGTCAAAAAGACTCTCAATGACAGTCTTTATATCACAATATTGATAGTAAAAATGTATTACTTGTATAAATTTAAAGAGCCTCAGTGGTAGAAAATAATAATTGTTCTGGCATATGAGAAGATGAGAAGTAGGAGTTAAATGTAAAATTGAAAGAATACTCTGTATAAATAATATCTAGAAAGCCTGAAATCACAATAGTCCAGGATCATTCAAATAAGAAACTTATTCACATCAGTAGGATGTATAGTCTTAATTTTATTACAGCACACCCTAATAATGAAAATTCTTAATGATAATCTGCATTTAAATGAATTGTGAAAAAACATTGTTAGCAGTTTTAAAATGACACTTATTTAGAGTAATTTATACCCTGAACAGTCTGGATATTCACAGGAGGTTTGTTGTGTCTAAATGATATGATATGTATGTTAGAAATTTAATAAATAGTTAATAATTAAATACATATCTATATATTCAAACTAGACTATTTTAATTTTACACTTAACATTAAAACAAAATATATTTGAAATATATAATTATAATAAACTTAAGATATATTTTTCTTATAGAAATTTTACCTTTAAAACTGACTTATATGTTGAATACATCATTTATTCCTAAAAAATAAACATTTTAATAATGCTAGTGTTTATTCAATAGTCCAGGTTAATTGAATTTTCTGATTACCTTAGTTAAACAGAAAATTTTTATTTGTTTTGTTGAAAACTTAATTCAAAGGTGTCATTTAATGCTACTAAGGCTAATTTAAAGTTTTATTGATTATGAAAGAGTGCACCTTCTTAAAAGTATCAATTATCATTGACTATGTCTTCACCTGAAGAAGTAGAAATAGTAGTTTGAAATTAATATTCATACTCTCAAACACCTTCTGTAGACTAAGGGTCATGAATTCAAGGCAGTAAAGACGAACAGAAAATAGTCTCAATGTTGGAGGAAAAGGGAGCATGGGATCCATGGAGCATGGCCCGTCTAAAACAGCAGCATCTCAGCTCAAGTTGACTGTCATCATGTTGAATGTGTTGACAAGGCCAGGTGCAGTGGCTCACGCTTGTACTCCCAAAACTGGGAGGCCAACGTGAGAGGATGGCTTGAGCCCAACAGTTTGAAATCAGCCTGGGTAACTAGGCAAGACCTCATATCTATAGAAAAATAAAAATTAAAAATGAGCCAGTGTGGTGGCACATGCCTGTGGTCCCAGCTACTCAGAAGGCAGAGATGAAATGATTATTTGAGCTCAGGAGGTGGAGGCTGCAGTGAGCTGTGATTGAGGCCACTGCACTCTAGCCTGGGCAACACAGCAACACACCGTGTCTCAAAAAAAAAAAAGAAAGAAAGAAAGAAAAAAAGAAATATGCTCACAAAACTTTTAATCTTTATCAGGAAAGAATAGAATTCTGGCAATAGACAGATAAATATTTATGTGATATATTCCATTTTTAAACACACTGTGATTCAAAAACAGTGTAAGCTGAACAAAACCTGTGTGCTAGTATTGATACAATAATGAAGGCAGGAGGCAGAGATATTCAAGGCAGAAAATGGTGGGTCCCTGGCAAAACCCCACCTTCAAGACAAAAATCCTGAAACCTGCAGGCCAAAGTAAGAATTTCTATCACTGTTTTCCTTCTTGAATGTTGCCTTTTCCTAAACTACCAATGGCCTACCCTGCCCTATCCTGTGCCTATAAAAACCCCAGACTCAGCCAGCAGAGAGGGGAAGCAGCTGGACAAGAGGAAGAAGTGGCTGCATGTCAGGAAGAAACAACTTGTCTTCAGAAGACAGAGGCAGAGAGGCAGCTTGACTTCAGGGGAGAGTGGCTTTCCTTTCCATCCCCTTTCCAGCTCTCCACTCTCTACTGAGGGTCACTTTCATCACTCAATAAAATTTTCCACATTTACCATCCTTCAATTTGTCCACATGACCTCATTCCTCTCAGACAAGAATTCGGGACACACCAGGTGCAAGCACAATATCCTCCTTCAGTATGATACGGTTTATAACCCATTATCTTGAAAATTCTCCTCTAGAATGTAAAAACAACAGATGTATGCCTCAACCAACTTTATTGTGATTTTCCTTTTCTGATGATTTATTCCAAATTGTTCTATATTGAGGAATAAGTAACAAAGTTTTACTGTAAAAATTAAATAAGCTATATTAAAATAAGATCTTGTCACACATTTGTATAGAACATTCCCTGGATATGGACGCAATTCTCATGATTTTTTGGATACTTTTCTATTTAAACATTTATTTCATGGTAGGCTCTAAGTACACTGTTGTACTGACTCATAACCTGTATTACTTATACTTTCTTCTCTCAGAATTACTGAAGTCTCCCCTTATCTGCAGGGGATACATTTAAAGTGTCAGGGAATGCTTGAAACTATGAGTAACACCAAACCTTATATACTATGTTCTTTCCAATCTATATATACACACATAATAAAGTTTAATTTATAAATTCAGCATAATAAAAGATAAAAAACGATAATAATAAAATAATTATAAAAATATACTGTAATAAAAATTATATGAATGTGGTCTCTAAAAATATCTTATTGTACTTTATTGCAGTTGACTGAAATCACAAGAAGCAAAACTGTGGATGAGAGCAAGTACATTAATATATTTTGTCAGTATCATATGAGTCTCATGATTTTCCCACAGAGTGTCTTCCTTTTTCTTGGTAATATTTTTGGAAAAAAGAAAAAAAAAAACAGAGAATAGAATTGTGAAAATAACCTAATTAAGTAAATCATAGACCTAAAAAGTTTATACACCTTTGTAGATTCTCATAGACAATAGAGTTTAAAATTTGCTATTAATTTTGAAGATAATCAAATTCTCACAAAGCAAACAAATTTGTCCAGGTCAATAATGGAGAGCTATAAGAAAAATAATAAGAAATTATTGTATTTTTTAAAATGTGGTACCATGTAGGTTTATACACATAGTAATGTAAAAAACAATATATTAATTTTGGCATAAAGACCAAATATAAATAACATAATTTTTAGGCCTGAAAGTATACATACATTTGAACACTGTGCTGAGTTGCTGTAGTCAGTAAGGTGGAGAGGTGTGGGGGAGATTTTCAGTTTGCAGAAATAAAATTACCCAAAGTTTACATAGTTTATATTACAAAATAATGTAAGCTAAGAGAAAAAAAAAGAACCTAGTCAAGTAGGGTTAAGGCATTAACCCATACAAGTGTCTGGGAAGGAGTTGTGCAATTGATAAAAGATGTGATCTTGAGTCAAGAACACGTTTTACAAATAGAGATTTTATTGACTTGTACCATCAAGAACTTTTTGAGAATCACACAGGATATTTTCACTTTATTTATTTATTTATTTATTTATTTATTTATTTTTATAAACCAGATAAGTAAACTATGTATTTTCATGGATTAGACTTGCCACATTGACTTGGACCTTGTAGCATCTAATTATTCAAGGCATTCAGTTGCAGGTATAATGTGGGAAAGACTGCGAATAGTGGGAATGAATAAATTCAGACTCCTCTTCCTCTGTTCAAAGGAAGAAAATTGAAACACTAACAGTCAAGTGGATTAGGGATTTGGGGAGCAGCCTCCCCCTCACCGACACAAGGTGTCCTCTTTGATTCATATTTTAACATTTCTCAGGATATACATGAAATAGCTAATTTTAACCATAAGTAAGTTATTTCCTAGTTAATAAAAATGCATTTGCTGAGTTTTAATTTTTTTGGTCTTCTTCACACTCTTATTCTAAGTAACCATTAAGAAAAACACTGCTGGTATAGAAATACAGGCATATAACATGCAGAGGTAGAGGCAGAAAGAATATATAATTGGTATTGCTTAGTACCAGCAACCATTAACTAAGTAGAATAAAAGAGCACACCAACTACAGCATTTCACTTACTTTCTGCTCTTTTTTTCTATTTTAACTTACATTAACTTGTTCGAGATTTTAACTTAAAAACTTTTCTGAGGCTTGAGTTTATGTGAATTTAGTTTTATTAAACTTTTTGGAGGAGGCTATCTTCAGAATAGCTTCTTCTACCTCACAAACTTCCTCTTCTGTGGTTTTCTCCTGGCTCTGATGTCCTGCCTGCCCCACTCCCTACCCACACTCTTTTGATCTTTACCTCCATTCTCCCCATTATGCTCAATTTGTGTACCACTCTCTTTGTTTTTCCTCCGTGTAGTGTGGACTTTATCTCATAAAGGTCTTTGAGTGGAAGGCTTTGTCAATTTTGGCTTTAATAAAATAAATAATTCAAAAAATAAAAAACAAAAAATCCCCCACAAAGATTGGCCAACCTACATTAATAACCATGAAATTAGAATAAGTCAAGGATCAGTTTGCTCAGACCCTACGCCCATACTGTCAGTCTTTTCTGACTAAGGCATTTTTAGATAACAAAAATAGTAAGGACATGTAGAACAAATCATTTTACACATTCATGAATTATCAGTCATTTGTTAAACTAATGAACAGCTACTAAATTTGAAAAGTACAAACTATAGCAGACCACTACCTTTAAATTCAAATATTTCTTGCATTAAAAAGAAAAAAAAATCTATTGAATTAGAAAAAAAATGTTCGATTGAGGTTCTTCTTTTGTAATTGAATAATTTTAATTAGATAATATTTCTAAGTAAAAACTTTAAGTGTGTTTGCTGATTTGGTATTACTTTAAAAGTACAGAAGGAAAAGTACAGAAGGAAAAGTACAGAAGGAAAAGGTGGGTGTATTGACAATTAAATTTAAGAATGTTATCAAATGCTCATTCTTGGTGAAATTTAGGTTTATACTTTGTGGCTAACTATAATAAATTCTCTCTTACTCCTAGTACTGAATATTTGTGTCCTACGGCCTATACAAATTCATCTGCTGAAACTTAATCCCCATGATATTTGAAGTTGAATTATTTGACTACTTACATAATTTATTAAAGTGTTAGCTGAATGAAAAATGTAATTGACAAATGATGGCTTTTATTTCCTTAAAAATCTAAGTTCAATTAATTAAGTGGAGTTCAAATATTAAATTGTTCAGCCCCGAAAAAAAATTAAAAGCTGCTGTTAAATCTGATATAGATGAGATTACTGTAAAATATTTAGGGGGAAAAGTAAAATTTAAAACTATTTGTCATTAAAATTCCTTTGCAAAGGTCTTTAAGTTAAAGAAAACTTAAATAGAACCAGAAACTATAGATGATGCATTGTAGTTAAGGCAAAGCATCATGTGGAACTTCTAAGAACTTTTACTGAAAGAAAAGTCTCCACTATGCATCAATAATTGGAAAATATAGTTTAAAGTCAACATATTTAAATGTATAATTTAAACTTTATATTGTATTTATTAATTTACTATAGTAAAACCACATAGAATAAAATTTACCATGGTTAAATCAAGCTTAGCCTAAAGCTGCCTCCTTGCATATTTTAAGTTCAGCCTAAAGGTTTCTCTGTACATCATGAACTGTAAGCTAGGGTCATAAACACACTGTAGCCTACTCTTGTGACAATAGAGTTTTTGCCAATCAAACATGGCCAACTGTTGAAACCGTGTTTAAACAACGCAAACGCCTGGCCACAACCAATCTGGCTGTTTCTGTACCTCAGTTCCATGTATGTCACTTGCCTATTTCTGTCCATAAATCTTCTACCACCTAGATGTGCTGGAGTCTCTGAGCCAGCTCTGGCTTGGGAGGCTGCCCGATTCACAAATTGTTTTTTGCTCAATTAAAGTCTTTTAAATTTAATTCAGCTAAGGTTTTGCTTTTAACACCATCTTAACATTTCTGAGAATATAACTTAATGTCCTTTTCACAATTAACATTAAAATTATAGATCTTGATCCGGTCACACAAGAGAGCTTCTCTGGGAAATAAAGAAATGTCTATGTATATATTATATATATATATATATAAATGTCTATATATATATGTGTATATATATATATATATATAATTTAGCAAAGATTACATGTTGGCTAAGTACCAAATCTTCACAATTCACTTGATCCTTTTGTTGATGGCAGGATATGAACTGAATTTCTAATAAGTTTTTAGCACTTTGATATCTTTATCACTCTGGAAGCATTAACAGAACAGGGCTCTTTATATGGCGTCTTTTCCTAGGTCACCTTCAAACAAAGTTGCTCTTCCGAGCACTGAAGCAAAGCATGTCCTGGCTCAAAAGGCCCTCATTTAAAACCACAGCTACAGTCTGGTCTCATGAAGATGCTCGGCTGCTTGAGCGACCTTTCTTTATATTTCATAAGTTCATCTTTGCCTCAAAGACTGGTGAGTCATAGTGAAGGAAAGCCATGTGTTATTTTGTTTTGATGTTGAAACACTTAAAATTTTTTTCTTTTATTTTCACTTTTAATGTGTTTACTTACACAGCCTAATGTATTTCATGATTCCTTATACTAACAATAGCCTCATATGGTTGAGGTCACTCCTTCACTGCATGCACCGACTTCCTGCTCTCGGAAAATAAAAGCAGCTTTTTAAATTCTCATCATGCATTGCAGCCACTGTTGTAAAACTGATCTAACAAAAGACTACAACCCTTTCACATATTTTCATTCTATTAATTAATGTGGAGCTAAAAAAAAATGAGCACTACATTTTTTTCAAATATTTTGCCTTTCTAAGCAAATAAAAAATAATGAAACATTTCCTCATTTCTTTATTTATGTTTCTTATTCTTTAGGGGCTATCTTTCTTATAAGATAATCCCACTGTTAGTATTGTTTCCTTCCCCTTGGTCCAACTTTTAATATTATAGTTCAATTTTGCAGTCTTCTGTTGTGTTGTTTTATTTTATTACTAGCTAAATTCTATGAGGACTGTTACGCCTTTAAGTGCCACACATTTGGATTAAGATTCAAGTTATTTATTAAATAAATGAATCTTATAAAACCTAAGAATCGTAATGTACTTAAATGTCTAATCTAAATGTTTACTGTTAATTGTTGTCATAGAACCTGAGAATTCACCAGGAAAATTTTACTGATATCCACAAACATATATCATCTCTATCATTAGTTGCACATCCAGTGAAAATGATAAAATATCTACCTCAATATAAATTAATATATAAATAAAGAGAAATTGGCAATTCATTAGAGTATGTCAGGAAAGAAATAAAGTATCCCTATGCCCTATAGTAAATCACTGTGATGATTTTTTTCAACATATTTTAAAAGTCCTAAGTACCAAAATTACAACAAAGTTTAATGGAATTGTATCTCATTTACTCAGGAAATTTATAACAAAATATGCAATTGAATCAGAATTGCTCGGGTATTGAAACAGAAATTGCCTATCAGTGGCTTTCTGGTAATGAATGCTTTATTTTTATGTTATATTCTGTCAGATATGTAGCCAAAAAATAGTTTTTATTACATACATTAATATATATAACTATCATATTCCACAATAGAATTTTCTCACATATTTGTAAAAGTGGAAATGACTGCAGTGAATGAAATGACTGAATTATTACAAGTTTCAGTTTCTTGAAAGTACTCTGTAGATTGGTCCAATTCCAGCTTTCTACTAGATTGGTCCAGTTCCAGCTTTCTACTATTTTCCCAAGTTTATTAAAGAAAAATATACAGTTAGTGCCAATATTGGATAAAGAACTATAATAATACTATAGAGTGTGTGGAAGAGTGAAAAGATTGATGAGTTGAACATAACCCTGGCCTCTAGATCTGGAATAGAGATACAAGATGTCTGAAATATGTAAAATTTATTAAATAATTTAATCATTCAGGTTTCTCATTGGTGAAATTAAAGCTTGAAGTGGCTCTTCTCCAAAGATCCTTTTACAATTTTACTTGTGGGCAAATATTCTCAAACAAATGTCTTCAGGAAAAATTGCCGGCTTAAGAGATTCCTGACACTTCTAAAGCCATTTCAAAGCAGTAAGTATCAATTTCCAAATCCTTCCAAGAAAAGAAATTACCCTATATGTTGTCCTCCAATTAACTAACCCTACATTACAAAGTAAAGAAAAAGTAAGAACCATCATAAAAAACAAAAACAAAAAAAACTAGATATGTGGATGTTTAGTAACATCTCTAACTAGGGAGCTCAGCCAGAAGTTCAAGTATTTGATGCTACAAAAAGGGAAATTAATATTAGTTGCAGCTGCCATATAATAGCAAGGGGATCTCATATCATATATGGTTTTGTGCATTTTATTTTATTACTGCTATGAAATCAATGAGCAATATTTTTATTTTAATTTGGATTTAAAAATTTGTTGTTTTATAAAATTTCTCCGAAGTCTATACCACCAATATAGATGCACTTGACAAAGACTAAATTGCTTTTAACACTGGTGGGAAACCAGTCTACCATTTTACAAAGTTTGTCCTTTTGAAACAATGCTTTAGAAGGTATTAAATATATATTAATACATTTATGGAAGAATCAGAATTGCTACGTTAGTAGTTTTCATAGAATTCATAAAATTAAATGTACAATTCGTAATCATATCTAATAATTTTATTTTACATTTTAGCCAGATTTCTTCTCAGTGTCACATTAAACTATTATGAAAATAGAAAGTCTTACTATCTGGTTGGATTACTGTAGCATGTGTGTTATCACAGAAAACCTGTGTTTTTTTGTTTTGTTTGTTTTGTTTCGTTTTGTTTTTTGAGACAGAGTCTCGCTGTGTCGCCCAGGCTGGAGTGTGACGGAGTGATCTCGGCTCACCACAACCTCCGCCTCCTGTGTTCAAGTGATTCTCCTGCCTCAGTTTCTCAAGTAGCTGGGATTACAGGCATCTGCCACGATGCCCAGCTAAATTTTTTTGTATTTTTAGTAGAGACGGGATTTCACCATGTTAGCCAGTCCTGGTCTCCATCTCCTGGCCTCATGATCCGCCTGCCTTGGCTCCCAAAGTGCTGGGATTACAGGCGTGAGCCACCACGCCTGGCCAGAAAACCTGTATTTTTAAATACAACTTAAAATTGCAAATTTTATTTGCATAATTTTTGTGGTATATTTTTGTATATATACAAATTCTACAGTTGCGTTTTTTTTAATTATGCTTTCATGTGCAATTATTTTATTAATAGTAAATATCAAGATTTTTATATATTTATTAGCCATTCTCCCATTTAATTGCCTGCTTTATGTTCTACAACTATACTTTATTGGACTTTTTTAGGTTATTATCCTTTATGAGCTCTTCTATATGTAACGTATAATTTCCCCTTGTCCGATATATATAACACGAACATGGTTTCAGAACTTGAATTGTTTTCAGTACCAAAGTTAAAATAAACAGGAGTCAGACATGCCTGTCTCTTTCTTTATGGCATGGGGATAACAATTTCTTTCACTTCGTCTACAATCAGTAAAACGTTTCATGTTCTGACTTTCACCTAAGCCCTGAATTTAAACATAAACATTTCATAAAAAATCTGAATAAATTGTGTTGGCTTTACTATTTATTTTTCGTATGAATTTCAGCATATTTTAACTCAGTAACTACCTGATTTTCAATAGTGAATGACTCAAATAGGTCCTGTGTTATTTTTAAAAATTCACAGTAATTATTTGTTTCAGAAGCCCATTTAGGGTTTTTTTTTTTTGTAATTTTTATTAATGACATTATTAGGAACTCCTTTAAAAGAAGTTGATCAAGAATCAGTTGCTTAGTCTCTTTGTTTTATGTTTACACTCACTCCAGGAATTTCTGGAAAATAATTGTCTCAGTCCATTTGCATTGCTATAAAGGAATATCTGAGGCTGGGTAATTTATGAAGAAAAGAGTTGTATTTGGCCCACTGTTCTTCAGGCTCTACAAGAAGCATGGCATCGGTATCTGATTCTGGTGAGGGCTTCAGGAAGCTTTCATTCATAGCGAGAAAAAGGGGAGGCAACATCACATGGTGAAAGAGGAAACGAGAGAAGGGAGGGTGGCACCAGACTCTTTTTAAGAATCAGGTCTCCTGGGAACTAATTGAGTGGGAATTCACTGACCACTGGGAGGACAACACCAAGACATTCATGAGGAATCTACCCACATGACCGAACACCTACCATCAGGCTTTACCTCCAAGACTGAGAATTAAATTTCAACATGAGATTTGGAGAGGACAAATATCAAACTATAACGATAACTAAAGTAGATTGGCTATTACTTTTCAAAGTGTGATTTTCTAAACCTTTCATGTTGACTTTAAGCCTTCTTACACCGATCTGTCCCTACCAGGAAGAGAAAATATGTAGCCATCTGCCTTTATTTAATTAGACTTCATATATGAATTTGCCCTGTTTTCTTTGGAACCACTAAAATAAAGGCCAATATACTCTTACTGTGAATTTCAAGGAGGGATATTTTATGAAATGGGTAAATTTTGTAAATGGTAGGTGATACAAAGAAGTTGTGGTCATAGGTAATAGGGAACAAGGAAACAGTTCTAATAAGCCAGGGATTTTCTGTATCTAAAAATAGAATTGAAGCAAAGTATATATTTCAAGACTTGTTAAGGGCTCACGCTTAAATATGTTTAAAAACTCCAAATTGACCAAAATTGCTTTACCATGTCTAAATATTTACCATATCTAAATATTAATTATAGAGACTGACACAATTCCTTCAATTCCATATCTTTCAAGATGATTTTCTACAAATTATTTTCTTCCATTAAGGAATAAGATTCAGATTAGACCTAAGACAACTGTTTAGTTTAAAAAGGGAGATGCTGTACATCTGAGAAAATTTCTAAGCAGAAATAGGTCTCAGTGCATCACATTTTAAAAAATATATATTATTATGAATAATTCAAATTAAGTGAGTTTGGTATACAATAAAACATTCAGAATTAGAATAAAACAAAAATATTATAGTATAAAATAAATTACACTCTCATGTTTAATACATTTTCCAGGTATTGCCCATAAAAAGACTTTGTAAATTACTAGCTCTTTGGAAGCTTTTCATACAAATGTGTTCTGTTCCCTTTCTCATTAGGCTAATATAGTTTGCTATACCAAATTGTAATCTTTGTATCTATTCAGACTATTGGGTAGCTCCTCTCCATCTGTAGGTTTATAAACTAGGGGAGCCACTCAATGGTCCGAATATATAGATTTACATCTGTCCTCACACATCAAATATATATCATGACAAAGAGACAGGATTAATACAGTAGAATCTTTCTTTGAAAATGAGAAATAATGTAAGATATACATAGGGAACTTTTGTTATTATGATGACATGCCGTGCTTGGATGCTAAATAGCGTTTCTAGCCTGCTTCTCTTCTCTGTAGATGTTTGTAGACTAAAAAATCATATTAAGACTTAAACCAGTACAGATGGTTTTTAAAGGTCAGAATAGAAATTGCTTTAGCAGTTAGCCTAAAACCAAAGACTTCTTATCTATTTGAATCCAGTTTCGTACACCAATAACAAAAAAAAATTTATAGACATCTTTCTAAGATTTGCTGTATATCTTTGCTTTCTCGTCATTGAGCCTACAAATTTGTGGAATTCCCAAATATTTTAATCTATTTTTTGGAGCCATCTTATTACTGAAAAAATTTGTGAGTCACCACTTCAAGTCATTCAGATTTAATTTATGGTGTGATGAATATACCTTTGATTTCATCCTTTACTCAGCCTGATTTTCAATTAGTCCTTATTTTTCGTAGCAGTTTTGCTTATCTTTTATTTTTTGAGATTGAAAAGCAATTGTCCTTTTCAGTCTCATATATGCCTGAATTTGTGGACTTATTTTATTTTCTATTGTTACTACCTGCAAAATCAGGAAAGTTATTTTTGTGCATAGCTTTTTCTGATGCTTACTGGACAAACATGATCAATAGCAGTCAACTCACACTACTAACATTTAGCATTATGCTTTCCTCTTCTAATGGTAAAAGTTCAAGTTATTTTAGTCACAGCTTTACAAGGTATATATCCCTTATGTAACACAAATGCTACTCTCCCGGGCTTTGAGAACAATGTCTTTATTAATTGCCATCTGGCCTTTAAGTGGTGTGTGGTGTGTGAGGTGTATGTTTACATAGATGCGTGTGTGCATATGGGCATGATGACAATATCACACTTCCACAGTCAATTGTTTTTATCATTAGGGTGTTTTGTTATACTATGGCTTCAACTCTAAATGGTTCTATGAAACAAATGTTAATTTCTCACTCATATTACATGGTTATCACAAATTTGCTAGGATGTTAACTCAGTGATTTACTTACTTTGGACTAACGGATTATCACCGTCTGAAATATTCCTGTTCTAGTGACAGAAAGTAAGGAAAATGCCAAATCAGGCACTGTTCCTTGAGACTTTAACCAAAATTAATATTGTAATTAATATCAGATGACGGGTTTAGTATACTGGTTCCATAATTCCTAAGCGAGTGCCTTTTGACAATCTATATATCATAGAATACCAGAGCTGTATTTCTGAGGCAATTATAAAGTGTTGTCTAAAAATTTTGGGCCCCAGAGACCAAGAAAAGTCAGTAAGAAAGCAAAAGTTTGAAATTAAATTTCACTAAAAATTAAATCCATTTTAGATTATTTATTTAAACATGAATTTAATATATATTTCTTTTTACCCAGAAAGTTAAAAAAATGTTAACTAGAAAAACCCATTTAAAATTTCATGCATTGCTTCTTGGCTTTATGGCTAAGATAAATTTTCTGTTCTTATCAGTTTAACAAGTTCATGGGGTCAACATAAAAAAGGAAAAATGATGTTATGGTATTTTTCTGGATTGCTTTACACTGAATTTTAATATTCTGAGCATAGATATTAGATATGGAAAAGACATAATTGTTTATGAGACAGGTGAAATGCAACATAAATTAAAATAAGCTTACTTTTCTTTCAATTAACTTATGTCAAATTTAGCTAAAATCAAACTTGAAATGGAAACTTATTTCTTCTATCTGGTACTTTTGTTTCTCTGAATTTATAGAGAAACTACCTCCACCATCTCATTAGTAAAGAATATCTTGTGATTTCATCTTTCTAATTCATGTGTGATTGAAAAAGTTTAAAGTAATTATCTTCAGAGAGTATTAATAGTATTTATCCCTGGAAAAAGTTTAAGTGAAAAATTTGAAATATAAATTATCATGAGTGAATTCAGAACTGATATTTGTATTGTTCTTGTTATTGAGGGTATTTTTCAGTCCCTAGATATAATATTGCACATTTCCCTGTTCCACCTACATGTGAAACCAAGTCAATTACTTGCAATCCTTTTCAAGTTCTAATAATATACTCCAAATCCTAGTGACTTAAAACAAAAACTTAATACCATTTCTCAAGGTTTTGCAGGCTGTCTGGGTGATTCCTACTTGGGATCCCTTAAGTTGTTAGTCAGGTGATAGCCAAGGCTGTGGGCCTATAAGAGCTTTCTTATTCACATAACTAGCATCTGGGATGGAATGGAAGGAAAATAATGGTGTTAGTTGGGTATCTCTGACTCCACATGTCCTCTCTATGTGGCAAGGTTGGATTTTTCCACTGTGCAGTGATCTCAGACTACTAACACTTCTTATAGGAAAACTGGATGTACCCAGAGTAAGTATTTCAAAAGACCCCGTGGATACTGCACCAACAGCATATGAAATTTTCAGTTTCTCCTTACTGTAGTCAACAAATTTTATCGTCAGTCTTTTTAATTTTAGCCATTCTAGAACTTGTGTGGTTTTATAAAATTTTGCTTTTCATTACACATTCTTAATTGCTGATGTACAGCAATTTTTCCTGTGCTTCTTAGCCATTCATGTATCGTCTTTTGGTAAGTCTATTCAAATTTGTGCTCACTTGTAAAAATTGTATTTTTTTATTATTGAGTTGTAAATTCTCTTTAAACATACTCTAAGAAAGTCCTTAATATATATATAAATTATGAATCATTTCTTCCAATTTGTGGCTTTTCATATGCTCATTGAAATCTTTTAAAGAGCAAAACATTTAAATGGTCATGGTAAGTCAAATTTATAATGTTTTTTCTTTCATGTTTCCTGTATTTTGTGTGCTATCTAAGTAATCTTTGTTTACTCTCCAGCAGAGAAGATTTGCTCCTATGTTTTATTCTTAAATTACAAATTTAGCTTTTACATTTAGAGTTATTACTCATTTTACTTACTTTTTTTTTTAGTTTAGTGACAGGTAAAGTCAAAGTAAAACAATTTTTTATTTCTAACTTGAATATACAATTTTTCTAGTACCATAGATTGAAAAAAACTACCTTTTTCTTATTCAAATTAGTTGAAATTCATATTGAAAGGCAATTAATCGTATGTATGGGCATTTATGTGTAAACCTTCTGTTTTGTTTTATTGATCTGTATGTTGTTTTTTTTTTAACCAAATATACTGCCTTTAGTACAGAGACATTATGTTAAGTATTAAAAACAATAAATAAATATCTTCACAATCTATTATTCTTTCTCAAAGTTGTTTGGCTGAGATTTAATTAGTATTACACTACATTTACACATCAATTTAGGGATAACTAATATAATAATATTGTTTTTTGTAATCCAATAGCATTGTATATTTCTCAATTTATATGGGTTTAATTTCTTTCAGCAGTGTTTTGTAGTTCTCAGTACACAGATCTTACACATACTTTGCTAAATACATACCTAAAAATGTAATGTTTTTGAAGCTACTTTAAATGGCATTTACATTAAAATTCAATTTAATATTGTTCATTGAGAGCATATAGAAATGGTAAATGTTTGTTGATAGTATATCTTAAAACATCTTTACCTCATATGTGAGTTCTAGCAGCATTTTTGTAAATTTCCTAGGCTTTTCTAACTACACAAGTATGTCATATCTCAATAAAGTTATTTCGTTTATTTTTCCAATTTGTTAGCCTTTTAGTTCCTTTTCTTGCCTTATAGCAATAGTTAAGATCCCAGCACAATGATGAATAGAATGGAGAGGATGGACCTTTTCAGGAAGATTTTAATCATAGAGAGGAATAACTTAGAATTGTATTATTATAATTATCTATAGATTTTTCTTTAATTTCTGAGATAAATACTACTTGGTCATGGTGTATACCTTTTTTCATGAATTGCTGGATTTCCTTTGGCTAAAACATCTTAAGGGATTTTGAGTTTATGCTTACGGGAAATATTAATGTTTAGATTTTTATTTTATTTAATATTTTTGTAGGGAAGAGTTCAGACTTTATTAGATACCTTAAGACTGGCCCTGGGAAAACCATGGCTGGCTTCACCATCATCCTGATAGGAAGAGGCAGTGAGGACAACAGCAGTCTGGGGAAGATGGGAGCCCCGATTTGATGAATTTTGTACATAGGAAACACAGGATCCATAAAATGACATGAAAAATTATCCTTCCTCATCATGTTATTAAAGATTTTTCCAAAATTGCTATTATTTCTTTATGTATAATTTGGTGAAGTTCACCACTGAAGTCATCTGAGTTCCATGGAGACTTCTTTGCAGGAAAGCTTTTAACCTCAATTTCAATTACTTTAATAGATATAGGAATAGACACATTTTTTATTTCTTTTGTGTCATATTGATAATATGCATCTTTCATGAAACTTGTCAATTTTACATAATTTATAGGCATGCATTTGCACAATATTTTCTTTGCTCATTTTAATGGCTGTAAGATCTCTGCTGATGTTTCATATTGCATTATGATATTGGACATTTTTGTATTCCTCCTTTTTCTCTTAGGAAAATTTACTATAACATTGTGAAGCTTACTGTTATTGTTTTCTAAAGGTTTTATCTTTAGATCATGTTAAGTTTCACATTGGCCCAGATTTTTAAGTCAAGAATAGAATTTGCTTTAGTCGTTAGCCTAAAATTACATTGTGAAGGGGGAGAAATATTATCTAAAGTTGCAAATGTACTAATACATGGCATACACTATAATAATACTTTTTTATTGCTATTACTATAAAAGGTAAGAATATTAGGAGACAATTATGTGTGCAAAAATACAATTTCATTTTTGTATAGTTCAAAATATTAGATATAGTTTAGGTATTTTGCCAAATTTCCTGAGCACCATTGGCCTCACAAACCCTCTGATTGAAATCACTAATCAGCTTCACCCAGGGTTGAAAGTTGAGCTCTCTGGACATCTCATGGAACCATTCTCTCACTAGAGCTATTTCTGAGAAGCAGGACACAGGTTGCTTTCACTCTCAGGTGCTACAAATATCTCTAGGGCTGCTCTACTACCCCAGTTGCTCCATGAGGAAGCATGGTGGAGGGCTCCTCTCTCCTGGTGTAATAATTACTCATTTTTCCTTATTCTCCTTACTCTAGGCTTAACATCATTCTCTCCATTCTTGGGGAGAAATGCTTCTTACTTATATATCTCATAAGTACTTTGCTTAAGCCAACAAGTTCTCTCTCTCTCTCTCTGGATAATTTAAGCTTTTAGAAAACACATCCATGGATATTTGTTTCTATTTTCTACTTAGACAAAACTCTCCCTTGAGAAAATATGCATTTATTAATTATCTGCTTGGAGGAGGGAAAACAAATAAGAGAAAAATTGGGGAAAAAGAGAGATTAAAAACAGATTTATATTTTTTAAATATACTATACTATATTATACTATACACATTTTATGTTATTTTTATACTCAATAATGACACGTGTTGACCATTGATATTATTAACCTGGTTTCATAGAAGAGAAAACCAAATATCAAATGGTTAAAATAACTTCTGCAATCATTGGAACATATCAGTCTGGCTTCAATAACTTGCCATATTTAATTACGTTTTCTCCAATGATAATATTGTATATTAATGATGTTGTAAGTTTTATTTAATTGAAACCTAAAATCCTAAAAGGCTTATTGTTGCTTTCATATGTAGCCACTGACAAATCACCTTAATTCTGGGGTATTTCAACCTTCAGAAAATAAGTTTCTCTTTTATTGCCAGATTTCCTGAGGAAATTGAATCAGACAACTAATTGTACCATAAATAAGGACTATAGTTGGCAACTAGTGAAAACTCCAGAAATTTCTACAGGAAGGGCTTAGGATTAAGGATCTGATTTGAATTGGGCTCGACATTTCCCCTTATTATGGTTGAGAAACTATCTATTATCCTTCTCAAAGACTGATGGGGAAGAGATTAAGGAAGATTATAGGGTGATTAAGGCTTTCATCCATGTTCTCAGTTGCCACTATCACTGATGGCAACAAAGTTACAATGTGAATTTAAACATAGCTTTTTTAACTTGAATCTGCTTCCCTTCTTTTCTTGGAATACTAAAACACTAACATTCCCAAAACATCCATTTATATTAATAGAGTTAAATAAAGGGTGTATAAACAGGAACACAATAATTCTTCTAAGTTATACCTTATCTACTGTATTATGTAAAGCCAAGTAAACTTATTTCAAAAAAGAAGGAATTGGATTTTGCAAAAGATTAAAATAATTTTGTACCATCAAACTCTATCAAACTTCTGCTTCTAGCTCTGATGAAGCAGCTGGTGTCAGAAGTATTCTGCCTGAGAACAACTGTAAAAACTGCAATAAACAACACAACCAACCAACCCGACAAATAAAATAAGAAAGAGCAATTTGAGGTGCAAAGAACAACCAAGGAAGCAGGATTTGAAGGGGAAAGAATGCAATTATTTTTGTCCCTTATGGGATATTTATCAATTCATTTCACTGGCCAAAACTCAAAGAGAAAGCAGCTGACTAGGACTTACAAAAGTTTCACTAGATTTGGGAGGTAAAAATTTAAATTTGGGGATGGGCACGACGACTCATGCCTGTAATTTCGACAATTTGGGAGGCTGAGGCAGGCGGATCACCTGAGGTCAGGAGTTCAACACCAGCCTGGTCAACATGGCAAAACCCCATCTCTACTAAAAAGATACAAAAATTAGCTGGGTGTGTGGCAGGCACCTGTAATCCCAGCTACTCGGGAGGCTGAGGCAGGAGAATCACTCAAACCCGAGAGGCCAAGGTTGCAGTGAGCCGAGATCTCACCACTGCACTGCAGCCTGGGCGACAGAGTGAGACTCCATCTCAAAAATAAATAAATAAATATAAATTCACATTTTTCATGGAGTCATAAATTAAAGATCCAAAAACATAAATAAAAGGCAACTAAGATAAGTGTGTCTGATAGACTGGGAGCAATTTCTTACTAGGCATCTGTGAAAGACCCTAGGACAGTCCTCATGGCATTTACAATTTCTTGCTCATGTTTTGTATAATCTCTTCCCCTTGAGTGCAAGGAAGACATGTGACTTGCTTTCAGTCAATGAGACTTGGCAAATGTGAAATTCCATATACAAATAAGTTTTTTAATCAGTTTATTTTGAGGTAATCAGCTGAGAGATTATATCAGCCAAGTCTCATGTAATCAGGTGAAGGCTTTTATAAATGGAATCGGGGCCGGGAACAGTGGCTCACAACTATAGTCTGAGCACTTTGGAAGGCTGAAGCAAGAAGATTGCTTGAGCCCAGGAGTTCGAGACCAGCCTGGGCAACATAGTAAGACTCTGTCCCTACAAAAAAAAAATTAAAATAAAAAAATAGGAGGCTGAGGTGGGAGGATCCCTTAAACCTAGGGGGCCAAGCCTGCAGTAAGCCATGATCATGCCACTGCACTCCAGCCTGAACAACTGAATAAAACCCTGTCTCAAAAAATATATATATATGTGTGTGTGTGTGTGTGTCGGTATATATATATATTTATATATATATGCTCCAACTGAGGTTTATCTCTTATTGATTTACTGATGTCTGAAGCCATGTTGGAAAATCTCACATAGAAGATAACTGCCAAATGGCTATAGGAATGGTGAGCATCTTTAGGATCAGAGAGGGCAGTCTCTAGGTGACAGCCAACAAAAAGCTTTGGTCATACACACACAAGAAAATAAATTTTTCTGACAATTTGAATGAGCTTGAAAGTGAATTATTCTCTTCTTAAGCCTCCAATTGGTATGTCTGTCCAACATCTTGATGTAGCCTGTAAGACTTTGAGCATAAGAAACAGCTAAGGATGCCTAGATTCCTGACCTGGAAATACTGCTAGGAAATACATGTGTGTTATTTTAAGCCTCCAGTTTGTTATTTTTTATTTTTAACAAAGCAATATGAAACTAACAAAGCATTTGTCAACACATATGTTTTGTATGCATGGAGTAAGAATCAGAGAAACCAGGTAGAAAATATCTGTTAAGAAACCAAAACCTTGTTTCTCATTGTATAGGAAAAACAAAACAGGATTCAGAGCTTACCAGAATGGAGAGGGTGTGGACACTATCCAGACTTCCACTTGTGGATCCACAAAGGACATTCCTAACAAGAACGAGCTTATGATAAATGGATCAGATTCAAATGAGTTAAGCAGGTCTCTGAATACATTATTTCCTGATAAAAAAATTAATTCCTCTCTGATGTAATATTACACATACAAACATACACACACAGCCTCTCCCCAAACACACACACACACACACACACACACACAGAGAGAGAGAGGGAAAGAGAGAGATAGAGAGAAACAAATAATAAAAACACATTGAAATGCATTCAAATGTATCTGAATGTAGGAGTTACAGGACAGTTATTTAAAAATAACTCTGAAAACCATGTTACAGAAGTACATTCAAAGATAAAATATTTCATCTTAGAGCTTGAATTTATTTAAAAATGTAGTGTCAAATGGTATGATCAAAAGCAGACACAATACAAGGGAAGATTGGTAAACTAAAAAATAGAGAGTAGAAAGTACTTCCATTAAGGCACAGAAAGAAGTTTGGCTAGAAACTATACAAGAGAGCCTAAACGTAACATAGGAAATAATTTATAGTTCTAAAAAACATAATTTGTGACTCAGAGGATTGGTGTAAAGATGGCTATTAATAATATTGGTAATTTTGATTGAATATGACTGAGGAGGGGCCAAGATATATGAATAATGAATATATAAACCTATAATTCTGTTGAAGTAGTCACTTCATAGAGAAACTCAGTTATCAAGGGCTGGCTCATAGCTGCACAACAATCCCACAGCAAATGGTAAACATCATTTGACAAAATACTTCCTGAAAACAAAATAAAACTGACAAAAGACGTCAAACTAATCACCTTCTTTATAAACACTAAACACACACACGCACACATACACACAAACACAGCCATACCACATACGTAACAATCATAGCACAACTGTTGGAAACCCAAAGACAAAGAAAAACTTATAAAAGTGGTATTATTACTGTATAGTTTACTTATTAGGTTATTATTTTCTGCTTCGTCCACTAGATTGTTGTGGAAAAAAATGTTGATGCCGCTTGGAGAGCAGAAATTGTTATTAGTTTTTTGTATTCATCACTATGCCCTCAGTGTTTAGGACACTACTCTTGGGTAAGACCTCCATAAATGTTTTCACATAAGTGAATTAATCAACTGAAACTTTTGTTTCTCATCCCTATTTATTAAAATATTTTTAAACTCAAAGTTATACATTGGGTATCAATTTTGTGAATTTTCTAAGAATATTTTCTTCTTTGAAGTTTCTGTTCTGATGACTTTTAATATAAACCCTCTTAATTTACAAATGAGTTTGAGGGTGTTGAGCTAATTGTTTATAGAAACGTCTATGCTTTTGAGCCATGATTCTCAAATGTGAGTATATATTAAAAATAACCTGAAGGAAATATTTAAATTTCTATGTCTAATATTGGTAATTTGATTGAGTATGACTGAGGTGGGGCCAAGGAATATGAATAATGATTATATAAACCATATAATTCTGATGAAGCAGTCACTTCATAGGGAAACTCAGCTATCAATGGCTGGCTCAGAGCTGCACAACAATCTCACAGCAAATGGTAAATATTTCTACTTTTTTTGAACTAATAAAAATGTAATCTTCACATTGTGCTTTCAGATTTGATAAATTAGAAGAGTAAAATACTATTTGTTTTCTACAGCATTTCTTATTCTTCACATCACGACTACATTAAAATTTACCACACAATTTCTGGTTCACTGGCAATTTTTTTTCCTTTGCCTTGCCTCATGTCTATGAATAAGTTGAATTCAAGTTCTGCATTTAGCTATAAACTTTTTAATTTACCCCCAAATAGTGGTGTTTTGAGTTGGTAATCAAAATGCAGTCACTTACTTTCCAGAGAATACCAATGATTGGTGCATTCAATCTAAAGATATTCTTGTCAAGACTGCTTTATCTGCATTAACACAATTCATACTCTCATCTCATTTTAAGTAGCAGTTCCCAAAGTCCTTCTGCTTTATTTTGTAGGCCAAATTCTTCTTTATGTGAAACAATAGCGATTATAATGAATCTTGATGACAAGTCTGCAGACTATTTTCTCTGCTGCAATAGACAACTTGTCATAAAGATACATACAAAATATGTGTCTTCTGGGTTTTACTTTCAAAATGTATTCTATTTGTACTAAAATTTAAAAAAAATACTAGAAAATATGTAACTAAAAAAAGTAATCGTGGCTAAAAACCAGAAATGTGTGCCAGACAATCTTCTATTTCTGTTTTTAAAATTCTCGACATGCAACTTAATTTTTTATCATACTAATCTAGGAAACCAGGAAACTGTAAAAGGTATGAAATTTATAAGTAAAAAGAAAAGTATCTTTGTTTATCTGAAGAACATTAATAGTGCCTGTGAACTGACTTACTTCATACTGACTATGGAAATGAAAATGCTTTCTACAAAGTACGGAAACAATAAAATAACTTCTTCTAAAACACACTAAGGACACACCAGAAATCATCTCATCCCGATATACCTGATTATTGATGAAGTGGTATTTAACTTGAAGAGATTATTACAATGCATATCTGTTTGCCTATGTGTTTAGAGACACTTGAATCATAAGTTTGAGATGGCTTCAGCTAAATTACTCTGCAGGGTTATGAAAAGACCACACCATGAGGTTGGAATTCATTTCAAAAAGTATCTCTTGAGGACATAACATATATATACATTGTGTTCAATGTTGACAGTGATGGGGTGGCGAGGGGGTGACAACAGAAAAAGCCAAGATATGTTGCTGCAATTAAAGGCTTTATCAAAGTAGGAATAATAAAAATAATTTTAAAACTGCCTTGGCCAAAATGATTGTTAATGAGCATATATGCAAGCAAGCATTGTAATTCAAGCAAGCAATTTTTTTTCATATTTTTCCTTCATTTATCTCCAACACAAAAGTAAAAGAGATTGAGCAAGAATAAAGAATGTATTTTTAGATTTGTGATCCAGATGTAATTCAGATTTGGCTCGCATCAGCAGAGTTTATAAATTAAGTCAGAAAGAGAAAATGAGAGACATTGAAACAGTCACAACTCTGAAAGAAAAGGGAAAGATAGAAGCTAAAATATGGATCACTGCTTCCATGGATCACCACTGTCTCACTACCTCCTTCCTTTTTTTTTCTCTCTATAATTCAAGCTATAGATTAAGGGTAACTCTCTCTTAAATAACAGTAGGGGACTTCTTAATAATAGTCATTTATGGAATCGGCTGGCAAGATAGCCAAATAGGAACAGCTCCAATCTGCAGGTCCCAGTGAGATCAACACAGAAGGCAGGCGATTTCTGCATTTCCAACTGAGGTACACAGCTCATCTCATTGTGACTCATTAGACAGTGGGTGCAGGCCATGGAGGGTGAGCAGAAGCAGGGTGGAGTGTTGCCTTAACCAGGAAGCTGAAGGGGTCAGGAAACTCCTTCCCCTAGCCAAGGGAAGCCTTGAGGGACCATGCCATGATGAATGGTACATTCTGGCCCAGATACTACGTTTTTCCCATGGTCTTTGCAACCTGCAGACCAGGAGATTCCCTCAGGTGCCTACATCACTAGGGCCCTGGGTTTTAAGCACAAAATTGGGTGGCCATTTGGGCAGACACCAAGCTAGCTGCAGGAGTTTTTCTTCATAACCCAGTGGCACCTGGAACACAAGTGAGATAGAACTCTTCGTTCTCCTGGAAAGGGGGCTGAAGCCAGGGAGCCAAGTGGTCTAGTTCCACGGATTCCACCCCCAAAGAGCCCAGCAAGCTAAGATCCACTGGCTTGAAATTCTCACTGCCAGCACAGCCATCTGAAGTCAACCTGGGACTCTCGACCTTGGTGGGGGGAGTAGTGTCCCCCTTTACTGAGGCTTGAGTAGGCAGTTTTCCCCTCACAGTGTAAACAAAGCCCCTGGGAAGTTCGAACTGGGTGGAGCCCACCACAGCTCAGCAAAGTCATTGTAGCCAGACTGCTTCTTTAGATTTCTCTTCCTCTCTGGGCAGGGCATTTCTGAAAGAAAGGCAGCAGCCCCAGTCAGGGGCTTATAGATAAAACTCCTATCTCCCTGGGACAGAGCACCTGGGGGAAGGGGCAGCTGTGGGTGCAGCTTCAGCAGACTCAACGTTCCTGCCTGCTGGCTCTGAAGAGAACAGTGGATCTCCAAGCACAGTGCTCAAGTTCTGCTAAGGGACAGACTGCCTCCTCAAGTGGGTCCCTGACCCTTGTGCATCCTGACTATGAGACAGCTCTCAGCAGGGATCAACAAACACCTCATACAGGAGAGCTCTGGCTGGCATCTGGTGGGTGCCCCTCTGGGATGAAGCTTCCAAAGGAAGGAACAGGCAACAGTCTTTGCTGTTCTGCAGCCTCTGCTGGTGATACCCAGGCAAAGAGGGTCGGGAGTGGACATCCAGCAAACTCCAGCAGACCTGCAGGAAAGGGTCCTGATTGTTAGAAGGAAAACCAACAAACAGAAAGGATTAGCATCAACATCAACAAAAAGGACTTCCACAGAAAAATCCCAACAAAGATGGTCACCAGTGTCCAAGACCAAAGGTAGATAAATCCACGAAGATGAGGAAAAATCAGTGCAAAAAGGCTGAAAATTCTAAAAGCCAGAATGCCTCTTCTCTTCCAAAGGGTCACAACTCCTTGCCAGCAAGGGAACAAAACTGGACAGAGCATGAGTTTGAGGAATTGACAAAAAGTAGGCTTCAGAAGGTGGGTAATAACAAACTCCTCTGAGCTAAAGGAGCATGTTCTAACTCAATGCAAGGAAGTTAAGAATCAAAAAAGGTTAGAGGAATTGCTAACTAGAATAACCAGTTTACAGAAGAACATAAATGACCTGATGGAGCTGAAAAACACAGCACAAGAATTTCGTGAAGCATACACAAGTATCAATAGTCTAATTGATCAAGCAGAAGAAAGGATATCAGAGATTGAAGATCAATTTAATGAAATAAAGTGTGAAGACAAAATTAGAGAAAAAAAAAGAAAAGTAATGAACAAAACCTCCAGGAAATACGGGACCATGTGAAAAGACCAAACCTATGTTTCATTGATGTACCTGAAAGTGATAGGGAGAATGGAACCAAGTTAGAAAACACTCTTTAGGATATTATCCAGGAGAACTTCCCCAACCTAGCAAGACAGTCCAACATTCAAATTCAGGAAATACAGAGAACACCACAAAAATGATCCTTGAGAAGGGCAACCACAAGACAAATAATTTTCAGATTCACCAAGGTTGAAACGAAGGAAAAAATGTTAAGGGCAGCCAGAGAGAAAGGTCAGGTTACCCACAAAGGGAAGCCCATCAGACTAACAGTGGATCTCTCTGCAGAAACTCTACAAACCAGAAGGGAGTGGGGGCCAATATTCAATAATCTTAAAGAAAAAAAATTTCAACCCAAAATTTCCTATCCAGACAAGCTAAGCTTCATAAGTGAAGAAGAAATAAAATCCTTTATAGACAAGCAAATGCTGAGGGATTTTTTCACCACCAAGCCTGCCTTACAAGAGCTCCTGAAGGAAGCACTAAAAATGGAAAGGAAAAAACAGTATCAGTTACTGAAAAAACATACCAAATTGTAAACATCATCGATGCTAGGAAGAAACTGCATCAACTAATGGGCAAAATAAACAGCTAGCATCATAATGACAGGATCAAATTCACACATAACAATATTATCCTTAAATGTAAATGGGCTAAATGCCCCAAGTAAAAGACACAGACTGGTAAGTTGGATAAAGAGTCAAGACTCATCAGTGTGCTGTATTCAGGAGACCCATATCACATGCAAAGACGCATATAGGCTCAAAATAAAGGGATGGAGGAATATTTACCAAGCAAATGGAAAGCAAAAAAAAAGAGGAGGAGTTGCAATCCTAGTCTCTGATGAAACAGACATTAAACCAACAAAGATCAAAAAGACAAAGAAGGGCATTACATAATAGTAAAGGATCAATGCAATAACAAGAGCTAACTATACTAAATATATATGCATCCAATACAGGAGAACCCAGATTCATAAAGCAAGTTCTTAGAGACCTACACAGAGACTTAGACTCCCACACAATAATAGTGGGAGACTTTAACACCCCACTGTCTATATTAGACAGATCAACGAGACAGAAAATTAACAAGGATATTTAGGACTTGAACTCAGCTCTGGATGAAGTGGACCTAATAGACATCTACAGAACTCTCCACCCCAAATCAACAGAATATACAATCTTCTCAGCACTGCATCACACTTATTCTAAAATTAATCACATAATTGGCATCATCACTGATCATTAGAGCAATGCAAATCAAAACCACAATGAGATACAATCTCACACCAGTTAGAATGGTGATCATTAAAAAGTCAGGAGACAGATGCTGGAGAGGATGTGCAGAAATAGGAATGTTTTCACACTGTTGCTAGGAGTGTGTAAATTAGTTCAGCCATTGCAGAAAACAGAACGGCAATTCCTCAAGGATCTAGAACCAGAAATACCATTTGACCCAGCAATTCCATTACTGGGTATATACACAAAGGATTATAAATCTTTCTGCTATAAAGATACCTGCACACATATGTTTACTGCAGCACTATTCACAATAGCAAAGACTTGGAACCAACCCAAATGCCCATCAATGATAGACTGGATAAAGAAAATGTGGCAAATATACACTGTGGAATACTATGCAGCCATAAAAAAGGATGAGTTCATGTCCTTTGCAGGGACATGAATGAAGCTGAAAACCATCATTCTGAGCAAACTAACATGGGAAGAGAAAACCAAACACCACATGTTCTCACTCATAAGTGGGAGTTGAACAATGAGAACACATGGACACAGGGAGGAAACATCACACACCCGGGCCTGTCATGGGGTGAGGTGCTAGGGGATTGATAGCATTAGGAGAAATACCTAATGTAGATGATGGGTTGATGGGTGTAGCAAACCACCATGGCACGTGTATACCTATGTAACAAACCTGCATGTTCTGCACATGTAACCCAGAACTTAAAGTATAATAATAAAAAAAATTAAAAAGGTGATAAGTAGCAAACCAAAGAAATGTTATATACTTTACAAAAGTGCTGAAGTATTAAAGGACACATATATTTTGAGTTATTTTTATTCTACACAATTTTCCAGAAACAACTTAAATAAAAAATAATTAACCGATCCTTTTAAGTGCCTAAATACAAACTTTAGGATTAAGCGCCATAAACACACCAAGCCCCAAGCCAATTAAATATGTTGTAATTAGATGTCAACTAATCAATAATTGTACAAAACTAATTATTTAAAGCCTTTCTCTAGTATTTCAAAATTTTTGTAAGTCAAGTTCTTCCTTTAGCTTCCTCATCTTATTCCTGACTTTTTATACTGCAAACTCTAGGAAAAAATCTAAAATTATTTGACTATGAATACTGGTATCAAGTAAAACTTAAAATGGTAAAACATTTTAACTTGGATAGGTTGGGAACCAAACATACCCACCCTGAGTATGTTATATAAAAACGTCAAAGAGCAACAGATCCTGACAAGGCTATGGAGAAAAGAGAACACATATACACTGTTGGTGGGAATGTAAATTAGCTCAGCCATGCTGGAAAGCAATTTGAAGAGTTCTCAAATATCTCAAAATGGAACTACCATTTGACCCAGCAATCCTATTACTGGGTATATATCCAAAAGAAAATAAATCATTCTACCAAAAATACACCTGCACTCGTATGTCCATCACAGCACTATTCACAATAGCAAAGACATGGAATCAATCTAGGTGCCCATTAACAGTGGACTGGGATGAAGAAAATGTGGTACATACACACCATGGAATACTACACAGTCATAAAAAAGAATGAAACCAAGTCCTTTGCAGTACATGGATGCAGCTGGAAGCCATTATCCTAAGCAAATTAACACAGGAACAGAAAACTAAATGCTGCATATTCTCGTTTAGAAATGAGAGCTAAACACTGGGTACTCACAGTCATAAAGAGAGCAACAATAGGCACTGGGGACTTCTAGAGGGGAGAGGAAAGGATAGGGGTAAGGGCTGAAAAACTGTTAAGTACTATACTCACTTCCCAGGTGACAGGTTCGGTTGTTGCCCAAACCTCAGCATCATATAACATATCCATGTAACAAATCTACACATGTACCCTCAAATCTAAGATAAAAGTTTTAATTATTTTAAAAAATAGTCATTTACTTCCCATGCCCAAACTGATGTAAGTCATTGCCTCACTAGTTTCTAAGCCCCTTGCAGATCTAGACACTATTTTTTATCTGTGTATATCCACAATTTAGTACCTGGGAGCAGTTGGTTTCTCACTAACATTTTTCTGAAAAATTAATAGAAGCAACAAAAATTCCAGCCACCTTAAAAAAAAAATATTAAAGAATGCTCCATCTTAAGAAGAGTGTATGTTGCGGGTCTGTTGGTTGGAATGTTCTGTAAATGTCTGTTAGGTCCATTTAGTCTAGAAAATGGTTTAACTCTGATGTTTCTTTGTTGATTTCTGTCTGAGTAACATGTTCACTGCTAAGAGTGGGGTGTTGAAGTCCCCTACTATTATTGTATTGTAGTCTGTCTCTTCCTTTAGGTCTCTTAATATTTGCTCTATATATTTAGGTGCCCCAGTGTTGGGTGTACATATATTTAGAATTGTATATCCTCCTGCTGTATTGACCGTTTTATCATTATAGAATGGCTTTGTCTCTTTTTATAGTCTTTGGCTTAACGTCTATTTATCTGCTATAAATATAGAAACTCCTGCTCTTCTTCGGTCTCCATTTGCATGGAATATACTTGTTTATCCCTTCACTTTCAGTCTGTGCATGTCCATAAAGGTAAAGTGAATCCAAAACAGCATGATACGGATATAAAAACAGGCACATTTGCACAACACAACAGAATAGAGAACCCAAAAATAAATCTACACACTTATGCCAAATGATCTTCAACAGACACCAAAAACATACATTGGGGAAAGTACAGTGTCTTCAATAAATGGTGCTAGGAAAACTGGATATCCACATGCAGAAAAATGAAACTAGATGCCTATCTCTGCCATATACTGAAATCAACTAAAAATGGATTATAGGCTTAAATGTAAGAACTGAAACTAGGAAATTACTAGGAAAAAAAATATAGGGGAACTGTTACATGACATTGGCTTGGACAAGGAATTTTTGGATAAGACCTCAAAAGCACAGGCAACAAAAGCAAAAATAGACAAATAGAATTTTGTCAAACTAAAAAGCTTCTGCACAGCAAAGGAATCAATAGAGTGAATAGATGGCCAGGAGAATGGGAGAAAATATTTGTAAATTATGCATCTGACAAAGGATTATATCTAGCATATATAAGAAACCCAAACAATTCAACAACTAAAATAAAAATTAAAAAAATTAAATAATTTTTAAATCAGCAAAAGGTCTGGACAGACATTTCTCAAGGCATACAAATGGCCAAAATGTGTGTGCTCAACATCACATGACCAAAATCTGCTCAACATCATAAATTATAAGGAAAATGCAAATCAAAATATAATGACATATTGCCTCCCACAGGAATTAGATTCATAGAGAGGCAGTACATCTAACCATGAAAATGCCATTTTTCATCTATTACTAGGTGCTGAATAGATGTTTCAAGTTAGAGGAATCTATTTCTTCGAGTCTCTTGCCAGAAGGATTCTTGTTTCCGTTCAGGTAAGAGAGGTACTCAAGATATTTGAAAGGCAAAAGAAAAACCTAAGCTTTTTTTTTTCCTTCGATATCCCAGTGGATAGTTGGTGGATCATTTTTGATTCAAGATTTTGCATTGAACTCAGTTGTTGTGATGCATGCAAATCACTTATCTTGGGAGAATACGAATCTCTAATCACTAGTAGTTTCCATTCTGAAGACCTCCGGGGTAAACCAGAGAGAGCTAATAGTAATCTTTTCCGAGCTTGATTATTTATTTTTTGATAGTGTATTCATTGTTTCTGTGTAGCAATTTACCACATATTTAGCTACAAACAAAACATATTTGTGATCTCATAGATTTTTGGGGTCAGGGGTTTGTGTACCACCTAGCTATGTCCTGAGCTCCATTGATGTGTTGGCTGGACTGGATTCTCATCTGGAAGCATAACTAGTGAAGATTCTAATGGGGAAGAATTCCAACACCAACAGGTGGATGGCATTATTTATTTCCTTTTGGTTGTATGATGGCTCCAACTATTTTCTCTTGGTTAGCTAGAGGCCACCCTCAGGTCCCAGAGAACTCATAGTTCCTAGAGGCCACCTGAAGGTTCTTACTATTTGGACTTCTCCAACATCACTTCTTAATTTATGAAAATTAAGAAGATTTTCAAAAGAAAATTCTCTTTCTCTCTTTCTCTCATTTTTTTCTCTCTCTCTGCTTCACTACCTCTTTTCTCACCCTCCTTCTCTCCCCTGACCCAGTCTGCTAAAATATAGTACTATATAATGTAACATAATGATGAGTGTGACATCTCATTACCTTTGGAATATTCTTTTGGTGAGAAGTAAATCACAGGTTTGGCCCACACATAAGTGGAAGGGATTAAACAAGTTGTGAGCATGAGGAGGCATCAAATACTGGGGGTCACCTTGATGTCTCTAAGATTATAAACACCTTTTGCCTTATAATAATTTATTTCTGCTTGGATCCCTTTGGGGCTTCAGCTTTTCTGATAGAGTTTCAACCCTGACACCGATAGAATATAAAAAATACCTTGTACTCAGCGAATATAGAATTTGGAAACCTGCAGGTCATAGATAGGCCTAATCATATTTATTTTTTCTCTAGAAAATTTACAACATCAGGATCATCCTTAAACCCATGAGAAAATGGTAAACACATTTGTATATTCGACAGAGGAATAATACTTAATAGATGTCATTTAGGTGGTTGGTACAAGTAATTGAAAAGCTCCACTAACTTAACATTAAAATAGTAATCAAAACACTACCTTTTTAAAACCCTATGTTTTATTTTGAATTCAGGGGGTACATGTGCAGGTTTGTCACATGGGAATACTGAGTGGTGCTGAAATTTTGGCTAAGGGTGATTCTGTCATTGTGGTGCTATTCACAATAGCAAAATCATCACCTTTTTAAGGCAAAATCAAACTCTTGAATTTGCTTATATTTGGGTATTTTTCCCTAAAAATAATTTTTTGCCAAAAGATAAAAAGGAGACATTAATTTAAGTAAATGTATTTTTATTCATAGAATATGGTAGAAAGTTATTGGCTTTAATATATTATATCCATAGATTTTAATTTTATCTGTCCTTTCAACTAAACTTTATAATAAGATCAGCATATGTCCGGTAAGGTAGATAAGATACAATCATATCATATTGGGTTTGAAAATATTCTCAAGCACAATATAATATGTTAACTTTGGTGGATAATTAAGTTAAACCTTAATACTTTGAATGTTCTTTGGATGGTTAAGTTGCTAATCGGGAAATGTTAACAGGAATGCTGATATAAAACACCTAAGACATTCTTTTCTAAGCCGAAACATATCAAATATTTGGGATGATTTTACAGTCCTGCTTTTCATTGTCTTATTGAATAATGCTCTAGGACCCACATATTTTCATGTATCTTAATGATTTAATACCTACAATATCATTTTCTTATAAAAACTTTTGTCTGATAATTGTGTAGGTGTAAAGCACACACCGAACAAAAATTACTTTTAATACCTACACATAATAGCTTTGGAACACTTCTTATAATCCTTATTATTTTGTCTTATTGAATAAAGCTCTTAGATTTTTATTCCCTTATGTGACTTAGTGGTTGGCAAACGAATTATTTGACAACTTGGTCATAGAGCTGTGGTAATGCCGGGACTGTGTCTTTGCACAGATGGCAGAATGTAAATTTCCATCAAACTAGGAAGCAGCAGAATAATAAGAACGTATGTGGGAAACTACTCTGAGCAAAGCATTTAGTGATTATTTGGTAGTAAGTTGTGGCAAGGGAAATACAAACTTAAATAATAGGTTTGCAATGTTCTTTTTTGTAAACACTAACAATGAGGTGATTAAAGGATCATATGCTGTTTTTGGCTCTTCACTATTCATGACTTTTACTTCAGATTTCTGGCAATCACTGATTTTGTGTATCTATATGAGGACATTTTATCTTTAACATCATTTATTTCTTACTTGGAAACAAACAGACACATGACCTGAGGTTTTGTATAGCAAGTCTAAAAATTACTTGTTAATTTAAAAGGTCCTATGTACACCAGAAATAGTAGACTATTTTAAGTGTACTTAAAATTAAAATAAGTTGAGTTTTTGAGTACACTCATTCATGCTATGCAATATAGCTTTTTATAATGAAAGAATATAATTATTTATTTAAAATAACACACTTTTAAATAATTAACTGCCATTTATATAAACTAAAGCAGGAAGATAGGTCGACAGAAGCATCAGCTTTAAGTTATTGTTATGTATCACGAATATGTGTATGCATATGTGCATATGCATACATAACTTTGAAACTCAGAATTGAAGCTTCAAAGTTTCTATGTGTATGTATCAAGTGCTAGAAGATTAGTCTCATAATCAAAGTTAATGACCAAGCCAGTTTCTCTTAAAGAATATGCCAAGCAGCACTCTGTGATGAAAGATAGCAGGGTCATTAGACTATTATTAGTTAAGAATAATAGTCATGATTCAGGTTGAAGTAGGCATCATCTTGATTGTGATATCCTGAAAGTCATTTGAAGCAAATACACTGAGTCTTTGGAGCTGACGTAAGTCATGCCATATCTTATAGTGGAAAGAAATGGGCTTCTTGAGTTCACAGGTAGAACTGCTTCAAGGCCCATCTCCTAAGGAAATATACTGTTTGCTACCATGGCTAGTTCCCAAGGGCACTGTAGCAATCCACCTGCAAGCACAGACCCATGACTTTCATCAAGACAATAGAATAAAATAATGTCATGTTCACACATCAATGGTGAGCCATAGAATACTTTACCATTTTTGGTTAGTGGGTCAAAAGAGAGCTCTTCAAAATAGGCCCTTGCTCTGGATTTTATACACAGATTTTCTAGTAGCCATTTTCATATTCTCTGGCCTTTGAAACAGTGATATATCTTTGTGTATTTTTGTTAATATTTGCTTAGATATTTCTCTCCAGAAACATCTCTTTCTGAAGCACAAGTGTTCATAGAGGAGTCATGGGCTTTCTTTTTAAAATATTTATTGGTATTTTTTTCGACCAGAACGTAGATTTTTCTCCAGTGGAATTTTCAAACATAACTTTTATCTCCTTTATCATAAAACATATATTTATTTTAAGTATGTAGAACATATAGGATTCTGATATATGGAGTCTTCATTGATATGTATTTTTTTCTGGTTATCATTCATGTGTTTTATCTTCCCATATCTTTGTTTTGTTTTGTTTTGTTTTGTTTTGTTTTGAGACGGAGTGTTGCTTAGTCATCCAGGCTGGAGTGCAGTGGCGGCGATCTCGGCTCACTGGAAGCTCCGCTTCCCAGGTTCATACCATTCTCCTGCCTCAGCCTCCCGAGTAGCTGGGACTACAGGCACCCGCCACCACGCCTGGCTAATTTTTTTTTTGTATTTTTAGTAGAGACGGGGTTTCACCATGTTAGCCAGGATGGTCTCAATCCCCTGACCTCGTGATCCACCTGCCTCGGCCTCCCAAAGTGCTGTGATTACAGGCGTGAGCCACAGCGCCTGGCCTATCTTCCCATGTCTTAACTGTTTTATTGTTGTTTGGATTGGAGTGGGGTGGGGAGAATGGGTCTGTGTTTCTGTATTTCTGCATGAGCTTGATTTTTTTTATTTTTAAATATACTTTACTGTCATCTTTAAAATTTAAAGGGATTTTCATCTGTTACTTGCAGACAATACATCAACAATCATCTGGACTCATGTGAATTTAATTGCAGAATTTGAATTTCTCTAGAATACTCAAATAATGAATTACTTTTAGTGTATTACTTAATCCCAACTAAATGTACAAGAGATTTGCCAATGCCCCACATTTAGTGAGCCATGGACTTTCACATTCGCTTCTCTAACCATGTGAAGTTGTCAATAGTTTTGCTCTATCTCTGAAAGTAGTGAAATTATCCCTTGAGGCATCCAACTTTAATTATTGTATTCACCTCTCTAACTTTCCATCTTCTGTATCTTGGCCAAGAATTTCTATACAACCTGGTGTTTCACGTTCCTATATCTTCAAGCAGATGTGTGTGTGTATGTACACACACGTAGTTAATATTTTGTCTTTTATAGTTTTTATTGGTAGTGAAAGTGATCTTGACTTCAAAAATATAAAAACTTAAACCCAAAAAAGTAAAATAACTTACCCATAAGAATACAGGCAGTTATGATAGAGGAAATCTAGAACTTGTGTTAACCTCTAGAGTTCTTGTCTTTATAAGAAGAGCCACTGCATCCATTAGTCATTTGCTGTGAATAAAGGATAGCAGTGGCCACAAGGCTAGCAGGTGCAGCTAATATGAGGGGTGGAAGTGTTGATAGTATGAATTACATTGTTTAGTGTTAAAGAGTAGAGGAAGAAGCAGCCTCACCACAATTATCCTGTGATATTATTTGAAAATTACTCTTAAGGCATAGTTCATCTGTTTTTTGCTTTTTTTCAAAACACTGACTCCCCAGATAACTTGGAAATTCTGTGGATTAGCTAATGTTCAATATCAATAAATGAATTCCAGAATAAGAGATGTCCGTTTCAGAACTTACAACTAAAACCTGCAGTGATATGACATTATATGCATAGGCCTTGTAAGGTTTAATAAGAACATGTAAAAATGCTTGAGTTTAAAAAAGGAGAGGAAAAGAAAAACCACAAAACAATAACAATGACAGAAATGTGCTTCAAGTATAAGGGGAAAAATTCTAAAGACAGAATTATTGAATATTTAATTAGATGAAATAAATACTAGATCGTGGTATTTTTTTTTCAACTAGTCAATAGCAGCTCAAGCCATATGGAATACATAAATGATATTCAACATGGGCTAAGGATAGACATTAATATATATATCCTTCAAAATTAAATAGTTTATTACCTATGAGTTTTCAATGCAATTCTCTTTATCTTTCTTTAAAATCACAACTAGTCTTTTGCTTAATTGAAACATGCAATTGTGAATAAATAGAGACAATCTGGGTAGATTCACTCAGTGTCTACAATGGTCCATTAAACTACAAAACTATTCTTTGGACTAATGCTTTGTTTCTCAATGTTTAAATTTTTGATTAAAAGTGTTAAAGAATAAGAGAGGGAACTGCCATTAACAGAATTGTGGCATCATTTATTAGATTATTTTAGGATAACTTATTTTTTTACAGGAACATATGATGTGGGGCAGAGAAAAAATAAGAATATAGCAGTGAGACTTCAGCTGACAGGGGTGTAGCTGGGAACTGATGTTAAGGGAGCCAATAAGAGATAATCATTGGAACATTGCCATACCATAAAGCTTTTATAAGGCACATTCTTTTTACTGTCACAATGGACCATGCACTGTGAGACTTGTTTTCTAAACTTAACTCATCACTGAAAGCCACATAGCTTGGGGAAGTGCTTAACCCTATTGCATCTTAGTGTTTTCATTAGCAAATGATGACAGTGAAGTAGTGGGAATGTAAAATATTACCAAATTTTAAAGATTATATAATTTGTATATTGAACAAGAGGGACTCATTGGATATTAATAGAAATTAACTTCATTGTTTTCTTTCCTTTGCCCATTGTAAGCCACTCTGTGTGATACATTTTTTTCTTCTATCTTGGTTGAAATCTGAATCTATCCTCATCAACTTTTCTGATAAATCTTATGGAATAAAATGTTTAATATTTATGGTATGCTCCTCAAAATATTTTATTCAAATAATAAAATATAGAACCTTTTAAGTTGTACTTTCTTCTTGCTCTTGTGCTGGGTATACTTCAGCCTGGCTTCTGCACTGGGAAAAGTGCTAAAGTCTATTGGTAAGCTTCTGTTCTGTTTTCCTGCTTAGAGTTTCTCCTGTTCCTCCAGTATTTAAAATGTAGTAGTCTATTGCTTCTTCTGGTCATGAGTTAAATCTGAAAGGTTCTCTGTAATAGTTCGTTGTATGATGTATAGATGATGTGTAGCTCTCATAAGAGCTTTCCATCATTGCTGATGATCTAGTTGAAAACCATCATTACCTTAATGTTGCTGAATGCAGATCCAACGCCCAAACACCTAAAACTCCTGCAAAACTTACACATACAATGTAGTACTCCCAGCATCTTTCCCTTGTGTTTACTCTCTCATCTGGCCCTGCTGAGAAGACTGTGGGCCAGATTCAACATAAACATTATTTGCTCTGATGAATGCTGAGTGGCAGCCTTCACCAAGCAGTGATATGCTTTTACTATGCTATCAGAGCAGCCAGTCAGTTACAGCCTTTCATGCTTTGGTTTTATTGAAATGAGTCAGACATCCATGCGCAGTGTCATCAAAATTCCAAGATAAACATGTAAATCTCACCCAGTGGTCCTACCAAGGCCTTTCCCCAAGGCTTGAGCAGTGGGGAAAATATACTCTAATCTCTCCAGGGATGGATGGGATTCACCACATAAAGACATGACTTTCCAAAATTTGTCATGTAATTTCTAGTTAACTCAGTCTTTCCTAGCTCTTTCATAGGCTTGAGGTCATTAAAGTTTAGCAAACCAACTCTTAGATGAGCTTTGGAACATTCTGGTGTGATGATATCACACTTCCCTTTGGATTGTGGGCATTGTTGGTGACTATTATCTTGTGACCTCAGCCAATACTAAGGTAGCAACAGTTTTAACTTGCTTTTAAAACTGCACATTATTTCTTTTACGGCTATCAATTTGTTCTCTCTCGTAACATGTGCCAACAGTTGAAGTAATTTTTATTATTCCTTCCTAAGGTTGCTGTCTGATATTTATAAACAGAAAGAAAAAGCATTTTTAGTAATATAGTAGATAAACTACTAGGATGCCCGATTTTAAATATCTTCCTCTTTGAGACTTTTAATGTCTTGTATCTTATTAAAGTTCTGAAAATGTTTGCAATAAAGAAAGTTAGATTACTCCATTTAACTTGATTTAACTTGTATTTCCTGAACTATTTTCATTATTCCTTTTTTAAAACTACTCCTGACATCCTGCAGAATAATGTTGTTTCCATGGGGCAATAAACTGTGGATTTTCCACTCCTGATTAGTTTTCCATATAAGGGCTATCTACAATACCTTAATTTCAATATTTGGGCTGGAAGTGTAGTAGTGGACAATTTTAATTTAGGTTTTAACTTTAACTCTGGACATCAAAATAGTATCATAGACAAATTAATTCAAGAGAAGATAGCATCTCCAAAATTTCACATTCAAATCTTTCTCCACCCCATGTTGTGAAGGATTAATACATGCATTTATTTAACTCCTTCAAGAAATAATTACAGAGTTCCTAGAAGTTGTTATAAAATGAAGAAAATGTTGGTTGTAAATTTTAAACTCTTTAAGTATCTTGTAATTGTTATAGAAAGACACTAAGGTTGAGAATGTCTGCAATCCAGTACTGATTACATATTGTGATCCAATAATAATTTTGTGTCCAATAATAATTATAATAAACATTTACTGAGAAATTATGAGGCAAGTACAGTGCTCAACACATATTATGCAGTCTTATTGAATAATAATAATTATGATCATCATAGAATGGAATGTGGTTATCATAGAATGTATATACTAGTATATCCTTAATTTACAATTTGGGGAATTGATACTCAAAGAGAACACGTAACTTTGCCAATGTCATGTCATTGAAGAGTTTAGATAGAAGCATTCAGCAGTTACTAACATAAGAAACTGCTCAGAAGTTAAGAGATGGAGGAAAATATTCTTTGATGTTAATTTCACTACTGAATAGGTATGTATGGAATAGGATCAAGACTTTCTATGCAAAGCATGCCATGTGAGTGACAGTATAGAGAAAGGAAATGCCATAGTACACTGGAAGAACTGCATATTTTGGTAGCACTGTGCAAAAATTTTACCTGGGAAGAAGTAGGCACTGGCAAGGCTTTGGAAATGAGATATAATAAAACAGAATAATCCAGTTTTAAATAAAGTTAGTTTTCCAAATGAAACAAAAATTCCAATAAATGGTTAATGGGGGAAAGATTTGACCTTTCTATGGGGCATTTCTTGAGATGTTTTGGCTCTCAGGTAGCTTGTGAAGCATTATTAATATTTTGAGAGTAGGCACCAGGGATGTTAGACATCTTGCAAAGTGTTCAATAATCTGCACAAGGAAGAATATGTTCAAGAACTGCAGACATTTTAATATTCTTATATAATATCTATATCATAAAACATGTTTGTTTTCATATGAATCTGGAATCAAACTTTTTAATAGCATATCTTTAATGTATAATTTTTCCCCACAAGAATATGACTTCAGTATAAATCAAGAGAAAAATAACCATTTATTTTCTTGAAGTTTTTACTAAACTTTATTTTCTAATTTCAGAAAATCACACTAATAGCAATGCCTCTTATCATATTTAGTGGCTGATATGGTTTGTCTCTGTGCCTCCAGTCAAATCTCATCTCAAATTGTAATCCCCACGTGTCAAGGGAGTGACCTGGTAGGAGATAATTGGATCATGGGGAGGGTTCCTCCAATGCTGTTCTCATGATAGTGAGTGACTTCTAAGGAGATCTGATACTTCTCTCTCTCTCCTGCCACTGTGTAAAACATGTCTTATTTCCCCTTCATCTTCTGCCATAATTGTAAGTTTCCTGAGGCCATCCCAGCCATGAGGAACTACGAGTCAATGAAACCTCTTTTCTTTATAAGTTACCCAGTCCAAGGTATTCTTTATAGCAGTGTAAAAATGGACTGATAAGAAAATTGGTACCAGGAGTCCAGCACTGCTTTAAAAATAACCTGAAAATATGGAAGCAACTTTGGAAGTGGGTAACAGGCAGAGATTCAAACAGGAAGCCTCAAAAGAAGGCAAGAAGATGTGGGAAAGTGTGGAACTTCTTAAGGACTTGTTGAATGGTTTTGATCAAAATGCTGATAGTGATATGAACAGTGAAATCCAGGTTGAGGTGGTCTCAGATGGAGAGAAATAATTTATTGGGAACTGGAGCAAAGGTCACTCATGCTATGCTTTAGCAAAGAGACGGGCTGCATTTTTTCTCTGCCCTAGAGGTCTGTGGAACTTTGAACTTGAGAGAGATGGTTTAGAGTATCTGGCAGAAGAAATTTCTATGCAGCAAAGCCTTCAAGATGTGGCCTAACTTTCTAAAAGCATATGATCATATGTATTCACAGAGATTATCTGAATTTGGAAGTTGTGTTTACAAGGGAAGCAGAGCATAAAAATTTAAAGCATTTGCTGCCTGACCATCTGGTAGAAAAGAAAAACACATTTTCTGGGGAGAAATTCAAGCCTGCTCAGAAATTTGCATAAATAACAAGGGGCCCAATGTTTATCATCAAAACAATGGGGAAAACATCTCCAGGGCATTTCAGAGATCTTCAAGGTATCCCCTTCCATCACAGGCCTGGTGGCCTAGGAGGCAAAAATGGTTCTGTGGGCTGGGCCCAGGGCCTTGCTGCTCTGTGCAGCCTTGGGACATGGCTCCTTGTATCCCAGCTGCTCCGGGTCCACCTGTGGCTAAAAGGAGCCAAGGTACAGATCAGACTGTTGCTTCAGAGAACGCAAGACCCAAGACTTGGTGGATTCCATGTGGTGTTGGGCCTGTGGGTTGAGCTTTGGGAACTTCTGCCTAGATTTCAGGGGATATATAGAAACATCTGGATGCCCAGGCAGAAGTCTGCTGCAGGGGCAGAGCCCTCATGAAGAACCTCTATAATAGCAATGCAGAGCAGAAATATGGTGTTGGAGCCCCAACACAGAAACCCCACTGGGGCACTGCCCAGTGGAGCTGTGAGAAGACGGCCATCATCTTCCATACCCCAGAATGGTAAATCCACTGACAGCTTGCAATGTGCACCTGAAAAACCAGCTCAGGAAAGTAGCTCTGGGGGCTGTACCCTGCAGAGCCACAAGGGTAGAGCTGCTCAAGGCCATGGGAGCTCACCCCTTGCATCAGCATACCCTAGATATGAGACACGGAGTCAAAGGAGATTGTTTTGAAGCTTTAAGATTTAATGAATGCCCTGCCAATTTTCAGACTTCCTTGGGGCCTGTGACCTCTTTGTTTTGGCCAATTTCTCATATATGGAACAAGAACATTACCCAATGCCTGTACCCCCATTGTATGTTGGAAGTAACTAACTTGTTTTATTATTTTATTTTACAGACTTATAGGTGATAAGGACATACCTTGTCTCAGATAAGACTTTGGACTTGGACTTTTGAGTTAATGCTGGAATGAGTTAAGATTTGGGGGGACTGTTGGGAAGGCATAATTGCATTTTGAAATGTGAGAAGAACATGAGATTTGGGAGGGGGAGGAGTCAGAATGACATAATTTGACTCTGTTTTCCAACCCAAATCTCATCTCAAATTGTAATCCCCATGTGTCGATGGAGAGACTTGGTAGGGGTAATTGCTTGATGGGGGCAGTTCCCACATGCTGTTCTCATGATAGTGAGTGAGTACTCGTAAGATCTGACGGTTTAAATGTGTCTGGCAATTCCCCCGTCACTGTCTCTCCTGCCACCATGCAACATTTCTGTTATTTCCCCTTCCACTTCTGCCATGATTATAAGTTTCCTGAGGCCTTCCCAGCCATGTGAAACTGAGAGTCAATGAAACTTCTTTTCTTTATAAATTACCCAATCTCAGGTATTTTTTTATAGCAATGTAAAAATGGACTATACAGTTGCCTATGGAGGGTAACCAACTTTTATTGCTAGTATAACTTTTGCTTTGGTACAATTCCATATATAGAGATAATCATTTACCAATATATTATGACTTCTAATATAAACATATCAAAATGCACATCATTTGATAATAGTTACGCTTATTTCTCCTTAGGATTATGGTTAGAGTTGATTTTGTCCATTACACCAATTTATTTTTATGTTATATGTGTAACATATAAAATTCTTCCAGAACTTTATTTCAGAATAATGAAAAGGTATTAAAAAATAAGTATTAAGAAAAGGGGATATTGACTGTGATAAGGTTCAAAGCTAGAAGTATGACCTCAACATCAACAAAATGAAAAATACCCTAGGGATACCTTAATATTTATTCACCCTTTTTCCTCTAAACTGAAATCTAAAAAGGATTTTTTTTCGGAGTGGCAATGTACACAATTTAAAATGCTCTGCTTTAAAAATTTCATTGACATTGTGAGAGCATGTAATGCAATTACAGCCAAGAAGATGTAAGAACTACCAGGTGAGGTATCTGGGCAAGAAGGTTTTTCTTTTTTTTTTAAATTTATTATTATTATACTTTAAGTTTTAGGGTACATGTGCACAATGTGCAGTTTAGTTACATATGTATACATGTGCCATGCTGGTGCACTGCACCCACTAACTCGTCATCTAGCATTAGGTGTATCTCCCAATGCTATCCCTCCCACCTCCCCCCACCCCACAACAGTCCCCAGAGCATGATGTTCCCCTTCCTGTGTCCATGTGTTCTCATTGTTCAATTCCCACCTATGAGTGAGAACATGCGGTGTTTGGTTTTTTGTTCTTGCGATAGTTTACTGAGAATGATGATTTACAATTTCATCCATGTCCCTACAAAGGACATGAACTCATCATTTTTTATGGCTGCATAGTATTCCATGGTGTATATGTGCCACATTTTCTTAATCCAGTCTATTGTTGTTGGACATTTGGGTTGGTTCCAAGTCTTTGCTATTGTGAATAGTGCCGCAATAAACATACGTGTGCATGTGTCTTTATAGCAGCATGATTTATAATCCTTTGGGTATATACCCAGTAATGGGATGGCTGGGTCAAATGGTATTTCTAGTTCTAGATCCCTGAGGAATCGCCACACTGACTTCCACAATGGTTGAACTAGTTTACAGTCCCACCAACAGTGTAAAAGTGTTCCTTTTTCTCCACATCCTCTCCAGCACCTGTTGTTTCCTGATTTTTTAATGATTGCCATTCTAACTGGTGTGAGATGGTATCTCATTGTGGTTTTGATTTGCATTTCTCTGATGGCCAGTGATGATGAGCATTTTTTCATGTGTTTTTTGGCTGCATAAATGTCTTCTTTTGAGAAGTGTCTGTTCATGTCCTTCACCCACTTTTTGATGGGGTTGTTTGTTTTTTTCTTGTAGATTTGTTTGAGTTCATTGTAGATTCTGGATATTAGCCCTTTGTCAGATGAGTAGGTTGAGAAAATTTTCTCCCATTTTGTAGGTTGCCTGTTCACTCTGATGGTAGTTTCTTTTGCTGTGCAGAAGATCTTTAGTTTAATTAGATCCCATTTGTCAATTTTGGCTTTGGTTGCCATTGCTTTTTGTGTTTTACACATGAAGTCCTTGCCCATTCCTATGTCCTGAATGGTAATGGCTAGGTTTTCTTCTAGGGTTTTTATGGTTTTAGGTCTAATGTTTCAGTCATTAATCCATCTTGAATTGATTTTTGTATAAGGTGTAAGGAAGGGATCCAGTTTCAGCTTTCTACATATGGCTAGCCAGTTTTCCCAGCACCATTTATTAAATAGGGAATCCTTTCCCCACTGCTTGTTTTTCTCAGGTTTGTCAAAGATCAGATAGTTGTAGATATGCGGCGTTATTTCTGAGGGCTCTGTTCTGTTCCATTGATCTATATCTCTGTTTTGGTACCAGTACCATGCTGTTTTGGTTACTGTAGCCTTGTAGTATAGTTTGAAGTCAGGTAGTGTGATGCCTCCAGCTTTGTTCTTTTGGCTTAGGATTGACTTGGCGATGCGGGCTCTTTTTTGGTTCCATATGAACTTTAAAGTAGTTTTTTCCAATTCTGTGAAGAAAGTCCTTGGTAGCTTGATGGGGATGGCATTGAATCTGTAAATCACCTTGGGCAGTATGGCCATTTTCACAATATTGATTCTTCCTACCCATGAGCACGGAATGTTCTTCTATTTGTTTTTATCCTCTTTTATTTCCTTGAGCAGTGATTTGTAGTTCTCCTTGAAGAGGTCCTTTACATCCCTTGTAAGTTGGATTCCTAGGTATTTTATTCTCTTTGAAGCAATTGTGAATGGGAGTTCACTCATGATTTGGCTCTCTGTTTGTCTGTTGTTGGTATATAAGAATGCTTGTGATTTTTGTACATTGATTTTGTATCCTGAGACTTTGCTGAAGTTGCTTATCAGCTTAAGGAGATTTGGGGCTGAGATGATGGGGTTTTCTAGATATACAATCATGTCGTCTGCAAACAGGGACAATTTGACTTCCTCTTTTCCTAATTGAATACCCTTTATTTCCTTCTCCTGCCTAATTGCCCTGGCCAGAACTTCCAACACTATGTTGAATAGGAGCGGTGAGAGAGGGCATCCCTGTCTTGTGCCAGTTTTTAAAGGGAATGCTTCCAGTTTTTGCACATTCAGTATGATATTGGCTGTGGGTTTGTCATAGATAGCTCTTATTATTTTGAGATACGTCCCATCAATACCTAATTTATTGAGAGTTTTTAGCATGAAGGGCTGTTGAATTTTGTCAAAGGCCTTTTCTGCATCTATTGAGATAATCATGTGGTTTTTGTCTTTGGTTCTGTTTATATGCTGGATTACATTTATTGATTTGTGTATATTGAACCAGCCTTGCATCCCAGGGATGAAGCCCACTTGATCATGGTGGACAAGCTTTTTGATGTGCTGCTGGATTTGGTTTGCCAGTATTTTATTGAGGATTTTTGCATCAATGTTCATCAAGGATATTGGTCTAAAATTCTCTTTTTTGGTTGTGTCTCTGCCCGGCTTTGGTATCAGGATGATACAACATTTATGAGGATGATGCTGGCCTCATAAAATGAGTTAGGGAGGATTCCCTCTTTTTCTAATGATTGGAATAGTTTCAGAAGGAATGGTACCAGTTCCTCCTTGTACTTCTGGTAGAATTCTGCTGTGAATCCATCTGGTCCTGGACTCTTTTTGGTTGGTAAACTATTGATTATTGCCACAATTTTAGCTCCTGTTATTGGTCTATTCAGAGATTCAACTTCTTCCTGGTTTAGTCTTGGGAGAGTGTATGTGTCGAGGAATTTATCCATTTCTTGTAGATTTTCTAGTTTATTTGCGTAGAGGTGTTTGTAGTATTCTCTGATGGTAGTTTGTATTTCTGTGGGATCGGTGGTGATATCCCCTTTATCATTTTTTATTGTGTCTATTTGATTCTTCTCTCTTTTTTTCTTTATTAGTCTTGCTAGTGGTCTATCCATTTTGTTGATCCTTTCAAAAAACCAGCTCCTGGATTCATTGATTTTTTGAAGGGTTTTTTGTGTCTCTATTTCCTTCAGTTCTGCTCTGATTTTAGTTATTTCTTGCCTTCTGCTAGCTTTTGAATATGTTTGCTCTTGCTTTTCTAGTTCTTTTAATTGTGATGTTAGGGTGTCAATTTTGGATCTTTCCTGCTTTCTCTTGTGGGCATTTAGTGCTATAAATTTCCCTGTACACACTGCTTTGAATGTGTCCCAGAGATTCTGGTATTTTGTGTCTTTGTTCTCGTTGGTTTCAAAGAACATCTTTATTTCTGCCTTCATTTCATTATGCACCCAGTAGTCATTCAGGAGCAGGTTGTTCAGTTTCCATGTAGTTGAGCGGTTTTGAGTGAGATTCTTAATCCTGAGTTCTAGTTTGATTGCACTGTGGTCTGAGAGATAGTTTGTTATAATTTCTGTTCTTTTACATTTGCTGAGGAGAGCTTTACTTCCAAGTATGTGGTCCATTTTGGAATAGGTGTGGTGTGGTGCTGAAAAAATGTATATTCTGTTGATTTGGGGTGGAGAGTTCTGTAGATGTCTATTAGGTCCGCTTGGTTCAGAGCTGAGTTCAATTCCTGGGTATCCTTGTTGACTTTCTGTCTCGTTGATCTGTCTAATGTTGACAGTGGGGTGTTAAAGTCTCCCATTATTAATGTGTGGGAGTCTAAGTCTCTTTGTAGGTCACTCAGGACTTGCTTTATGAATCTGGGTGCTCCTGTATTGGGTGCATATATATTTAGGATAGTTAGCTCTTCTTGTTGAATTGATCCCTTGACCATTATGTAATGGCCTTGTCTCTTTTGATCTTTGTTGGTTTAAAGTCTGTTTTATCAGAGACTAGGATTGCAACCCCTGCCTTTTTTTGTTTTCCATTTGCTTGGTAAATCTTCCTCCATCCTTTTATTTTGAGCCTATGTGTGTCTGTGCCCGTGAGATGGGTTTCCTGAATACAGCACACTGATGGGTCTTGACTCTTTATCCAATTTGCCAGTCTGTGTCTTTTAATTGGAGCATTTAGTCCATTTACATTTAAAGTTAATATTGTTATGTGTGAATTTGATCCTGTCATTATGATGTTAGCTGGTTATTTTGCTCGTTAGTTGATGCAGTTTCTTCCTAGTCTCGATGGTCGTTACATTTTGGCATGATTTTGCAGCGGCTGGTACCGGTTGTTCCTTTCCATGTTTAGCGCTTCCTTCAGGAGCTCTTTTAGGGCAGGCCTGCAGGTGACAAAAGCTCTCAGCATTTGCTTGTCTGTAAAGTATTTGATTTCTCCTTCACTTATGAAGCTTAGTTTGGCTGGATATGAAATTCTGGGTTGAAAATTCTTTTCTTTAAGAATGTTGAATATTGGCCCCCATTCTCTTCTGGCTTGTAGAGTCTCTGCCAAGAGATCCGCTTTTAGTCTGATGGGCTTCCTTTGTGGGTAACCCGACCTTTCTCTCTGGCTGCCCTTAACATTTTTTCCTTCATTTCAACTTTGGTGAATCTGACAATTATGTGTCTTGGAGTTGCTCTTCTCAAGGAGTATCTTTGTGGCGTTCTCTGTATTTCCTGAATCTGAACATTGGCCTGCCTTGCTAGATTGGGGAAGTTCTCCTGGATAATATCCTGCAGAGTGTTTTCCAACTTGGTTCCATTCTCCCCGTCACTTTCAGGTACACCAATCAGACGTAGATTTGGTCTTTTCACATAGTCCCATATTTCTTGGAGGCTTTGCTCATTTCTTTTTATTCTTTTTTCTCTAAACTTCCCTTCTCGCTTCATTTCATTCACTTCATCTTCCATCGCTGATACTCTTTCTTCCAGTTGATCGCATTGGCTTCTGAGGCTTCTGCGTTCTACATGTAGTTCTGGAGCCTTGGTTTTCAGCTCCATCAGCTCCTTTAAGCACTTCTCTGTATTGGTTATTCTAGTTATACATTCTTCTAAACTTTTTTCAAAGTTTTCAACTTCTTTGCCTTTGGTTTGAATTTCCCCCCATAGCTCGGACTAATTTGATCATCTGAAGCCTTCTTCTCTCAGCTCGTCAAAGTCATTCTCCGTCCAGCTTTGTTCCGTTGCTGGTGAGGAACTGCGTTCCTTTGGAGGAGGAGAGGCACTCTGCTTTTTAGAGTTTCCAGTTTTTCTGTTCTGTTTTTTCCCCATCTTTGTGGTTTTATCTAGTTTTGGTCTTTGATGATGGTGATGTACAGATGGGTTTTTGGTGTGGATGTCCTTTCTGTTTGTTAGTTTTCCTTCTAACAGACAGGACCCTCAGCTGCAGGTCTGTTGGAGTACCCTGCTGTTTGAGGTGTCAGTCTGCCCCTGCTGGGGGGTGCCTCCCAGTTAGGCTGTTCGGGGGTCAGGGGTCAGGGACCCACTTGAGGAGGCAGTCTGCCCGTTCTCAGATCTCCAGCTGCGTGCTGGGAGAACCACTGCTCTCTTCAAAGCTGTCAGACAGGGACATTTAAGTCTGCAGAGGTTACTGCTGTCTTTTTGTTTGTCTGTGCCCTGCCCCCAGAGGTGGAGCCTACAGAGGCAGGCAGGCCTCCTTGAGCTGTGGTGGGCTCCACCCAGTTCGAGCTTCCCGGCTGCTTTGTTTACCTCAGCAAGCCTGGGCAATGACGGGCGCCCCTCCCCCAGCCTGGCTGCCGCCTTGCAGTTTGATCTCAGACTGCTGTGCTAGCAATCAGCGAGACTCCGTAGGCGTAGGACCCTCCGAGCCAGGTGCTGGATATATTCTCCTGATGCGCCGTTTTTTAAGCCGGTTGGAAAAGCGCAGTATTCGGGTGGGAGTGACCCGATTTTCCAGGTGCTGTCTGTCACCCCTTTCTTTGACTCGGAAAGGGAACTCCCTGACCCCTTGCGCTTCCCAGGTGAGGCAATGCCTCGCCCTGCTTCGGCTCGCGCACGGTACGCGCACCCACTGGCCTGCGCCCACTGTCTGGCACTCCCTAGTGAGATGAACCCGGTACCTCAGATGGAAATGCAGAAATCACCCGTCTTCTGCGTCGCCACGCTGGGAGCTGTAGACTGGAGCTGTTCCTATTCGGCCATCTTGGCTCCTCCCGCAAGAAGGTATTTCTATGACAGAAATATTTATCACATATGGCTTTTTTTCTTGCTATTTCATTTTTACTATTTCCTTGCTGCAGTGTAGACATAATGCCAGAAGTTTTATCAAATATCTATAACCAGCTACAAAATTTGCATTACCCAGTACAAATAAAAATGTGGGACTCTTGTTTAAAAATCAGGGGAAAATGTTTAGATAAATATAAAATATTTCCTGAAAATACTTTGTTACTTTAAAATTTGATATGGGGGTAAAGTAATATATAAGTAACAATATAATAACAGAAAATCATATTACAAAGGACAAAAAAATTATTTCATTATAACTTTTATAACAATAAATAATAATGCTCTGTTAATGTGACATTTGATTGATTATATGATTCTTTGGACTAAATTTTCTGCAAATCAATTTACTTTGTCTTCTAAATATATACTTTTAGCAATTTCATTTTTAAGCAGTATGGTTGAAAGTGATGCCAGTTTCTTTGGACAAATGCAAGATCCAGATAATTTTTATAATTTCTAATTTTGGAAAGGATTTTTATGCTAATGCAATTGGTACTGTAACTCTTAAGTGTATTTTATACAATGTAAAAATTTGTGGATAAGGTTCTGGTAAATTAGCTTAAAATATATATTTTAGCATATCTGGAGATGATGACACTAATAGAACTTTTTTTTTCTAAAAATATTTAACTCTTCAAAGAAATTATTTTGGGGGAATTGTAAATTTAATTTAAAATATTAGTTTATAAAATGTCATTTTATTGTTTTCTTTGCTATTTTCTGTAACTTTCTAGCTAGTGTAACTGTTTTGTTTACAAGTTGCTCATTGCCCTCTGTGCCTAGGGTCTGAGCCTCTGTGTACACGGCCACACATCAAATCCCCTCTACTCATGCAGGTGCTTTATTTTCTCATGGAATTCACTTACAAAGTGCAGGTTCAAAGAAAAAATTGTTAAAAATTTCAAAAGGGGGTTGATATGGTTTGGTTGTACCCCTGCACAAATCTCGACTTGAATTATATCTTCCAGAATTCCCACGTGTTGTGGGAGGGATCTGGCAGTAGGTAATTGAATCATAGGGGCGGCTCTTTCCTGTGCTCGTCTCATGATAGTGAATAAGTCTCACGAGATCTGATGAGTTTATCAGGGGTTTCCTCTTTTGCTTCTCCTCATTCTCTCTTGCTACCTCCATGTAAGAAGGGCCTTTCACCTCCCACCATGATTCTAAGTCCTCCACAGCTGTGTGGAACAGTAAGTCCAATTAAACCTCTTTTTTCTTCCCAGACTCAGGTATGTGTTTATCATCAGTGTGAAAATGGAATAATACAGTAAATTGGTACCGGGAGTGGGTCACTGCTAAAAAGATACCTGAAAAATGTGAAAGCAACTTTGGTACTGGGTAGCAGGCAGAGATTGGAACAGTTTGGCAGGCTCAGAAGAAAACAGGAAAATGTAAGAAAGTTTGGAACTTCATAGAGACTTGTTGAATGACTGACAAAAATGCTCATGGTGATATGAACAATAAGGTCCATGCTGAGGTGGTCTCAAAGGGAGATGAGAAACTTGTTGGGAACTTGAGCAGAGGTGACTCTTGTTATGTTTTAGAAAAGAGTCTGGCGGCATCTTGCCCCTGCCCTAAAGATTTGTGGAACTGTAAACTTCAGAGAGATGATTTAGGGTATCTGGCAGAAAAAAAATTCTAAGCAGCAAAGCATTCAAGAGGTGACTTGGGTGTTGTTAAAACCATTCCGTTTTAAAAGGGAAACAGAGCATAAAAGTTTGGAAAATTTACAGCCTGACACTGTGAGAGAAAATAAAAACCCATTTGCAGTGGAGAAATTCAAACTGGCTGCAAAAATTTGCATAAGCAGCAAGGAATGTAATGTTAGTCTCCAAGAGCATGTGGAAAATGTCTCCAGGCCATGCCAGAGGCCTTCACAGCAGCCCCTCCCATCACAGGCCCCGAGGTCCAGGGGGAAAATGTCATTTCACGGGCCAGGTCCGGGGTCCCCATGCTGTGTGCAGCCTAGGGACTTGGTGCCCTGTGTCCCAGCTGCTCCAGCCATGGCTGAGAGGGGTCAACATACAGCTCAGGCTGTGGCTTCAGGGTGGAAGCCCCATGCCTTGGCAGCGTCCATGTGCTGTTGAGCCTGCAAGTGCACAGAAGTCAAGAATTGAGTCTTGGAACCTCCACCTAGATTTTAGAAGATGTATGGAAATGCCTGGATGCAAAAGTTTGCTGCAGGGGCAGGGGCCTCAGGGAGAACCTCTGCTAGGGCAATGCAGAAGGGAAATGTGGGGTGGGAGCCCCCACACAGAGTCCTTACTAGGGCACTGCCTAATGGAGCTGTGAGAAGAGGGTCACCATTCTCTGCACCCCATAATGGTAGATACACTGACAGCTTACACTGTGGACCTGGAAAAGCCACAGACACTAAATGCCAGCCCCGTGAATTTAGCCATGAGGAAGACTGTACCCTGCAAAGTCACAGGGGCGGAGCTGCCTAAGACCATGGAAACCTACCTCTTGCATTAGTGTGACCTGAATGTGAGACCTGAGGTCAAAGGAGATCATTTAGGAACTAGGAGATCATTTTGGAGCTTTAAAATTTGACTGCCGTGCTGGATTTCAGACTTGCATGGGCCCTGTAATCCCTTTGTTTTGGCCAATTTCTCCAATTTGGAGTGGTTATATTTACCCAATATCTGTACCCCCATTTTATGTAGGAAGTAACTAGCTTGCTTTTGATTTTACAGGCTCATAAGCAGAAGAGATTTGCCTTGTCTCAGATGAGACTTTCGACTATGGAATTTTGGGTTAATGTGGAAATGAGTTAACACTTTGGGGGAGTGTTGGGAAGGCATGATTGGTTTTGAAATGTGAGGACATGAGATTTGGAGGGCCCAGGGATGGAATGATATGGTTTGGCTGTGCCCCCAACCAAATCTCAATTTGAATTGTATCTCCCAGAATTCCAACATGTTATGGGAAGTACCGGTGGGGAGGTTATTGAATCATGGGGCCTAGTCTTTCCTGTACTATTCTCGTGATAGTGAATATGCCTCAGGAGATCTGATGGGTTTATCAGGGGTTTCTTCTTTTGCTTCTCCTCATTCTTTCTTGTCGCTGCCATGTAAGAATTGCCTTTTGCCTCCCATCATGATTCTGAGCCCTCCCCAGCAATTAAACCTTTCTTCCCAGTCTCAGGTATGTCTTAGTAGTGTGAAAATAGACTAATACAGGCATTAAACCAAGAACAAAGTTTCTTCTGAGTGTAGGGACTTCTCTGATTACATAAGAGTTTTAACCCATAAAGTTGACCTTGCGAATATTTTTGTCATAAAAATGTATATATTTAAGGTACACAGTGTGATATTTTGATATACATGTACATTGTAAAATGATATCTATAGTCAAGGTCATTAACTTATCCATCTTCTCACATAGTCACAATTATGTGGGTGTGTGTGGTGAGAACACTTCAGAGCTACTCTCTTACGAAATTTCAAATATACAATACAGTATTATGAACTATAGTCACAGATATTTTTAAAGCACAGTGGGAGAGAGTCACATGCTAATATTAATGGAGCTGAAAGTAGAATTTGGGGTCCTTGAAGTAACAATGGAGTCACAATGCCGCTCTCCACAGCTAATCCTTGCCTTTTAATTAGGTCATAAGCAAACAAAGAAAAGAAATAAATAACTAAATGATTAAACTACTCTTTTTATTGTATTTTTTGCATTGAATATATTACTAACAGCCACTGAATGAATTATCCAGATTAATTACTGTGTTGTGCCAAGTAACAGATTTTAAAATACAGAATGGGGGGTCAATAAGAGATTGGGCTCTAGGCATTTGTTAACTTTACTATTAAAGTCTCAAGTGCTGGTCAGCTTTTTGATGCACATGTAAACTCTTCAAACATTTCAGAAAAACTTTCATACAATGACCATTGAGCCACAGACTATGTGCTGACTGAGCTGCAGTATTAGGAGTAAAACAAAGAAGTAAATCAGAATTGCCTTCTTATTTATTTTATTGATTTCATCCAAGCATTGTGTGAAAGAAAAAAACAACATCATATGAGGAACAGTCACTTTACCAGCAGAGAAGGAAAGGAAAACCACTTTGTTAAACACTCAAGTTGTGAACGAACACTCAATCACTGGCATACAATAAAAATTCAGTGTGATTTCTTTGTAAACTTTAATGGTTCAACAATACTGCCTCTGTATGCCAAATATAAGTTGTTATAAGCAGCTGTGATGAAACACCGTTTACAGGAAAAAAAAGAAGTTTATGATCTAAAGCCTCTCTCTAGCACTTTCAATCAAGATTTATCTGCTTAAATGGGATATTTCAGCCATAATGAAATAAAAAATGATACTTCTCCAATTTGATGCTGTCGTTTTCAATTCCCTCCATGGAATGATTATTTACTTAAAGCCTACCGGGGTGGGGGTAGAAGAAAAACAGACATTGCCTAGACAACATTTCTACCTGTGGTTACTAATCAAAGAAATTGTCTGGAAGTAAATGAGTAGGACATTTACTACGTTTCTGATGAAAGTGCACTGCTAAAGAAACACTGAAAACTGCTAGAAAGTGTTCGTAAGGCTTCAATTCCCAGGTCATTTGCTGGAACACTGAACTCAATGCAACAAGGAATAGAGAAAACTGCTCTGCATCCATGAAAGGCATTTCCTTATGTTCCATCTCAAATGTGGCCATGGAGAAAAATACAAAATGAGGTTTGTCCCAAAGAAGAGATCCAGGAGCTGTGAAGGAGATGGGGACAAAAAAAAAGAAAAAAAAAATCATTCCATAGATCAGAACCAGAGACAGAGCCACCCAAGAATTTGACTCCTCTGACAAAATGAGGAAGAAGCAAAAGCAGAAACCCCTGATAAACCTATCAGATCTTGTGAGACTTATTCATTGTCACAAGAGTAGCATGGGAAAGACAGGCCCCCATGATTCTATTACTTCCCCCTGGATCCCTCCCACAACATGTGGGAATTCTGGGAGATACAATTCAAGTTGAGATTTGGGTTGTGACACAGCCAAACCATATCAATCAGTTTCATTTTTTGCCTGGTAGTAAAAATTCACCACCCCAGACTGGCTTGCATATAGAACAGGTCATGAGACACAGTTCTGGTCAAGGAGATGTAAGGAGTTACAAGGTGGGGCTCCAAGCTGAAAAAGTAAGGAATTGGTCCTGTTGACTTGCTCCTGTTATCCTTTCTTTTTCCCATCAGCCTCAGCCTTCTCCTATCTTAATTAAAAGCTTGATGTCTAATGGAGCCAGAGCACTCTTGTAAGCTTGAGGGAAAGTCCTATACATTAAGGATGGCAGAGTATAAAGTTGAAGGAACCTGACTGTCTGTAAGGATTGTGGGATCTCTGTTCTGAATTGGACCACTGAACTCTAAAGTGAGGAAAATAAACTGATTATTTAGTGGAGCCAAAGCTTGTTGGGGTTGAAGTTTTTCACAGCCAAACACTTACATCTTAAACAATATACTAAGCAATCAGCAAAAGCGAGAAAATGATCTATTGAACAGAAGTTTCATGCATTCATTCAAGTCTCGATATGGAGCGTCCACCTTTTGCCAAATAATTGCCCTAGGAACTGAACTTGGGTCCTTGAGGGAGACTGACACTTTGCCTTCAAAGATGTTCATTCAGAGAATCGGGATTCATGCATAAGTGCAGTTCAAAGCAGGCTGATGAAAGTTTCCATAAAAAATGATATTATACTAAAGATATAGGAATGTTTTCTTGTCCTTAACATACATCTAGTGAAAAAGAAAACATTTGTTCAACATTTGGCCAGGGAATTGGACAAAGCTCAGTTTATGGTGAGTTTATGTGCCATATTAAAGTGTTTTAGTGACTGATTTCCCTGATACTACTGAAAAAAATTTGTTTAATTTCACCAAATTATCTATTAACTACTAAATACTATATTTGTGTAAATAATAAAGCCAAAATAAGTATTTCTGACATGACATTTGCCATCTCTGAATTTATAAATTGTTTTTAAAAAATTATTGAATATCTCTGTTTTCACTAAGATTCATGTATTTCTTATTTAGCTGTTTGCTTTTCTTGTTTGTTTGCTTGTTTATTCATTTATTTATTTAAATACCAGATGTTTTGATGGATTGCTTTTTATGGATTTTATATTTTACTCCAAGATCTGGTAAAACAAACAAGCTTAATTTTGTAATACAGATGTTTTTCTAAAACTATGTGTGAGCCACATTCCCACTTTTAGCAAATTAAACAAGATATTAAGTACAGTGGGAGACTTCACTATTGAATGAAAACCATATTTTAGTCCTTTGATGAAATAATAGCTAACATCTATATAGATACTGTGACTCAATAGCTAAGTGTTTTTACACGTTCAATTATTAACTGAACTTAGGACATATTAATTCATCATAGTTATATAAATAAAACTTAAATATAATGTACTAATATATGACAGACATGGTATAGCTAGATACTTATAAATATGCTCAATAGTTAAGGAGACTATGTCTAAGAAGAAGGCTCTTTAGGAAGCACTGGAAAAGTGCTCGCTCAGTACTTTCAGGTTTCTGACATCTTTAAATGATTAATCTAGTAAATTTTTTTTGAATAAAATACGATGAAATATAAATACTAAAAGTAGCACTCTAAAATGATTACTAGGCTATATTTCTAAAATTTATACTATTATCACTGAACACAAATCAAATGGTTAAGAATAGCGTGTGAATTTTACAATAAAGCAATGACTAAGTGATACAAATCATGAAAAAGCTGAACAGTTCTTCTTTTAGATATAAATCATGTTATCTGAAAGAGTGATAATATCTGGCATCTACTGGCAAAGGTCTGGTAAACAATTTAGCTGATGGAATGTTTAGTTCTTTTGTTACTTTTAATTTTTTAATATCCATGTAATTTAAATAATTGTTCCTGAGACTCTCTTCCTTAAACCCTAGGCAAGTTACTAAATGGTGTCATGCACTGTGCTTTCTGGTTACTGTGGTTCAATTGTGGGAAAGCAAAGTCTATGTTTATTGACTCACTTTCATTCTCTCTAAAATAAGTAGTTTGAGTTTGCACTGTGTTCCTTAACCATTCACAGGATATAAGGCAATGTGCTAGTGTCCAAAAAATGAGATAACTATGGAATCTCTTCTTGCAACAGACTCAATAGTGAGGTTGTCAGTAGTGCAGGTTCCTGTGTGCCAGTTCATAACGATGCTAAAATATTGCAGTATACGATGGGATAATAAAAATGTATTTGAGAAGAATTTTATCCATGTTTAATGGTATTCTCAAATAATCTGCATGAATGAGGGATAAGAACACAGGAACTTATATAGAAACAGAGTATATTAAACAACTTTCTAGTAAAATCAGTCTGGTAACGTTGGATATTACTGTGTTATTTTGCTGAATTGGGGTTCAATTTTGAATCCAGAACTGAATTTCTCTGGGAAAGTGATGCTACTCTGACTACATGTGCTATTTTAGGCTTTTCTTTCTACCCTTTCTCTCAAAATAACTCAGTTTCTCCTTTAGATACATACTAAATAGTTTAAAATAAATATTTGCTTGAAGGAGTATAAAACTATTAGTCTGCCTTCAGTGATATGTTTTGATTTTAATCTGAATTTTTACAATGTATTGATCTAGTCTTGGATCCTTGATATTTCTAGGGCTCTATGCAAAATATACACGATTTTGACATGCAGAATGAATATAAAAAGAAATTTTACTTGGGAAGAAATTTGCAAAGCAATGATAAGTTTCCTTCCTGTTTCATTATTTTATAATTGCTTTTGTATGAAACGAATTCACAGAAGCCTGACATGCTGTAGGGAAAATCTGTTGAGAAAAAACTGAAGATTAAAAATAATAACATTATACATACAGAATTCATTGCTCAATTAGAGCCACAATCTCCACGTATATATTCAGCTTTACAATGTTACTCATGAATATGCAACCCATGATATATTAAGATTGTCACTGATCTCTAACTTCTGAAGTGTTTGTTAAAACTTAGAAATAGTACCTCTTAAAAAATAGTATTCAGTCATATGTGGAATCCTAGAGTAAAGAAAATTGAAATCTTGTTTAAGGGATTAGAAAGAATTCATTTAAGCACATACTGTTTTACACTGATCTGGTCACTACTTCTAATTTCAACTTTAATCCAAGCAAATTTTTTTAATTACTTGACTTGCCTGGTACCAGTTAATTGGGTTTTGCTGATGAAATTGGAGACCATCTGTACCTATACAGATTAACTATCAGGATAAATAATGAAGGTCACCTTTGTCAACATGACTTCACTATTTTATCAAATAAATTCTTCTTAAGAAGATGTGACTTTTTTTTTTTCTTTTTTTTATTTGAAACGGAGTCTTGCTCTGTTGCCCAGGCTGGAGTGCAGTGGTGCCATCTCGGCTCACTGCAATCTCTGCCTCCCGTGTTCACACCATTTTCCTGCTTTTCATCCTCCTGATTAGCTGGGACTACAGGCGCCCGCCACCACGCCTGGCTAATATTTTTGTATTTTTAGTAGAGACGGGGTTTCACCGTGTTAGCCAGGATGGTCTGGATCTCCTGACCTCGTGATACGCCCACCTCGGCCTCCCAAAGTGCTGGGATTACAGGCGTGAGCCACCATGCCCTGCAAGAAGATGTGACTTTTAATCAACAAGTAACTTCACTTTTTACTTCATGAAATTTCTGAAAATTAATTTATTTGAATAATAGCTTGTTCACCTGAACAACTTGCTTATCAAACAGTGGTTAACTTTTCAAGATCCCTGCATTCAAAGAACCACCTTGAATCATTAGAATCACCTTAAATCCCTATCTCAATTTTTTTTTTTTTTTTTTTTTTAATTTGAGATGGAATCTTGCTCTGTCGCCCAGGCTAGAGTGCAGTGATGCGATCTTGGCTAACTGCAAACTCCGCCTCCTAGGTTTAAGCAATTCTCCTGCCGCAGCCTCCTAAGTAGCTGGGATTACAGGCATGCACCACCACACCCAGCTAATTTTTTTGCATTTTTAGTAGAGATGGGGTTTCACCATGTTGGCCAGGCTAGTCTCGAACTCCTGACCTCATGATTCTCCTGCTTTGGCCGCCCAAAGTGCTAGGATTACAGGCATGAGCCACCACACCTGGCCTCTATCTCAATTTTTAAGATTTCATTAAAATTGCCATATACATACAATATAGGAGGTATTTTTATTACAACACTGACAGCCAACAAAACTAAGGGAAATGATCAGTGCTTTGGAAACCTCAACTGAGGCTCCAAACGGTTTAAGTAAAGAGGTAAGATTTTTGGATATCTAATTATATAATTAATGTTTTAAAGAACTCTGATGATAAGTGAGTAACTTAATTTTTAAAAATAATTTTGGGGCTGGGCACGGTGGCTCACGCCTGTAATCTCAACACTTTGGGAGGCCGAGGTGGGCAGATCACAAGGTCAGGAGTTCGAGACCAGTCTGGCCAATATGGTGAAACTCCTCTCTACTAAAATTACAAAAATTAGCTGGACGTGGTGGCATGCGCCTGTAGTCCCAGCCGCTTGGGAGGCTGAGGCAGAAGAATCGCTTGAACCCAGGAGGTGAAGGTTGCAGTGAGCCGAGATCGTGCCACTGCTCTCCAGCCTGGGCGACAGAGCGAGACTCGGTCTCAAATAATAATAACAATAAATTTTTGTAAACACTGGGTCTTCCTGTGTTGCCCAGGCTTGTCTTAGAATCTTGGGCTCAAGCAGTCATTCTCATAGCCTCCCAAAGTGCTGGGATTACAGGTGCGGCCTTTGATTTTCCAAGTTAACAGGTCTACAGTAATAACACAGAAGAGGTTGAGTAGGAGCATTAAAACTTTTAAACTGTATGAATACTATTGTGTGTTCCTGTATTGTCATGGAAACCAAGAACTTATTTTCAAAGAGATTCTATGAATTAATGAAAGAAGAAAGGAAGGAAAACAGAACAAAGAGAGACAAAGAGAATAAAAGAAAACTATTTGTTAAGACTATGCTTTCAAAAATCGCTGATTTTTAGAATTTAGATTTTCTGAATTGGTAAATACATGGGAATGACATATTTTTAGAAATAAAAGGAACAGTATTTGGGGGACTAATCAGATTAACTATAGCATAGTACAATTAGTAAATACTTCAATGATAATTGAATTCACTCTATTAAAATTACAGATATGTAATGATTTCCATCGGTGTGCTAGAGCTGGCATATACCACCCAACCAGAGCTAATTGTTAAAGTTTTAGGAAGTTTTTGAGCTGATTTTAAAACTTAACCATTATTAAAATTATATTATATAAACATATTTTAATAAATTATATTTTAAAAATAAAATATATACTTAAAATTTATTGTTTTAATTATTTTATGTTTTGCAATTATTTATGCTTCTGAGGTTACTTATGTTCATCATACCTGAGTGGTGAAAATACTATGTAATGGTATGCTACTTCTCCCAACTTTATGCAGAGACAACATCAGAAGCTTGAAATTGGCAACAGTGGGAGTACTTACAGTACACAAATCGGCAAACTCTTTAAATGGGGGCTTAATTTTCTATTTTGTTATTTATTCAGAATTAAGCCTATCATGAGGAAAAATTATTTATCATACAGGTTAAAAACAAAAGTATGTTGTGTCTGCAGCAATCACATTTTGAATAATGTACACAAAAAGTTTTATTTCAATATCCTAGAACTACTCTCTGATTCATAAATAAGTCATTCATGTCATTGGTGGACAAGAGACATTCTGGCACAGTACTTCTCCTTTGTCTTACTAATTAATGTAAAGGGGAATATCAACCAGTATTCTTACCAAAACTACGTATGTTCATTAATTGTAACAGTAGTTTCTCTATGAATACAATTATCTGGCAGGAACAATGAAAGCCAATTGTAAGTATCAATTAGCTCTATGCAATTTACAATAAAGAGTATTATAGACGTTATTTTTGTTAAATCATATTATGCTTTTTATTCAGTAAAATTTATAATGAATGCACATGTATTTATATACTTTCCATTTTATAACAAAATATAACACTTTATAATAATCTTTTATAATGAATATGATAGTTTTTTCCAAATTTATAATAAACATATTTTTTAATAGCCAGTTAATAAACATTTACTACCACCCTACTAACTTTAACCCAGATGTTGTTTGCTAATTTAAAAAAATATATATTACTTAGTTAAGTTGGATACTGTTTTTATCCTTGAAAGTGTTTACCGAGCAAAGTAATGTGCCGATATACAATGGTGACAAAGACAGCAATCCCATTTCTCTTTCTCAGACTTTTGCTAAATGGAGATTGTTTGATAGCAAGCAATGATATTCTACTATGATAAAAACAAGAGATGTTGAGAGTACTATGGGAGAATGTTGCATATACAATTAATGATAAATAACAACTCAGAAAGTATCATGAAGAAAATTATATTCATGCTAAGACTTGATGACTGTAAGTCAAACTAAGGTGAAGGGAAAGAATATTTTAGGAAAGGAAAATAACAATGTTTTCAATATAACATTTATTTATGTGACAATTTTTTTTTCTTTTTTTCCTATTCCAACCTGTGTTTTATGATCATGGGGTACATATGCAGATTTCTTATATTGGTAAATTGTGAATCATTGGGGTTTGGTGTACAAACGATTTCATCAACCACATAGTAAGCATAGTGCCTAACAGGTAGTTTTTTGACCCTCATCCTCGTCCACCCTCCAAACTCAAGAAGGCCTCAGTTTCTAATGTTCCCCTCTTTGTGTCCCTGTGTACTCAATGTTTAGCTCCTACTTACAAGTGAGAACACGAGATATTTGGTTTTCTGTTCCAGCATCAATTCACTTAAGATTATGGCCTCCAGCTCCATCCATGTTGCTGCAAGGGGCATGATTTTGTTCTTTTTTATGGCTGCTCATTAGTCCATGGAATAAATACACCACATTCTCTGTATTCAATCCACCATTGATGGGCATCTAGGTTGATTCCATGTCTTTGCTTTTGTGAATAGTGCTGTGAGGAACATAAGAGTTCATATGTCTTTTGGTAGAATAATTTCTTTTCCTTTGGGTATATAACCAGTAATGGGATTGCTGGGTCAAATGGTAATTCTGCTTTAAGTTCTTTGAGAAATCTCCACAGTGCTTTTGGCAGAGGCTGAACTCATTTTTATTTCCACCTGCAGCGTATAAGTCCTCCCTTTTCTCTGCAATCTTGACAATATCTATTATTTTCTGACTTTTTAAATACCAGCCATTCTGACTTGTGTGAGATAGTATCTCATCGTGGTTTTGATTTGCATTTCTCTAATAATTAGTGATGTTGAGCATTTTTCCATATGCTTGTTGGCTGCTGGTATGTCTTCTTTGGAGAAGCATCCATTCATGTCCTTTGCCCATTTTTTAAATGGGGTTGTTTTTTGCTTCTTGATTTAAGTTCCTTATAGATTCTGGATATTAGTCTTTCATCAAATGTATAGATTGAAAATATTTTCTGTACGTTGTCTATGTATTCTATTGATAGTTTCCTTTGCTATGCAGAAACTCTTTAGTTTAATTACATCCTGTTTGCTTTTTTGTTTTTGTTTTTGTTGCAATTGTTTTTAGAGAATTCATCACAAAATCTTTGCTAGGTCCTATATGCAGAATGGTAATTTATAGGTTTTCCTTTAGAATTTTTTTTTTTTTTTTTTTTTTGTGGTGTTTTTTTTTTGTTTTTTTTTTTTTCTTTTCTTTTTTTTTTTATTATTATTATACTTTAAGTTTGAGGGTACATGTGCACAATGTGCAGGTTAGTTACATATGTATACATGTGCCATGCTGGTGTGCTGCACCCATTAACTCGTCATTTAGCATTAGGTATATCTCCTAAAGCTATCCCTCCCCCCTTCCCCCACCCCACAACAGTCCCCAGAGTGTGATGTTCCCCTTCCTGTGTCCATGTGTTCTCATTGTTCAATTCCCACCTATGAGTGAGAATATGCAGTGTTTGGTTTTTTGTTCTTGCGATAGTTTACTGAGAATGATGATTTACAATTTCATCCATGTCCCTACAAAGGACATGAACTCATCCTTTTTTATGGCTGCATAGTATTCCATGGTGTATATCTGCCACATTTTCTTAATCCAGTCTATCATTGTTGGACATTTGGGTTGGTTCCAAGTCTTTGCTATTGTGAATAGTGCCGCAGTAAACATACGTGTGCAAGTGTCTTTATAGCAGCATGATTTATAGTCCTTTGGGTATATACCCAGTAATGGGATGGCTGGGTCAAATGGTATTTCCAGTTCTAGATCCCTGAGGAATCGCCACACTGACTTCCACAAGGGTTGAACCAGTTTACAGTCCCACCAACAGTGTAAAAGTGTTCCTATTTCTCCACATCCTCTCCAGCACCTGTTGTTTCCTGACTTTTTAATGATTGCCATTCTAACTGGTGTGAGATGGTATCTCATTGTGGTTTTGATTTGCACTTCTCTGATGGCCAGTGATGGTGAGCATTTTTTCATGTGTTTTTTGGCTGCATAAATGTCTTCTTTTGAGAAGTGTCTGTTCATGTCCTTCGCCCACTTTTTGACAGGGTTGTTTGTTTTTTTCTTGTAAATTTGTTTGAGTTGATCGTAGATTCTGGATATTAGCCCTTTGTCAGATGAGTAGGTTGTGAAAATTTTCTCCCATTTTGTAGGTTGCCTGTTCACTCTGACGGTAGTTTCTTTTGCTGTGCAGAAGCTCTTTAGTTTAATTAGATCCGAGCTTCATTATTTCTTGTCTTCTGCTAGCTCTGCGGTTTGTTTGCTCTTGGTTCTCTAGTTCTTTTAGTTGTAATGTTAGGCTGTCAATTTGAGATCTTTCTAGCTTTTTGATGTGGGCATTTAGTGCTATAAATTTCTCTCTCTTTTTTTTTTTTTTCTTTTTTATTGATCATTCTTGGGTGTTTCTCGCAGAGGGGGATTTGGCAGGGTCACAGGACAATAGTGGAGGGAAGGTCAGCAGATAAACAAGTGAACAAAGTTCTCTGGTTTTCCTAGGCAGAGGACCCTGCGGCCTTCCACAGTGTTTGTGTCCCTGGGTACTTGAGATTAGGGAGTGGTGATGACTCTTAACGAACATGCTGCCTTCAAGCATCTGTTTAACAAAGCACATCTTGCACCGCCCTTAATCCATTCAACCCTGAGTGGATACAGCACATGTTTCAGAGAGCACAGGGTTGGGGGTAAGGTCACAGATCAACAGGATCCCAAGGCAGAAGAATTTTTCTTAGTACAGAACAAAATGAAAAGTCTCCCATGTCTACCTCTTTCTACACAGACACAGCAACCATCCGATTTCTCAATCTTTTCCCCACCTTTCCCCCCTTTCTATTCCACAAAATCGCCATTGTCTTCATGGCCTGTTCTCAATGAGCTGTTGAGTACACCTCCCAGATGGGGTGGTGGCCGGGCAGAGGAGCTCCTCACTTCCCAGTAGGGGCGGCCGGGCAGAAGCACCCCTCACCTCCCGGACGGGGCGGCTGGCCGGGCGGGGGGCTGACCCCCCCCACCTCCCTCCCGGACGGGGCGGCTGGCCGGGCGGGGGGCTGACCCCCCACCTCCCTCCCGGACAGGGCGGCTGGCCGGGCAGAGGGGCTCCTCACTTCCCAGTAGGGGCGGCCGGGCAGAGGCGCCCCTCACTTCCCCGACGGGGCGGCTGGCCCGGCGGGGGGCTGACCCCCCCACCTCCCTCCCGGAGGGGGCGGCTGGCCGGGCAGAGGGGCTCATCACTTCCCGGTAGGGGCGGCCGGGCAGAGGCGCCCCTCACCTCCCGGACAGGGCGGCTGGCCGGGTGGGGGGCTGATCCCCCCACCTCCCTCCCGGACGGGGCGGCTGGCCGGGCGGGGGCTGACCCCCCCACCTCCCTCCCGGACGGGGCGGCTGGCCGGGCGGGGGGCTGACCCCCCACCTCCCTCCCGGACGGGGCGGCTGGCCGGGCGGGGGGCTGACCCCCCCACCTCCCTCCCGGACGGGGCGGCTGGCCGGGCGGGGGGCTGACCCCCCCACCTCCCTCCCGGACGGGGCGGCTGGCCGGGCGGGGGGCTGACCCCCCTCCTCCCTCCCGGACGGGGCGGCTGGCCGGGCGGGGGGCTGACCCCCCACCTCCCTCCCGGACGGGGCGGCTGGCCGGGTGGGGGGCTGACCCCCCCACCTCCCTCCTGGACGGGGCGGCTGGCCGGGCGGGGGGCTGACCCCCCCACCTCCCTCCCGGACGGGGAGGCTGGCCGGGCGGGGGGCTGACCCCCCCACCTCCCTCCCGGACGGGGCGGCTGGCCGGGCGGGGGGCTGACCCCCCCACCTCCCTCCCGGACGGGGCGGCTGGCCGGGCAGAGGGGCTCCTCACTTCCCAGAAGGAGCGGCCGGGCAGAGGCGCCCCTCACCTCCCGGATGGGGCGGCTGGCCAGGCGGGGGGCTAACCCCCCCACCTCCCTCCCGGACGGGGCGGCTGGCCGGGCCGGGGGCTGACCCCCCCACCTCCCTCCCAGACAGAGCGGCTGGCCGGGCAGAGGGGCTCCTCACTTCCCAGTAGGGGCGGCCGGGCAGAGGCGCCCCCCCACCTCCTGGACAGGGCGGCTGGCCGGGCAGGGGGCTGATCCCCCCACCTCCCTCCCGGACGGGGCGGCTGGCCAGGCGGGGGGCTGATCCCCCCACCTCCCTCCCGGACGGGGCGGCTGGCCGGGCGGGGGGCTGACCCCCCCCCTCCCTCCCGAATGGGGCGGCTGGCCGGGAGGGGGGGCTGACCCCCCCACCTCCCTCCCGGACGGGGCGGCTGGCCGGGCAGAGGGGCTCCTCACTTCCCAGTAGGGGCGGCCGGGCAGAGGCACCCCTCGCCTCCCGGATGGGGCGGCTGGCCAGGCGGGGGGCTGACCCCCCCACCTCCCTCCCGGACGAGGCGGCTGGCCGGGCAGAGGGGCTCATCACTTCCCGGTAGGGGCGGCCGGGCAGAGGCTCCCCTCACCTCCCGGACGGGGCGGCTGGCCGGGCGGGGGGCTGACCCCTCCACCTCCCTCCCGGACGAGGAGGGAGGACGCTCCTCACTTCTCAGATGGGGTGGCTGCCGGGCGGAGGGGCTCCTCACTTCTCAGATGGGGCGGTTGCCAGGCAGAGGGTCTCCTCACTTCTCAGACAGGGCGGCCGGGCAGAGACGCTCCTCACATCCCGGACGGGGCGGCAGGGCAGAGGTGCTCCCCACATCTCAGACGATGGGCGGCCGGGCAGAGAGGCTCCTCACTTCCCAGATGTGATGGCGGCCGGGAAGAGGCGCTCCTCACTTCCTAGATGGGATGGCGGTCGGGCAGAGACGCTCCTCACTTTCCAGACTGGGCAGCCAGGCAGAGGGGCTCCTCACATCCCAGATGATGGGCAGTCAGGCGGAGACGCTCCTCACTTCCCAGACGGGGTGGCTGCCAGGCAGAGGCTGCAATCTCGGCACTTAGGGAGGCCAAGGCAGGCGGCTGGGAGGTGGTTGTAGCGAGCAGAGATCACGCCACTGCACTCCAGCCTGGGCGCCATTGAGCACTGAGTTAACGAGACTCCGTCTGCAATCCCGGCACCTCGGGAGGCCGAGGCTGGCGGATCACTCGCGGTTAGGAGCTGGAGACCAGCCCAGCCGACACATCGAAACCCCGTCTCCACCAAAAAAATACGAAAACCAGTCAGCCGTGGCGGCGCACGCCTGCAATCGCAGGCACTCGGCAGGCTGAGGCAGGAGAATCGGGCAGGGAGGTTGCAGTGAGCTGAGATGGCAGCAGTACCGTCCAGCTTCGGCTCGGCATCAGAGGGAGACCGTGGAAAGAGGGGAGAGGGGAGAGGGGAGAGGGGAGAGGGGGGAGGGGAGAGGGGAGAGGGGAGAGGGGGGAGGGGAGAGGGGAGAGGGGAGAGGGGAGAGGGGAGAGGGGAGAGGGAGCTCTATCTACCACACAGTCCTCTCCTTTAGAATTTTTATAGTTTGATGTCTTACTCACATCTTTAAAGATTCAAGTATTTAATACATCTTGAGTTGATTTTTGCATATGGTGTAAGGAAGAGGTCCAATTTCAATCTTCTGCATATGACTAGCCAGTTACCCCAGCACAATTTGTCAAATAGGAATTCCTTTCCCCATTACTTGTTATTGTGAATTTTGTAGCAGATCAGGTGGTTATAAATGTGTGGATTTATCTCTGGCTTCCTTACCTGTTCCACTGGTCTATGTGTCTGTCTTTGTATCGGCCCAGTACTTTTTAAGTTACTGTAACCTTGTAGTATAGTTTCAAGTAGAGTATTGTGATACCTCTGGCTTTGTTCGTTTTGCTTAGGATTGCTTTGATGATTTCTGCTCTATATTGGTTCTATATGAATTTTAGAATATTTTTTCTAATTCTGTGAAAAATGACATTGGTAGTTTGACAGAAATAACATTGAATCTGTAAATTGCTTTGGCTAGTATGGCCATTTTACCAATACTGATTTTTTTCTATCCATAAGCATTTGTTGTGTTGTCTCTGGTTTCTTTCAACAGTGTTTTGTAATTCTTGTTGTAGAGATCATTCATCTCCCTGGTTAGCTGTACTCTTAAATATTTTAGTCTTTTATTTTGGCTATTGTGAATGTGATTGCATTCTTGATTTGGTGCTCAGCTTATATATTATTGAGGTAAAGAAATGCTACTGGTTTTTATGTATTGATTTCGTATCCTGAAACTTTACTGAAACTGTTTATTAGTTCTAAGAGCCTTTGGGCAGAGACTATAGGATTTTCCTAGGTATGAAATTATGTTATCCATAAACAGAGATAGTTTGACTTCCTCTCTTCCTAATTGGATGTACTTTACTTATTTTTCCAGCTAGGACTTCCCTTATTATGTTGAGTAAGAGTGGTGAGAGTGAGCATCTTTGTCTTGTTCCCATTCTCCGAGGGAATGATTCCAGGTTTTGCCCATTCAGTATGATATTGGCTGTGGGTTTGTCATAGATAGCTCTTATTATTTTGAGGTATTTCCTTCAATCCCTAGTTTATTAAGAGTTTTTAACATGAAGCGGTGTTCAATTTTATCAAAAGCCTTTTCTGCATCTATTGAGATAATCATTTGGTTTTTGCCTTTAGTTCTGTCATGTGATGAATCACTTTATTTGCCTGTGTTGAACCAACTTTGCATCCTGGAGATGAAGCCTAAATGATCGTGATGGATAAGCTTTTTGATGTACTGCTGGATTCAGCTTGTTAGTATTATGTTGAGGACTTTTACATCAGTGTTCATCAAGGATATTAGCCTAAAGTTTTCTTTTTTGTTGTATCTCTGCCAGATTTTGGTATCAGGGTAATGCTGGCCTCACAGAATGAGTTAGGGAGGTTTCCCTCTTCCATGATTTTTTTGAATAATTTCAGTAGGATTGCTAACAGGATTTCTTTATATATCTACTAGAATTGTGGTGTGAATTTATCTGGTCCAGGGCTTTTTCTGACTGGTAGGTTTGTTATTACTGATTCAATTTTGAAACACATTATTGGCCTTTTCAGGATTTTGATTTTGGCCTGGTTTAATCTTGAGAGGTTGTATGTTTACAGAAATTGATTCACTTCTTCTAGATTTTCTAGTCTGTGTTCATAGAAGTGTTCAAAATAGTGTATCAGGGTTTTCTGTATTTCAGTGGATCTGTGGTAAGGTCAGCTTTTCATGTCTTATTGTGTTTATTTGTATTTTCTCTCTTTTTTTTGTTAATCTAACTAGTGGTCTGTCAATCTTGTTTATTCTTTCAAATAAATAACTTTTGTTTTCTTTGATATTTTGTATGAATTTTTTGCATCTGATTTCATTCAGTTCATCTCCGATTTTGGTTACTTATTTTATTCTGCTTGTTTTGGGGTTGGTTTGCTCTCTTTTTTTTAGTTCCTTTATGTTATGTTAGATGTTTAATTTGATATCTTTTTAACTTCTTGATGCAGGCGATTAGCACTATAAACTTTCTCCGTGTGGCTTTAGCTATGTCCTAGAGATTATGATATGTTGTATTTTTATTTTTATTCCTTTCAAATTTTTTTTTATTTCTTCCTTAATTTTATTCTTCACATAAAAGTCATTCAGGAGCAGGCTGTTTTGTTTCATTTTTAATTATCAAACTTTAATTAATAGACTAAGCTTACTAAATAAACAATAAGACAGCTAATCTAATTACACTTTAAAAAATCCAGCTGGGCCAGGTGCAGTGGCTCACCCCTGTAATCCCAGCACTTTGGGAGGCTGAGTGGGCGGATCATGAGATCAGGAGATCAAGACCATCCTGGCTAACACAGTGAAACCCTGTCTCTACTAAAAATACAAAAAAATTAGCCAGACTTGGTGGTGGGCACCTGTAGTCTCAGCTACTCAGGAGGTTGAGGCAGGATAATGGCGTGAACCCGGGAGGTGGAGCTTGTAATGAGCCGAGATTGTGCCACTGCACTCTAGCCTGGGCAACAGAGCAAGACTTTGTCTCAAAAAAAAAAAAAAAAAAAAATCCAGCGGAGCAAATCTAATAGACTAAATATCTTTATCTCCTCCCAGACAGACACTTGATTTAAAAAGATAAACCAAAACAGAGTGTACACCACAAGGAAACATGGTCCATACATATATTGTCAAATAATTCTGCAGAATTCTTTAGGAAAGAAAAAGAAAGAGGTTCTTAGAAATTTAGAAAGCAGTATAACCACCCAGACTGGCAGGTTAATCTACCAGATGTTCTGCACATGAGAGGGCTCCCGACTACCTGTAATTAACGCCAAACTCTATTAAGAAAGAAAAAGGTGTCAATCCTAACTGGAGATGACTGTATCACACAGCCTTGAGACAAAGAGACCATCCTTTTCCAAAACAATAGACATGAACAGAGGCAAGGAGCTAGAGAAGAGGCCTCAGCAGATAGATAGAAAGAAAACTTACTTTTGCAGTGCCCTTGAGACAATAAGTTTACCCCCTTTACATTCTCTGCCCCTGGCAAAGAAAGGGTTGGTCAAGTGAAAGAACCCGTAGTGGCTCCTCCAGTCACATATAATTGTATGGTTTTGAGAAATCGTAATTTCCATGTAATTGTATGGTTTTGAGAAATCTCAACATTAATTTCTATTTTTATTGTGCTGTGGTCCAAGAGTGGGGTTAGTATGATTTGAGGTTTTTTGAATTTGTTTGAAAATTTCTCTATGGCTGAGTGTGTGGTCAATCTTAAAATATGTGCCATGTGCAGAGGAGAAGAAAGTACAGGCGATTATTGAGTGGAGTATTCTTTAGGTGATTGTTAGGTCTATTTGGCCAAGTGTCAAGTTTAGGTCCTGAATATCTTTGTTAGTGCTCCACCTCAATGATCTAACACTGTCAGTGGGGTGTTGAGGTCTCCCACTATTATTGTGTGGTTATTTAAGTCTCTTTGTAAATCTGTAAGAACTTGTTTTATGAATTTAGGTGCTCCAATGTTTTGTGTGTGTGTGTGTGTGTGTGTGTGTGTATATATATATATATATATATATATATATATATATATATACACATCTTCTCATTGAATTGAACCCTTTATCATTATGTAATGCCCTCCTTTGTCCCTTTTGCTTGTTATTGGTTGAAAGTCAGTTTTGAGTAAAATATGAATAGCAACTCCTATTCTTTATCGTTTTCCATTTGCGTGATAGATCTTTCTCCATCCTTTACTTTGAGCCTATGGGTATAATTTCATGTGAGATGGATATCTTGAAGACAGCATACAGTTCGGTCTTGATTTTTTATTCAACTTGCCACTCTGTGGCTTTTTTATTTTTTATTTTTTTTTTCAGACAGTCTCACTTTGTTGCCTAGGCTAGAGTGCAGTGGTGCAGTTCAGGCTCACTGCAAACTCCGCCCTGCCAGGTTCAAGTGATTCTCCTGCCTCAGCCTCCCGAGTAGATGGAATTACAGGCACATGCCACCACATCCAGCTAATTTTGTATTTTTAGTAGAGACAGGGTTTCACCATGTTAGCCAGGCTGATCTCAAACTCCTGACCTCACGTGGCCCACTGGCCTCGGGCTCCCAAAGTGCTGGGATTACAGGCGTGAGCCACCGCACATGGCCTGTAGCTTTTAAATGCAGCATTAGGCAATTTACATTCAGGGTTACTACTGATGTGTAAGAATTTCATCCTGTCATTGTGTTGTTAGCTGTTTGTTACTTAGACTTGATGGTATAGTTGTTTTATATTGTCAATGGTCTATGTACTTCAGTTTGTTTTTGTAGTGACTGTGAATGATCTATCGTTTTCATGTTTAGCACTCCTTTGAGGACCTCTTGAAAAGCAGGTCCTGTGGTAATAAATTGCCTTATTATTATCTTGTCTGATTAGGATATTATTCCTTTTTGCTTATGAAACTTCATTTGGCTGGATATAAAGTTCTTGGTTAGAATTTATTTTCTGAAGGGACACGGAATATGAGCCTCTAATCTCTTCTTGATTGTAAGATTTTTTCTTAAATGTCCACTGATGAGATTCCCTTTGTATATGACCTGCTCCTTCTCTAGCTGCCCTTAAGAATTTTTACTTTTGCAGTGACTTTGGAGAATCTGTTATCTATGTCTTGGTGATGGTTTCTTATATAGTATCCCTCAGGGGTTCCCTAAATTTCCTGAATATGCATGTTGATCTCTCTAGTGAGATGGGGGAAATTATGTGAACAATATCTTCAAATGTGTCTACTCTTTCTCTGTCAAGTTGCTTGCTCTCTCGCTATCTCTTTCAGGAATGGCAATTTATCCTATGTTTATTAGTTTCGTCTCTTCGTATAACCTCATATTTCTTAAAGGTTTTGCTTATTTTTTAAAAAAATTATTTTTTTCTTTATTATTGTCTGCCTGCATTAATTCAAATGACTGTTCTTCAGACTCTGATATTCTTCCCTCAGCTTGGTCTCTTCTATTATTTATGATTCAAAAGTCATTGTGAAATTACTGAAAACAATTTTTTTCCCAGAAGTTCATTTTGTTTTTTTCTTAAAATGGTGACATCATCTTTCAACTCTTGGACAGTTGTACTGTTTTCCTTGGATTAGGTTTCAACCCTCTCCTGTATTGTGATGAGCTTTCTTGCCATCCAGATTCTGAATTCTGTGTCTGTCATTTCAGCCATTTTTGTCCAGCTAAGAACATTGCTGAGGAGGTGTTGTGATATTTTGGAGGTAAGAAGATACTCTGGCCTTTAGAGTTGCCAGAGTTCTTGCATAGGGTTTTTCTCCTCTTTGTGGGCTGAAGTTCCTTTAATCATTGAATTTACTGTCTTTTGGATGGGGCTTTTTGTTTTTACCTTCTTTGATACCCTTGAAGGTTTGACTGTGGTATAAACTGGGTTTAGTGAATTGGCTTTGTTTCTGGATGTTTCACAGGGCTAAGGCTCAGCTCAGCACTCCTGGACTCTGTGTCCCTAGGACAATGGGAGCAGGCCTTGTAGCTTTGTTCTCTAGCCCCGAGGCTAAGCCACTGCTGTGCTGGAGGGGTCAATGTGTTTCCAGTCTGCTGGCAACAACACTCTGAAAGGGGCTGCCAACAAATGCATGCCAATGAGACCATGAAGGGAGTATGCATTGGCAGGGATCCATTTGTAAAAGTGCTCTAATGGGTAGGTGGGATCTGCTGGCAAAAGTACTATGGTGGTGGCCGCTGGCAAGTTGAAGTTGTGCTGCAAGTAGGTATAGCAAGGCAGGGACCCTGGGAGAAACCAGCAGACTGTGGGGTACTCAGATCTAACTGACTCTGTCCCACAGGTAAGATAGCCCAACTCTGTCCAGTCTGGCAGCTATCAGAGGCCAAAGTTGCCTAGAGAGTATAGTGAGTGTTGGGGGATGGATACCCATAGTCGTGCTCCACTGCAGCTGTTCCAAGGGCATACCTTCTTGGCTCTGTGCAGGCTGGAGTTCTGCCTTAACCATTTCTACAGGCAATTCTCTCTTCCAGCTCAGATGTCTGTAGGCGTCATGGTATCTCCCACAAATAGGATTCTAGAGATCCATGGTGAGAGTGGGTCACTCCATGCCTGTTTCACTATGTAACAATTATTTGTTTATTCTTTGTGTTTCTTTTGTATTTTATTTATTTTATTTATTTATTTATTTTGAAATGGAGTCTCACTCTTGTCCCCCATGCTGGAGTGCAATGGCACGATCTTGGCTCACTGCAACCTCCGCCTCCTGGGTTCAAGCAGTTCTCTTGCCTCAGCCTCCTGAGTAGTTGGGATTACAGGTGCCTGCCACCACACCCACCTAATTTTTGTATTTTTAGTAAAGACAGGGTTTCACCATGTTGGCCAGGCTGGTCTCGAACTCCTGACCTCAGGTGATCCGCCAGCCTTAGCCTCCCAAAGTGCTGGGATTACAGGTGAGCCACTGTACCCGGCCCTATCTTTGTGTTTCTTTCAGTAAAATAAAAAAGAAATTACTTTTGAAATGTTATGAAGAATATTATCAGATACATTTAATAGCTTTAGGTAATTTTGAGATAAGAACTGAATGTGGATTTAGGAAGCAGTTAAAGAATGCTACTTAAAATGATAGTAATTTGATTACCAGAGATTATCAAACCTTAAAAGATTTATAAAATTTATGACCACTGATTTTGATTCTAACTTGAGAGAGGAAAGTAAGGTTTATTAGAAGTAAATTGTATAAGAAACCTTGGAGCACATTGAAATAACAAGTTCTGTGAGATTGAGTGTGCATTAGTGTGAATCTAAAAGAGTCTATTTTCTACTAAGTGATAAGGAAACATTGTAAGATGATGGACCTGAAGGAGAAGAGAATATATGTGGTTTACAAAGACTATTTGAATTTTTTTATGTTTGCTCATTTTTTTTCTAATTTTGAGGTAAGATTATGTTATGTTTTTTCTTTGTCTATTAATTTTAAACAAGAAGAAATTAAAATAATTATCAAATGAACTCTTTGGAATAAACGAATTTTATAAATTAATTTGCAAGAAAAGGCAATCTATGAAGAATTGAAGAAAATATGCTACCTTGAGTCAACAAATAGCAGGAAAAAAATTAGTGCATGCCGTTTAGATTATTCACATAATAATTGTAGCAGTATTTTGATTATTGGATTTTTTATTTTCCCTTGTTTATTAGGCAATACAAAAGCTAAAAAATGTATTTACATGATTTTTTTTTCTTTTACACTACCTCATAATCTGAATCTTATTATTATCCTGATTTTCTTACACCTATGTAGTTTTGGTTAACAAACCCAAGAATAATATTGCCTATACTCTGTTAACTGTTCTTCAATAGAAATCATTAAAATCAAATTAACATTATACTTACACATAGCCAAAAAGAGGAATGGTTCAGGATAGCCATCTATTCCGCATCTAAGGCAGAGTAAGTCAATAAGAGATCCCTCCTTAGCATACTGGCTTCATTGGGTGGATATAAATACATTATGCAATCAGAAACCATAGGAATTCTGAAGTGGCTCTTCTAGTATCAGAAAAAAAAAAATAACTTCAAAGAGTAACATCAGAATAATGGTAGAGTAGGCAGACCCAAACTCTTGCCCTCCCACAGAAATATTGAGAAAGCAAGAGACAGCATCAGAACCAACTTTGTCATAACGCTTAGACACAAAGGTTCCCAGCAACCAAGTGAATGCTGGAACAAGAAACTAGCAGCTTTAAATGGTAGGAAAGCTTAGTGGCATTTACTTACCCTTGCTCAACTTTCTTCCCATCACATCAGCAAACTTGAAGGGAGACACTCACATTCCCAGTCTGAGACCCTGGTGCTTGGTTTGGGAGGGAGATGGGCAGATCTTATTAGTCAGTAATTGTGTTTGTCTGTTTAATGTGATTGTGGATACCTACAGGTTATTGAAAGTTGCTAGACTCTATTTTGCTTAACTCACAACACAGGTTGAAAAAAAAATGTGGGCATTGCTTAAAAACTCACCAAGACAAACAACCCACAGATTATTAGAGCAAAGTATTACCATCTCAACATACAAAAATTGCCTAAAACCTGGAGGAAATACTGGGAGAGATTTGGGGAAACTAGAACATTCACAGCACCCTTTTATATGGGGGAATTGAGAAACCCACACATATGCCTAAAGCAAGACATATTCTCTGAAAAGCCCTGAAAACCCCAAACTTGCACTTTGAGCTTATCAGAATTCATTGTAAGGCTACCAAAGTGTTGGCATGTCCCAGGAAAGAGCCGATCTGCAAAGATTGGAAGAGTATTTGATTATTTTTGTTTTGTTTTTGTTTCTGTTTTTAATTGTTTTTATGTGTTCTTTGTGTTTCTTGTTTCCATTTTATTGAGTTATTTTGCTTTTATTTATTTATTTTATTTTATTTTATTTTGATATGGAGTCTCGCTCTGTCGCCCAAGTTGGAGTGCAGTGGTGTTACCTTGGCTCACTGCAACCTACACCTTCTACCCAGAAATGTAGGGTTCAAGCGCTTCTCCTGCCTCAACCTCCTGAGTAGTTGGGAATACAGGCACCCACCACCATGTCCAGCTAATTTTTGTATTTTTAGTAGAGACATGGTATCACCCTGTTGACCAGGCTGGTCTCAAACTCCTGACCTCAAGTGATCCCCCAACCTTGGCCTGCCAAAGTGCTGGGATTACAGGTGTGAGCCACCATGCCCAGCTGTTTTGCTTCTTTTTGTTTGTTTGTTTTGCTCTTGGTATTAAAGTATATCTCTGTCAAGCATTAGCTAAATAGGAGCTAAGGAAAGAGATACTTGAGTGATCACACACACACAAAATTCAGTCTTTGCAAAAATACTTTGGAAAACAAACAAATGGGTTACTACAGACTTAAAAATAAAATAAAAAAATAGTAAACCCCGGGGAAGAGGGCAAATTTGACTCCCACTGTTACACATCACCATATTTGCATGCACAGTTTTGAACAACAACAAAAACCCCATAAGGCATACAAAGAAATAGAAAGTGTGTTATATTCAAAATAATAAAGTAAATGGGCAGAAGCCATCCCTGAGGAGGCCTGGACATTAGATTTAATCAGCAAAATATTTTTTCAAATTCTTACATATTCTCAAAGGGTTAAAGGAAGACAAGAATAAAGAATGAAAGAAAAGATTTAAATATATAACAAAATGACCATTTAAAAAAAGAAAGAGAGAAATTATAAAAAGAAACCAAATAGAAATTATTGTCCTGAAAAGAAAAGATAAACTAAACTAAAAATTGACTAAAAAATAAAATTAAAAATTGACCAGTAGGGTTTAATTGTAGCTTAGAGCAGGCAGAAGAATTACCAAATTTGAAGGTAAAACAATTGAAATTATTTTGTCTCAGGAGAAGAAATACAAGAATGAAAGTGATTATAGCCTCAAGGACTTGTGAGGCAACACCAAGTGAGCAAACATTTTCGTTGTGAAAGTTACAGAATGAGAAGAGAAAGACAAAGAAGTAGAAGGAATATCTACAGAAAAAATGATCAAAAAGTTACCCAATTTGACGAAAGACATGAATCTTCTGATCTAAGAAGTTCAATAAACATCAAGTAGAATAAAATCAGAGTTTCACATTGATTCACATTATAATCTAACTGTTGAAAGACAAAGAAAAGAGAGAATCTTAAAAGCAGCAAGAGCAAAGTGATTTATTCGCACAAGGGATCCTCAATAAGATTTAAAGCTATTTTTTCTATAGAAACCATGGGAGCCAGAAGGCAGTAACATATTTAAAGTACTGAAAGAAAAGTCAACCAAGAAGTATGTATCAGGCAGGCCGAGTGTAGTAGATCACACCTATAACCCTAGCACTTATGGAGGCTGAAGCGGGCGGATTTCCTGAGCTCAGGAGTTCGAGACTAGCCTGGGCAACATGGTGAAACCCAGTCTCTACTAAAATACAAAAAAAATTACCTGGGCATGGTGGCATGCGCCTGTAATCCCAGCTACTCAGGAGGCTGAGGCAGTAGAATTGCTTGAACCCGGGAGGGGGAGGTTGCAGTGAGCTGAGATTGAGCCACTGCACTCCAGCCTGGCGACAGAGCGAGACTCCATCTCTAAAATAAATAAATAAATAAATAAATAAATAAATAAATAAATAAATAAGTAAATAAATAAATATAAAAAATAAAAAAGAATGATATATCAGGCAAAACTGCCATTCTAAAATAAAAGAGAATTTTTTTTTTGTAAACTAAGGATGTTAAATTTAATCCATATGTTTCACAAAGACGATATCTGAAGAATATTCTAAAGAAGAAATGAGAAGGGACAAACAGTTTACAACAAAAAAATTAGCTAAACACAAAAGGAAGAAGCAATGAAGAAAATAAGGGCAAAACAGTTATAAAACATACATGAAGCAGCTAAATAACATAAGTTAATTCTTTCTATCCATAATTACTTTAAATGTGTGTGGATTAAACTCTAATCAAAAGACAGATATTGAAAGAATGGATTAAAATGATAACAACAACGACAACATAAATCTTCTCAGAAGGGAATATAGAGGTGAATCTTCATGACTTTGGAATTGGCAATTAATTCTTACATATGACATTAAAAACATAAGTAATAAGAGAAAGAAAAATAGGTAAATTTTCTTCATTGAAATTGAATACTTCTGTATGTCGAATGACATTATCAAGAAAATGAACAACCCCATTTATAAAAGGGGCAAAGGACTTGAAATAGACATATCTCCAAATAACACACTGAAATGGCCAATAAGAATATAAAATGTTCAACATTATTAATCCTTTAGGGAAAGTGAAGTCAAATCATTTAGTTACCACTTCATACTTAATAGAATGGCTATATTAAAAACAAAGAAACAAAGCAGAAAATAGCAAGAGTTAGCAAAGATGTGGAAAAATAGGAACTCTCATAGATTTCTGCTAAAAATGTTAATTTGTGCAGCTACTGTGAAATATTAATATAATTTAGAAGTTCCTCAAAATTGAAATATAGAATTACCATATGACCCAGTAATTCTATTCCCAGGCATATACTTTACATAAAATGATTGAAAAGTGACTCCAACAAATAGTTGAATAACAATGTTCATTGGGTATTCACAGTAGCCAAAAAGTAGAAAGAATCCAAGTGTCCGTCAATAGATAAATGGATAAATAAATATGACATATACCTGCAATGGCATATCAGTCACTCATAAGAAGGAATGAAGCCTATATACATGCTGAAAACATACATGAAATTTGACACCATTGTGCTAAGTGAAACGAAGCACAAAATAAAGGAGAAATATTTTGATTCAACTTATATGAAATATCTAGAACAGTGAAATTCAGAAATATTAAAGTTCACCAGTGACTTGGGCAAGAGAAAAATGGAGTCATTACACAATGGCTGTAGAGTTTGTTTAGTATGATGAAAAATTTTGGAAACTAATAGTTGCAATGACCACATAACATAGTAAATAAAACTAATGTCACTAACTTTATACGTAAAAATGGTTAAAATAGGAAATTGTATATGATATGTCTTACCACAATAAAAAAGACTTTAAAAAGAAAATTGTTAGTGGAGATAAAGAAAAACTTTTTGTAATGATAAAAAGGCCAACCAATCAGAAGAAAACAAATCAAATTGGCTTAATTAAAACATTATATTATAGGGACCCAGATTCCCCAAAAATGTATCCAGACATTTATGTGCAACATTAAACTATTTATTCATCCTCTCAGTACATTTTTCAAAGCAAACTATTTACTTTCAAATCACTTTTTCCTCGGCTTAAAGTCTTTAAGACAAAGTAATAAGATACTGTGAATGAAACACACTGTGTCAAATGATGAGATCTTTAACAATGAAGCACTTAATGAATACAGTGCACTGCAAGTTTGTCTCTCACTAACATGTACCTGCAAGGCAAGTGGCTGATTTAACTATCTTCACCTTACAGCTATAGTACTTGAATAAAGGGAAAATAGTGCTCAGAGTTGGAGATGCATCACTGGCGGCACTGAAACAAAATATCAGAGAACTGAAAGGCTTCTTAGGCTGTCATCTGGATTAGTCTCATGACACTGGGTAGGTGCAAATTTAAAGTGACTGCAGCAGGTATCTAGGGACAGCATGTATTAATAAAATCCTGTCCTCCAAAGACTTTATATTTTTGGAGTTTATTCAGCTTTATCAGGAATCCTAAGGCTGAATAGGCAGTTAGTAGTAATTTTGTTCATATCAGACCATATACAGACTACATCTTTGCCAGATATATGATATTAAAGGGATTGTAACTGCTGGGGCCATGCCTGTTAATTATTTTTTAAAACTAGTATTTACTAATTAATAGATAATATTTGACAGAGGTTATAAAATCTTCCTGTTTATTAAAAAATATTGCTATAGAATTCTAGAACTTATTTCTATCTAAATGGAAAGCACTGTAAGATTACTACAGTGAATAATAATATGTTATATATTTTCAAATAGCTAGAAGAAAGGAAAATAAATGTTCCCACAAGAAAGAAATGATAAGTGTTTGAGATGATAGATATGCTAATTACCCTGATCTGCTCACTATACATTCTATGTATTGAAACATCATGACGTACCCCATAAATATGTACAATTATTATGTGTCAAAAAATAAAAATTAACTATTCCTGATTATTTCACAGGTATTTGCTGCCTGGTAAAGAATTACTCTTATTTTTTGTGTGGTAACTTAAAATCATCTCACTGACAAAACATTTTGTAAATAAAGTGGGATAAACAAACCATCAATAGAAAATATTATTTTTCCATTCACTGATGACTCTCTGTTTTCCTTGTGATACTTGAGTTTCAAGGGAAATAAATCAAAGTCAGAAAGCACAGAATGCCCTGGAAATTACAGGCCTAAGTTGCCTGCCTTTGGCAAATTATCAATTCCAGATATTATCTTTTGTTTCATCTGTTTTGTCATTGGCTTCTGAGCGCATAAAGAGAAAAATCTGGATGACCATGCAGAGAAATTACACAACGTTTAAGAAAGATAAAAAGTATACAGTTTAATATTACCTGTCAAGAAACAAATGAAGCCATACAATTCTAAAACCTAATTCCTGTGACAAAGCCTGTAACACACCCAAAATAGCACAACATAAATCCAGTCCTTTGCCACTGTCTGGAGTAAGGGGAAACTATACCATTCTAATCTGCTTTATTTACAAGGGTAAGAATGTAATCTTGTATCTAACAGTCCTGCAATCAGAAGTGGGTGTTAGCTCACCTCAAATGAAAAACCTGTTATAGATTTATGCAGCAGAGCTTTCTTAACTAAGTGTTATAACCAGCATGTTTCCTTGCTTTATAAAGATTTGTTTGGAGTTTAAAATGATTCCATGAGTATTATAGATTTAAATTTGGAGGAATTAAAGCTTCTAATCATGAGACAATTTTAGAGATATTCTCTGACATCTAACAGCCAGTTTTAAATGTCATTTCCCATTTTAACTCAGCATAGGTCTTTTTCAAAAGAAAATATTATAAGAATCAATAAATCAATTTACATTGGCACAGATAGACACTGGCTCCATGATGAAGTCAGTTTTGCTTGAAGGATTTTTGTTCCATAAGTGTGTGTGTGTGTGTGTGTGTGTCTGTCTGTCTGTTTGTGTGTTTGTGTTTTGGGGGGGGTGTGGAGTTTTAGACTAAAATTTCTAACCAAAATATATTTTATTCTTAAATGTTGGTAAAATTATTAGCTCAAAATATTAATTTGTATGCCTCTCAGAATGTAGTAAAGTGCTATGTAAAAAACACTAAAAAATTATGTAGAAGAAACCTTAGTTGCCAGTTGCTGGTAATACTTTAACTGGTATGGTATGCCACAACCACTTACATAAAAGTGGAGATATTTTTGTGATGTAGAATTAAAATTATTATCATGCTTAACATTAATGGGGAGATAAAAACTGGGGAGAGGGAAGAGAAGAGATGTAGCAATAAGAAAAACAGTCTTATTTTTGGAGGGATTCTTTTTGATACACCAGATTAAACAGCTATTTGATTTTGAGGCAACTCATTATTTCATTTTTTTTACACACATCTCAGGATGATAAAAGGGAAGAGTTTTCTGTTATACCAAAGCCAATCTGATATCATTCTTTCTTTATCTTTGAGTAACCCTAATGCTATTTTGAGGCAAAGACCTTGGATATCCTACCTTTATAGCACTGGATTTCTGTCACTATAGCTATTCTGTGTATTTATCTCTCTCATTGAATCTGTTGCCACCAATTTATTCTCTTTACAATTTTCTTCCATGATTTAATTGTTTAGATAGCCCATCAAACAGAACGTTGGCTTCCAATTCCCTAACCTCTCTATTCCCTGTAGTCTGTAAATTTCTCCTTCGATCCATTTTAGCTATCTCTTCTACTGGCAAATCCCTTCCTCAGGTTTGTTTCCCCTAGGTGGGAAAATTTGTTCTCTCTACTTCTCAATTTGTTCTCTCTACTTCTCAATTTGTTCTTAATTTGTTACCTCATCAGTTTGTTCTTCAAACTCAAGAGGTAACTGAGTCCTTTACTGACTGCCTTTTGCATGTTGTTTCACTTCTATTGTTTGCTTTTGAATAATTTTATTTATTTTTTTCTAATTTTGTTACTTTAATTTCCCATAGCACCTTGGCGATGTTGAAAACAAATGCAAGTACAAGGATGTACTCATTTTACCATCTTATGCATGAGCATGTGCCACATCAATTTTGGGGGCGACAGTTTTGACAACAGGAACAAATCTAAGCAATCAACAAAACAGAAGCCAGATAACTGACTCTGACCCCCAGCCCCCAACATTTAGGAGATGTCAAAGGACACCTGAGTTAGGTTAAAAAAATCAGGTTGATATGGGTATTTCAACAGTGTTCCATGCTGCAAAACTGAAAAACTGAAAATCAAACCATTTAATACACATCCCTTTAATATCTGAGTTAAAGTTTTAGGAACTGTCTACTCGAAGATTCATAAAAAGTTACAAGCTTTTAAAAATAAACTTTAAGTTATTTAATAATCAGGTGAATTTTTTAAAGAGAATTTACTCACAACTTTAAAATAAATTATCTTTCAATTTCTTAAAATATCCTCATTCATCTAATGAAAAGTGAAACACGTATGTAGCTTTTTGGAAGCTCTGATTAGCATATGCCCAAAAGCCTAAAGTTAAGTTAATGGCCACCAAAAAAAAAAAGAAAAAAAAGAGATTTTTCTTTCAGGTTATTTTTGATAGTTTATAGCTTCAGCTCCTCAGCTCCCTAGGTATATTGTATTTCCACAAATTTTGGATCCATTTAAATATCAGCCTTAAAATTTAACTCTCCTTCAAATTCATGCCATAAATTTCAAGAAAATTATCTTTCTCTTACTGTGAAATTAAAAGTCCCCATTCCTATACAAAGCTAATGCTTCTATTTTTGCTCTGAAGCCAACCACATTTGCCTCATTAAGAAGAGCACTTCAGTGCCAATCCTATCTCCTGCTCTGTCTTCAACTTCTTTCTCTCTGTACTGCCTTTGTAAGCATGGAACCATGCTCAAATTTCCTCCTTTCTGTCCCCTGTTGCAAAATTATTACATTTATTTTCCCTTTCTAACCAAACATTTTGTATGTATTTCAAGTTGAATTACCCATGTTAAAGTCATTACTCAATCTATTATTATTTACTTTCTGCCCCATCACTCCAGTTAAACTATTTTTACAGTGATCCCTAAGAATCTCATTTAATTAGGAAAACTGGTAGCACCTACGCTCTAGGTAGTTTTTTTTTCTTTTTAAATCAGACTACTAATTTTTATATAATCATCACTATTGTACTTTAGGTTGGCATCTCTGGCCAGTATTATTGCAAAAACATTTCAATTTATCTACCTACCATACCATCCATTTCCATACTGTGGTTAGAGCATTCTTCTGAAAGTCTGAACTGCTCATCCCTGTACCATCATTCCTCCTTGTTTTCGCTTCCCTGCATTCTATGTTAGAGCTATGCTGTCCTTTTGATTTTTACTTCCTAGAACAAGACTCTCTTGCTGGATGCATGGTTGTTGCCTCTCTGAAAATATTATTCTCTAATTACCTTACCTCCTATTTACTAACTCTTCATACAAATATTTCAAGTCTCAGCATAAACTTTATTTTCTCCATAATCTTTGTGACCGCACCCCACCAACACTCCCATGTAACCTACATATACATTGTTATTTCCCTTCTAAAGTACTTAGAGACTCTTGCAATTGTTCAGTTATTTTTCTGTGTCTTATAGGGGAGTTTCCATAACTATTCTCTAGACCTAGTAGCTAACAAGGTCTCTACTACTTAGTAGATGCTCATAAATATGCATTGAACGAACCAATGATTGTGTGCATAACAAATAATGTCATACAAAATGCCACTGCAGTTCATTAGAAGATAAAATAATTGTGGTTTCAGCTTATAAGGAATCTCTAGTTAGTTAAATCTCTAAAATGCTGTGTCATTTCCTTCCTCATGCCTTTATTGAAATTTGGCATTGTTTTGTTTCTAAGAGGACCTAGGAGTTTAATTCATTATTTCTCTTGTGTAAATGTCATCACGTATTTCTCTGCTTTAATTACAAGCCAGCTGCAAAGCATGACCATATTCAAATATTTTAAATCTGCTATATCTGAACAATCCTCCAAACTTTTTGAACACATATGTGTAATAGTAGTGGTAATAGATAATTTTAGAAAGCAGAAAAGAATGAGAAACTCCCTTAAAACTACCAAAATTTTTAGTAAAAATTTTTAAATCTATGTTTGATATATCACATTCAGCCCCATTTTCCATCTAGGTGTTTTGTTATCTTGGAAAATAGATTCAATTTTGAATAATCAACACAATTCAGAAAGGATTTTAATGGACAAAGATGTAATTTGGTCTACTGTACACTAATTTTTGGCTTCTCCAGCTTATGATTCTTTTCTGAGGCTGAACCTCTCTATAATCAATTTGTTAGACTAAACTACTCAGACTTCAGTCCAGAGAAGATTCTGATCCCTGAGATGTTTTGCTACATATCAGAACCTAGTTGTTTAATTTTCTCTTTCAGCACAGACTCATGAGATACATCTTTGACTCTTGACACAAATAACCAAGGCACCAACCCTAGTCTCAAAAGCTTCTGTGACCCATGCAATATGTATTACAAAAAAGAAATGTAATAATATAGAGAATATTAGAACATCGTAATGGGGTTCAGAGGATAGTCACCTAACTCAGTTTGAGGTGAGAGAGGGAGGATTCGAGAAGTGTTTCTAAGTGGAGTAGACTAAATGATTAGGCATTATCTAGGTCAGAAATAAGGGGAACAGGGCTTGAAGCTAAGAGAAATCCGTAGACGATAAAAGAAAAGAGGAATATCTAACACCTTTGTTTAACCTTAGGTGTTGGAATAACCACATTCTAAAATGGACATGAGAGGCCGGGCTTGGGGGCTCATGCCTGTAATTCCAGAATTTTGGGAGTCTGAGGTGGGCGGATCACTTGAGACCAGGAGTTCAAGATCAGCCTGGCCAATGTTGTGAAAGCCCATCTCTAAAAATACAAAAAAGTTAGCTGGGCGTTGTGGTGCACACCTGTAATCCCAGCTACTCAGGAGGCTGAGGTACAAGAGTCACTTGAGCCTGGGAGGAGGAGGCTGAAGTGAGCCGAGATCCTGCCACTGCACCGCAGCCCTGGTGACAGCTGTCTCAAAAACATAAAAAATATATAAAATGGACATGAGAGCATAGTAGGAAGATTATACACTGTATGCACATAGCAAAATATCATATGTACCCCATAAGTATGTACAATTCTTACCTATCAATAAAAAAGAACCAAAGAATAATAGTTTTTAACTTAGTATCTCAAAAAAAAAAAAGAAAAAAAAAAGAAGAAGAAGAAAGAAACAATACTGAAAACACAGGCAGAGACCAACAGCTTAAAGTTTTACTGTATCAAAATATGAAAATAAGTTTGTACTTTGTTTGAAAGCTGCTTGAGGAAATTTAAAGATGACTAAATTAGAGATGCATATTTAATCTATTTTGAAATATTTGTTCTTCTAAAAATATTTAGCAATAAACACACAATACAGTACACTAAAACAGGAAAAATGACAAAGCCATGAAGATGTGAGCAAAACGAGATACTGCAAGGTGTCTCAGTGTAATTCCTGTTTTTCCTTTTTTTTCTTTTTTCATTTTATCTCATATTCCTTAGTGCATAAAACATTGTGTGCTCTTCCTTATGGGATATCAGAGTTTAAGGCCATGTAAACTTTGATGCAATGCAATAAGGTAGAGCTCCACAATGATATTTTCAGATCAATAAAACCTAACAGAGATTATGTTTATCACACTTTAAAGCACACATTTTTTTGACCTTAAAGATCAGCATCGTCAGAGTCACTGTATTTCAAAGCACAGAGCAGGATATTTAATGCCTGCAGTCACTCCAGAGTTGTATTTAACTCAGAACCAGGCTTGAAGTGGTAAGAGATAAGCATTATAAATAGTAATGCATTCTTTGGATCCTAATAGCCTCGTGAATTGACTGCTTTATTCATGAGAGAGGAAATAAGTTTCTTCATTGGCTGAGAAATCTATTTGTTTCTTCGTATGCTTAAGGTATTTTGGATATTCAAATATGAGATCATATTTTATAAGGCTTTTTCCCTTATCACAGTGATACAAGAAAATAGAACAAAAAGAAACAAAATAAAACAGGGAGGGAGACATGACTGGAACTTAATCGCAGCAAAGCCTTGATCACTTATTCATATCTAAACCTAACTGTTGTCTGATCTGCAAATAAACTAAAAAGTAATTGCATTGGCTGTACTGAAAATAGGCAACTAATGGGAAACAGATAATAACATTTTTGTAAAGAGGAAGTTGGACATCAGTTGAATTCGATCAAGAAGAGCAAATGCGTGATATTAAACACATATACTGAGAACAACAAATTTGGAATGAAAGTTCTACTTTGCTTAAAAAATTAGTCATTAGTATTGAATAGACAATGTAATTAAAGCAAATTTTTTTCACACATTAGGTACCCAAATAATATTTAGTAAGCAAAGCAAAATTTATAGTGATTTTTCAAAACAAATACTTCATAAAAATACTGTTTAACTACAAAAATGAACGTGAATTGTGAATCAATTAAAAACCTTTATTCAGATATCACATAATATAATCTTCAATGTCTTCAATTCAGATTTTGTCTGCCATAATGAAATCTGGATTTTAATATATAAAAAGAATATGGCTTCTAACTACACATAATTATATTAGGTGTATCACTCTTTACTTGATTCAGTAGTTTTGGAGTGCTTGTTAACTTTTCAGATTAGGTTTGTTCTATCAATTATATTTAACAAGGAAATTTTTATCCTTCCCTTGTAAATTGTTTAAATTAGCTCTAATACTCATTTTTTTGTTCTATAATATTAAAGACGTATATAATAGCTAATGGCACCCAAAGACTTTTCCGTGATGTGTTCAATGAGAGGTAAAGGATAAGCTAAAGATTCTTTCCATACTTGATTTCATTGTTATGAAAAGTTTTTATATAGACAAGTTAATTAAAAGGTAAACGCAAACCCTCAGACATAAAAGAAAACTTCTTTTCCACGGGCTTTCATCTCACTACATTGTTCTTGGAAGTTCTTAAAATTATCATTATTCACAAAACTATTTCTTACAAATTACTATAATGTATTACATGAATGGTGAGCAAAAATGGGGGTCTTATATTCTTTATCTTAAAATTAATAAAACTCTTAACTGGATTTTTAAAAGTTTAGCTATGCTTTTTGTTTTTTGCCTTTTTCCTTAGACTTTATTCTAAAGTCTCAAAGGACTTCTCAAATGAATGAATTTACATGAAAGCAAAATTTTTAAAATCATTGTGTTTTGTGGGCCAAGTGTAGCAAGTGTTTGAAAGGCATATATAGGAGAGTACTTAAATGTTTTGCTAATTCAAGTTGCCTCTGAGACAAAATTCTTCAATCTTCTGTTCTAGCCTAGGATCTCAATTTGCCAAGTTATTAATTAGTAGCAGCATAGCGATTTGAAAGATAAACATATTTTCTTGTCTTAGATTCTGTATTTTGGGTCCTTTGATCTATCCTGGGCTTAAACACCCCCTCTAACACACACACACACACACACACACACACAAACGCATGCACACGTACTACCATCACCAAATCAGATGACATTTCTGCTGTGTTCATTCACTTATGGGAGGGATGTAAAAGCAGTGGGCAGAAAAACCCAAAAAACAGCTTAAATTTTTCATAAGGATTCATAACACTGAAAATAATTTTGAAAAAAGATTAATAGATGAGCAGTGTCTTATTCTTGAGACCTGAAAAATAAAAAAAAATAGAAACTATTTTTCTGGGGTGAATGTAATTGGGGATAGAAAAATAAGAGGGAAAACAAATTAACATGTATTGACGGCTTCCTGGAAACAGGGGCTTAAAAAAATAAACAAATAAACTTGCTCTGAACCCTAAGAAAGTTTTCTGAAGTTGTTAAACCCTAGAAAGAAGATAGCAACATCAAGAAATAGCCATGTACATTAAGAAATGTCAGGGCAGAGCAGTGTTACTTCATGCTTCCCAGATCCAACTGCAAGAAATAGGAAAGAGAAAAAAGTGGAAGACTATATCTCCAAAACTGACAGACCTGCTTAAGAGTGGAATGAATATGATACTCCTATTATTGATATGAATGTAGGGGAGAAAGAATGTAGATCTAAAATAGATTGCAGAGGGAAACTCACTGGCAACTTGTGTGGCACTGATAGTTGAGGACAACACCAGCTAATGGGAATGAGAATTGGCAGCATAGACAGATGATAAAGAAGGCAAAATAATCTCTCTTCTCTCAATCCATGCAACATAATTAAAATAGGAGATAATAGAAAGGGATCACATTTAATTTATTTTCCTTTGGTGAAATAAAGACATAACAGAAATTAAATTGAGTTAAATAAGTATAAAAGAAGTTATGTCTATGCACATCAAAATTTGTGGACTGAGTCTTACCTCAATTCACATTTTGCCACAGCATTGCTCTTGGCATTTCAGTAACATGCCACCCTCTCTTTATATCATTTCCTTCTCAGACACATTGTGACCTGCTTCTCTCATCCAATGTTACAACTTCCCTGGCATATATCTTAATTCTTTCTGGCCACCACTGGGTATAACAAATCAAATGGACGTGCTCATGACATCTCTTTTGGAACAATTCGGAAAATTTAGCCAATCTTATTAAAATGTCAGTGGAATAAAATAATAACATGAACTCAGAACTGTTATTCATGTCACTGTGTGATTGTTTCCAGAAACACATACACAGGCATACACAAAAATGAAATTATATGGATATTTATGAAGATTAAGGAAATTTAGTTTTTTTAGATGATATATTACATGATCAGAAAGAATGAGCTATTCTTTATATATCTCTCTTGCTGATGTTTATAGCCCATATCTGCTTCTCAGACACATCAGCTTCTGTGATTCTTTTATTGCCTCTAAGCTCCTAGCATATGGGCCTTCTATTTATTTTTACTTCAAATATGTCCACTTCATTCCTGCTGTGGTGCCTTTGCACTATTTATTCTTCCTGACTGCATATCTTCAAATTAATGTTTTCTTTTTTGTCATTTAAGTCTCAGCTTATATATCACTTATTTTGTAATTGCTCATCATTCTGCCATAATCCTCCATCATAATTCTCTGTGCCATACCTATCAATGCCATCTAATTCCCCAAATTCTGGACTATTGTTTTATAAACTTTCAAGTAAATAACATATAATAAGTTGTACTTATTTGTTATGTAGTTATTTACAGAATATGAGGTCCACAATGATGGAAATTTTCTCATCGTTATTCAATGATATATCCTAAGCAGAATAAGTGCTAAATAAATATTTCTTGAATATGAATAAAATAGTTGATAATTTTCTTATAACACTTTTTATTAGGTTATTACATGCCCAACACTCGTAAGTTGAGGATTAGTTCTATGAAAAATGTTGTTTTTCTCTTCATTCTTCACAAAATTCACTGTAATGTTCAAACAGTACTTGGCAAACATAAAAGTACTCAGATATATTTAATTATGTGATTCGTTTGCCATGGATGACAAATGAATCATATAATTATTTTTAAAGTCTACTTTCAGAATTTATACATTTCTGGCCTCATATAAACATTAAAAACCTTAAAGTAATCACTACATATCTGTTAGGTCTTAGTACATTGGAATAAGTCCTTCACAACTTTATCAATAAATCATAACTAAAGTAATTTGAAAAGTAATGCAAAAAGCTGGAAAACTCTGATAATACTTAAAGTTTGCAGGTATTTATGGAAATGGTCCCTCTTATATATTGCTGTGAAAATCTAACTTGTGCCAGTATTTATGAAGTGTGTTTGGTATTTTTTTAATGTGCACATGAAAAAGTAAAATATACTAATCTAGAAAATACACTTTTAAGAATTTATCCTATTGCTATAAGTAGATTGATATATCAAATTTCTTTTTTAAATCATGTTTCCAAACAATAATTTTTATTATAGGTTTTTTATGTAGGAAAAGAGAAAAAATAGAAGCATTCTGAATGTTCTAAAATGAATCAATGATGGTGTATAAATATAATTAAAAAATGTGCAGGCACGAACATAAAAAAGATAGATCTATATTTTCTAATATGGTCATATTTAGATGTTTATAGCACTCATATGAAAAAACTCATTTAAAAATAATATAGCATGATTGATTTTTTAATACATATATTTTGCATATATCATAGATATGTAAACTAAATATCTAATTCAATTTTTATCTATTATTTATCTACTTTTCCAAAATTAAAATGCACTATTAATTATAACTGGAATTGCATTTATTTTCATTTTCTTCCTTTAAAGTATTAATGCATAGATTTTTTATGTCATATTTGTATTCAATATGGTTTAGATATCAACTTATCCCAAACTAATTTATACATTTAAAGAATTCAAATTAGAATGTAGCATGTGTTTGGCAGAAATTGTACAATTTATTCTAGAATTTGTACAGAAATGCAAGGATCACTTAATTTCAAAAACAATCTAGACAAAGAACCATAGCAAAATAAATATGAATGGGTTTTAAAATAGTATAATCAAGACAATGTGTTACTAGAGTAAGAATGAATATATATAAAAGCAAAATAATTTTTTTAAGTCGAAAAGTACATCTCACACATATGTTTGTATTGTCTGTTTTCACTCTGCTATAAAGAACTTCCTGAGACTGGGTAATTTATAAAGAAAAGAGATGTAATTGACTCACAGTTCAGCATGGATGGGGAAGCCTCAGGAAACTTACAATCATGGTGGAAGACAAAGGAGAAACAAGGCACCTTCTTCACAAGGCAACATGAAGAAAAAGTGCCAAGCAAAAAGGAAAGAGTCCCTTATGAAACTATTAGATCTTGTGAGAACTCACTATTTATCACAAGAACAGCATGGGGTGATTCAGTTACCTCCATGGTTCAATTAACTCCACCTGGTCTCTCCCCTGACAGGTGGGGATTATAAGGATTATGGGGATTATAATCCATCATTCTGCCCCAGTCTCTCCCGAATCTCATGTTCCTTTCACATTTCAAAACCAATCATGCCTTCCCAACAGTCTGCCAAAGTCTTAAATTATTCCAGCATTGACCAAAAAGTCCAAGTCCCAAGTTTCATCTGAGACAAGTCAAGTTCATTCTGCCTATGAGCCTGTAAAATCAAAAGCAAGTTAGTTACTTCCTAGATACAGTGGGGGTGCAGGCATTGGGTAAATACACCCATTTCAAATGGGAGAAATTGGCCAAAACAAAGGGGCTACAGGCCTTATGCAAATCCAAAATCCTGTGGGACCGTCAAATCTTAAAGCTCTGAAGTAATCACCTTTGATTCAATGTCTCACATTCAGGTCACGCTTCCTGATGCAAGAAATGGCTTCCCATGGCCTTGGGAAGCTCTGTCCCTGTGGCTTTGCAGGGTACATTCCCCTTCTTGGCTGCTTTCATGGGCTGGCATTGAGTGTCTGCCACATTTCCAGCAGCATGGTGCAAACTGCCAGTGGATCTACCATTCTGGGATCTGGAGGACGGTGGTCCTCTTCTCACACTTCACTAGGCAGTGCCCCAGTGGGGACTATGTGTGGGGCCTGTGACCCCACATTTCCTTTCTGCACTTCCCTAGCAGAGGTTCTCCATAAGGACATAAGGACTCCACCCCTGCTGCAAACTTCTGCCTGGACATCCAAGCATTTCCATACATCCTCTGAAATCTAGACAGAGGTTCCCAAACCTCACTCTTGACTTCTGTGCACCTGTAGGCCCAATACCATGTGTAAGCTGTCAAGGCTTAGGGCTTGCATCTTCTGAAGCAATGGCTTGAGCTGTATGTTGACCCCTTTTAGCCACAACTAGAATGCAGGGCACCAAGTCCCAAGACTACACAAAGTAGCAAGGCCCTGGGCCTGGACCAGGAAACTATTTTTTCCTCCTAGGCCTCTGGGCCTGTGATGGGAGGGGCTGCCATGAAGACCTCTGACATGTCTTGGAGATATTTTCCCCATTATCTTTGCAATTAACATTTGACAACTCATTACATATGCAAATTTCTGCATCCAGCTTGAATTTCTTCTCAGAAAATGGGTTTTTCTTTTCTATCACATTGTCAGGCTGCAAATTTTCCAAACCTTTATGCTCTGCTTACCCTTTAAACTTAAGTTCCAATTCCAAACCATTTCTGTGTGAATGCATAAAACTGAATGTTTTTAAGAAAGCCAAGTCATTCTTGAACACTTTGCTGCTTAGAAATTTCTTCTGCCAGATACTCTACATCATCTCTCTCAAGTTCAAAGTTCCATAGATCTCCAGGGCAGGGACAAAGTGCCACCAGTCTCTTTTCAGAAGCATAGCAAGAACCACTTTTATTCCAGTTCCCAACAAGTTCTTTATATTCACCTGAAACACCTTAGCCTGGATTACATTGTTCATATCACTATCATCATTTTGGTCAAAGCCATTCAGCAAGTCTCTGGGAAGTTCCAAACTTTCCCACATCTTCCTGTCTTCTTCTGAGCCCTCCAAACTGTTCCATCCTCTGCCTGTTACTTAGTTCCAAAGTTGCTTCCACATTTTTGGATATCTTTATATCAGCGCCTCACTTCTGGTACCAATTTACTGTATTAGTCTGTTTTACACTGCTATAAAGAACTGCCTGGGACTGGGTAATTTATAAAGCAAAGAGGTTTAATTTACTCACAGTTCTGCCTAGCTGGGGAGGCTTCAGAAAACTTACAATCATGGCAGAAAGTGAAGGGGAAGCAAGGCAACTTCTTCACAAAGTGGCAGGAAGGAGAAGTGACGAGCAAAGTGGGAAGAGCCCCTTGTAAAACTATCAGATCTTGTGACAACTCACTCACCAACAGGAGAACAACATGGGGAACCACCCCTATGATTCAATTACCTCCACCTGGTCTCCCCCTTGACAAGTGGGAATTATGGAGATTATGTTGATTATAATTCAAGATGAGATCTGTGTGGAGACACAAAGCCTAACCATATCAATGTTCGAATGATTTTTGGCCAAGACTCCAAGAATATTAAGTGTAGTAGAGGACAGTGTTTCTCACAAATGATGCTAAAATCTTTTATATTTTTATGGGGGAGGGAAATGGACTTGAGCATAACCTGCCATATGAAAACTTAACTGGGGAAATGGATCATGGCATATTCAAACGTAAAAGTGAAACTAAGACATTTGTTAAAGGACTACGAGAATATCTACATAACATTGAAGGAAGAGAAAGATCAGAAGAAGCATGAACAGTAAGAATATTCATTTTGCCAAATCGAAAACTTTTTGTTCTTAAAGAGAAACAAGGGGAAAAAGACTCTTCAGACTTTGGATAACATATTGAAAACAGATGTTTCTGACTTGTATAAGAATAAATTAAAACTCTTATAACTTAATAGTAATAGGACAACAACCAAATAAAATGGTCAAAAGTTTTGAACAATTTACATAATTAAATAAATTTCCAATGAACATGTAAAATAAGCTCAAAAATTATTCTTCTGAAAAATACAAATTAAAATTAGCATAACACATAGCTATATATACACTATGGTATCTAACAGTAAAAACATTGAGATAACCAAGCAGTGGTGTGGATTTGGATAACCAGAACACTCATGCAGCTTCGGTAGGAGAGGGAGTTTAAGATAGTGAAATTATTTCGGAAAACGTTTGAAATCATTTACATTACTTATAAAGGTATGCAAATAGCTACCTATACAACCCAGAGCTTTCAATTCTAGATATTTATCCGTGAGAAATAAAAATGTATGCCTACCCAAATACTTACATTGTCATGTACTGCATAACATGATTTCGGTCAATGACTAACTGCATATACCACAGTGTCTCCATGAGATTACAATGGAAATTAATAATTCCTACTGTCCAGTGGCTACTAAAGTTATAGTGCCAAGCATTAGTCACCTGTTTGTGGTGATATTGGCACAAACAAATCTATTGTACTGCCAGTATTATAAAAGTATAGAACATACAATTGTATAGAGTACATAATACTTAGTAATGATAATAACCAACTATGTTACTGGTTGATGTATTTACTATACTACACTTCTTGTCATTATCTCAGAGTGTATTACTTGTACATATGTGTGTGTGTGTGTGTGTGTGTGTGCAAATTAACTCTAGAACAGTCCCAGGTAGACCCTTCAGGTAGTATTCCAGAAGGCATTGTTATCATAAAAGATGACTTTTTCATGCTCATTATTGCCAATCTTCCAGTGGGACAAAATGTGGAGGCAAACGACAGCGATATTGATGATCCTGAAGCTACATAGGTCTAGGCTAATGTGTTTGTGTCATAGTTTTTAACAAAAAAATTTAAATATAAAAAATTCATAATTTTGTAATAGAAAAGAGCTTATACAGTAATGATATAAAGAAAGAAAATATTTTTTGTGCAGCTATACAATGTGTTTGTGTTTTAAATAAGTGTTATTATGAAAGAGTCAAAAAGTTTAAAAAGTTTATAAAGTAAAAAGTTATAGTAAACTAAGGTTAATTTATTATTGGAGAAAGAAAATTTTAAAAATAAATTTAGTGTAGTCTAAGTGTGCAGTGTTCATAAAGTCTTCAGTAGTATGCAGTAATGTCCTAGGCTTCACATTCACTCACCACTCACTCACTAACTCACCCGGAGCAACTTCCAGTCCTGCAAGTTCCATTTATGGTAAGTGTCCTATAGAGGTCTACCATTTTTTAATATTTTAAATTATATGTTTACTGTGCCTTTTCTATGTTTAGATATATTTAGATATGCAAATACCATTATGTTAAAGTTGCCTATAGTGTTGAGTACAGTAACATGCTGTACAGGTTTGTAGCCTGAGAGAAATAAGCTCTCCTGTATATCCCAGGTATAGGGAGGCTACACCATCTAGTTTGGTATAAATACATTCTGATGTTCACAACCAGGAAATTGCCTGACTCATTTCTCAGAAGGTATTCCCATTGTTAAGTGATACATGATTCTATGTGAAGATTCATAGCAGAATAGATTTCCATTTTAAAAAGCCACAATTTAAGTAGACAGGCATCTACCATGACTACTTAATGATTATATAGGTATAAATAAAATAGCTATCGTTGTCAATATACAGAGAATTAACATTTTGACATTAATATTGTATGTTTTTTTTGTGATGTCCTGGTAATCGTAAAAGGCTATTTACTTAAGAAAATATATGGCCTTTCATAGACTATAAAGTTTTAAAAGGCTCCTAAGCATAATCCATGCTCATTCTTACTGATATTTATTTATCAGAGATGCTACTATCAATGAGTTCTTGGGTTACATAAAATGCAAAATAACAACTCTCATGCCGAGTTGATTTGAACACTTACTTAGTCACCTACTTCTTATGCTATCTTTAAAATAATTCCTTCACTTTTTGTGACTCAGTCAGCTGTAAAATGAGGATTATAATATTTTTCTCATAGAATAATTGTAAATCTTTGTAAATGGCTTAGTAGGGGACCTGGCATATAGTAAATGTTCCCAAAATTTTTATTTTGGGTTATTTTTATTTTAAAACTGGGACTTCAGAGAAAGTCAATCAATAATCCCAACCCCCACCCCCACTCCCCCCTGGAAATCAGGCTTCACACATTGAGAAGTGTGTGAGAAGATTGTGGATGTGGTTAAGAAACAAAGATTCAGTGAGCAGAGTTTTGTTTTGATGGCTTTGTCTTTAGGACTTGCTTTTTTGGAGCTCTTGTCTCGTGATTAAGAAAATAAACGCTAGAGCCAATTGCCTGAGTGTGTTTCCTCTGTTTACTCACACTACTTAATTATGGTTATAACAAGGGAGTAAACTCATGTGCATTTATGAATTCTTGATCAATCGTTAAAGAAAACTTCCCATTTTGTATATCATATGGGTTTCCATAGCCAAAGCATCACGCTGTCATAAGAGCAGGGATGCTGACAAAGTGTGCCTTTCTTTTGCAAAACTGTAGAGCTGTTGGTAACTCAGACATGTTCTCAGGCAAATCATGTTTTTAAAGAATACATGTGGAGGTTTAAAGGGCTGAAAATTATTTTCCTTAAATTCAGCCATGCTTGCATACTCTCCAAATATTCTTCACATACCCAAACATACAAAGCCACTGAGTCAAACACCATGCAGTTTAACCAGTCAATAAGCTCTTATTGTATTTGGAATTCTATGTAAAACTCTTATGTTGGCATAGAATTTCAAAGTTGCTTAACTAATTTAAAAAAGAGCATATTTTCTTTGCAGTCCATCTCTTGAAATGTAAACACTCTTAAAACAACTTAGAAAATAGAATATATGTATCTTTACTACGATAGAAATTAGTGCACACTGCTTAAATTGATGATATTACCATTTATCTATTTTATCTCATCATCTTTTGTTTTCATTCAGAATTTTTGATGTAAGAAATAAAACCAGGGTTGATTATCCTCTTTAATACTGACTTTACAAACAAATGTAAATGAGAAAAAAGACACCAAAATCTCAATAAAAAAAATTATTCCATTTTTCAAATAATATGCTGTAGCTACCACTAATTTTATTTATAGCAATAATTCAGAAATTTTATTTTTTCTTTTATAAAATATTTATGAGATGTAAAATATCTTCTTTATGCTAAATTCTGTATGATGGATCTCCATTAATGGAGTGAAATGTTGGAAAATTAAATTTATTTCTGTTCATCCAATTTTAAATTTTGAGAGGGTAAGCAAAAATCTTATTGCTTTGAGCTTGGAAATTTTTCAATCAGTTTTTTTTTTATTCTTTCCCTGACAAGACTTATGCTTTGTGCTTTGATGGGTGTGTTGATGTTTTATAAAAATATATTATTAATAACTATTTAAAACTATATACAAGAATAGTCAAGGCTACAAAACTCTGTTGTTCACTTGGTGACTTTGACAATAATCACCATAGATTTCAGCTTATGAGATAGGTAATATGGAAGTAAAATACTTTAAAACGGTTTCTTACAGAAATGGTTTTCAATATGTCAGTTTATTTCTACAGTACATAGCAGCTCTGTTTTTGGCAGCTTGGGTCTATGACCAGTTAACCCAGCTGTCAAGAGAATTGTGCTAATGAAGCCAAAAAATGGGTTCAAATTCCCAATTGGGTCAATTAACTTTCCTTGACTCAAGGCTACTAATGGCACTCCTGGGGCCAGTCAATTTGAATTTCCACTTATTGGCTGGAATAAAAAAATTGCAAAGTGATCGCACAATTCAAAACCCTTCTATTTATAATAATTTACTTTATCCTCATCACAGCACTAAAATATAGATGACATGCCATCTTACAGAAGAAATAATGATATCTGGGCAAATTTTTTGACTTACTTTAGGGTCAGAGTTCCAGAAGGGAGAATATTAATCCATAACACAGATTTTTTTTAAGTGAGCAGGCTTATAGGGAGTTTATAAGTATTGACTAAATTTACATAGTTATAAATCGGTTGAGTCGGGAATTAAATCCAGCAATCAGACCCTGTATCCTGCACTATTAAGTCTAGATCCTGTACTTTTTTATTGTAAAAGTACACTTTCTGGTACACTTTGTAGATTTTTATAAGAGCTGCACACTCTTATACTGAAGGCATACATATAAACACAAGTTAAACTGTTTTATTTTTACCAAGTTCTATTGCCCTGTGAAACTCAGGAAAATTGTATTGTTGAATTTCACAATGTTTAAATTATTTTTCTCCAAACACTAAGAATTAGACACAAGAGAATTGCCTTCAGGTTCATATTAATTTGTTCCATGTATGAACGTGATCAAACACTTATTTTAACTTTTACCTACAGAGTGATCTTTGCACAACCTGCTGGGGTACATTGACTTATGAGTTATACATCTCTAACCCGTGGGACCATGTTAGACTCCATTAAAGTTATCAGTGAATTCCATGCCTGGGGAATGGTGTCTGAGCTCCAAGGATTAATAATTATTTGAAAGTTCACAAAGTGTGGAACTGACAACTCCAACAACTTAACGATTAGAAAACACCAAGATAACCTAAGGGTCCCAGTGTACTATTATTTCCGCTGTATAATGTGAACATTTCTTTGATAGACTACAACAACCGTGGGGGATAGAATCTGTTCATAACATAATTACATGATTATTAGGTTAAAAACATGAAAAGAATAAAACCATACAGCATGTATTAATTATTTCATGATGATTTAATAGGACAATGTGATTTCAGGCAGAATTATAGAATCAAAAATTAATTTCAGTGTTCCATCTGAATACCTATATCCATGCAACCACCTAGCCAATTCTGAAAAATTAGACAATGAAAAAATAAATAACATCTTTATGGAAGACATTACTTGCTCAAATATTAGCTTTGGCCATAAATCCTTTAAAAATACATTGATAAACTTGCATATGATGTATATTTATGCAACTTAAATATTTTTTAAATACCAAATACAATTAATTAACTTTATTTTTATTTATTTGTTTAGATGATAGAAATTTTCTGTCAAGCATAGCCAAGACTTAACTCTTGTTTGCTGAAAAAAAAAAATTAGCTCTAGTTAAAGTACTAAATGAAGATTACAAGTGTACAACCTATACTTCTGTGTGGGGATACATCTATTTTAAGAAAATATAAATCAAGAAGATCATTAATTTACCCACATATAAAAGAAATTATCTTAGGAAAGCCTCCACACTAAGTTAAATTGATCTAAATACAACCTCATAAAACTCAGATAATATATTAACTATTTTAGATATAGTCACATATTTATAATTATCCATGAGGTAATTTTAGTAATAACAATGCATAAAATTAACTCTCATCCACAAATGTGGGTGATAAAGCACTGCTAGAAATTTGACTATGAATATTTCAGTATCATTTTCCCTTGCTAATTTTCTCTTCCTTGTATTTGATATAAATGATACATTAACTGTGGAGTCTCTAGTAGATTAGAGTTTCTTATAAAAGACACTTCATTTATCTCGATGATCATACTTTCTTTTCTAATCTATTTGCCCTTGCCTAGATCCTCTCCTGACCCTCACTTTCAATGACAAACTCTATTCCCCAATGCACTTGATGTCATTGTCTTCACTATTTACAGCCCTGACTGAGTAATCTCGCTCTTTGTACTGCTGATGCAAAGTATTACATGTAATGGATATCATAAATTACATCTTAGCATAGACAGAACCAATGCTTTTTGAATTTTCCAGAATAATTACAGAAATTGACATTCCTCTGCCACTGCTGCAGATAAATAGTGCTTCAGCTGTTGTCTCCATAGTCAAATGATTTCTGCCTGCACAAGATCTGACAAGAGGTCCTCAATAAATATACAGTGGGAGGAAAATGTACTGTTATTTGCGGGTGTGTTTGTTTTATATTTTACCAAATAATCAACACTTCTTTATCTTTTTATTCTACATCTCAATCATATTAACAATCATTAACTCTTTAATCACCACAATGATTATTGCCTTTCTTCAGAATGTAGCCCAGCCCTGAATGAATCCTACAATATTTTGCATGACACTGCGCAAAATGATATGAAATTTTATAGCAAACAGAAAAATTCAAGAAATAATGTGGTACACATAAGCATATTCTTATGTGCATGTGCATATACACCAGAACATGTGAATTTCAAAAGCCACTTGTTTTTCTTTAAATTTGTTTCATACATCTAAATAATTACTGAACCTGACACTATGTTTAAGGAAATATCTCAGATAATTTAGGATATTTGCATATATATTAATAATTTTCAATTGTGAGTTAATTTTATTGCTAATTGTTGAAGACTTTCCAAATTTAGGACCTTAAGTTAAAATTGTATAGCATTTTAATTCATCCTTGAAGGATTTCTGGATAAAGTGACTCAAATTATACATTGCATTTTGTCACCTCAGTAGAGTTCTAAGAGATTATTTTGCTTAATTTTTTCTAATATAAGTAGATAGACTATATACAATATCTCACATTTTATCTAGGAAATCAAACTAAAACTTCAAATTATTTAAGTAGTTTATTTTTTATAGGTCTTATCTTAGAGGAGAAAATTATTAAGGGCAGCAAGCACTTACTATGGAGGTCATTTATCAGACTAAATAGGCAAAACGTGTCTACAAAGTGCTTAGAGCTTATTTTAGTTGGCGTATATATTCAGACACAGATAGTTTAAGAGAAAGATGATACACATTCAGTGTAAGCTTCTATTCAGATGTTAAAAGAACAAAAGGTAATTTTTATAATGTTGTTGCTTCAATAAGTAATTTGATCACAGAGAGAGTGAGCAACAGAGAGAGAGATTGCAGAAGTCGGGACAATTCATTTTCATTGGAAAGGAAAGGAAAAAAATGATTACCTGATTCAATAATTTTATTCTTTATCATTGAAAAAGGTGAGTATCAAAAAATCTTACAGAGTAATGCAGCAAATGGCTCACCTGGAATAGGTTTTGGTCCTTCTCAAATAATCCAATTACCCTTCAAGTAACCAACATAGAAAAGATGACCAAGATAATTCCTTGCATGAATTTTTAACAGTCTCAACTATTGGACATACATTCATATGACTTCCTAATGAAAGCTACTCTTAAAAATGACATACATAATTTTCTAATTATAATGAGATCACAAAAATTTAATTTGGAATCATGTTGACATCTGGCCAAAATTTTATCTAAATACTGCTATTTAGTATGGGTCAACTTGGAGGAGAGTGGTAAAACTGAAGATGACAATCACTGCCCACTCACTAAATAGCTAAATAAAACTTTTGTTCTAGGCTTAATATACATAACTGTCACCTGTCCTAGAAGAGAGAATATATCAAATTGTGCAAGTCATTTAGCCAATGCATGAATTAGGTTATTAGTATGATATGCTTAGGAAATAGGCACTAGGCGGGTAGGACTTTGTGTAATCCTGTCACTGCCACTAATTAGCATGAGGCTTTAAGGAAGATACTTAATCTTTCTGAGAATCAGTTTCTTAATCTTTCTTTAAAACCTTCACTAATTTATTACAAAAATTAATTAGATTATGTATATAATGCCCCCAGCATACTACTTAAAATATGTTAAGAACTCAATAAATGGTAGAAATTATTATTGTTTTTGTTACACTACACTTTTATTATTTCTTTTTCATGGCTGTACTTTTTCTAAATCATTGGTACTTAAAATTCTTAGGAGGGTTCGTGGTAATTGTTAACAATATAATAAAATCTGTGGATTCTATTACAAAGTAATATTAAATGCACATACATATACCAAAACACAAATTTGACAAAATTTTAGATAGTATTTAGATCTGTGAATCTCTGATGCCATAGCTAAAAAATTCTATTAACATTAGGCTGAGAACCCCTTATCCCAGAACACATTTTGACTGTAGAAAAGAAGGTAATTAGAATATAAAAGCTTTAAATTTATATCCTGAGAAAAGAGTGGAGGACTGCTAATTTAAGATATCAAAAGACTACTGATAACTCTGAGGAAAGAAAATCATAGTAGAAAAGATCATAGGATTAGGAATCAAGTGAGCACAGGCTCATTGTGAATGCTAGGATGTGATTTTAATATGAATATATATATAAATGGCACCTAGAAATCTAATGTTGGTCAGTGGATCCTAGAACAACCAAATGATATACCTGATGAAGCATTTATTCCCATATCCTGAGGAAAATATATATGTATATCAATAACAGAAGTGGTGGGGGGGAGAAGACACTCCTCTGTAATTTTTCTAGGGTTTGGCCGCAAATGTTAAAAGAGCATTCTAGTGAGGTAGGCTGGGCTAGAGTCCTTTACCCATCACTTCCTTCCATGGGGAATGTGTTGCAAGCTTTTATGGCTGCAAGCTGTTTGCTCCAACCACAAATATCCAACACCTAGGATCATGAATCTTCCCACTGTAGTTCTAGAAAACACATAATCAAAGATGAGCAAGTTGTCAAGAAAATACAAGAAAGAGAAAGTAAGTGAAAGTATTTCTTTCTTAATTCCCAGAGCCCGCTGTCCCAGGAAAACAGATCCATGGACTTCTTAATTCAGAAATGAATCTCAGATGTCAATATTTATGTACTTAGGATGCTATTTTCTTTTGTTTCATTTTGTTTGTTAGCATTTTCATGATATATTAGAGATGTGGAGATTAAGCATTGGTTTGTATTTTCTTGATTTAGCTGGTAGAGAAAAACAACCACATTGGATCTATATGTGCTGATCTTTTCAACCCCTTTGGAATTCTTATCCTTAACAAATTTGACCTTATCTGGGTCCTCAATTTGTAGAGCTTCACTCATTTCTAGTTGTAAATCACCTTACCCTTGGATCTGACCGAACTTTTTAGCTAAATGAGGAAAGTTAGGGGATAATAAGAAAAAAGGCTTAAAACTGCCCTTAAAAGTACTTTAGTTCATCTACTTCTTAGTGACAAGGGCTTAAACAAATATTTTAGCTTCATCCATTATAAACTGAAGAATCTACTACATGCATTATGCTATTGAGAAGTGACAAAATTAATAAAATCTGACAGAAGTTCAAGCTCTAATAACTATTTTAACTTTAATTTGATTTTTTAAAATTTTTTCTTAGTGTGATCCTTTCTATATGTTTCAAATATGAGAACAGATTCTAGAGTGGTGGCCAGCAAGTACCATTACTTACATTTTTAAAGCACAGATACAAAGACTTCATGAATGATGAGGATTGACTGTATATATCCTTACAGATATAGGAATAAAGGTATAAATATAAAAGTAGGTATAGATGTGTGTGTGTGCGTGTGTAGAAAGAAATTCCAGATTTGTTAATCACTTACACAAAAGATTTTTGTGAAACTTCAAAATTAATACTTAGAGCATTCTCAAGGTCATTTAGGGAATGTGTACACTTCCAAAAGCATGTTCCTAACTGAGCTCGATTTACGCGAAATTTTGCCTTACTGTTTCACCTGTCATACAGAGATGATCAGAGAAGGGAGACAGTGGAAAGTAGTAGATACAAAGTAAGAAGCCCTGGTTCTGGGACCAGTTGGATGGGATTTGAATCCCAACTCTAGTACCCAGTGGTGCAGCCTTGGGCAAGTCATTCAGTACTTCTGAATCTCTTTCTCTCTTTTGCAAAATAAAGAAAACAGAATCTGCCAGATGAGTTGATTTTAGGATTTAAGATTATCATTTATGTTAGGCATACATATGTATATGTGTATATACACATGTATATATGCATATGAGAACATAAATGTGTATATACACACATATATGTATATATTATCAACAACATGTAAATTTTTATATATTTGGTAGAAACGTCCACTTGCAAGATCCCTATTATGTGCTACTGATGCAGGATTTTTGCTTCTTTAGCTCAACTAGATCTGGGTTCTTGTCCCACAACCAGGAAAAATTGGGCATGCAGACACCAGAGAGTGAGTAGAGTAGAATTTAGTAAGCAAAAGGAAAGCTTTCAGCAAAGAGAGAGGTCCTGAAAGCAGGTTTCTGCTTGCCCCTTTCACAGTTCAGTACAAGGGCTTTTATATATAAGCTGATGGGGCTAGGTTCCCTATTCATATAAGGCACAATTTCCTGGTGGCTTCACCCTATTCCCCCAGTATGCCTACAGGTCCTTAGTCCACTGCAGGCAGATTTAGGCAAGCCTCCTGTGCAAGTCCCATTACCTGCACAAAACATCTGTTGTAAAGCACTTGTGGGGTGGGTCTGAGGTTCTCCAGGGGTCCTTCCTTACTGTCTCCCTAAAGCAAGCTGACTAACTCTTTTCACTACAAAATATACATAAAGTTTTTATTATTTTGACAATTTATGGGATATGAATTATTATACCTATTCATTGGAAGAAGACTCAGTCTCACAGACATTGAATATTATGACCAAAAAGTCCTCCAATTAGTAAAGGGAAAGAGTTTCTATTTATCAAACTGCAAAGCTCATAATATTTTCTATAAACTTTTGAACTTGCCCAATTCAGCATTCCTAAATTATAAACACAAAAAAGTCTCTCCGGTTCTATGGGTATGCACGAGAATGTATATGTGTGTGTATTTCATTAGTGTTTTAAGTTACAATTCTGTAATGCCATATGATGTTGAGTATCTTTTCACATGCTTTTTTGCCATCTGTACATCTTCTTTGGTGAGGTGTCTGTTCAGGTCTTTTGCCTACATTTAATAAGTTTGCTAGTTTTTTATTGTTAAAATTTAAGATTTCTTTGTATATTTTGGGCAAAAGTACTTTATCAGATGTATACTTTGAAAATATTTTCTCCCATTCTGTGGCATGAGTCTATGCTGAAGGATGTTATTAGCAGATAGGGTTTGAAACCATAGATGAGAAAAGAGGTATATGATGGAATCTAGTCCAGTAGAGGGTGAGTGGGGCAGATCTAGCTCCAAATGTGAGTAGGGAAATGAAAAAACAGAAGCAATGCAAAAGGAGAAGCTTTGAAAATGAGTTGGACTGGAAGAGAAAGAGAAACTGAATTTTTAAAATGCATTTCTTGAAACCTGAATGTCTTTTAAGTATATGAAAAATTACAAAGTACAAAAATAAGATCTAATCATATTAAATAGCTTGCTCAACTAGTATACCTTAGATCAGAACCATAGGTTTTTCTTTTTTTTTTTTTTTTTTTAGGATTTTACACTTTTTTTTTTTTTTATACTTTAAGTTTTAGGGTACATGTGCACATTGTGCAGGTTAGTTACATATGTATACATGTGCCATGCTGATGCGCTGCACCCACTAACTCGTCATCTAGCATTAGGTGTATCTCCCAATGCTATCCCTCCCCCCTCCCCCCTCCCCACCACAGTCCCCAGAGTGTGATATTCCCCTTCCTGTGTCCACGTGTTCTCATTGTTCAATTCCCACCTATGAGTGAGAATATGCAGTGTTTGGTTTTTTGTTCTTGCAATAGTTTACTGAGAATGATGGTTTCCAGTTTCATCCATGTCCCTACAAAGGACATGAACTCATCATTTTTTATGGCTGCATAGTATTCCATGGTGTATATGTGCCACATTTTCTTAATCCAGTCTATCATTGTTGGACATTTGGGTTGGTTCCAAGTCTTTGCTATTGTGAATAATGCCACAGTAAACATACGTGTGCATGTGTCTTTATAGCAGCATGATTTATAGTCATTTGGGTATAAACCCAGTAATGGGATGGCTGGGTCAAATGGTATTTCTAGTTCTAGATCCCTGAGGAATCGCCACACTGACTTCCACAATGGTTCAACTAGTTTACAGTCCCACCAACAGTGTAAAAGTGTTCCTATTTCTCCACATCCTCTCCAGCACCTATTGTTTCCTGACTTTTTAATGATTGCCATTCTAACTGGTGTGAGATGATATCTCATAGTGGTTTTGATTTGCATTTCTCTGATGGCCAGTGATGATGAGCATTTTTTCATGTGTTTTTTGGCTGCATAAATGTCTTCTTTTGAGAAGTGTCTGTTCATGTCCCTTGCCCACTTTTTGATGGAGTTGTTTGTTTTTTTCTTGTAAATTTGTTTGAGTTCATTGTAGATTCTGGATATTAGCCCTTTGTCAGATGAGTAGGTTGCAAAAATTTTCTCCCATGTTTGTAGGTTGCCTGTTCACTCTGATGGTAGTTTCTTTTGCTGTGCAGAAGCTCTTTAGTTTAATTAGATCCCATTTGTCAATTTTGGCTTTTGTTGCCATTGCTTTTGGTGTTTTGGACATGAAGTCCTTGCCCACGCCTATGTCCTGAATGGTAATGCCTAGGTTTTCTTCTAGGGTTTTTATGGTTTTAGGTCTAACGTTTAAATCTTTAATCCATCTTGAATTAATTTTTGTATAAGGTGTAAGGAAGGGATCCAGTTTCAGCTTTCTACATATGGCTAGCCAGTTTTCCAAGCACCATTTATTAAATAGGGAATCCTTTCCCCATTGCTTGTTTTTCTCAGGTTTGTCAAAGATCAGATAGTTGTAGGTAAGTGGCATTATTTCTGAGGGCTCTGTTCTGTTCCATTGATCTATATCTCTGTTTTGGTACCAGTACCATGCTGTTTTGGTTACTGTAGCCTTGTAGTATAGTTTGAAGTCAGGTAGTGTGATGCCTCCAGCTTTGTTCTTTTGGCTTAGGATTGACTTGGTGATGCGGGCTCTTTTTTGGTTCCATATGAACTTTAAAGTAGTTTTTTCCAATTCTGTGAAGAAAGTCATTGGTAGCTTGATGGGGATGGCATTGAATCTGTAAATTAGCTTGGGAAGTATGGCCATTTTCACGATATTGATTCTTCCTACCCATGAGCATGGAATGTTCTTCCATTTGTTTGTATCCTCTTTTATTTCCTTGAGCAGTGGTTTGTAGTTCTCCTTGAAGAGGTCCTTCACATCCCTTGTAAGTTGGATTCCTAGGTATTTTATTCTCTTTGAAGCAATTGTGAATGGGAGTTCACTCATGATTTGGCTCTCTGTTTGTCTGTTGTTGGTGTATAAGAATGCTTGTGATTTTTGTACATTGATTTTGTATCCTGAGACTTTGCTGAAGTTGCTTATCAGCTTAAGGAGATTTTGGGCTGAGACGATGGGGTTTTCTAGATAAACAATCATGTCATCTGCAAACAGGGACAATTTGACTTCCTCTTTTCCTAATTGAATACCCTTTATTTCCTTCTCCTGCCTGATTGCCCTGGCCAGAACTTCCAACACTATGTTGAATAGGAGCGGTGAGAGAGGGCATCCCTGTCTTGTGCCAGTTTTTAAAGGGAATGCTTCCAGTTTTTGCACATTCAGTATGATATTGGCTGTGGGTTTGTCATAGATAGCTCTTATTATTTTGAAATACGTCCCATCAATACCTAATTTATTGAGAGTTTTTAGCATGAAGAGTTGTTGAATTTTGTCAAAGGCTTTTTCTGCATCTATTGAGATAATCATGTGGTTTTTGTCTTTGGCTCTGTTTATATGCTGGATTACATTTATTGATTTGCGTATATTGAACCAGCCTTGCATCCCAGGGATGAAGCCCACTTGATCATGGTGGATAAGCTTTTTGATGTGCTGCTGGATTCGGTTTGCCAGTATTTTATTGAGGATTTTTGCATGAATGTTCATCAAGGATATTGGTCTAAAATTCTCTTTTTTGGTTGTGTCTCTGCCCGGCTTTGGTATCAGAATGATGCTGGCCTCATAAAATGAGTTAGGGAGGATTCCCTCTTTTTCTATTGATTGGAATAGTTTCAGAAGGAATGGTACCAGTTCCTCCTTGTGCCTCTGGTAGAATTCGGCTGTGAATCCATCTGGTCCTGGACTCTTTTTGGTTGGTAAACTATTGATTATTGCCACAATTTCAGCTCCTGTTATTGGTCTATTCAGAGATTCAACTTCTTCCTGGTTTAGTCTTGGGAGAGTGTATGTGTCGAGGAATGTATCCATTTCTTCTAGATTTTCTAGTTTATTTGCATAGAGGTGTTTGTAGTATTCTCTGATGGTAGTTTGTATTTCTGTGGGATCGGTGGTGATATCCCCTTTATCATTTTTTATTGTGTCTATTTTATTCTTCTCTCTTTTTTTCTTTATTAGTCTTGCTAGCGGTCTATCAATTCTGTTGATCCTTTCAAAAAACCAGCTCCTGGATTCATTGATTTTTTGAAGGGTTTTTTGTGTCTCTATCTCCTTCAGTTCTGCTCTGATTTTTGTTATTTCTTGCCTTCTGCTAGCTTTTGAATGTGTTTGCTCTTGCTTTTCTAGTTCTTTTAATTGTGATGTTAGGCTGTCAATTTTGGATCTTTCCTGCTTTCTCTTGTGGGCATTTAGTGCTATAAATTTCCCTCTACACACTGCTTTGAATGCGTCAGGTTTTTCTTATATTACATGATAATGGCTCTAATATAAGTCACTATGAATATATGTGTATGAACACATATACACAAATACAAAACATGTATATAAGCATATATGTACATATATTCGTTCTCCAACTTTTTTTTTTTGAGACAGAATCTCACTCTGTCCCCCAGGCTGTTGTGCAGTGGCACAATCTCAGCTCACTGCAACCTCCACCTCCTGGGATCAAGCGATTCTTCTGCCTCAGCCTCCTGAGTAGCTGGGAGTACAGCTGTGTGCCACCATGCCAAGTTAATTTTTGTATTTTTAATAGAGACGGGGTTTCACCATATTGGCCAGGCTGGTCTCAAACTCCTGACCTCGTGCTGCCCGCCTCGGCCTCCCGACGTGCTGGGATTACAGGCGTGAGCAACCGCGCTAGGCCCATTCTCCAACTTTTGGATCCAGAATTTACATCATGTTTATTCCAACTTTATGTTTTCACTTTTTTAGTTGTTACTAAACAATAATTCAGAACCCATTTGCCATCATTTAATTATGCACAACCTTGGAATGCCATATGTTGAAATTATTAAATACATTGAGTTTAAATATAAAAAGGGATTTTTATATATATGTATAATTCATAGACATCATAATGAAAACAGATTATTTTCAATATAATATTAAGAGCAAACTGAATTATAAAATTATACATCCATTTTCTTGTTTCAATAATAATTTCTTTAATAGCTAATAGATCATTAGAAATGTGTTTGCTTTTGAACTCTAGTTATGTACTTTTGATCATTATAATAAATAAAAGCATTCAAATATGCTCATTTTAGTGAAAAAACTATTATACATTATGACGTTGGACCTGCTTAACAAAATTCATGTATAAGTAGTCAATAGGATAAATTCTAAAAGGTAAATATTGGTGATATTAAACTGTAATAAAGTTAAGAATGTATTCTTTATTAATCATTAGACATTGAATATAATAACCTAAAGAAAATGCATAATACATCTGCCATATTCTAGATTATTCCTGATAGAATAGGCTAATCGACTAAATAATCACTCCTCAATAGAAAGCAATAATCCCAAAAGTGCTGAGAAGTAATGACTCAGCTAGGAGACTGTTGCTCTGAGATGATTCCTTGTCAATCAAGAGATCAAAAGCATTCAAAATATGAAAATCAGTAAATTACAGAATAGTATCAAGGATAAGGTTGAACCCTGAAACTTGTCTGTGTTTTATAAATACCTTCTTAAAGGTATAAATGAGAATGCAAGTGTCAAAAATATAAATATGGCTTAAAAGTGACCCTAGTAAAGTTGAACTTGCATGTTCTAAAACGGCAAATAGAGTATGTTATGGAATAGAAATTAAACTCATCTCCAAATGTAAACACTTTGAAAAGTCTTAGTGTATACTGAGATCCTCTGATGATCTGGCAGGTGATGAACTGCAACAGAACTCTCACTATAAATTTTTCTACAGTTCCTTTTTTGAAAATCTATTCCTGCATTTGCCCTTCAAATTCTCTCATTCTCCCTGATTTTGAATGATGCAGTAGACACGGATTAGACTCAGGCCTTTTGTTAGTTGGTCCATCACAATCCCTTTCTTAAGCTTGGGCAACATTCATGGGCCTGTGTTAGAGCTTCCACTTGTCCCTGTCCCCACTATTGTGCAGCCTCCTAGGCAGTGTGTGGGGGGCAGCAGGCTTCTTTCACCTGTGTGTTTCCCTTCCCTGACACCCAGGGTAGCCATCACCCCACACCCCTACACTCTGAACCATGTGGTCAGGCAGTAATCCAGAATAGCCCTGATGGAGTAGTTGTTCGGTCTTTTCCGAGGGCTTTTCAAACCCATGAGTTCTTACAATTGATGTCCTCTCTTGTCGCTGATTAATGTAGAGGTGGAATCGAATCCTCACAGATTGGTCTTAAGCTATGCTGGAGATAGAATAGACATTCCTTGCAGAAATGGGACCACACCACTTACTAATGCAATGGATTTCTCATCTATCCTCCTTGCTGGTCGTCGGTACCTGAAAAGCAAGGGGTATGGCCAGCATTCAAAGAGATCACATTTAAGAATGAAGAGATAAAGTAACAACTAAAATGTTAAAGAAAAAAACACAGTTGGAAGTTGTTTTCTATGTTTATACAATAAAACCCAGAGGGAATATTTAACATGACCTTTTATTTTTAAAATGATATTTCACATGCTCCTGCATACTTTGGGTAATATTTGCCTTCGTGGTCATCAACAACATAGCAAAGTAACAAATTCTGAGAAAAAGTCATTGGCAGGCAGCATTCTTAAGTGGTACAATGAATGAGGCAGCATCTTGTGTAACACTGTAACCAGCATTAAATAAATAACGTTGCGAACTTAAGGGACAAGAAAATCTATATGGCTCAAATACAAGCAGCCGTATTGAAAAGACATGACATTGTGAGTAATAGTGCCAATATCTTTTCCTAGACTGTGACATACAAAATTCCTAGAAATCATGCTTTTGTTTTCTTTCTTTTTTTTTTCAAGAACAGGAAGAAAATGTTTCTGGTGTTTCTGGACCTAAAAATAAAGAAATGGTACCGGAACAATATGAATAACTTTCATATGCACTGAATGGACAATAAACAAATGTGTAATTATTTCTTTCTACCCAGTATTTTATAGCTTCCTTGATACATCACAATTTGAAACCAAAAACCATAATTTATATGATACATTTTAATAAAATTGTTTCTACAGCCAAGCATAAGCAGAAAATTAATATTTACACAGAAGCCTGCACACTTTAAGACATATTTGCACCCCAGTTTATATAGTTTATTTTATATAGTTTGTTGCCTCTTTTTTTTTTCTTTCTGTTTTTCTTTTTTCTTTTTTTTGAGACAGAGTTTTGCTCTTGTTGCCCAGCCTGGAGTGCAATGGCATGATCTCAGCTCACTGCAACCTCCACTTCCTGGGTTCAAATGATTCTCCTGCCTCAACTTCCCGAGTAGCTGGGATTACAGGCACCCACCCCCGTGCCCAGCTAATTTTTGTATTTTTAATAGAGACGGGGTTTCATCATGTTGGTCAGGCTGATCTGAAACTCCTGATCTCAGCTGATCCACCAGCCTAGGCCCCCAAAAGTGCTGGGATTACAGGTGTGAGCCTGTAACTGCGCCTGGCCTAGTTTGCTACTTTTTATGTTAAATTAATATTTCTCAAATATTTGTCATCCTTATTTTTGCCATTTATATATACAATCTGTATTATATTTGCTTATATGTTTTTAATTTTACTTTTACAATTTCATTTTTAAATGAAATAAGACTGTTCAAAACAAATGTTTCAAAATTAAAATTTGAAGGTCAACATTACTGTCAAAAATAGACATGTTCCTGAAAATATGATGAAAACAAAATCCCATCATTTTGATTCAGGTAGAAACAGTTATCTATAAATATCTGAACCTGAGGCACTTCCAGCTGTGTTAAAAATGATTTCATTTTAGACAGTTGCAAATAACAGATTAACCCCAAACTTCCTTTTTAAGTTTCTCATAAGTTTGAAAGAGCATTTTAAATATAAATTTCTCATAATGTAACTCAAAGTTAATAAATATCATCTATGTTACAACTGGCACATGGGAATCACTGATATTATGTAATATGTATGTATTTGATTATAGATACTTGTATTCATTCTTTATTCCTTTTTATAAAGTGTTCTGTGATCTGCAATCAATATTTTTATAATTAGAAAAAAATACCAGTACTTCTGTCTCAAAGAGCTACCCTTAAATGTGGCCACAATTCTCACCTCTTAAATATGGGCTGTGCTTAGTGACAACTTTCCAAAGGGTACTATACGAAAAGGGAGAAAAAATGATTCATTTCACTGGAGAAATCTGAAACACTACCTCAGTCAGGTCATCAAAGATAGCATCGTCAGTGACATAGCATGCAGCCAGGTGTTGGTGACCCATGACTGCAATTCCAGAACTTTGGGAGGTTGAGGTGGGAGGATCGCTTGAGCCCAGCAGTTTGAAACCAGCCTGTGCAACAGTGCAAGATCTCATCTCTACCAAAATATATATATATATATATATTTGGCTGTGGGGTATGCACTTGCAGTCCCAGCTACTTTACTCAGGAGGCTGAGGCATGAGGATTGCCTGAACCCAGAAAATGGAGTCTGCAGTGAGCTATGATTGTCCCACTGCACTCCAGCCTGGGCAACAATGTGAGAACCTGTTTCTAAGAAAGATAAAACTTTTGAAATTAACATAAAACAGCATAAGCCCGTCAAATGATTGATTGGAAATATAGTTTCCCTCTGTAGGCTTCCTCCTATCAAAACCATTATTATAGCCTAATAATAACAAAAAAAGAGAAATATCCTAATTGAAGAATATGCTACAAAATGCTAAATAAATACTTATCAAAACTTCCAAGGTCACCAAAAGTCAAGAAAATCTGAGAAAATGTCACAGCCAAGAGAAGCCTAGGGAGACATGACAACTAAATGTAATGTGGTATCCTGGATGGGAATCTGGGACAAAAAAGAACATTAGGTAAAAAACTAAATAACTTTGAAGAAACTGTAGACTTTAGTTTATAATAGTATATCCATACCAGTTTATTAACTGCAACAAATATACCACACTAACATAAGGTGCTAACAAAAGGAGAAACTGCATGTGGAATATATGTGGGAACTACCCTACTATTTTCATATGTTTTCTGTAAATTGATAACTATTCTAAAATATAAAGATTATTTTTTAAGTGACTAAAAATTAAAAACAACTATAAATTGACAAAAGTTAAAATTATATGTGCTACTTTTTAATTTCTTCATGTGGGAATTAATTATTTTATTAACCCTGAGAATGTGAAAGGATATTTGTGAAATATCAATGGAATGCTACTCTCCTGGCATTTTTCAACAGTACAATAGTCACTGTCGTATTATTACCTGTAGTCACCACGTTATACAATACATGCCTTGAATTTATTTTTTCTATCTAACTGAAATTTTCTCTTTTGACCAAGTTCTCCCCAATACCCCTTTATACATACATACTCAATCGCCCCAGCCCCTGGTAACCACCCTTTCTCCAAACCACCTTGATCTTTAAAGTATTAATATTTTGGTTTTGGTTCTCATACTAATAATTTATATTGAGTAAAGTTGAATATTTTTAAATGAGTATTACCTAATATAAATGGCTTATAATATCTTTGTTAATCACTCTAAATCTTTTCAACCTGCTATGTTCAATTTTAGATTTATCAGGTCATTAAAATTTTCCCTTAGTAAATTAATTTCTTCTTCACCTCATATCAAGTTTAGAGTTTAACTATCCTAGCAGTATAATTCATTCATAGGCATCTCTACCCTTTTTCTTCTCCCCCATGCCTTCGCCTAAAACCTGTAAAGTGTCCAGTTGAACAATATTTAGATTATGAGATCCATTGAACATCTTTCCTGAAATGAGAAACTAATTTCCCATTTCAAACTGGAAGTAAACTTAAATTAGGTGGTTTATTAAAACAAAACAAACAAAACCAGTCTCAAGAACACTTGCAGGCTTTATTTTCTCCACCATTTATAAAATACATTTACATGGGAAACAAGCTAAACTACGTACTGTTTCTTTTGTGGATGAACCACTCCTTTGGCAGCCATATAACCATTGCCGAGATTCAGCGCTAATGGCAAGTTAAATAACATTTTCACCTAAAGATATAGTCAATCAAAATTGCCTAATAAAAGTATCAGGAGCAAGAAAGAGAAAAACAGAACAATGAAGAAAGTACAATGTGCATAGCTGGGGCTCTGCAGTATAATAGGAGCAGTTAAGAAACCACCTATACAATGAATAGGAAATAGCATCGCCCATGGAGAAAGTAGAACTTTGATTAGGTCTCAATCAAAGGAGAGTAGTAGTTTAATAAGAGACTACAGGAGGATTTTTTTTTAATATTCTATAAGCTACACAATACACAAAAAAGTTAAAAATTCTTGACGAACTAAGACATAAACATTAATGAACAATTAGAGATTATAGAAAAAATAATATAGGGCCTTTTGAAAGCTAGAGGGTTGGGGCCATGTCTTTAGAGCCTGTATTTTAGGTAAACCAACGTAGAAATGTCATTCTCCTTTAGAAGACCATATTAGAGAACACGTTTTTTAGATCAATTTCTGTGTAGTCAAGATGAAAAGATGGTCAGGTAATATGTTCTCATAACAAGGGAGAAGATGAAATACCAGCTTGGGAAAGAACTCAGAATCAAATTAGACATTAAAAGTGTTCAAACCTAAAAGTACACTGAAATAAAATTGATAGTGTTACTTATTTTCAAACCAAACAGTATTTGGCAGAGTTAAATGGGAGTATTAAGCAACTGAGAGTCAGGAAAGAAAAACCAAATAAATTAAGCCTGTGTGTGTATATATATGTGTGTGTGTGTGTGTGTGTGTGTGTGTGTGTATACACATATATATGTTACATATAAACCACAAGAACGAGTACATTTTAGATGATATGTTACAAGATTTTCAATTGTCACTGTTTTTCAAATTAAATTTATTGTATTTTCCTAGAGTTAGTAATAAGAAACTAATTGACAATAACTGTATAACTGTTTTGACAACATTAATTTAGGGAATCTAAATTGATAACCTACAACATAAATGTTAGAATATAGTTAAGCCAATATAAGAAATACAGTCCTAATAGCATAAGAGCAGAGAGCCAAATTAAGACTGTGTTAAAAAATGAAAAGAGATGCCTAAGAATAAGCCTAGGAAGAAACAAGCAATGTCTTAGGGGTGTTCTACTGTACCAGATAATCTATGCTCATCTATACCACTTTTCCTTATTAAGGAGATGCATTTCTTCATTTTTCTGCTGTTTTATCCAAAATCCACTGAAATCTCCATCTTTGCAATATCAGAAAATTTTGCAGCAAAACTGTCAACTTGCAGAGCAGTTTCCTTCTGTGGCAGTTTTATCATATTCTTCATTTTCTCATTTATAGTATCAACAAGCAAATATATATTCTTCTACTAACACTAAAATAATATATTCTCTCACACAATAGTAATTCCTCTCTTTCCTGATACCATAATATTTTTTCTCTTTTACATTACAGGGTGTCTACTGGTGGCTGTTCTTTTGTCATGCAACTTTTAATTCATTAGCGGCTTGAAATAAAGCAGTGAAAAGAAGACAAAAGTTTCTATCCTCATACAGATTACTGGTTAATAAAATTATAATGTTTGCTTTTACTTACATGCCACTAATTATTTGTTACTCCACATGAAACTTTTCATCAGGTATATTTCAGGCTAGTAATTCATAGGTAATAGAAAATTATAACTAATTATATCAGTCTATCGCAGACTGGGTTAAACAACAAAAAATTATTTCTCACAGTTCTGGAGGCTAGAAGACCAGGATCAAGGTTTCATCAGGGTTGGTGTCCGGTGAAGTCTCTCTTCCTGGTTTGTAGATGGCCACCTTTAGTCTGTATACCAATGGCGTCTTCTCTGTATGCACACGGGGAGAGAGAGATGTCTGACGTCTCTTCCTTTTTTTTTTTTTTTTTTTTTTTGTTTGAGATGGAGTCTCACTCTGTTGCCCAGGCTGGAGTGCAGTGGTGCGATCTCGGCTCACTGCAACCTCTGCCTCCTAGGTTCAAGCAATTCTCCTGTCTCAGCCTCCCGAGTAGCCAGGAATATAGGCACACGCCGCCAGGCCTGGCTAATTTGTTTTTATTTGGATTTTTAGTAGAGACAGGGTTTTACCATATTGGTCAGTCTGGTCTCAAACTCCTGACCTTAGGTGATCCACCCGCCTTGGCCTCCCAAAGTGCTGGGATTACAGGTGTGAGCCACTGTGCCTGGCCTCTTCCTCTTTTTATAAAGATGCCAAACCTCTTGGATTAGTGTCCCATCTTTATGATCTAACATAATTACTTGTCTAAAGGCCCTATCCCCAAATACAGTTACTGGGGTTTAAGGTTTTAATAGGGTTTAAGGTTTTAACATACAAATTTTGGGGGAGGGACACAAATCAGTGTATGACACTAATGATATATATATAATTTATAGCATAATACATATATGTGTAAGTATGTACTGATATGTATATTCACATAATATATAATACACATAATTCATTAGTATATATAATATATAATATTGGTAGCTACAAGTTAAAAGTTTATGCTCAAATAATATGTCCACTTTGATTTGTTTGCAGGGGAGTACACTTTACAATAATAAATATTTTTTCCTTTCAACCTATACTTACAGTGATACCAAATACCTTACTCTTAGCATGAAAGATGAAACTCTGTCTTTCATGGTTCTTTCTACATAAACTTTTTAAGACTCAATTCCACCATAGTCAAACAAGTCATTTTTTATACCCAATCTTGTTTCTTAGATAAAATAACATTTAAATTATTTGTTGTCAAAACCACAAGTTTTTCACCATTCAGTATTTACCATATTTTTGGCCATGTATGGTGGGTCACACCTGTAATCCTAGAGCTTTGGGAGTCTAAGGCAGGAGGATCACTTGAGGTCAGGAGTTCCAAAACAGCCTGGGCAATATAGCAAGACTCAGCATCTACAAAAATTAATTAATTAATTAATTAATTAAAATATAAAGAAAAGTAACTAAGCCTGGACGCTTGTGCCTGCAGTTCTAACTACTCAGGAGGCTGAGGTGGGAAGATGGCTTGAGCCCAGGGGTTCAAAATCACAAGTCTCAAAACTTTGGTTTTGTGTGTCTGTATAATCATATATATGTATACATATATATATGTATGTGCACGTATATATGTATACACATATACATATGGGTATACATGTATACACACACGTATGGGTATACATGTATACACACACGTATGTGTATATATATGTATACCCATACGTATGTGTGTATATATGTATACACATATATATGTATGTACATGTATATATGTATACACATATATATGTATGTACATGTATATATGTATACACATATATATGTATGTACATGTATATATGTATACACATATATATGTATGTACATGTATATATGTATACACATATATATGTATGTACATGTATATATGTATAAGTCTCAAAACTTGTGGTTTTGACAACAAATAGCTTAAACTCTACAGTGGTGTAGATCACACCACTGTACTACAGCCTGGGCAACAAAGCAAGACTCTTGTCTCTAAAAATAAATAAATAAATGAATAGTAATTTTTTTGCATATACCTATATAATTTTTATTCCATAGGAATCCATATTTCTATAGTATTTCATTTGACTTTATCTTCCAACATTTATTGACTTCTCCAAAATTTATTTATCTCTATATCTCCTCCTGTGTGTTGCTCTTTTGGTGGGATTACATGCTTTTGTTCTCATTTTTAAAAGAAGTTTATCTACTTCTATTATTTGTCTTCTATGTGCACTTTTTCAAAGTCATTTTTTGAGACAGATCTATTGTGCTTCGTTCACTGTTTTCAACCTGGCAACCTGGCATCAATACTATCCGAGTATAAATTTCCCTTGATATCATGATTAGAAGCCAAGATCTATGTTTCTGAAAATCCATTTTCTCATGTTCCTGCATTTGTTTCTCTCAATGATGGCTGCTCTTGTGAGATTTGGAAATTTAATTAGAAGAAACCATTATTTTAATATTCATCTTAGGTGATTGCAGTCACGCATGTGGGTAAATGTGAGACAAGTATTCCTAAGTACTTGCTTATTTTATTCTTTGTTATATAATTTGATAATCGTCTTTCACAACTTAGAAAATAACTTTGTAGAACTTTTCCATAATATATTTTATTTAATGTGCTATTTTTCTCTGGCTTCCTACAGAGAATATTTTCTCATATCTATTTAGGAAGAAACCCAACTTTTTAATTTTCTTTATATTTGAGGCCTTCTGCCTGTACTATTATTTTATCAAGATATTCTACCAACATTTCCTGAGTGTCTGCAATGTTGTCAAGATGTATAAAGATGAATTATTTTTAAAATAGTTTTATCTCCAAATATATATGGCACTTAAGGGAGGGAGGTATTATTACCCAGTGCAATGCATGGGTGACATAAATGAATTTCTACTCCGCCCTAACTCTGTTTATCCTTAGGAAACAGGATACCTTCTGCAAGAATTTCCCTTTGTAATCAGACCAGCTGAGGCTGGTTAGAACCAAGACAGCCTCAGACTTCATTATAATCTCCTTTCCATGCTGAATGACACTCCCACCAGCACCATAACATGACAGTCACCATGACAATGACTGGTAGAAGCCATAAAAGGGCAAAAAGAAGGTGGTACTACCAGTTCAGAGAAGTTCCCTCTCCACTTCTGGAAAAGATATGAATATTCTTCCCTCTGCTTTTAATATCCAAACTGTTAGTTAGAGAAACTTTATATTTTAACCTCCCTGCCCCTCACTAGTCCAGTCGTTGATTTGCGAGCCACACTCCTGCTTCTCCATTCCCTGGATGTGGAATAAAACTTGCTCTGCTTGAAGCTCACTTTCAGTTTTGTGTATAAGGTCTGTGGCACCAAACGGGGAAACTATCTTTTGGGGCCACCAATTTTATAGGTTACCATATAACTCGTGTTGTTCCAACCAGTAATAAGGATTAGGGGCATGGGGAGTGGAGGGTGTCCCTAGGGTGGGAGTGATCTTCTGAGAGAGAAAAGTTTTGTATCAATGTCATTTTTTCAGATCTTTGGTTCATGGTAATAATAAAAAGCAGACTGAATCTTAGTTTCATTTAATTTTTAAATCTATTTACAAACAATGTTCTTCATTATCACCTGCAATCAAGTTGAACAGTCCCCACCCTACCTTGTTACCACTGGAAAGAATGAATAAAATTACTTTTTATATGCCCTGATAATCTTATGAACCAGTATTAAAAACATAGTAGAAAAGGAGTAGGAGATACTGTGGATAGGGCCAAAGAGGGCTTCAGAGAGGAGTGCTATTTCAAGGCTCTATGAAGAGCAAATACTTAGCATGTTCTTTGTCATGAAGAAAATACATTTTTAATTACAAACCAGTCAGTCATTTCATAGATTTTCCCCAACCTCCAACTTCTATGTGCTCAATACAATGAAAAATGTATAGTCATGGCCTTCTCTCCCATTTAGGCATGGCTACAAGTCTAGAGCTTCAGAGAAACTTTTAATAATATAACAAACCAATGAAAAGCTGTGGAGTAATTTCTGATCATTCCAAAATGGAAGAACCTTTACATTTCTATATCAACATTTTAGGAGACATGCAATTGAGTGTAAACAAGCTAGTCTTATGGTTACTTGTCTTAGTTTTTCTATGATTAAACCATGCAACTCATACTTAATATTGCTATTTGGGGGTACAATGGTCATTGTATAGCCTTAAAGGCACATTGTAGAAAGAAGCTGCTTTTCAAGGCAATTTTCTAAGGTATGAAGCTATCTCCAAGGTGAAGCAGAGTAATTTTCCATTTAATTTGACATTTTCTGGATGATTGGCTCCTAAATTCAAGGCTTTTCCAATTAAATTCAGTTGCATTTATATCCAGAAAATTTTCACAGGGGATTGGTTTCCTGCTGTGGAGGTGGGTTTTGAAGCTACTTGAACTAAATTACAGCCAACATACATCCTGAGCACACTGCAGCCCTCTTAGATACTTTCTACATTCAGTGCCCTGATTCCAAGAGGGTTGATTAATTCACATTGGGTTTTCACACCTAGAAAACAGTAGTCTGAAAAAAATCTTGATGAATTGGAGATAAAAAGAAAAACTTGTTAAAAGATATAATTTATTCAGGACATAAAAAATAAGCACATTTCGGAGAAGATACAATCTTCTGATCCTATTTTTAAAAATCTATTTTGTCAAGATTTTTTTCTATTTTATTTTTGTTTTAATTTCATTAACTTTGGCATCATCCATTTCTGCCTTGGTAGTACACACATTGAATATTTTCATCAATTAAAAAATTATACTTTGTGGAAGGTTATAATTCTCACATCAAAGTAAGCATGCCTACTCACAATACTCTTCTACTCCCAATGTTAAGACATACCATAAACTATGAATGAGCATGAGAGATTGTACTGTCCTTCCCCCAAATAAGCGATAATAAGTTATGTAAATAATTAATTTTATGTTGCCCTTTTTGTTTCCCCTTTTGTTTATTTGTTTTGTTTGTATATGCCATGACACAATAAAGACAAGCTTCTAATAAACTTACTGTTTTAAATTAATTAAAGGAAAGTAATGAAATATGCATAATATGATATATAAATATGAAATCAAAATCTCTAATAAAAAGTATACAAATGATATGAACATATAATTCACAAGAGATGAAAAATTAAACCAAAAAATGTGGAAAATGATTCTATTGGTAAAAGTTTGTGAAATAGCAAATTTATTAACACCTGGTATAAATGTAAATTAAAATGAACTTCTAAAGGCTTTTTTGTAGTATTTCACAGGCCTTTTGAATAGTTGCTTCCTCTACCTTGTAATTCTTTTTGAAAATCACCTTAACATACGAATTAGAAATGCACAAAATACTAATTTTATAAAAACTAATATGAAAACATTATTTATAATAGAGAAATATTGAAAACAACCTGTATACAGTTAAAGGGAGTATTTTGCATTTATTTAAATAAATAGTATACAATAGATAAGAATAACCTTTAAAAATGATAAAATATTTTAAAATGTGAAAAGTATGACATTCTGCTAACTGAAAGTGAAAGTGAAGAAGTATTTTTACTTCAATTAACTTTATGTAACTCTAGTAACCTAAGAACAGCTATTTTTATACCCATGAAAAATAATAGCAATTAATCAATTAAAATGACAGAATTAGTATTTTATTTTAGAAAAATACAATAAGAGAAAGAACAATTATACTAATTTGAGCCTCGCACATAGTTTGCCTTTTATTTGGATTTGTTCAAGTGAATAGCAGCTCTTTGAAAGCAGTTGATTTTTTACGATAAATCTTGATAAACCACCATCTTTGATCTAAATCCTCATAGGTGTTGAGTGTAATTGTCTTATAAAAACAGACTGAATGTAACAAAGCGTCAAACATTGAAGTATAAGTCAGTGTTGTATGAGTTTCTCCAAGTGATTTGATTTGAAATTAAATGTTGTAATAGAGACTATATATATATAATATTTTATTTATGAGTGCCTGATATTAAAACTGGCTGAAAAATTACAAAGATAGAATTATTCACATTTCATCCATCCCCTGCTTTTGACAATAACTGCACTATCCTTTAAGCTCTCTTTATCACTGCTGCTTGTTGGAGTGAAGAATGATTGGAAAATAATTCATGTATCTTATATCTTTTTGAAAACCTACAAGTGGATGCCCAGTAATTTTAAGCAAAACACAGAGGCACCCTGCCTTCTTAATAGTAAAATAAATTCTTATTAGAAAAATGTATAGTACTCGCATTAAAAGTAAACATATATGCAAGATATTATTACAACATATAATCTAATTAAAATTATTAATGAGATATTTTACATTAAATTATTTTCATCAGTCTTCAAATTCTGGTATGCATATTTATAATGCAGCTCAATTTGAATTCTGTATTTTCAATGGTTATAATATAGGCCTGCTAAAATTACTTAAATGAATTTAACAGAATGAATATTTTATACTGCTTTCGTTTTTAATTTAAATTTTATTTTATTAAAAATACAAATCAAAAATTCAAGTCCTTAAGTTATCTAGCCGTGTGTTGAGTGCTCAAATAGCCACATGTAGCTACCATATTTAAGCATGTAGCTATAGAAACTAGGACAACATTAAACTCAGGAAGCCAAAAATGTAATAATGTCCACCAGCTTTAAACTTTTTCATTAAATTACTTGAAATGTGCCATTGAGCCTCTATTAAAAATTATTATTAAGCAGAAAACAGAGCAGTAACACTTTGTTGCAAATTTATCTAAGTTACATTTTCTCTTGTATTTTCCTGAATCATATGTTTTAAATGAGAATTGTCTTGAGAGTCAGATATTATTCTTTTGTTTTCTTTTTAAAGATTTTTAAATAATTTCAATTTTTACTTTAAATCCAAGGGGTACATGTGCATGTTTGTTACATGACTATATTCCATAGTGCTGTGATTTGGGGCACAAATGATCCCATCTCCCAAGTAGTGAGCATAGTACCCCATAGGTAGTTTTAGGGCTAATGCTTCCCACTCCTCTGTGGTAGTCCACAGTGTATATTGCTCCCATCATTTTGTCCATGAGTACACAATGTTTAGCCCCCTATTATATGTGAGAACATGCAATATTTGGTTTCAGTCCCTGCATTTATTTGCTTAGCATGATGGCCTTCAGCTGCACCTATGTTGATGCAAAGAACATGATTTTGTACTTTTTTATAGCTATACAGTATTTCATGGTGTAGATGTACATATTTTTTTATGCAGTGCACTACTCATGGGCATCTAACTTGATTTCATGTCTTTTGTATTTTGATTAGTGCTGGGATGAATGTATAATTGTATATGTCTTTTTGTTGAATGATTTCCTTTTATTTGGGTCTATAGCCAGTAATGAGATTGCTAGGTTGAATGGTAGTTCTGTTTTAAGTTATTTAAGAAATCTCCAAACTGCTTTCTATAGTGGCTGAACTAATTTATATTCCCACCAATAGTGCATAAGTGTTCCCTTTTCCCTTCAGCCTCATCACCATCTGTTATTTTTTCACATTTTAATAATAGCCATTCTGACTGTTGTGAAATGGTATCTCATTGTGGTTTTGATTTATATTTCTCTGATGAATAGTGATGTTGAGCATTAGATTATGTAAACTGATCAAATCTATGTATTTCTGGAATTTCTGAAAGAGAAGGAGAAAAAGCCAAAAACTTGGAAAACATAATTGAGGGAATAATCCAAGGAAATTTCCCTAATCTTGCTAGAAAGGTAGACATCCAGGTACAGGAAATCCAGAGAACGCCTGTTGAGGTACTATAATAAAATAAAGATCACCAAGGCATTTTATAACCAGACTGTGCAAGGTCAACACACACACACACACAAAATTTAAAGGTAGCTAGAGAAAAAGGTCAGATCATATACAAAGGGGAACCCATTAGGCTAACAACAGATGTCTCAGTAGAAACTTTACAAGTCAGAAGACATCAGGGCCTATTTTCAGCATTAAAAAAATAAGAAAAAAGAAAAAGAAATTCCAGCCAAGAATTTCATAACCTGCCAAACTAAGCTTGAAATAAAATTCTTTCCAGACAAGCTATCACTAAGGGAATTCATTACCACTACACCAGCCTTACAACAAATTATCAAGGGAGTTCTAAAGATGGAAACAAAAGAATAATACCTGCTACCACAAAACCATATTCAAGTGCATAGTCTACAGATCCTATAAAGCAACTACACAATAGAAACTACAAAGTAACCAGTTAACAACTTCACAATAGTATTAAAACTTCACATAACAATAATAGTCTAGAATGTTTTCTTATTAAAAAAAAGTTTAGATACAAATTTGAAGTAAAAATCTATATTCTGTCCAGGGATCCTCAATTTAATTAACTAATATACTGAGTGAAATTCAGTTTATTTGAGAAAATGAAGCACAAAAAGTAGATTATGTGATTGTACTTAAACTACATGATTTTTCTAATGATTTTAATAGAATTCCAGAATAGCAGGAATGTACCTGATTAGACTAAATAGTAAGTAGCATTACCTAGTATGTTATAGATGCATTACTATAAGTATTACCTAAACTTGTTTTAATGCTAGTATATCAGTTTTATATCAAAATTATATTAAATGTCCAGTATGTAAGAGGGAACACTAAAATTCTGGCACTTTGTCATAGGTAAGACAACCACTGTTTGTTGATATCCTATAAGGCTCAATATAATTAAAGTGAATATGAAGGTCAAGTGAAATATCAAACATAAAAGCCTACTTAATCATTAAGATTAGTTCTCTATAGCACTTATTTATAAGGTAGTTGTTCCATTTTCATTTTATCATTTCTATGAAAATGATAGTTATGATTTATCCTTCCACAATGGTAAAGTCCTAATATCATTCATCACAATATTTTTAAGCCATGCATACATTTAGTTTTAAATATATGTTAGTGTTATGGGTTGAATTGTATCCCCCCAAAAAGATATATTGAAGTCCTAGCACCCAATACCTCCAAATGAGACCTTGTGTTGGATATAGTCACACATATATAATTCATTAAGATGAGGTCATGCAGAAGCAGGGTGGGTCCTTAACCCAATATGACTAGTGTCCTCCTAAGTACAAAAGAGACACAGAGGAAAGAAAATCACATAAAGATGAAGTCAAAGATTGGAGTTACAATCCTATAAACCAAGGAACACCTGGGGTCACCGGAAGCTGAAGAGGCAAGGAAGTTTCCTCCCCTAGAGGCTTTGGAGGGAGAATGGATCTACCTTTACTTCAGATTTCTAACCTCCAGTGCTGTAAAAAAAAGAAATATATGTTACTTTAAGACATTCACTTTGTGACATGTTGTTATGCATCCCTGGGAACTAACAGAAGTAGTGAAATAAAAAGTAAACTGTCTCAGGAAATTTCATTCTTCAATTAAAAAGGTATAATTCACTTTATTGCTACTGTGGTGGTCTTTGTATTAATTTAGTAAGTATTTAGTGACCACCAAGTATGACAGATACAGAGCAGGCCAAAAAAAAAAAAATCTCATTTTTTTTCTAGCCTCCCTCTGGTAACATGTGAGGAAAATAAATAAATAAATAAATAAATCAGGTTCTATAATCAAACAGTAGCCAGAAACTACATTCGTATCCATTAGTGGAAGATATTTTAGCAATGTAGGTGATAAGACCTAGGGTAATTAGTTTTTTTTTACACACCAAGTTCACAAAAGTTAAATGTTGACCATAATTATATTTACATGTATATGTAAAATGTGACAAGAATTAATTTACATGTCTTATGTATGCTTAATATTATAGAACTAATTAATAAGACCTCAAAACCTTAAAATTATAAGATTTAGAAGGACCTCAGAAAATAGGGAAAGAAACATATGAACAACTTCTTTCTCCTTCTCCTTCTCCTCTTCCTCTTTTCCTCCTCCTCCTCCTCCCTCTTTCTCTCCTCTTCTTATTCTTTTTTTTTTCTTGAGATGGAGCCTTACTCTGTCACCAGGCCGGAAGTGCAGTGGCACCATCTTGGCTCACTGCAACCTCTGACTACCTGATTCAAGCGATTCTCCTGCCTTAGCCTCCTGAGTAGCTGGGATTACAGGTACACACCACCATGCCCAGCTAATTTTTGTATTTTTAGTAGAGACAGGGTTTCACCATGTTGGCCAGGATGGTCTCGATCTCCTGACCTTGTGATCCACCCGCCTTGGCCTCCCAAAGTGCTGGGATTACAGGCATGAACTCCTCCTCTTATTCTTTGTCCTCTTCTTCTTCCTCATCTTCTTCACCATTAAAATATAAGGCCTACTAACTTGATCTAGATCTCAATTCTTCAGACCTATACACAGAATTCTGTCCAAATGATGTTTGTTATCAAATACCTGATTCAATCAAGTGTACACAGAGTTTCAAAGATTTTTATGGAAATTGATTCTAGAATATTTTACATTTGTATGTAAATGCGTAATTATTTCATTCTTTTGAAAATAAAAAATATGTATCAAGTCACACTTTATAATGATTAAGGTTTCCTTTAAATGGAGTTATATTTTGGCTTCATTTTGCTTACTTTTTAAGACCCTGTTAAAAGAGAACATCATTAGAAACATAACAATATAGATGTTGTAATTCCTCTTCACTTCTAAAAAGTTAGTGGCAAAATGTTGCTTTATTTATTTATTTATTTGTTTGTTTGTTTTGAGACGGGGTTTCGCTATTGTTGCCCAGGCTGGGGTGCAATGGTGCAATCTCAGCTCACTGTAACCTCTGCCTCCCAGGTTCAAGCTATTCTCCTGCCTCAGCCTCCTGAGTAGCTGGGATTACAGGTGCCTGCCACCACACCTGGCTAATTTTTTGTATTTTTAGTAGAGACGGGTTTTCACCATGTTGGCCAGGCTGGTCTTGAACTCCTGACCTCAAGTGATCAGCCTGCCATGGCCTCCCAAAGTGCTGAGATTACAGGAATGAGCCACCGTGCCTGGCCTGCTTTAAGTATTTACCTAGGCTTGGCACTGTGGCTCACACCTGCAATCCCAGCACTTTTGGAGGCCAAGTGGGAGGATCACTCGAGGCCAGGAGTTCCAGTCTGGGCAACAGAGCAATACCCCATCTGAAAAAGAAGTTCAGCTAGCAGAAAAAATAAACTTTAATCTAATTTTCCCATAATTTATTTTATGAAGTTATAAGAGGAGAATTTTTAATGGCTTGCCCAAATTTCAGTTGTATGTCTTTGCTTTATAAAATGACAACTGAATTCACACCTTAAGAAAGAAATGTATTATTTGTCATGAAAGAAGGTGTGACTCTACAATATCAGACAGTTATTTGAGAAGGCTCACACCTATTTATCGAAAAATCTACCCTATTGTGTTGTCTATGTTGGAGAACTTCTTTCTTTTAAACTGTGCTTTTAATTCACTTCTAAGGAACCAGGCATATATTCTTCAGGACGTGGTTGGTGTAAACAAAATAATGTGTGTATAATGCATATTGTTATGGTTGACACATGCATTTAAAATGCATCTTGAATTAATATCTATTTGTATGGTGTAAAGCTGTGTTCTTTGGATATCTGACTTTAGTAGCCTCAGGGGCTAACTTTTTTATTTCGAGAAAGGTACCTGAATTTAGCCAACCATGATATTTCCATTCAACAGTCAATCACATTTGTTGCTTTCCTAGAAAAACAGTACAATTTGTTCAGAATTATTTATATAAAAATGCTCATTGTCGAGCATTTTATTCCACCCATGTCTACAAGTATTTTGACAATAATTTATAAAATTGATATATAGAGATAGAAAAGAAGAATATCTCTCTTTTCAAACCCCTAATTAAATTTAATAAAGCATTTTCTCTTCTTAGGATTCCTGTGCTGACAGTGAATATATTGAGCCTGCTTCAGACGATTTCACTATCCCAGCATAAATAATCAAAATCTGAAGCACTAGAATACAGAAGCCTTAGAAGCTAAATTCAAAATTTTGAGAGATAATATTATAGGCATCTTTCATGACACTTTTTATGAGCTCATCTTTCAGAGAATTCAATTAGCTGATTTTGTCTGTTGAGAAACTCAGCACCATTAAATCTCTTTTTCAAAACTTCTGTAGATTTATGATAGTCCAAGTAAGAAAATTATACTTTCCCAACTGTCAAATCCTCTATAAGCCTTTAAAATGTATAAGATTTCTTCCGTTTATAAGATAATTCTATGGAGATTTCTCCAGAGACTCTTCCAAAGAAACAATGGCTTCTTTTCTGGGTGTTTCAGTGTGGAAGATTTAAATTCACTTGACAACTGTGTAGTTCAAAAGATAAAACAGGGTGATTTTCTGGCTGCCATGCAGTGACAGTCCCCCACTGAACTTCCCCACAGCAACTATGAGAGTTAATGGCAGCTGTAGAATTTCCCATTGGTGGAATAATATTTATTTGAAGATATCTCAAAACTTTTTACTCTTCTATATATTTCAGGGAATAATTTCTTACAATAAAGCTATGAAAAATTTTATAAATTTAAACTATGAAAGAAAGACTACTAATATGTTTGTTTGAATTTCTGGATGCACTATTTTATAGAGAACAATTATTTGCAATAAGCAGAGTTCCTATTCTGTATAATGAAAGCAAATGTTCCTAAAGCTTCTAACTTCTAGCCTGGGAAGAAAGCACATTACAGAAGTGTTAATGGCCTTTAAAAAATAGTTGAATAAACAACATATGTAATTATTCTGTAGGGAAATACTGCTTAATTAAAATGTGGAGTCATTCTATTAGCATACACACCTGCTGCTCATATGGTTCATTTCTTTCTAAAATAACTTAACTCCTGAAAAGGATCTCTCTCCACCTCATTTCCTTAGGAAATGTCCACTTTGAACTTCTGCTTTGGATTTGTCTATGTTGGCTTTAAATACTACGTGTGCATGCATGTATGTGCGTATTATATGTGATATATATATATATATCTCACAGGGAGGACATGGATTTATTATACAAATTAGCTGACCCTGTGGATTTTATAATCCTGTATTTTCTCGAAATATTCACCATCCAGTCATAATAGATTATGGGTCACAGATTTTTTTTTTCCTGAAAAACCCACAGGCAACCTCATTGTCTCTGCCAAAGCAAGAGAAATCTTATTTGTAAAGGCTTCTAACTGGCATAATCGTCTTTTAGATTTTCATAATCTTAGACTTTCATTCAAAGATATTTTAAAGGCCTCATCATTATTGAAAATTTTGTCTGTGTTAAAACTAAGTTTATTTTCTGAAAACATCCAGTTTTCTGCCTTATTCATCTCATATTCTAAAATAAATACAAACACTCAACTGTATTAGCAACAACTAATAGAGTAATAGAGAGCACTGACCATATACCAGGCACTATATGAAATAACTGTGTGTTTATCATTGATCCCAGCTTTATTTTTGGTTAGGATGTGTGTGTGTGTGTGTGTGTGTTCACTTTTTATACAGTGTAAATATATTCCTTTCTATTTTATAATGTATCAACATTTCTTACCCACTTTTGACTACTTTAAATTTCTCTCATGATGATTACAGCTTCAACATTTCAATATTTTAAAAATAAAAAAGTTACACATTTTAATTTTTAAGTGAGGTGAACTGTAATAAAGAAAACATCATTTTCCTGCCCAGATAACATTTGCCAATCTAAATAATAATAATTATTATTATTACACATTAGACATGTGTGTATGCCTATGTGTGGATATATTCGCATTGTATATATTATTATTGTGTCTAATATTACAAAATAAAAGGTGGAGGTGTCTCTTCCTAATTTCTTAACCCACAACTATTCACTAAATATTTTTGTATGATTGCATAAAGGGAAAAGTGTGCATATGAGGGTGTTTCCATTTGAGACATTTTTGTTTCTGTATTTACAAGGTTAATTCATAGTAGAAGGATTGCTAAGTGGAAGGATGTGTGCCCTTTAAATGCTAACAAATTATCAATTTGTTTTCCACAGAAACTAAGTTGCTTACACCCCCACCAGAAATGAATGAAAATGGCCATTGCTCTTCACTTTTAATAACATTATGTATGAGCAAACATTTTGTAACTTTAGGTAGGAGTTAAAAACATGTTATGTGATAGTTGATAAATGATATCTTACTGTTTTATGACTTGATTTTTTTCTTGTATCTTATTTAAAGTATCTTGAGCAGTTGCCTTTACATGTCTTTTGCTCTTTATGTTCTTATCTTTGTAGTTCTTAATGATAATAGCGCACATTTGTTGAGTACTCATGAATTCCAGTCGTTTGTTATAATCGCTTTAAATATATTAACTCCTCTTATCCTCATATTTCTACAGTAGAAATAATTCACATTTCAATTTTATAGATGAGAAAACTATGGCATGGAAACATTAGTAAATTCTTCAAGATTACATGATGCCTAAGTAGGTAGTGGAGCCAACACTTGCCTCCTTGGGAAAGCAATTTGCCTTATTTTGTAGAATGGCGCAGATACTAGTAACCTCTACAAGACTGCCCTTTAGGCATGGTAATGTAAGTGTGTACACTTGGCAGAAAGCAGCGTACACCAAGATCATAGGCTTAATTCAGGAAATATAATAGAATCTCTAATACTAAAGATAGAAAGCAATAAATGCTTTCTTCAGTGTCCCATTTGTAAGTGCTTTAGGGCAGGTGGCCTATGGGCCTTTCTGAGACTGTAGTCTAGTATCCTGGTTGAAGTCATGCCCTGTGTAGGATCAAAGTTATTTCCAATAGCAAGGTATTGTGCCAAGGCAATGTGATCTCTGAAAAGCTCTTGGGCCAAGATGATGTCATCTAATATGTGGGAATGGAGTACCCTTCCCAAGCAGATACCCAGCAGGGTTGATATGGGTTATATGTTTTTTTGGCTCTATGATATTGAAATGAAGATTAACTGATTGTAGAATTTGAAAGTAAGCTGTGGGAGCTCAATTGACAAAATATTTTAAGTTAAGGACTTCTATGGGCACAGCTGGCAAAGGTGATGATGGCGTCCATGATACTCTTGTAATAGGCCAAAGTGCCAGAACCTGACTGGCACAATTAAAGCCCAATTAAGGATACACAAATGTAAAATTGTTCAATGGTGAAAGGATTTATCAAGATGGGTAATGAGAGACTCTTTTGGGAATAAGATTTAATTTACATGGCCTAATTTTGGTGCATATTGTCGATAGGTGTTAGGTTGTTGCCAATAAAAATATCTGAGGCTAGAAACTGGAAGTCCAGAATTAGCCACTAGGCAGGGCTTCTACTTTGGCCAATTATTATGGGCCTTTTACCTCACTTGTTGGTTCAGTTGATGACAGGCAAGCCAGCAGTGTCTTTGGGCTTCATGGTTTGTGTTAGCTAAAGTTGATGGCACATAGGCTTCAGTATTTGCTATGTTTGGTTAAAACAACATCTTCCATGGAGTTTGGGCATCTAGATTGCAAACCAATAAAATCACCCATAATAATAATAAAGCCAACAGTCAACACACTTGTGTGCAGGTTGACTTGACTGGCTTTTGTTGTCTGATATTAATTTTATCCAGCATGCATTATTACCAGGAGGAATTTTTGGGTTTTATTATGGCACACAGTACTGATTCCATTATTATCTCTGAATGTGATATTCATTTACTAAGTATTGTTTTTTGTTTGTTTGTATTATTCTCTCTTCTGGGCAGTCTACATGGCTTGTAGGAATGGTCCTAGGGAACTAATTTTAATTTCCTGAAGGAGAGCTAGATGAGTGATCCAACCCTTATGATCTAAATATTGAAGGATTTTGAGTGGTAGAAGTTGAAGTTCAAATGGGTCTCATTTTAAATGGACAGGTTCCTGGCCTATTGGACAATCTATGGTTAACAGGTCTCAAGAGAATATTCACAGTTACTCTGGCCTTTAGCCCTAAAGAAGAGAGGCATGATTGAAAATCTGTTAATAATAAATGAGGAGACATTATTAAAGGGCCTCATACATATTGAGTTTTCATATACATAGAGATGAGACATAACCAACTTTAAACATAGAAAAGGAAGATGGTTAAGTGTTTAGTTTTTGCTTTTGTTTTTTAAATTGGTATGAGGTGTGAATAGTCAAGGTATCTTGAATTAAAAGAAATTAAAGCCTGTGGCAAAATAGAGACCTATTGATGGGCCTATCTGCTGGACTAAGGTTAAAAAGGAATTGTTTAAGGAGACTACTACAGTTTTAATTAAACCATCTGCCTACAAGTTGTATTGAATGTCTTTTTCTAAAGCCCAACACTGTGTATTTTGAGACTTGAAATGTGTACCATGGTTATACTAAGGATAAGGAGGGTAAGGCATCTCTTGCTGAGGCTCTGTATTGTGACCTTAGTATACATAGAAAAAAATGGGACCTTAATTTGTATTTTAGGTATCTATGAGGCAAGAAATCTATAGAATTCTTTATCCTGGAAAGGCAAGGATAAAAGGAATAAGTCTTAGACAGTAGACCATGATTTTGTAAAAAAAAAAAAAAAAAAAAAAAAAAAAAAAAGTGCAAATTAGGCCATTTATCGGCCAGGGCATCCAGTGATAAGAAAGCTAATTGTGCTGACCCTTTGGCCTGTCCTTTATCTGTGAAATCCTAGTTAAGGAATAGAGAAAGAAGCAACATTCTCCTGACCACTACCACTTATAATGGCAGCAATGTCATCTATACAGTCTATGAACTTTCATTGTTATTCACTAATTTATTCAGAAGGTGCTCCTCAGGTAGCCAAGGGGTCTAGAAAAGGGGTCATCTCTGTCATGCGGGTCCGTGTGAAGAGACCACCAAACAGGCTTTGTGTGACCAATAAAGCTTTTTAATCACCCAGCTGCAGGAGGGTTGAGTCCGAAAAGAGAGTCAGCGAAGGGAGATAGGGTTGTGGCAGTTTTATAGGATTTGGGTGGGTAATGGAAAATTACAGTCAAAAGGGGCTTTTCTCTTGCGGGCAGAGGGCAGGGGTTACAAGGTGCTTGGTGGGGGAGCTTCTGAGACTTATTGTCCAGGAGAAGGAATTTCACAAATTTAATTGATCAGCTAAGGTGGGGCAGGAACAAATCACAATGGTGGAATGTCATCAGTTAAGGCAGGAACCGGCCATTTTCACTTCTTTTGTGATTCTTCAGTTGCTTCAGGCCATCTGGATATATACGTGCAGGCTTGGGCTCAGAGGCCTGATAATCTCCTCTATCCTCTAATATTGTGTCATCTGTCAAGGAAGTGAAAAAGGGGAGTCACCCACCCTTGCATGTTGAATATGCCAGTGGGCCCAGGTTTGGGTCAAACCTGTGTGTGGGGAGCCTCAGTAGCTGTGCAGAACTTGTAGGGAGCTGCTTTCATCACCTGAGCATAATAGGAAGCTGAGTATGTATGGTCACAAGCTAAGGGGCTGTAAGGGGCTTTATATCCAGGATAACTTAATATGTGCCCAGAAACTTTATTCTAATGGTATATAATATGGGACTGAGAAGGATATTTTTATAACAGAACCTCATGGGCAACTCTTGGCCATCATAGTTGGTCCAGAGCCTCCAGGAAGCATTGTAACCAAACAAAAGTTTAGTTGCTCACCACATGCAGAGTCTGATTAATTAGAGTTAGGTCTGACATAAAGAAATTGATTGATTCTGGAGCTAGCTTAGGGGAAGAGGCACATGTGTCTTACCTTACAGCTTCACTTTTGGAGCAGAAAGCAGGCAAGGGAGCACTTTGGAAAGCCAAACAGGTTGATCACTTGAGGTCAGGAGTTCGAGACCAGCCTGGCCAACATGGTGAAACCCTGTCTCTACTAAAAATACAAAAATCAGCTGGGCATGGTGGCATACACCTGCAGGGCCAGCTACTCGGGTGGTTGAGGCAGGAGAATCTCTTGAACCCAGGAGGCACAGGTTGCAGTGAGCTGAGATCACACCACTGCACTCAAGCTTAGGCAACAGAGACTCCATCTCAAAAACAAAACAAAACAAAACAAAACACAAGGCAAGGGAGGAAATGAGCAAAATGGTGCAGGGGAAGGGAGCAGAGGGTGCATGCTAGCTCTGATGCTGTATCTACTGTCTGATCCAGCTGCAGACTTCTGGTGCCTTTCTGGGCAAGCTGTTATCTCTGGAGGCAACCCCCTGGAGGGTGAAAGTTATGTAGCAGCATGCTTTGGCTTGTAAATCAACTGTTAACTCTGTTTGGTCTTGGAGCACATAGTTGAATTTGCACTGTAGGGATAGTCTGTTGGAAGGGCGGTCAAAGGCTGTATTTGCATTTCTAAAGACTAAGTAGGAAGTGGGAAACCAGAGGAAAAGAAAGTAAAAAAGGAGAGAAATTATTATTTAAAAACAAACAACAAAAAAAACACTATTTCTTAGAAAAATGGGGGTACTCAGTTACAGCATGAGAGGAAGTAGTTAGAGCCTATACAGTGAAGGAGTCTCTAAGGGCACTAACAAAAGTACCTATTGATTTTAATTTGGACATATTCTAGAGCTGTTTTTGGAGGGGGCTCTAGTTAAGGTGTACTGATTAGTAACTTAGTAGCATCAGTGAGATTAAGTAAAATTTGTATGAGTACTAAGTTGCCTCCAGTACCAAAATGGGGCTAAAAGATGTTGAATTTGTTTGTCCTTAATAAGCGTGTCAAACGAATCTCCTCAGAGGAGAATGTCTTCAATTTAATCTCATACCTATGTTCCTGGAGAAATGGGATACAGTTAAGATAGTGTGTCTGCAAAGATAGTGTGTGATGGCAAAGCAGTTGAAGTCCCTCCTGGATAATCTACCAAAATTTGTCACATCTCTTTGGAGATGAAGGAAAACTGGCTGAGAGGCTGCTGAAAAGGCACTTAATAGAACACATTAGCAAATCTAAAATGGCAAATATTTACCAGTTGCTTATTGAATGAAATTAGTAATTTTAATGATGTTGGGCATTGGGCATGAGGGCTTAATAGATGGCACCATGGCTTTAAGATTGCATTAATCCATGATGAGATGCAATTTATTCATTTCAGGTTTCACAACAGGCAAAATTGGGCTGTCAAATGGAGTAGTAGTGAGAATAATCACCCGTTTATTATGTCTAATATAACACATTTTAATCCTTGAAGTACGTCCCTGTTTTAACTTATATTTTGCCATTTTAACTATTTTAATTGGGAGCTCACGGAGTCCCATTTTATCAAGACAATTTGTAAGTACCAAAGGCAATTTAATTTTAATTTATTACTTGTATCAGAGTATGCCTATTATGTGATATTTTGGGGGCAAAAGGTAATATGATTATGGTAAATTTGGGAAAGACTACAGGTAATGCGAGGCATAGCTCCTTTTTTCTATCTAATATTTAGTTATTCTCCTAAGTTATAGTGGGTGCCATGTTTAAATTTAGTAAGATCCACAGCTATCACTGTAATTAGAGTCCCAGTATTAAGTCTGTGAAATTTGTCAATTAATGTATTTCAGCAAATTCTGAACTTAATTCAGAGCCTTGTTATAGAGTCACAAAAATCCAGTCAGCACCCTTTTAATCTTTTTGCTATATAAATTATTTTAATCAGTTTTAGATTTTAATTGGGTTAAATTATGGACCTTTGTTTTAAAGTCCCGCTAACAGACACATGAATACACACACACATACACACTATTTATTTTTGCTTTCTCCTATATATTGGTCTTGTCTTCCCTGCCTCCCTTCCTTTCTTCCTTCCTCCCTTCCTTCCTTTCTGCCTTCCTGCCTTCCTTTACTTATGACTCATAGTGTTGACCTTCTCGGCTGTTACAAAGAAAGGAGTCTGGGTTCTCCAGGGACCTGCCTTATAGGCTACTATTTCGCACTTCTAAGATTTCTCTGTTTACCTCTGAGGTTTTACAGTTAGAGTTAGCAGCTCTTCTCAGGACAGTACAGGTAGCCCCACTGTCTGGAGTATTAATCTCTTTGTATGGTGATGTTATAGAAGTTATTAAGAAATTATTTTAGGCAGATAGAGAGGAAAAGGGTTACTTGGAAAGTTTTTGTTTCTTTTAAAGGAGCTCCAGAAACATTTCTTCTCTAGCAGGAAAGCCCTGGCTCTTAGAGCCGGGAGGGCAAGCTTTGACGTGCAAATGCAAGCCACTAGAAACTGGATCCAATCAAACATGGTGATTCCTGCCTTCTTCTTGCCCTTGCCCCCACATGTCCTGTATATGGCCACCCCCACATATCCCCACCTGTATAGACCAACATGGTGCCCTGCATTTGCATATTAAAAGGCTAGGGTGGGAGGGCCAGTTTTTTTGTGGGCTATGTGAATGACATGCCTGGTCAAACAAATCCCCTGAGCACTATGCAAATCAAACACCACCTCCTTCAGCCTCCTCTTCTCCTCAAATAAGCAACCACTTTTCCGCCACACAGGGTTTTCTCTTTGCTTAAATCCCAACACGCACCTCCCCTCCCAACACTCCCCCCACCGCAACCCCCCACCCCCGTCTCTGTACCAGGGAGCTGTTTTCTTTTTCCTTCCTTCTTTCTTGCCTATTAAACTCTCCACTCCTTAAAACCACTCCACGTGTGTCCGTGTTATTTTATCCAATTTGGCATGAGACTGAGGACCCTGGTGTTCCTCTACTCATTGGAGCTGAATCAATGTGGTAGTACTCTCTAAGGCTCAAGCACACTGGCTAGAGATCTTGAATTATCTAAGCATTTGCTTAACTTAGTAAGTTGTTGGGGGGAGGGCTGTGGGGCATAGGTGCTTTGCAGGATGGGACGAGACATTCATCCCTGTGCAGAAGTTCTATTGGATTAAACTTTGAGCTACTGGCTTCCAAGAGTGCAACCCAAGATATCTTTGAAGGTGTAAGGAGTATGAAGTTTTCTAGTGATGGTTGTAAGATTTGCCGTCAGAGAAGATGGGTAATAACACCGCCTTTGTATGAGCAATGCAAAATCATATGTCAGGAAGTCATTATCTCTCTCAATTTTAGAGTCATACTTGTGTCTCCATGATGCATAACCACCAGAGACAAACTGGAGATAAACATTTTACACTTTAAAATAAGACAAAGTCATATGGCAGACACAAAAACACAGAAGTCTTCATCCTAGGGGATATGGCTCAGGCTCTGGCTTCTATTTCTTAAGAGGTTGCTCACACCTCGGACCTTCTACTCTCAGAAAATCATTCGATCAAACTATGCCATATGTATTATTATTACTGTGGGATTTATGTTACCAAACCATTTGGGTAAGGTTAAGATAAGGAAATATCAGCAAACACAACAGCAAGCATAATGTGCTAAGTATAATTTTGCCAACAAGCAGTGGTTCTATCCTATGTTGCACCAGAAGATGTTTGAAGCCAATTAATAAGTCATGAGCAATTCCCCAAAGAAGTTATTCAGTAATCAATAGGGATGGCACAGCCATCCTACTCTCAGCACCAATTGTTTTATGTGATATAAAGATTTTTTTGATTAAAAAAAGCTTTTTTTTTTCCTGATGCTCAGGAAGATGAAAGGCAAAACTCATAGTTGCTTGCAGCTCCAAGTGTAACTTTAGCAGGTAGCTTATGTATGGCAAATTGGGTGGGATTAGCTAGGTTTCACAGGCTCCTTGTCGATTGGCTAATTGGAATAATTTTGGTGGACTCTGAGGCATTGGGGCTATCCCTCATTCTTTAGTCCCTGGCACTGGGGCAATGAGGATGGGTGCATAGTGACCCTTGAATATGAGATACAAATAAGGGACACTGCTGGGGTATGGATTTTACCAGATCCTCAAAAAGGTGAACTGACAGGCTTGTAAACTGGGACAAGAAAGCATCATTAGAAAAAAGAAAGCAAACTATATTCCAGGTTATATAACATAAAGAAATGCAATATACTTAGCAATACCAGCACAAGGTACATAGATGAAAGAAAAGCTATATGGGCTGAGGAAATAACTTTGAATGCTAATTCCTATCCACAAGAACAATGCAGAGAAATAATAAATAAAAAGTTTGACATAACCAATACTGTGTATATATGTGTTTGTGTACTTGTGCACACACATGTAGTATTTAAGATGGATATATAAGCCTTATAGCAATAATTTTTAAAATAACTAAAAATATAGTGAAAATAACTAAACTATAATATGTTATATTAGAAAAAAGTTATTACACACAAAAAAAAGCAGCAAGAGGCTTTGGAGAGAAGAATGCTATGAGACAGAAAACAAAAGTTAGAATGGCAGACATAATTTAATTGCATAAATACAATCTAAATGTGAATAGATCAAACAATCTAATCATTGAAAAATTGTTGGACTGAATGCAAAACAAAAATAAAAAACAGAATCAAACTATATTCTGCTGGCAGGAGAAACTTTAGATTTAAAAATACAAATAGATTGAGAATAAAGGAATAAAAAAGGATATATTATGTGATTACTTAAGAAGGCTGAAATGTATATATAATACTATCATCAGACACAATAGTCTTTTTTATGGACTGAATCTCTGCATCCCCCTCAAATTAATGTGTTGAAATCTTAATCTCCCTATCTTCATTTTAGGAAGTGGCCCCTTTGGGAGCTGATTAGGACCTGAGGTTAGAGTACTCATGAGTGGGATTGTAAGAGTGCCCCTCTTTCTACTTTCCAAGAGTGTGCAAGGTATTTTCAAAGAGGTGGTAAGCAGTTGAGGCTTGTTGGTTTCACCTGTGAGGTTACTTTTGGTAAAGTTTAAAGGCCAGAAGTATTGGCCACTTGGTATGACAATAGTCGGGTAATAAGAGATTTAAAAGAATTTTTTTAAAAGAGCACTATGGTTAAATGTCAGCTTAACTAAAAGCAGATATTCAAGCTCTAACAGCTTGGGACTCCTTGGGAAAAACAGAGGAGGCACCACAGACCCTGTTTTGAGAAAAACATCTGTTTTCCTCAGGAAACCCTAGAACTGGGATTTGGGTAGATCCCTCTCACAATCCAAGGCTAAATATACTTTTAGGGATGGCAAATGGCAGTTATAGGGGGATACTCAGCTCTTTGCACATTTGGACTAAAAAACACTTACAGGTGCTCTTAGTCATCTGTAAGGGATGGCAATGTCACCACCCACCACTGAGAGATGAGATTCCCATGGAAGATGGGCTAATTACAAAACAGACTGATTGGCTTTGGGTTGCCATGCATAAAATACACAGTAAAAGCATTTCTCTGTCTTCTCCCTTAACATTTCCCCCTTTTTTTGGAATCTAAGATCAGATATTAAAATGGGACTCATAATTTTGGAGACCTGTTTTTGCCTTCTAGCTGTGCCTGCTTATCAGTCCCTAGAAACTACATGTTTTCCTACCCCTGTTCCTCCAAGGACTCTACCCTAAAGCCCATAATCCAATTAAGAAACTTAAAAACTGGCAAATGAAAAATCCTACAAATCCTACTACTACTGGATCTTCTTCTGTCCATCTGTATAGTTATATATGTGTTAGTGTATGATGTTTATATAAAAAGCTCTAATTATTTGGTTTTAAAAAATAAGCACTTAGAATATTTTGAAAAAAAGCTATAATGCCTTTTAGTTCACGTGACTTCAGTAATCTTTGGGAAACAAAGAGTTTTAAGATTATTGGCAAAATAAAGACATTGGTCTAAATTAGGCAGGTCAGATGTTACATTTGCTAAATGCTTTAAGGTTATAAACTTTCTTTGGGTTTTGAAAATTGTTAAACTTGCCTGGTTTACAGTTAGGTAAGGCCTGAGGATATGTGGAGTTAGCCACACTCCTAACTATGCTGGATAGAGTTGGACCTTATCTATCTGCACTTCTGTTCGGTGCCCTAGCATCCACAACTAGTACATAATAAAAATAACTTATCGGATCTTTCACCAAAATTTAAAATTGCTAAGAGTTACCATAATCACATGTAATTGAAACTACTGAAAAAAGAACAGTTTTACATGCAAGGTGTGTAAGAAAATAAAATATGATTTTAGTAAAATATTATAAGAAGGCATTATAAAATATTATAAACTAGGCATTTGCCTAGTTTAGTGGGTTAAAGACTGTTTAAAATTAGGTAAGATAAAGCTAAATGTTTAAACAAATTGTGGAAGGTTTGTAAAATATTAATCCTGTAAAAGAAATTTTGCGTGTGAAGATATTGACTAAATTTTAAGGCATATTACTCAGTTTTTCCATGAATTGAACATTGAAATAAAAGCACAACAGGATTTTCTTAAAGCACTGATCTGCTTCCTAAGAAAATTTGTAAAGGGTTATAAAAGGGTTATGAGAATCTCACCTTATGGTAAAACGGATTAAGATTTAATCAAGTTGTTTATAAAGTTTTATTAGAATTGGGGTTGACATTAATAATACACTAATGCAAAGGTGAAGATTGGCTTTCTCTCTTGGACAAGATGTTCATGTAATATTAAAGAATAATAAAAGATTTTTGTTTACTTTTTGAATAAACTACAGCAGAAAAGGGAGAAATATAAGAGACGATTGTTGGAAAGCTAAGTTTTCCCTCTACCAATGAGTAAAGGTTTTTTCCTTTTTAAAAATTTTCGAGTCATCATTTGGGCTAAGTGAATGACTTATGATGACCTGGAATTCTATTTCATAATATTAAGTGTTTTACACCCTTATCATATTTGATAGGCTTCCAAAAATCAAATTTTAGCTTCAAAATAATATTTTCTGACCTTTAAATTTGGGATGTTACAGAGGGACGCTAAAACATCCAAAAGAGAGGTAAACAGAATTATTTGGCATGTTTTGTTACATGGGAACCATTGTCAAAATAAAAGATAATGTTTAACCTTCTTCAGGTTGTATTTTAGTGAATAATATTAATACATGTTCCAAAATTGTATGGAATTAATAAAATTCTAATATGTCTAAGTATATGCCATTAATTATAATTATGGTTATTATGTTATTATTGATCAAATAAATAACCAAATTTCCTTGTCAATGATGTCTTTAACTACAAAATTTTAAAGTCATTTCTACAGTTAATTGCTTAATGCTGATGCAGTTTCTGAAAACTTCACAATCGCATAAAATCCTAGACTATGGTGTCTCTTAGGAGGTTCATGAAAGGATGAAAAGGACTCTGAAAAGCACTTTTGAATACAGGTGGTCTGATAACTTTAGAATCATATCATTTGAACTGGATAAGAATTCCTGGAACTTTGATGAAAAGACTGACTGTGTTATAAAACTGCTAACCCAAGTAGAACAAAATGAATTGAATACCAAGAAAACACTTTGCCAAATTTTTATACTAAATCAGCCAATCCTTAAATTGTTTAGATATACAATTTGAATAAACTCCATAGTCTAAGTCAAATTACTTATGATAACCCATCAGTTATGAGTGCTAAGTACCTAAGTTGGAAAAACATCTAGTGTTCAAGAGGGCATAAGTCTAATGTTAAGCATGAACTTATGGAGAACTAAGATACTGCCTTGTCCTTCCTGAGTCCTTAAAGCTTTTGTTATGAAAGGTTCTTCATCCCATGACTCATCATAGAAAAGATAAAACAATCCAAATCAAATATATATTGGTGTGGTGACTTATAAGTTGCTAAAATAGTTAATGACCAAAGTTTGGTTTATCAAACCCATATTTTTGAGAAAATAATCAAAACTTCAGGTATATTTTGCTACCTGATGCTCCATTAAAACATTTACAGAGGAATTTCATTCAATTGTCCCTTCCAGTGCATTTTTTCTGGTTGTATAAAAGCTTTCCCATGCAAGAGGGCTAATGTTATTGTTATGGGATCCTTGGGGATGTTGCTTTCCTGGCTGGAAACCTCTGTGGCTGGTGGTGCCTTTGCCTGAGTTTGCTTGGGCCTACTGGGTCTGCTCAGCTCCCACTACTAGCCTGGATTCCATGCTTCCAAAGAGACTGGAGTGGAGTGGCGAGGGGTGTGTGAGCCAGTGAGTATGGGATCTGCTCACTGCACACAGTTAGGCACATCAGCTGCTGTAGCTGGGACAGGCAGCTCCAGGTGCCAGCATGGGTACTAGGTCACTATAAGGCTTTGGCTGGACCAGACACACCACAAATAGCTTCCATGACTGGTACAAGGGAACACAGTTGTGCCTGGAAGCTTGCAGACTCCAGGAACCATAGGGTCCCATGGCGGGAGTCACGGCTCTGACCTGGGGAGCTCCCAGGTCTGGGTTCCCATAGAATCACAGCTCTTTTTCTCTTCTCTCTTCTTGTCACCCACAACATGGTGAGCAAGGGGCGTGTTTCAGCCCTGTTTGTGTTACAGCATTTTTAGCCCTGCCATTTGGCATGTCCCAAGTTCTTGTCCTGCCTCCAGGAAGAATGAGGTATACAGACAAGTGGAGGGTGAGCAAAGAGGAGCTATATTGAGTGACAGAATAACTCAGAGGGTGTCCTGGAGTGGGCACCTCCATTCTGCAGCTGGGCATCCTGACATCCGCATCTCTCAGAAGTGATGAGGCCCTGGAGTGGGTAGCTGCTCTCTGCAGTTGGTCGTCCCAATGTCTGCTCAGTTCTGGCTGAGCCTGGGGCTTTTATGGGTCTCAGAAGGAGGGAAATGCACACTGATTGGTCCATGAGAGGCCATTGGTGGCCCCAGAAAAGGCATCACAAGTTTACACTCTGGTCCTTGGGACTGGCAGCCCAGACCCCAGCCTTCACACCCTCCCTGGCCTGAAGGTAGGGCCTCACCAAGGACCCGCCCCCTTTGGGGTGGGAACCTGTCTGCCTCCTGCTGCCATTCATGGCACCCAGGCTATTTGTGCCAAGGGATGCCTGCAGGCCAGTGCCAAGCTGTCCTCAGCAGTTCCTCAGGTTCCCTCCCATGCTCATCAGTGCCCAAAGCCTGGGCAGGTGCCAGAGGCAGCATGGTACTGGTGTGTCAGCACTGCCCCAAGCATGTGCACACCCACCAGGCTGCAACAGCACCTGCAACAGCACCTGGGCCTACCCACAACCTTGCTCCAAGGCCAGAGCAGGTGTCAAGAGTGGGGAGGAGCCAGGAAGTGAGAGCAGAAGATACCTCCAAGCCTGCAAGGTCCTAGGGGTTTTTCCTGTGCCCCCAAGAGTGTAGAGATGTCTGACTCTGAAGCCATGGCTTGAGCATTTGTAGCTGCACCTTGAAGGACAGGTCTCCTGCCTGCTCCATGGCGTGGGAGGCCCAGGTCTGGAGCCACTACTTGGGCTGCTGCAGCTGATCCCAGGAAGCTCCAACTCCACCAACTCAGAAGAGTCATGGTTACCACTTGTCCCCAGCTCCTGGCCATGTTTCTCTGCTGTAGCTGATGTGATGGCAGTGGTTGCTCCACATGGGGTGCTGCTGCCATCATTATAACAGTAGATTATTACACTACAGTATATTTTTACCAGGTAAAGTAAGGTTTTTATGTTTCACTGAGGACAATCAATCCCTTCACAACTAGAACCTGAAGATGGATCTTCTGAGAACATCAAAGAAACACTGTCATTGGCATCTACACCACAGCAAAACTTCAGGACCTTGAACCTTGGGTTCACAGTCTCACAACTGAGAAGGCTCCCTTTACATTCTTGGAACTGTACACCCATTGGAACCCTTAAGATAAAGCTAACCAGGGGGGTTTCTCACCAGAAGAAGATGGTATCCTTGATGTGAAGAGGTTTTCCCAAGATCATGGATCAAGACTTCTCTGCTATCATGGGACTCTTAACTTTGATTATTTTTCCCTTGCTTATGCTTCTATGAACAATAGAATTGAAAGGGGTTCTCTTGTGTGCACTTATGTGGTATAATTTTATTTGTGAAGGATTTTGCAGCCAGCCTTATACATAGATAACCTCATACCTTAATAGACAAAAATGAAGGCCCAATGTAGATAAGAAATGTTAATGTACATACATTGCCTCATAATCAGTCAGAAACAGAACATTGGTTCACTCCTCTTAACTCACATCATGGGTTAAGGAGAACATTGCTGGGAGGTTTTCACTATTCTAAAAAGGCATCATTTTTTAGGTCCTTTTTTTTGTGGTTTGGAATAAAGTGGCAATGATTAAAAATGTACCCCTCATGATAGGTTCTATAGCAGATTCTACTGTATAGGCCATGGTTACACAACAGACTTTAAATTCTCTTGTGAAAGTTATGCTAGATAATAGAATTGCTCTGGATTAGTTACTGGCTAAACAGAAGTATCTGTGCAGCTGCTGGCACTTACAGCCTATGGAGAAAATGTCAGGTATTACAGAGATTCAGTTATAGGGGATTAATGAAGAGACCCCTTAGTCAAGTTAGTAGACTCTTTATGTAGCTCATTCTTTGATCTATTCAATTTTAGGTGGTTTTGTTTACAGGGACCCTGGGTAAGGAGCATACTCCAAACTCTTGGTATTATCCTCCTGATAGTCATAATAATAGTCCCCCTGGTGATCTGTATTCTCTCAAAAATTTTAAATGTTTGCATGCAGCCATCTCTAGAATATCAAAGGATCTCTCTAACTAGAATGACAAGAGCTGAAAGAAATGGGCAGCCGTGAAGACACTGTAACTTATGAATGACATGCTGAGACCAGAAACCCAAAATGATGGTAACTGAGAGTGGTGCTAAGGCCCTAAGTTTTGGTCACACCCTCACCTAAGTGAGAACCTGACCAAAAAAAGAGGATTTTTTTTTTTAAAACAAAATTATGGGAGGCCATTGTTTTGGACTGAGCTCATGCTCTAAGCCACAGCATACCAAACCAAACAAAAATGGAGTCACTTGTGCTAAAAGTAACATAAGCAAACTGTGTTTGATTATAGAAAACATAGGAAACACATAGATTCTAGAAAAGACCCGGCTTTCTTTTTCTTCTGTAAACGGGATGTTCCAGCATAAAGATATACCCTCTACTCAGTCCTTCTTCCTAAATTTGCCAAACTCACTGTTCTGCTCTTTCCCAGTGAGTTTCAAGAGCAATGTTAATAGTAACATCAATAACTAAAGTTTTGGTCAATCTCTCAAAATTGAGAAAATAACCCAAAGGGGGAAATTGTTAAATCAAGTTTAGCCTAAAGATGCCTCCTTACATATATAAGTTTGACCTAAAGGTTCTTCTGTACATCGTGAACTATAAAAAGTGGAGGTGTAAATCAACTGCAGCCCACACCTGTGCCAATCACTGAGTTTTGGCCAAATGTAGCTAACTGTTCCAACCATGTTCAAATAAGGCAAAGGCCTAGTTGTAACCAATCCAGTTGTTTCTGTACCTCCCTTTCCTTTTGCTGTCCATAAATCTTCTTCCACCACTTGACTGAGCTAGAGTCTCTCTGAATTTGTTGTAATTCTGGGGGCTGCCTGATTTTCCAATCATTCATTACTCAAACTACTTTAAATTTAATTCGGTTGAAATTTTTCTCTTAACAACAATCATAGAATCAATGTAACAATCTGTCTTCAGAAGTAGGAAAGTGTTTTACTTCTATAGGAGAAATCAAGACATCTGTAATGCTAAGCCAGAACTGTCACTGCCAACAGGAAGTATATTTAATTCGGCCTATACTTGGCTTAAAAATATATATATATATATGTAAAGGAAGAGCAGAATGAAAAACACATTTTAACTAGCTTCTGCACTTACTCCTTTATCACATTTTTTACTTAGCTCAGATTTAGAACAAGGAATAGTTCATGAGCTCAAATGTTCTCCCAAGTTCAGTTAATAACACCAGCTTGAGGTTGCTGATACACACTTAATAAAATGTGATAATATTTAATAAAACTAATATTATTAATAATTACCTCATATACCCTCCACTCTTTCCCTTTTTCACAATAAGCAAATCTCTCTTTATAAGGCTCAGATTGGAGGGTTTATGCCATATTTATTTTAATACACTGACTTTATGAAGACATCCTGAGAGTTCTAAAATTTTTTACATCAGCATTTTTCAGATTGATTTATCATGAATGTTATTCTCTGTCCTTTATTTTATCATTTGTAACTGTTTATTAGGACTTGTTATGTACCATTTTGCTAATAGCTTTATAAGCAGTATTCCATGTAATCTTTAAAATACTCTATGAAGACTTTTTGTTATTTATTCTCTTTTACAGGCAAGGGAATCTAAATTTCAGGGAAGTTCATTACCTGTTCCAATGTTACAGAGGAGAAAGTTGATGGAACTGGGATTTTAGTTCCATCCAGGCGATCTGACATCAGCTCTCACATTTAATCTCATCCCAACTTTGTCTCTATTTCTTTTCAGCTGATAGTGATTTCATTTGTATGATTGATTTTGCCTGACTGAGCCAAACTATATTAGCACATTAGATTAGAATAACTTAATCACTTTACTTGAAGAAAAAAAAAACAAAACAAATCAATTAAACAACTGCATTGATGAGACAGAGGAGCTGTTTTAGGCATAATGTAGTCTAGCAGGTTTTTAAGTGTGATCAACAGACCAACAGCATCCACATTATACACACACTTATTAGAAATGCAAATTATTGGATACCAAGGAAACAGCAATCTGTGTTTCAACACATTTTTTAAGTGAATTTTAAATTCTAAAATATATTAACCACTGCCACAATCAAGGGGTCAGCAAATTAGTGAACATGAGTCAAGCTTAGGCACCTCCTATTTGTTTGCTTTTTAAATTTTAATATGATATAAATACATCATTTAAAAAATTTTTAAGTGGATAACTCTGTAGTAGTAATTACATGCAAAATGTATAACCATCAGAACTATTTCTAAAATTAGTTCATCACTCCAAACAAAAACTATACTCATAAAACAATAGCACCTATTTAACTCTCGCCTCACACCCTACTAATCGCTAATAAATTTCTGTCTCTATGAATTTGTCCATTCTAGATATTTCATATATTTGGAATCATACAATACTTGTCCTTTTGAGTCTGGCTTATTTCACTTAGAAAATGTTTTCGAGGTTCATCCTGCTGTAGCCTGTATCAAAACTCATTCCTTTTTATGGTTGAAAAATAATCCTTTGTATTTATGTACGACATTTTGTTCATCTATTAATCGATTAAGAATTCATCTGTTAGAGCTTTTCTATGTTTTGACTATTGTAAAAAAATGCTGTGGTAAACACTGGAATACAAGTATCTGTTTGAATCACTCTTGAATTGTTTTGGGTATGTATCCAGAAGTGGAATTATTCTATTTCAGCCTTTTGAGGAAACTCCAAATTGATTTCCACAGTAAATGCATTTGATATTCCCATCACCAATGTAAGTGTCTTTAACTTTATCCACATCCTGGCCAACCCTTGCTCCTCCCCCTGTCCTCTTTCTCTCTGTTTTTTTTTTTTTTTCATTACAGTCATCCTAATAGTTGCAAAGAAGGCTGGGCTTGGTGGCTCATACCCGTGCTACCAGCACTTCGGGAGGCTGGGGTGCTGGATCACCTGAGGTCAGAAGTTCGAGACCAGCCAGGCCAACAGGATGAAACCCCATCTCTACTAAAAATACACACATACAAAAAAATAGCCAGGTGCAGTGTTGTGTGCCTGTAGTCCCAGCTGCTTGGGAGGCTGAGGCAGGAGAATTGTTTGAACCCAGGAGGAGGAGGCTGCAGTAAGCCGATATCATGCCATTGCACTCCAGTCTGGGTGACAGAGTGAGACTCTATCTCAAAAACAAAACAAAACAAAAATTGTGTAGTAGTGAAATAGTATCTCACTGTGGTTTTGATTTGTATTTCTTGAATGACTAATGATGTTAACTATCTTTTTATGTACTTCTTGGCTATTTGTACATTTTCTTTGAAAATGTCTATACCAGTTATTTGCCCATTTTAAAAACAGGTTTTTTAGTTTAATTAATTCCTAGCAATTTATCTTTACATTGCATTTGCTTTTAGGTTCTTGGTCATGAAATCCTTGCCTAAGCCAATGTCTAGAAAGGTTTTTCCAATGTTGTCTTCTAGAATTTTTACAGTTTCAGGTCTTAGATTTAAGATTTTAATCCATCTTGAGTTGATTTTTGTATAAAGTGAGAGAGGAGGATCCAGTTTCATTCTTCTACATGTGGCTAGACAATTATCCCAGCACTATTTGTTAAAAAGGGTGTCCTTTCCCCACTTTAGGTTTTTGTGTACTTTGTTGAAGAATAGTTGGCTGTAAGTATTTTGGCTTATTTCTTGGTTCTCTATTCTGTTCCATTGGTTTATGTGCCTATTTTTATACCAGAGCTTTTGCACTGCAAAAGGAACAGTAAGCAGAGTAAACAGACAGCCCACAGAGTGGGAAAAAAATATTCACAATCTATACATCTGAGAAAGGACTAATATCCAGAATCTACAATGAACTCAAACAAATCAACAAGAAAAAAACAAACAATCCCATCAAAAGGTGGACTAAAGATATGAATAGAGAATTCTCAAAAGAAGATACACAAATGGCCAATAAACATATTTTTTCAACATCACTAATGATCAGGGAAATGCAAATCAAAACCACAATGCGATACCACCTTACTCCTGCAAGAATGGCCATAATCAAAAAAGAAAAAAAAAAAAAAGCAAATATTGGCATGGCTGTGGTGAAAAGGGAACACTTCTACATTGCTGGTGGGAATGTAAACTAGTACAATCACTATGGATAACAGTGTGGAGATTTCTTAAAGAACTAAAAGTAGGACCACTATTTGATCCAGCAATCTCACTACTGGGTATGTACCCAGAGGAAAAGAAGTCATTATACAAAAAAATACTTGCACACGCATGTTTATAGCAGCACAATTTGCAATGCAAAAACGTGGAACCAACCCAAATGCCCATCAATCAATGAATGGATTAAGAAACTGTGATATATGTTTTATATATATACACACAGTGGAATACTTCTCAGCCATAAAAAGGAATGAATTCATGGTATTCACAGCAACCTGGATGAGATTGGTGACTATTATTCTGTGTGAAGTAACTCAGGAATGGAAAACCAAAGATCATATGTTTTCACTCATAAGTAGAAGCTAAACTATGAGGATACAAAGGCGTAAGAACAACACAATGGACATTGGGGATTCAAGGAAAGGGTTGGGGGCGGGTGAGGAATAAAAGACTATAAATAGCATGCAGTGTACACTGTCTGGGTGATGGGTGCACCAAAATTTCACAAATCACCACTAAAGAACTTACTCATGTAACCAAATACCACCTGCTCCCCAATAAACTTTGGAAATTAAAAAATAGTCTCTTTGTCTTCTGTTGCTGAGTTATAAAGTTTCTTTATATATTTTGGATATTAAATCCTTATGAGATATATGATTCGCAATATTTTCTTCCATTCCATAGGCTTTCACTTTCTTCATAATGTCCTTTGATGAACCAATGTTTTTAATTTTGATAAAGTTCAACTTATCTATTTGTTTTTTGTTGTGGTGGTGTTCATGGTGTCATATTTAAGAATCCATTGCCAAATCCCAGTTCATAAAGATTTATCTCTAAGAGTATCATGGTTTTGGCTCTCATATTTGAGTTATTGATTCTTTTTGAATTAATTTTTGTATATAAGTAAATTTTTTATATGTGGTGTGAATTAATTTTTGTATATGGGATGAAGTCTAACCTTAATTTGCATGTAGAAATCCAGTTGTTCTAACATCATTTGTTGAAGATTTTTCATTGTCCATTGGATAGACTTGGCAGGCTTGTTGAAAATAAATTTGCCGTAAATATATGGGTTTATTTCTGGACTCAATTCTATTCCATTTATCTATATATCTATCCCTATGCCAATTCCATAATGTTTTAATTACTATAGCTTTTTGGTAAATTTTGAAATGGCAGCGTGTGAATCCACCAACTTTGTCTTTGTTTCTTTAGGATTTCCATGTAAAATTCTAGGAATTTGAGAATTGGCATTTCTGTTTCAGTAAAATGACTGTTGGGATTTTGCTAAATATTGTATTGAAACTTTAGATAGCTTTGGTAGGTCTGCTATTTCAGCACAATTAATTTGCCTTCAATCCATAAACATTGTGTTGTTTTCAATTTGTTTAGAACTTCTTTAATTTCTTTCAGTAATACTTTGCTCTTTTCAGCGTACAAGTTTTCACATTCTTCATTAAATTTATTCTTAGGTATTTTGTTCTTTTAGATACTATCATAAATGGAATTTGTTTCCTAATTTTATTTTTGGATTATTTATTTCTAGCATATAGAGACACGAATGAATCTTGTGTTTTGTCCTTGTAATTTGCTGAAATTTTATTAGATCTAGTAGATGTCTGATGGATTTTTTTTTCAGATTTTCTATATATAGCATCATATAATCTGAAAAGAGAAATAGTTTATTCCTTTCTTTCCAGTTTGGATGTCTCGTATTTGTCTTTCTTGCTAATTGCTCTGCTAGAAGTTGCAATGTTCACTAGTGATTTAAGCAGACATCCTTGTCTTGTTCATAATGTTAAAGGAAAGTGTTCAGTCTTTCACCACTGAATACGTTGTTAGCTGGGAGTATTTTATAAATGTCCTTTATTAGGTTAAGGAAATTCCCTTCCATATACTCAGTGACTTTTATCATGCAGGAGTATAGAATTTTGACAAATGCTATTTCTGTGTCAAATGAGTTGATCTCTTTTTTTCTTCTTTGCTGTATTACATCAGTAATTTCAATGTGCTGCTTTACATTGATTGATTTTATATTGAACTATACTTACATTTATGAGATAAATTCTTCTTGGTCATAGGGCATAATCCTGTTTAGGAATTTGGTTTGCTAGTATTTGGTAAAGGTTTTTGCATCTATATATGTAAAGAATAATCTCCTGTAATATTCGTTAGTTGTGATCTCTTCATCTGAATTCACACTATGGGAAATGCTTGCCTCATAGAATGAGTAAATAAGTAATATCTCCATTTCTGATTTTGGAAAGTTTGCCAAACAGTTGCTGCCAGTTCTTCTCTAAATGTATCCTAGAAGTCACTAGTAAACCCATCTGGTATTAGAATTTTCTTGATTGGGAGGTTTTTTACTACAATTTCAATTTCTTTACATGTTATTGGTCTGTTGACATGTATTTTTCATTTCTTCTTGAGTGAGCTTAGGCAATTTTTGTGTTTCCAGAAAATTCATCAATTTCATCTCAGTTATCTAGTTTATGGCCTAATTTGGTCATATTCTCATAATCATTTTTACTTCTAAAAGGTCAGTAGTAATAACCCCAATTTTATTTCTTATTTCAATTATTTATTATCCGTTTTCTTCTTTGTTAGTATAGCTTAATTTGCCAATTTTGTCAATTTTTTTAATAGAAACAGCTTTTGGTTTTATTATTTCTTTATCTATAATTCCAGTCCTCTATTTTATTTATTTCCATGTTAATTATTATTATTTCTTCTCTTTTATTTGTGTTTAGTTTGCTCTTCTTTTCTGGCTCATGAAAGTCGGAAGTTATGTTATTGATTTGAGATCTTTTGTACATTTTTTAATGTAGGTGCTTACAACTATACATTTTCATCTGAGCACTGCTTTTGCTTCATCTCATAAGTTTAGTATGTTGTGTTCTTATTACTTATCTTAAGGTATTTGTAATTTCCCTTCTTTGACCCATTGCTTGAAAAGGTGCCCATAGTTTAATTGCCATATATTTGTGTATTTTCCAGTTTTCTCTTGTTGTTGATTTAAAATTCCATTCCATTGTGATCTGAGAAGATGCTTTGTGTAAGTTTAATGTTTTTAAAATTTATTGAAGACTTCTTTGTTGCCTAACATATGGTCTGTCAGAGAGAACATGTATTCTGCTGTTGTTGGGTGGAATGTTCTATGTATGTCTGTTAGGTATAGTTGATTTCTATAAATACTATTGTTTAATTCCCCTATTTACTTGTTGCAGATTTTCTATCAAGAATTTGCAGTGGCCTATTGATGTCTCCAACTATTATTGCAGAACTACCTGTTCTTCCACTCAATTTTGCCAATGTTTGCTTCATATATTTTGGGGAGCTCTGTTGTTTGATGCATGCATATTTATAATTGTTCTATCTTCTTGAAAAATTGATCGTTTTATTGGTGTTTAATGCCCTTTTTTCAAGAGTAACAGTGTTTAAATTAAAGTTAATTCATGTCATATTAGTAGAGCCACACCACCTCTCTTTTGGTTACCATTTGTATGGAATATATTTTTCTGTGTTTCACTTTCAATTTATTTGTGGCTGGGATCTAAAATAAGTCTCTTATAGAAAATATCTAGTTGTATGATTTTTAAAATCCATTACACTAACATTTTCCTTTCAATTGGAAATTTTACTTCATTGACATTTATAAAAATTATTGATGAGGATTACTTCTGCCATTTCGCATTTTGTTTTCTACATGGCTTATAAATTTTTGTTCATTTCTTCCATTAATACTTTTTTGTGATTAGTTGATTTTTTATAGTGAAATGTTTTAAACCCTTTATCATTTTCTTATTTGTGCATTTTAAAAATATTGTCTCTAACTCCCATAAGGATTGTGTTTAACATCTTAAATTTATAATCATCTATGTTTTAATTAATCCCAACATTACTTCAATAGCATAAAACATTCTGTGTCTGTGCAGTCCCCTTACCCATTTCATGTTGTTTCACAAATTACATTCATATATATTCTGTGCTGAATAACACAAATTTATAATTATTTTTATGATTTTTTTAACACATATAGAAAATAAAAATGGAGTTATAAACTAAAAATAAAATAATTCTAAGTTTTATAATTGCCCATGGACTTACTTTTTCCAGGAAACCTTTATTTCTTCATTCACATTTAAGTTATTGTCTAGTGTCTTTTCATTTCGACCTGAAAGAATCTCTTTAGCATTTTTCATAGGACAGGTCTGCAATTTATAAACTCCCTCATTTTTTGTTTCTCTGTAAATCTCTTAATTTTTTACTCTTTATGATAGAATGTTTTGCTAGATGTAGAATTCTCAGTAAGCAGTTTTTTTTTTTATCTTTGTTTCAGGACTAAAACATGTTATTCTACTATCTTCTGACCTCTATCATTTATAATGATAAATCAGCTCTTAATCTTATTGAAAATCCCTTGTACATAATAAATTGATTTTCCCTAGCTACTTGCAAAAATTGTCTGTCTTTAGCTTTCAATAATTTGACAACTATATGTCTCAGTGTGGATCTCTTTATCTTACTTGATGTTTATTCATGTTTCTTGAATTTGTATATTTATATCTTTCATCAAATATGAAAAGATTTCAGCCATTATTTCTTCAAATATTTGTCCTGCAATTTCTCTCTGTCTGCTTTTTCTGGGATTCTCCTTCATATGTTGCTCCTCTTGATGGCATCTCACAAGCCCCTTAGGTGTCATTTACTTTCCTTTATTATTTTTTTTCTACTTCTTAGACTTGATAGAATAGATAATTTCTATTGCTCTATTGTCAATTTCCTGATTTTGCCTTTTGGCTGGTAAAATTTGTGTTGAATTTCTCTATTTAATTTTTTTATTTCAGTTTTTATACTTTAAAGCTCCAGAATTTTTGGTTCCTTTTATAATTTTTCTTCATTGCTATTTTTGTTTTGTTCACTTATTATTTTTCTGATTTTTCATATTTGGTTGTTCAAGTTTTCCTTCTATTATTTGAGCATGTTTAAGATAATTTTTTAAGATAATTTTTTTTCTGTTAATTACAATATCCAGACATTTTTAGGGATGGTAGTTGCTAATTTATTTTATTCCATTAAATAGGTCTTATTTCCTATTTCTTTGTATGCCTTGTGATTTTTTTGTTAAATGGACACAAATATTACAATGTGATTCTGGAAATCAAATGTTCCTGCTTCTCATGGTTTGCTCTTTTTAATTATTGAAAGCTGTAATAAACTGTTGGTATAGTGACTTTTCTCTACTGTTTTTCAACAAATACATTTGTTGCATATATTGTGAAAAAAGTTTCTGTTCTTTAGCTTTTGTTCAGCTAGTGTTTGACAGAGTTTTCTTGAACACCAGAAACTAAAAAAAAAAAACGACAACCAACCAAACAACCTCTCTCTGTCTTTACTGTTTGGTTCTGTCCTGAGTACCTTTTTAAACACGTAGCCAGACTTGAATTAAGGTTAGGGATCTGTAGACTAAATAAAGAATATGTGGTACATATACACCTTGGAATATTATGTAGCCATAAAAAGGAACAAGATTATATAATTTGCAGGGATATGGATGGAGCTGGAAGCCATTATTCTCAGCAAACTAATGCAGGAACAGATTTGAACAGAACCAAACACTGCATTGTCTCACTTGCAAGTGAGAGCTGAACGATGAGAATACATGAACACATGGAGGGAAACAACACATGCTGAGGCCTGTTGAGGGTGATAGGGGGTGGCAGGAGTGAAAGCATCAGGAAGAATAGCTAATGGATGCTGGGCTTAATAACTAGATGATGAGTTGATCTGTGCATCAAACTATCATGGTACACATTTACCTATGTAACAAACCTGCACATCTGCACATGTACTCCAGAACTTAAAATAAAGGTTGAAAAAATAAAAGGTCAGTGGTCAGTATCAGACAAAACAAAGCTACAAAACACTATAAAACTTAAGGACTTCTTAGGTCTTTTTTGAACATGCACTGTATAATTGGCATGTATGAGGCTTTTCAAATCTCTCCTAATTCATGGGTGTTTTTTATTACCCTAATTTTCCAGGGAAAATCTCTGTTCTTATTGTGTTTCCAGGCCTTGGATGTTCGTTTATATATCTTAAATGTCTTTTGCCTCAAGCTTAGGTTTCTTAGGAGTCCAATAATATATTTAAGCAATTGCTACCACTTTTACTGTCTATTGCTGTGCAATAGACAAAACAGATGAAAGTACCTTACATCATTCCTTCAGGTAGCCCCCATATAGGTTAAAATGGGCCAAAATAATTTGCAAATAAAGTTGTCTCTTCTACCTCTGGAAACAGGGACCATTCTCTCACACTGGGAACATGGGCTGCTGTCTGCAAGACTGCTTTTCAACTGGGGAGTGGTTATAGAAAGGGAAAGTAAAATTGCCACAATGATTTTTAAATTATTTTTACATTGATTTTTTATTGCTTTAGTGTTCACGGGGTTGCTATAAACCTGTCTGTTTTCCAGTGTTCTGACAATGTTGATTCTGATGGCTTCTGTTCATTTTTCAATATTTCTATGGAGGGACAGAAGCTTGGAATTGCCAAATGCAACATCTTGATTATGTCACTCCCTCCCATCTGCTTTAGTAAACTGTGTGTGTATGTGTGAGAATACAACCATTTAAATTTATTTACATATACTCTGTGGCTGTTGTTTTGCTACAATGAGTTGAGATCAACCAAGATTATATACCCTACAAAAAACTAAAGCACTTATTATCTGGCCTATTGAAAAAACATCTTCTGACCTCTGCTCTAGACTGGTAAAGTCCAGATTTCACAAATTGCAAATAGATAACTTCCTTTATCGCCACTTTGTTTTTATATTCTACCTTCACATTTAATGAGTCTACATTTATTACTTAGCACTTTGTATATACCAAAAATTCTTGATCTCTTTCCTGAAATTTTACATTTATTTTATGGTTAAAAAATACTAGAACTCAGAGCATCTCAGAAATGTTCAGTCTCAGCAAGCTAGTGAATGTTGGAACAGATTCACAGGCTTCACTGATTCCAGAGCCAAAATGCTAATCAGTTTAAACATATATTTTGGATAAAATTGATCTGCCTCCATAACAAAGGCACTGGGCTTACAGTTAACCTGAAAATCAGTTGTGGATGTAAAGGCATTGTTGCCAATTCAGTTTGGTTGAGATGAGCTTTAATATTCAGTCCTATTATTCTGAGTGTCAATTAGAGCCAAGAGCGAGCCTACAATGTTATTGATGTTATCGCTTCTCCTCCAGCTGAAAACAAAGTTCTAGAATGGCCAGTTCATTTTTCTGGTCTTTATTAACCTAGGCAACCTACACCTGCAGTTATACTTAATCATAATAATGAGTCTTTTTTTAAAATAGTATCACAGAGGGGGAACAGAGTGTTTGTTCATTAAATCTCTAATGAAACATTGTATGTAGCATAAATGTATTATTTTGGATTTATTACATCATATGGAAGTACAGAATTTAACAGAATGTATCCCAAACTCCATATTAGTTTGGCCAGATAGAGAAACAATTTCCTTCACCCCTACTAAGAGCAGACTGAGTTGTGGAATCCCCAAATATAGCTTTCATTGAAATGGATGGGACTTGTAAGATCAGTAGTAGCATTTATATGATGTTATTCTTCAGTTGTAAGCCATTAATTTGATTAGTTATCTATTTGCACTTTTTATTTGTTATACTGATGTCATTGCAAACTGGAGAAAAAAATAAAGGAAAAACAAGCAAGAAGAGTTAACTTTACAAATGTTTCATTTCCACTAATTTCTACTGTTTAAAAAAAGAAATTTACATTGAAGCAGCATAACTTACGCAAAAAGCATTGGATTCATGTTTGGAGTCTGGATTCTACTCACAACTCTGATAATAATTAGCTTCTTCTTCTTTTTTCATTTTTTAGATGGAGTCTCATTCTGTTGCCAGGCTGGAGTACAGTGGCACAATCTCCCCTCACTGCAACCTCCACCTCCCGGGTTCAAGTGATTCCTGTGCCTCACCATCCTGAGTAGCTGGGACTACAGGTGTGTGCCACCATGCCTGGCTAATTTTTTTTTTTTTGTAGTTGCATTTTAGTGGAGATCGGGTTTCACCATGTTGGCCAGGATGGTCTCGATCTCCTGACCTTGTGATCTGCCCACTTCAGCTTCCCAAAGTGCTGGGATTACAGGCGTGAGCCACTGAGCCCTGCCTAATAATTAGCTTCTTAAGCTTGGGCAAGTAATGACCATTGTGCTTCAATTTAAAATTAATGATAAAATTAATCATTTTATCAGTGATAAAATTAATGTGTAAGAAGGTATTGTCTCTGTTTCAGAAAACTATGTGCTGCATGTTATTGTTTTCATTGGGAAATAATTGGCTAATTCCATAATTTATATGAAGCTCCTCAAATTTTATGTTCCTTATTGTGAGTTCATTCTGTACTTAACCTTCTATTATAAGATTTGCTATTGTGGATGCCAAGGCCCTAGTCCCACTGTGGTTTTACTAAAAATCTAGTTGCAAAAGGCAGATTAGGAGGAAAAAAGGCTTAGAAATTCATTTAATGAATACACACAGCAGCCTTCCAAATGCGGACCCTAAGATAGAGGGGAAGTTAACAAAGTATGGACAGCTGTGTAGAAATACTATTGGCAGAAAGGTATATGATCTAATAATGCTAATAGACTGGGTGGGGAAACCCAGCAAAGCCTGTCAGTATAGATTTTTCTTGACATTTCTAAGCATGTATTTTTTCTTCTTCTGGGTATGGGGCAGCACCATCTTTGGATTGGGGGGTTCTTAAGATGTTCAGTCAAACAAGGTAAGTCACATAATTTGTTTATGGCCAGTTTTTACACAGATAAGGCGGAGGAAAAATTAGGTAATATATTTAGGTTTTATGGCTGGCTTTGAAGAAAAGAGATTCTGTTTACTATGACCCACCATTGTGGAAGAGAGATTCTAGTTTCTATGGCTAGCCTAATCGGAGTTAGAACTGAGAGACAAGAGGACAGAAGGTCAGAGAAAAACGTTTGTTTCTGAGTCTGCTGCTGAGGCTTTCATTTGTGGGTTTTGTTTTCTGATCCCCAGAACTATCCTACACTGCAATTGCCTATTTACTTGTCTGAGTTCCCTAGTTAGACACTGTGCTCCTTGAAGGCAGTGAGTAGTTTTTAAATACTATTTTACTCAATTACAATTGCTTGATGTCTGGCACACAGCAAGCCCTCTACAAATATCTATGCATGAAAGAATATAATTTTCATCACTCATTCCATTCTGAAATGCACACACACACGTACACACATTGATGAAATAATCAATGGATAAAGATACAGGTAGGTAGATAACAGCTAATAAAAAATAATGGCTGCAGGTTGTATAACACAATCAAAGTGTTTGTTGTTGTTTGTTTTGTTTGAAATTAACTGGCATGCTGGATCTCATTGACACTAGCATCAAAATACCTGATATTATTACCCATGACATATATTAACTACTGGTTTCTATGACTGCTTCCCATCAGTACTCCCCACCTCAGTGATCCTTAGTGATCCATTTACTCATCAAATCAAAACTAATTTCCCCAAAGCAAGGCTATGATGAATTTGAAAAGTTGATTATTTCCCAGCAGATAACTTTAAATGTCATGGAGCCTATTTAAAGACAACTTTATATCACAAACCTTATGTTCAAGCCTTAATGTACAACAAAATGGACCAAATGAGGCAAACAGAATCAGGTTTCCAAATATAATCATAATTCTAGGTTAGCTCTCAAAATAGATTGCAGTTCATATATTCTACAAAGTATGTTTTGACATTAAATGTAACATACTGACGATCATTTTTCTGATTTAGACTTGCTTTGGTTTCTACCTTTAGGTAGATGGCTCTAACTACGAAAAAGTAGCTATGCACCTGCCAGGCTGTATCTCCCTCCCAGCGGTGAAATCATGCCCTATCCTCCACATTGCCTTTTCCTTCAGATTCTTATTTGCATATGAATGTTTTGCAATGATTTTTTTCTCTTTCTTCTAAAACTAAGCAGAGATATTTCCTCTACCTAGTGTTATTCATTGTGAGGAGAGGCATTTTTTTTTTCTTGCAGGTGGGAGAATATAGATAAGGGTAATAAAGTTCCCATAGTTTTATTTTTTTATTTTTTTCTGGGCATGAACTAGTGGTATTTATTTTCTTTTAAATCACAGAGTATGATTGCTGTAGCACTTCTTCTCAGTTCTATTTTCTTTTTTAAAAAACAACTGTAAATTCAATTGTACAGGCAGTTTCAAGTAATCAAAACATAATGTATTTATCTTGACATCTGTGGTTTGTGGATTCAAGTCCCTACATTCTCTAACTTGTAATGTTTATGAGGTAGTGCATGTGAAGAGTTCATAGGTCAAATTCACACTTAATTTGTACTGGTTCCATCATTCCTCATAAAATGTGCTACTAATCAACAGTGAGTATACTGTCTATATGTAAATGCACAAATACACATGCACACAACATACAACAAAGCAGTTTTTATGATGTACCTCTTGCATTACAATACTTTACGTAGCTATACAACTCCTACAAGAGATAAAGTAAATATAAAAGCTATTTTCTTCAGTTGTATGTATGTAGATGTATCCTAGAGAAAAGCTATTGTCTCTCAGAAATAATATTTGTAAACTAATTTTTTTAAATTAGCAAACCTAAAGTACTATACTATGGAATAAGTTTGTCTTATTTTGCTTTTATTCAGTGAATATAGATGACTAGTTTATTCACTGAGTCTTTCAGAAGAGTGTTAATATCAAAATTATCATATGGTCTGATTTTTTTTAAAGCCCAGTTCCTACAAAACAATAAGTGGTGAGGTTCTGACAATTACGAGGGAAATTTAGTACCAAATACATATACTATTTCTCCATTTGCACAAGAGAGCTAATTTGTAGAAAACAGAAGACTAAAAGGTGGTAAATCAAATGTGTTTTATGATCACATCTGTGAGAGAAGAATCTTACGACTTCTGGGAATATCAAAATTTGAAATGACTAAATAACTGATATGCCAAGGAATTTGTATTCTCTTGTTCTTTTACACACTAGGGGAGAAAATTGTAAAAACTAGCATAATTGTGTTGCAAAATATCCATTGAAATATTTTGAAAGTTAAAATATGGGTTTAAAATAAGACAAATGGATGTGTTTATTTTTAGATGTGTTTGCCTAAGAGATGAATACTGTGGATATCTGCTGGCTTTCTTGATTAAGCCACAACTGGTGGACCTCACAAGTGTCAAATATGTTATTCCAAAATGTCATCCATTTAGACTCATTCCCCAGCTTGCTATTGATGAGTTTCATTTCATATTTGGAGGCATCCTGTTGGGGAAACTGAAGAACAGATGTTAAGTGTGAAGTGTCTCCCTCCATAGTTCACATCACATTGTTTGAGCTGCCACATGTAACCAATATAGACACTAAGCCAGCTGGTCCTCTGCCTGCTACTGTCATGGCAGAAAACATCTAGGAGGTGGTCAGAGGGGCATATGTATACCTGTTAAGTGGCCTGGTTCTCCAATAGTCATGCAAGTATTCCTAAATTTGTTTCACTCCTGGGAATTCAAGCTTCTATTTCAGATTCCTAATCCACGGCAATTAATTATCTTCTTTGAATACCCAAAGCAATTTATGTTGCTTAACCTATAATAAAGTTAAGTCCATTATTATTCCTGTTTTATAATTGAGGAGACTAGAATCTGGATTATTTAAGCAACCAAAATCACACAGTCAGTCAATGACAGAGTCCGTGATTAAAATTCTGTCTATCCCCAGATTTGTGCTCTTCAGATAATGACATTTCTGCACAGTTATTAATCTGAGTAAATAGAATCCATAGTGAATTATTAGCTGATTTCAGAAGATTCCGTGCAAATAAAAGTCTTTTGTCATTTCATGTTCTGCCAGTCTACATTAATACAAATCAAAGCAACAAGGCAGTTTATTTAAAAATATTAAAAGTAATAGAAGATTGAATGGAAGGATGAATGGATGGATTAAGAGATAGGTAATAGATAAATTGATGAGAGAGGAAAACACACAGAGAGAAATAAAATAAAATTAACAACACTAATAAAAGTATGATTTGATATATAACAGAAAACATTCTTTAGTTTGTTGGTGTGTTTTGTGTGTGTGTGTGTGTGTGTGTGTGTGTAGGTATTCTGTCATAAAAACACAATTATTTAAAACATAAAGTCTCAATCTTTTTCTTAAGAAATATTTTAAATTTAGGTTGCTTACAACTGTGAATTATTATTATTATTATTTTAAACGGAGCCTCACTCTATCATCCAGGCTGGAGTGCAGTGGCATGATCTCGGCTCACTGAAACCTCTGCCTCCCGAGTTCAAGAGATTCTCCTACCTCAGTCTCCCAGTAGTAATTTCTGTATTTTTAGTAGAGACAGGGTTTCATCATGTTGGACAGGCTGATCTTGAACTCCTGACCTCAGGTGATCCTCCCACTTCGGCCTCCCAAAGTGCTGGGATTACAGGTGTGAGCCACCATGCCCCACCCAACTGCAAATTAAATTTATATAAAGAAAAAGGGGGAAATATTAACAAAGACATTTCTTTTTTAAAAAATTATTATACTTAAGTTCTGGGATACATGTGTAGAATGTGCAGGTTTGTTACATAGGTATACATCAGCCATGGTGGTTTGCTGCACCCATCAACCCGTCATCTACATTAGGTAGTTCTCCTAATACTATTCCTCCCCTTGCCCCACACCCTCTGGCAGGTCCCGGTGTGTTATGTTTCCCTCCCTGTGCCCATATGTTCTCATTGTTCAAGTCCCATTTATGAGTGAGAACATGCAGTGTTTGGTTTTCTGTTCCTGTGTTAGTTTGCTGAGAATGATGGATTCTAGCTTCATCCATGTCCCTGCAAAGGACATGGAATCATTTGTTTTTATGGCTGCATAGTATTCCATGCTGTATATGTGCCACATTTTCTTTATCCAGTCTATCATTGATGGGCATTTTGGTTGGTTCAAAAGTATTTGCTATTGTGAATAGTGCCGCAATAAATATACATGTGCATGTGTCTTTATAGTAGAATGATTTATAATGCTTTGGGTATATACCCAGTAATGGGATTGCTGGGTCAAATGGTATTTCTAGTTTTAGATCCTTGAGGAATCACCACATTGTCTTCCACAATGGTTGAACTAATTTACACTCCCACCAATAGTGTAAAAGCATTCCTATTTCTCCACATCCTCTCCAGCATCTGTTGTTTTCTGATTTTTATTGATTGCCATTCTAATTGGCATGAGATTGCATGTCATTGTGGTTTTGATTTGCATTTCTCTAATGAGTAGTGATAATGAGTTTTTTTCATATGTTTGTTGACCACATAAATGTCTTTTTTTGAAAAGCGCCTGTTCATATCCTTTGCAAACTTTTTGATGGGAATGTTTGTTTCTTATAAATTTGTTTAAGTTCTTTGTAGATTCTGGATATTAGCCCTTTGTCAGATAGATAGATTGCAAAAATTCTCTCCCATTCTGTAGATTGCCTGTTCACTCTGATGATAGTTTCTTTTGCTGTGCAGAAGCGCTGTAGTTTAATTAGATCCCATTTGTCATGACATTCCTAACCAGCAACAGGTCCAATATCGGAGCCTTTATGTCTTTGTCCACAAAGTGAGTATATTCTGATGCACAGGGCAGCAGTGTTTAAGGATATATTCTCTTCTTGGAGTAACATCCAACTCAAACTTTAATGGTAACTATTTAAATCTTTCCAAGCTCTAAAAGCAATTTCTTCTGCTTAATTGCTTTTTGGGGACTGTAATACATGTGGGCATTCTTATCCTAAATATTATCCTTTTTGCATTTATTTTCAACATTTCTTTTATGGCCATTTGAGTGACTTTTCTCTGGTTATTTATGCAATATAGTTGACAATCCTATTTGGTTTTCTATTTGAATATTCTGTAAAAGCTGAATAACAACTCCAAAACACAACACAAACATGCATATACACATAAAAACACTGGATTTTATTCAGTTAGTAAATGTGTTCACTTAAATTCACATGCAACTATACCTATAGGCATGCCCACACATACACAAACACATACACTGTTTCTCATTCCTATTTCCTTTATCTGTACTTGGTTTAGTTATGGCTTTTTTTTTTTGCCTCTAAAACTTTTATTTTAAAAAGAAAATTAAAATAGGTTACTGGGATCAAAGATATAAGCTTTTTGTTATTTTGAATGCTTTTTATAATTCAGAATATACATTTGTTATTTCAGTTCTTATTTTTATAATTGTTGGAAGAGTTTGTCTAATTATCCTATAAATCCCTGGAGAAAGGTGGACACCATATACTTCATTTCTTGGATATATGTATAAAATTCAGTAGGCAATGTAAAAATGTTTCTGTGTGAATTTATGTGAGTTATAACTCTAATTCTATGTAAATATTAACCTCAGATTACCACATGAAAGCTTAGTCACCAAGTATGCCTCATACTGAAATACCTGCTGATTGAATCAGTGGACAGGCAACTCCTATGTTACGTTAAAATCACCAGCATCAATAGAATATTTTCTTATTATCCAGATTCTCAATCCACTGCTTCTATTTCACAAACTTCTCCCCCATGAAAAGCATACACACACACACATACCTATCTCCTAGATAAATTCTTATGGTCATACCAAAGTAATGCCACTGCTTCCATTTATTAAATAATTGATTGAAAATATTTAAGTGAGAAAAATGGTTGTGTAAGAGTAATACTGTTGGCAATTGCTAAAACTGAATGTTTATGTACCTTCAAAATTCATATGGTGAAACCCTACTCCCCAAAGTGATAGTATTCAGTGGTGGGCCCTTGGGGGGTAATTAGTTGGTGAATGAGATTAGTACTTTTATAAGAAGAGACACCGAAGAGATAATCTCTTTCTCTCTCTCGGTCTCTGCCATGTCAGTATATAATGAGAAAATGGCCACGTGCAAGCAAAGAAATAGGCCCTCATCAGTCACTGGATGTGCAAGCACCTTTATCTTAAATGTTCCAGCCTCCAGAACTGTGAGAACAAGCATTTTCTGATTAATCACCCTGTCTACTCTAATTTGTTTTAACGGCCCAAAGTAACTAAAACAGCAATTACCTCATGAATTTGGAAATGGTCTGTGTACAAATTATTAGTAATTAATTTTGGAAAATTTACTTATTGTTTTGTAAATCTCAGTTCTCACTAAAGAATAGGGATGATAACAATACCCTATCCCCACCATGTCCATGAAAATTAAATGGTAAAATGAAAGCCTGATGTATAGTGGGTATAAAGTTTTCAATACATGCTGATATTTACTACTTTTCCCCTTTACGAGAACATGCAATGTGCTCTGATGAGGTCTTATTAAAATTGCTCACAATAATTGATATTTTACAAGTCATATCATGTAATACTTTTTGCCAAACCTGGTCCCTGGCTTGATCAGTTTTATTTTACATTTGAAATTTGTGCTTAGACTTATGGGACTACTTTCTTCCATGAAAGATCTAATACCCTACAACCAAACACTTCATTATTTGGAATTAAAAACTGAAATTATTTGATTATATCTAAGCTAATTTAAGTATTTTTTGTATATAATGTTTAACTGTTAAGTAGTTTACTTCAATTATTAAAATAACTGATCAGAGTAACTGATTATACTTCCTAGGCACACTAGGCCAGATGTCAAGAATCAATAATTTTATTTTCAGAGCTGGCACTCATTAGCTCTGGGTTTGGAGAATTCATTTATTCTCTTCATTCTTTCTGATTAGTTTAGCATTGTTTTCTAGATGTGATTGAGTTTAAATGCACTATTTGGAGGCTTATAGGCTCTATTCTTTTAGGGAAAATAATTTTGAAAAAGATAATAAAAAACTCTAGGTCAAAAGGGATCTATGGCTGTCTCACAGCAAGAGTGAAACACTGAGATGCCTACATGGTATATAAAAATTAAAATAAAGAAGGCAAGCTGACTGTGAAAAACAACAGCTAAATTATGGCAATAAATGACAAATGTCAGTAATATATCTACTGGGGACACTATGGAATGGTGGGGACTGAGGATAATTAGAGAAGACAACCTGCCTAAACATGGCAGCATCTACTAAGACGTATGACTCTGTTGATGAAGAATATGAGTAGATGTCCTGATGTTTCAACACATACCAAAAATTAAGATGTTCATGTGACATGTTCTTTTTTTTGTATTTTGCTAAGTTGATTATTTTAAAGTAATAATATTTTTTATTCAAACAAACATATTATTAGCTTAAAGGCCACTAGTTTCTTACCTATTAAAATTTCCTTTTCCATTTGATGATTGATTGAATTTTTTCTGTGACATCACAAGTAAGTTATTGGTTTTACATGAACAAATGCATGAATGGAATTATTATTACTTTGACAAATGCTTTTACATATGTAAAATTTTCATCTTAGAAAGTTATTTTATGTGTTTTTACAGAACTACCCTCTCTTCCATGATACATCTTTGTTAGTTATATTTATTTAAGTAATATTGAAGATATTTAATTATTTTTCTGTTTTCATTTATCACATTCTTATTCCACTAAAATACCTATATTTTCTTCAGTTATATGTGATTGGATTTTTTTAACCATCCAGATAGATGTCCTGTGACATAACAGAACCTTTTTTACTCTTAGAATTAAAGAGCTACACCATAGTACAGAAAGCTTATTAATTTACTATATCACACATACTATGGTGTGGTATGTAAATTATGTTTATGAAAATTTATAATTATTCAGATTAAGTCCTGCATATGTAATGTTAAGATATTTTTATTTCAGTTTTCTGAGAACTTGATTTACTAAAAGGTAAATAAATCGCACTAGGCTATCATTATTATTTTAAAAGTTATGCCCTAATCCTCTTCTTACTCTTTGATAAGCTCGTTCTGAAACCACAATTCCAGATTCTTCTCCTGAGTACAAAAAAACATATTTTAAAGTAGTGATAAGTATTTACTGTGTCTGCAACTCCATCTCCAACAAGTAATTTGTTCAACAATTGTCAGTATGAACTGGATGTCCTTTACATCAGCTCCCTAGTTTTTTTCAAGGCCATTGGTGCTTCACAACATTTTTTCAGAGGTTACATTCTAGTCACTTTCTTTATTGTCCATTCAAAAACACTTGCTGAGACCTAGGGTGTCAGATTCTATTTTGCCTGTTATTTGGCATTCCCTTCTCTTCCCAGGCCATTTAGCTACTTATTTCCTATTGGACTATCTGCTTTGGCATTTAGTAAATAAATACTGTAAGTCACTGAGGGTATGAGAAGAAATACTGAGTCATAGATACCATTTTCTCTTAGGGAATCTTCCTCTGAAAGCTTGCAAATGTGGTATAGTTCAGTAGTGCTAACAGCTCCTGTTCTAAGGACACAGCTAATTGGGTTCATAATCCAAGTTAATTTAAACAGATGATTTAACTTTTTTATGTTAGTGTTTCTATTTTGTAAAGTGGCTATAATAAAACCATTTACTATATAAAATTGAGTAAGATCTTCATAGATCTGAAGAAATATTGTGCTAGAATCTGACACGTAATAAATATTCCATATATTTTGGCCTTTGCTCTAATTGTTATTTTTACCATCAGCTCTCTATCTCACCGTTGAAACCTGGCTCAGTCCCTGTGGAACTGTAGTATATCACCCCTGTCCCAAAAATGAAGACATAGACTATTTACCCTTACATGGTTCCTATATCCAAGGTCCCAGAAAGGTATAAGGGAGAAATGTCACAATAATATTCAAAATATCTGAAAGCAAACTGCTATTATTTTAGTTTGAGAATAGAGCTTGATAGAATCTGACATTGTATTTCCCTAAAATATTGAACTTGTATACTCTCAACTGTTATATTATTTAATATCTATAAGTATATATATTTATAGATAATTATATATATTATATTTATATATATTTATATTACTTATATATTACATATATTATATTTATATATTTATATATTTATATAAATATATATAATATATATATTTATATAAATATATATTTATTATTATAGCCAAAATTTTCATCCTATGTTCTATTGAAATAAAAAACTACTATTAATATGAATGTAATCTGATTGAATATTACTTCTTCAACTGAAAAAAAAACCTAAAAGAAAAAACCATCAAGAAGAAAATGGATTCCAAATGAACCTAAGATGAGAAATTTTGAAGAAGAGACGTCACTTGTGTTCTTGGTGGGATGCTAAATGATAGAGAATAGTTAGAACAAATATTAGTTCAATATTGAGTCATCTGTCCTCTTTCAGTTCTCTGCCTCTTTTTCTACCACGATTGTGTTTGCTCAAAAATACAAGTATGAGACAACATAATTTGTGGTCTTCTCTTTTATTTTTAGAGATAAATAAAAATTCTCCGGGTTTTGAGCTTTGGCATCAAATAAGCCTGCTGAAAACCATCTTTTCCTTCATTTTTTTACATCGGGGAAACTTTCAGCCACAAATGAAGCTTCAACAGGCCACCTTTGGACCATCTGATGTACTGTCTTGTCGACTTCATATATTCACTTATAACAACTGTTGTTATCATGCTCCAAACAGCAAGTGTTGAATATAGAGACAGGCCTACAGTAGCCTTATGAGTCACACTCCTTGCTTGACAGTCTTTAGACAGAAATTTCCAAAGAGAAAACAGCCATCCATAGTGCAATATTCTATTTCACACCTTCAGTACCTTAAATCTTCCATGGTTGGTAGTATAAGTAACGTACTGAGCATAGGCTAATGGATTTTTAATTTCAAATCTCAAACTCTGCATCCATTTTTTTTCTCTGCATTAAGCACTGAGCAGGTGGTATTTTCTAATTGTTCATGTCATTTTTCTTCCATCATGAGGGAAAGAGCTCAGAGATGTGTACAGTGGCATTTGTAGTTAAATGATGATGGATGGATAAAGGAGTGATATGTGTTCTTTGATCAGGAAAGCATTTAATTTGGGAGGTGTTTGGTTTTCTGTTCCTGTGTTAGTTTGCTGAGAATGATGGATTCCAGCTTCATCCATGTCTCTGCAAAGGACATGAACTCATCCTTTTTTATGGCTGCATAGTATTCCACAGTGTATATGTGCCACGTTTTCTTTATCCATTATGAGATAAAATGAGACATAGAAGTTATAATCCACCATAATAGATCATCTTGCGGGGAAATAGGGATCTACAAATTCCTCTTTGGAGGCCATAGGCAACAAGATAGGAAATAAGATTCCCCAAAGGCTAAATATTCTTATATTCCTGCTTCTTTTATAAGTGATTTTAGTTGAACATTGTATATTCAAGTGAGAGTAGAAGGAGATAAAATTATAAAACATTATTGTTATGGGCAAGAGTTTGCAAATAAAATTATTATTAAAATCTTCTTATATTCTTCAAGATAATTTCCAAGATCCTACTAGTTAAGCAAAAACTCTAATTCAGATTAGTTTTCATTATCTTTATATAATCTTGAAACCTTAAGAAATTTTAGCTAAAGGAGGACACTGGTAGCAAATAAATCTTAGAAATATATGTTGAGCAATTTTTAATACAAAGCCCTGAAATTCTTGACTTTTGTATAACCCAGAACTCCTAAGAAAGTAAGAAAGACACATGTACATAGAAGCGTTTTGAGAAATTTTACATCAAAACTCTTATCAGGTATTAACTTTGAAAAGTATTCCCTGACCTCCTAGACTTGACTAAATGTCTCCCTGTTTTAAACATTATGGTAACACTTCCTCTCCTGCGTTACCATAACTAACTTTCCACTCATGCTTCTTTTAAGTGAGCTGCTAATTTCCATGAGTCAAATAATTTCATCTTTCTTTCCCTGATACCTAGTGTAGTGCTCTGCACTTGATAGGTGTTAGGAGACAGTCCTCCAAGTGTCTTTTGCATTTCTGCACAACTGTTGTTCTGCACTAGGCTCTCTTTTAAAGGATCTTTGTATAGAGAACAGCTATGAAAGACTAAAGCAAGAATAGATTTTCTTACCTATTGATAATAAAGATGTCTCCCTCCAAGGCAAATCCTGGGCAGGTTTGCTTATATCTCATGACAAAATGATTGGGCTCCTTCAGCCTAGAGTAACTCAGCTCTGATGTAAATCCACTGTGTGTAGTATCTACCCAGGTCCCTCTACTTTGTCTTGTTAGACTTTTGGGGTAAAAGGAACAATAAGAATGAGGAACTCATGCCCCTTGCTGTGCCTTGAGAAATAAAGTCCTTGTCCATGAACCAGGGGTCCTGTATCTTCTCCCAGCATTCATGACACTGTGGCAGGCTAACACAGAAAGTAGTTAATAAATGTGTATACATGAATAGAGTATATATAAAAACAAGTACACCTGCATTCCCCATTCATATTGCATGGGGGAATTTTCAAAACTCCCGTATCCTTAGAATATAGTATTCCTGATCACCTCATGCCTTTATATAGAGCAGGTCAGTCAATTTCAAGACAGTCTAACACAACTCTATTTTGCATATAAAAATCCAAAAGGTAGGGTTAGTGGATTTTTGTTAGTCCATTATTTACAAGTAACATTAAACATTCTCCATCTAAACTGATAAATTAAAAAGGGATGACTTTTGCTTTGGAAGTATAGTCACTTTATCCACCAGTGCCCTTGTTAAATACTTTTGATGTAGAATTCACTATTTTATAGATAAGTGTGAAGCACTGTATGTAAATGTGTTAATAATGAAAATGAGATATTAAGAAATTTATGAATAAATTGGCAAACTATAAATTTTTAAAAAGTACTTCATATAACAGTATCTAAAATAAAATCATGTTTGCCAGCAACTTGCAAAGACATTGAGCACAATAATAGGCCGCTGAAGCCACATTTTATTCATTGTGATCGCTGGCAAAATGCCCAGTCATTTGCAAAGTGTGAAATAATGGGTAATAAAGGATAATAAGCTGAAGACCTAGTAAAGCAAAATCCCACTTTTAATTCTGAGCTCAATTATGATTACTGTCATAGTTGAGAGATAGTCTGTCTATGGCTTCTCATCTCACCTCAGAAGTAGAATAAGCCTGTGAAACTCTCAAGGTTCAATGACCTATTTTTCTCAGTTATTATCGGAAAGCCCTTAGACACGTTAATGAATAACAAGACCTTTTAAAAGTCAATTATAATATCACTAAAGAGAAAAATTTTGTCAATATCATCCACATATAAAGATACTAAGATATTTTTATGATAAATAAATTTGTCACCAGCATGTATTACGTATTTTCTGTATAGTTAACATTTTAATAGGCTTTTGAGTTTATAGGAAAATATGGAAGGAATAAATATCTTTTTTCAATGACATTCTTAGTTAAAAAAATAAAACCAGAGAAAATGAATTAAAATATACCACTCATTATAAATAAATGTATATCAACTAATCGTAAGAGGGCCTGAGTTAAAACAGTCCTGAGTAGGATACTGATAAATTGGGAAGGCTTTCTTGAAGAAAAAAATGTTTTAAATAATCTAATAACAACAGTACAGGTTAGAGCAGACAAAAAGAAAATTAAGATAAAGTCAAGGGAATTTAAAAAGGTAGAAAGATAATGATAAGACAATATTGTTTGGAGCTCTGAGGGTTACATAGGTTAGTAGGAGCCCTGCAACAATTTGAACAAATACAGTTAATGAAATGAATATAATACAGCTGCTCACAATGGCTGTACAGAGAACTGTGTGTGAGCTACACAAAAGACACTACAGGTTAACAGCAGGTGAGTGACATGAAGAAGGAACTTTTCTAATATAATAATAATAATTGTTAGCATTTACTGAAGGCATAGTATTCTGGTGACATATATCTATTAGCAATTTAATTATCATGAGAAGCATACAAGTAAGACACTATTATTATTTTTATTTTATGAAAGATGAAACTCAGGCAGAGAACATTTTAATCATTACTATATGGATCCATTGTGTGATTGTAGGTATTCAAAGATAGGCACTCTGAAATCAGAGCTATGCATGTAACTATCATACCATATTGCTTCTCTAGATAATTGTTATAAATGTTAGTATAATTTTGAAAAAAAAATAGGTCAAGTATCATTTCAGTGAATATAAATGAAAGGTAAAAGAAGTCATTTTCAATGGAGGACCAGCTTTAGGTAAGAGAAAAAAAGAGAAAAAGAAACCCTATAAGATAAAGGAAAAAAAGAAAGAAACAAACAAAAAGCAAACCCCAAACCTGATGTCCTTCTTTAGCCCACTGTGATAGTATCATCACCACAAAATTGCCACTGCTTATTGGCACAACAAATAATGGCTAGTATTAATCCATTCATACACAGAGCTGGATATAGATCAAGTATAAATAAGAAAAAATGTGACAACTATGTGCCAGCTAGACATTTTCTTTAATTACCATCCATTTCATTTCACAACCCTAGATGTATACAAGAAGATCAAGAGCTTCAAAGGAAAAAGCATTTTGGAAGGGGATTATTTTGGTTATTCCTGTGCCCCAAAGGGTGGTCTGTTAAACATTTATATTTTGTGAAATAAATCTCTTATGAAACCCCATTAGATAACAAAGCAACTTAACCAAAATAAAGATTGCCACCAATATGACTCCCATCCAGTAATTGGATATATTGTTTAAAATGGGGTAAAACATGATTGTCCTAGTTTACTTAGTCATGATTTTTATCTCATGAATACAATTAGCAATGAGAGTTGAAGATAGTAGAACCACAGTTTTGGTTTCCTTCACTCAACCTTAAGTTGTCTATTTTTTCTGATTATCTAAATAATATAGTTCATCTTTATGATTAGTACATAAATAAAATTTGAGTCTTTCTTGGCATTCATTACTTTACCTTGAAAACCCAGAGTATTTACTTTTTGTGTGGCAAGGGAGGCCTAATGGGGAACCTTGACCTTCATCTCAACTTGATGGTAAAAAGGTGCTCCTTCCTTCCCCTTTTGCTTGCCATGTGTCTGAAAAAGACTAGTATAAAGAATATATAAAGAAATTTCAAAACTTAAGAGTGAACAAAGTCAAATTAGGAAGTGGGCAAAAGACATGAATATACATTTCACTGAAAAGAATATATGTTTAGAAAATTAGAGCATGAAAATATGTCAACATCATTAGCCATTAGGGAAATGAAAAATTAAAACCCCAATGGGATTTCAATATATACTCAAGAGAATAGTTAAAATAAAAAAATAATGACAATACTGAGTGCTGGCAAGGCTGCAGGAAACTACGTAACTCCTGCATGGTTGATGGGAATGTAAAATAATAAAGCCATTCTCTTTAACAATCTGATACTTGCTTTAAAAAGCAAACAAACAATTTAACATGCAATGACATTATGACTCAGTAATTTCACTCCTGAGCATTTACAGCGGAGTAATTTTTAAAAACCACGTTAATTCAAAAACTTTACACAAATATTCAGAGCAGCTTTATTTTTAATAATCCCGAACTGGAAACAATCCAGACATTTTTGAAGGAGTAAATAAGTTTAAACAAAATGTATTACATTCATGCAGTGAAGCACTACTTAGCAACAAAAAGAACAAGTTATTGATATAGGCAACAACCTCCATAAATCTTCAGAGAATTATGCTGAGTAAATAAATATAATCAGAAAAGATTATGTGATGTGGAATTTCCCTTATATAACATTACTGAAGTGACAAAATTATGAGAATGGAGGAAAGATTAGTGGTTGTCAAGGGTTAAAGATGAGGTGAAAAAGAGGAAAATGGATGTGGCTAGGAAAGAACAACATGAGGGATTCCATGGTAATGGAAATATTCTGTATGTTACCTATATCAATCTCCATATATTGGTTATGATATTGTACTATAGTTTTGCAAGATGTTACCATTGGGAGAACTGAGATAAGGTTACAAGAGATCTCTCTATATTATTTCTTACAACTGCAAGTAAATCTACAATTATATCAAAATTTAAAGGTTATTTTAAAAAGAGAGTTCTTAAATTAATAATTCATTCTCCCAACTTCAGAAGTTAAAAGGAAGACTAAAGTGAGCACAAAGCAAGAAAAATGAAGAAATAATACAGATTAGAGCAGAAATCAATCAAACAGCAAATGAAGCAAAAAACAGTAAAGAAGTTTAATGATCCAAAGTTTGAATCTTTGAAAAGATAAACAAAAGTGAGAAATATTTAGATGATAAATAATAAAAAAGGCTGGGCACAGTGGCTCACGCCTAAAATCCCAGCACTTTGGGAGGCCGAGGCGGGTGGATCATTTGAGGCCAGGAGTTTGTGACTAGCCTGGCAAACATGGTGAAACCCAGTCTCTACTAAAAATACAAAAATTAGCTGTGCGTGGTGGCGGGTACCTGTAATCCCAGCTACTCGGGAGGCTGAGGCAGGAGAATCGCTTGAACCTGGGAGGTGGAGGTTATAGTGAACCCAGATCCTGCCATTGCACTCCAGACTGGACGACAACAGCGAAACTCCATCTCAAAAAAGAAAAAAAAAAAAAAAAGAAAGAAAGAAAGAAAAGAAAAAAGAGAGAATATGTCGATTACCAAAATCAGGAACAAAGGTTACTACTACCAATCCTCCCTCATCCCATCCAAATATATGAATTACAAGGGAAATACTATAAAACACTTTGTGACCACAAATTATACAACTTACATTTAAGGTATGAAGTCTTAAAAATATATAAATTACCACAGCTGAAACAAAAATGAATAGAAAATCTGAATACATATGCAATTAAATTTTAATTAGCAATTAAAAGCCTTCTGTAAGGGAATATATAGGACTACATGACTTCACTGGTAAGTTATTTCACGTATTCAATGAAGAAATGATACCCATACTCAGAAAATAGAAAAAGAGAGAAACTTCCCAATTCATGTTATCAGGCCTATATTCAAAAGCAAAAATGAAAAAAGAAAGAAAGGAGAAGAAATTTTTAAAAAGAAAAAAATAAAAATAAAATTACAGATCTATATACCTCACAAATATAGACACAAAAATCTCCAATAAAATATTATCAAACTAAATTCAACCATATATAAAAATGATTACATTCCATGACTAAGTGAAATTAATCCCAGAAATGCAAGATTGTTTTAGTACTTAAAAAGTAACTAATGTAATATACTATGTTATAAAATAAAGAACTAAAATGAAATGATTATCTCAATGATGCAGGAAAATGATTTGACAGAATCTAACATTAATTAATAAAAAAAATAGAATGGAAATTCCTCAACCTGTTAGAGGACATCATCAACAACAACAACAACAACTCAAAACATTACATTTTACAGCATATCTAATGGTGAAAGACTGGATGTTTTCCCCTCAAAATTGGCGACATGCCAAAGATGTCTCTAATGTTCACTCTCACTAAATCTATCCAGTATTGCACTGGAAGTTATAGTCAATACAATGAAGAATATATTGATAAAGCCATCAGGAAATCGAAGTGGCCGGGCACAATAGCTCAGGCCTGTAATCCCAGTGCCTTAGGAGGTCAAGTCAGGAGGATTACTTGAGTCTAGGAGTTCAGAACCAGCCTGGGCAACAAAGAGAGATCCTCTTCTCTATGAATTTATTATTATTTTTTTAAATTAGCCAGGCATGGTGGCTTTCACCTCTCAGTCCTAGGTACTCAGGAGATTGAGACAGGAGGATTGCTTGAGCCCAGGAGTTTGAAGTTGCAGTGAGCTATGATTGGGAGACACTGCACTACAGTCTGGTAGACAGAGCAAGACAATTTCTCTCTTAAAATTTTTTTTTTTTAAATAATTATATTCACAATACTATAAAAATAAACCCTTGGAAATAAATTTAGCAAAATATGTCTAAGATTTGTATGCTGAAAACTAATAATCTAAGCAAATGGAAAATCATTCTATGCTCATGGGTTGGGAGACCTACTATTGTTTTTCTAGTAATTCTCCCATCATAGATCTATAGATTTAATACTATTGTTACCATACATTACCCATATTATATGAACATAAATATTTCATTTATGAGCCTCATATCTAATTATTTGTTAATTACATATAAAGTAATTAATATGAATTCTTTGAAAAGCACATTAAAAATGGATCCCCAAGACCTTGGCTTTCAAGTTCAGATGGAAATATTCAATACGAACTAGAACATTTAGTAATCAAGATGTCATCTTCTGCCTCATTATCTTTTTATTTGGAAAACTATGTTCGACTCCAAGGTATTGAGTTGATAGGGAGAGTTGAGACAGAGATTTCCAGTCTCTGTTTACTTCAGTGTAAGAGAAGTAACCAGTTTAATTGTTTAGAACCTGACATTTATTTAGTCATGTCTTCTTAGTGTTCAGGTTTATTGTCTTCAATGATTGGATACCAATCTGCTTCCTTTTTGACTTTCCTAGGCTCAGATTCATTAGATTCTCTATTTGTGTCATTTGGAATGTAAAGACTTTCTCACAGGGTAGAGGTTATTCATTCTCTTTCTTCATTCTCTCTCTCTCTCTCTCTCTCTCTCTCTCTCTCTCTTCTCTCTCCACCACAATTTTTGCCAAAAGCAAGTCAGGTTTTTGGTCAAGCTAAGTTTTTACTTCTTGCTTTCCTTCAACTAAGTATGAAATAAATCTATTAAATAATATTTAATTTGGTCTCAAATGTGAACCATACTCTCCAACCTAGTATTTCTGCCAAATAACCATGAACTGAAACTTACTTCATAGTTTTGACCTTCATAAATTGTTTGTTTCCCCATTTATCTTCAATTTTTACATATTTTTAAAGTATTGATATCAACTCTGGGGAAAAGAATAAATCTCACACCCTGCGTAACAACAGGTACGATAAAAGAAGTATGTTCCTTAACGTGAGAAGAATGTTAACCCATTTCAATCACAAGTATTTGATTCTTCCCATGAGTAACACTATGCTATGCATTGTGGAGTTTACAGAAGAGTTGAGATATGATCCTGACTTCGTGGTATATAATTTCATTTGATAGGGCAAGTCATATGTGGTAAATAAAGATATAGACGTTACTGATGTACATGAGAGCCTTGTGGGCTGAGTTCCCTTATAGAAGTGGAGTTTGTGCAATCTTGAAAATGGGTAGCATCTGGATAAGAAAAGAGTCAATCAAGTAAGAGAAATGCCCCAAAATTGCTTCTACAGTGGTAGAGCAGCTTCCTTCAGAAAAAGCTACATAGACTTTTAAATTTAAAATCATAGCATCTTACAAACAAATATATAAATACCATTTACTTTTATGGTATTTCGGGAAAGTATCTAAGTCAACGTTAAAAATTATATTTCAAATCCTCACATGCATCTCCCTTCACTAATTAAATAATAGTGAACTGTGTTTTGAAATCATCAGATACTTCAAAATTAGTTTGCTTTTCAAATAATGCAACGTAGTAAAATGTGGACTTGCAGAGTTCTTATATTACTGTGGTTCTTCTATGAAAATAATGTAAAACTATTTAAAATTTTTCCTTAAATTTTTCACAAGTGTAAGGTAAGTACAACACCACAAGCAAAATTTGCTGAATTATTACAATGTATTATATGTCTTTTACTTAATATGAGTTTTATATTGAGAACTTTTTTCAAATAATAATTCTCCGAGATGAAGATAAAGTGCATGAAAACTTGAAGTAAAGATGTATTCACCCTACAAGACTTAATAGTGAGGCTGTGCAGAACTCAAGATTGCGTTGGTCAAGGGATTAAAGAGGCAGAGCAGAAACTGCTTCCAATGTTGTTTCCCAATAAATAAATAAATAAATAAATAAATAAATAAATAAATAAGTAAATCTTGTCAGGTGTTTTCATCCAATGAGAGAGTAACGCTAACCTCTATCTTCATGTATACAATTTTCCAGGCTTCTGGAGCTTGTCAATGATTCCTAAACTTGGCTTTATGTTAGACTCACCCAGAGATGCATTAAAATTCCAGTGTCACCAGGCATGGTAGCTCACACCTGTAATTCAAACTACGTGAGAGGCTGAGGCAGAAGGATCCCTCAAGCCCAAGAGTTCGAGGCTGCAGTGATCTGTGATCATGCCACAGTACACTAGCCCAGGTGACAGAGTGAGACCCTGTCCCCCACCCTCCAAAAAATCCTGATGTCCAGGTTATCAAATTAGAATTTTTGAAGGTATGATTGAAGCAGTTGTATTAAAAGCAAAGACAAAACAAAGCAAGCAAGCTAACCACTTGATTCTAATATGGAACAAAGGTTAAGAACCACCAGATAGAAAAAGAAAACAAATTCATTAAAACTGATTGTCTATTACATTTAAATAACCTAGACCTCAAGAGATCCTAATATACAAAAGCTTTGGCTAGGACGTGAGAATCTATTATAATTAGCATTTTCATTAATATTAATATCTCACTCATATCATCCACAATATTCAATGTAAGATGGATCACAGACCTAAATATGAATGCTAAAGCTTCTAGAAGAATACTTTAAGGAACATCATAATAATCTTGGGTGAGATAAACAATTAATTTTTAATTTTAATACATTCTGGAGTACAGAATGTATTAAACATAAAAATAAAAATTGTATTAGTGTTTTTACTATATTAAACTTATATTCATTTATTAAAAAAACCTCATTACATATATAAGGAACTCCTTCAACAACAGAAAAAATAACTTAAAAGGGGGGCAAAGTGACTGAATAAATTTCTTCAAAGACATACAAATAGCCAAAAGGTATATGAAAAGATGTTCAACATTGCTAATGATCAGAGAAATACAAATGAAAGCCACAATATGATATCATTTCACACCCATTAGGCGAGCCATTATAAAACAAAACAAGACATAACAAGTGTTGGCAGTGATGAACCCTTGTACACTCTTGCTGTAAATTGGGATGTAAATTGGTTCAGCCACTGTGAATAACAGTATGGAGGTTCCTCAAAAAAGCTAAAATTAGAACTACTATATGATCCAGCAATCTTACTCTTGGGCATATGTCCACAAGAATGGAAATTAGAATGTGGTAGACTTACCTGCATACCCCTGTTCTTTGCAGCATTACTCACAAAAAACCAAAATTTGAAAACTTAAATGTCCATTAGTGCATGAATGGATAAAGAAAATGTGGTGTATAAATACAACGGAATATTTTCAGCTTTAAGAAGGAAGGACATTCTGCCATTTGCAACAACATGGATGAACTTGGAGGATATCATGCTAAGCATGATAAGTCAGTCACAGAGGGACAAATTCTGCATGATTTCACTTATATGACCTTTCTAAAATAGTCAAACTCATAGAAATAGAGAGTAGAATGGTAAGGGAAAGGAGGAAGAAGGGTTGCTGTTCAACGGGTATAAAGTTTTAGTTGTGTAAGTTGCATAAGTTCCAGAGATTTTCTGTACAACATCATGCCTATACTTAACAGTACTATATTGTACATTTAAAACCTTATTAAGAGGATAGATCACAAGTTATGTTTTTATCCCAATTAAAAATGAATAGAAATGTCACGGTGAGACAACATATTTGAAATACATAGACCTGACAAAAGATTTCTATGGAGAGTAAATAAATCCTAAAAATTGTTATGCAGAAGATAAATCACTCAATTAAAAGTGGGCAAAAGACTTGAACAGTAAGTTCATAAAAGAAGACAGCCAAGTGGGTAATCAGGATAAGAAAATGTGCTGAACAGTTGGTCATCAGAAAAATGAAAATAAAAACCTGAATGAGATGTCACTACATATCCAAGAGAAGTGGTAAAATTAAAATGGCTAAATACCTGGAGACCAATATGGGAGGATAGGTTGAGCCCAGGAGTTCAAGGCTGCAGTGAGCTATGATTGTGCCATTCCACTCCAGCCTGTGTGACAGAGCAAGACCCCATCTCTTAAGAAAAAAACAATTGGGAACTGAATATAGCAATTTTGAAGAGGTTCTGAAACAAAGAAAATCTCATACATTTGTGGTGGGAGAGTAAATTGTATAGCTACATTTTAAAGAAGTTTGGCTATTTCTTATAAAGTTAAACTGCACACATGCCCAATGACATCATAATTCAATTTATAGGTATATTCCAAAAATAAATGAGGGAGGGTGTGTATTCACAGAATAGACAGATATAAAATTATTCATAGCAGTTTGTTTTTCTTTGTAGGCAAAAACTGGATGTAACATCTATAAAGAGGAGAAGAGATAAACAAATTATGATATTACTTACAGAGTAATAATACATAGCAATAAAAAATAAAATATTGACACATAAAACAGCATGGATATCTCTACAAAACATCATGTTGAGTAAAATAGGTCAAACACAGAAGCTTAAAATATATATGACTCCAGACAAATTAAGTTTAGCGAGAGGCAAAAGAAAACTATGGTCATAGTAGAATATCCTTTGACCAGTGGTTGTTATTGACTGGAATAAAGCACCAGAAGATTTTCTGTGGTAGTGAAACTGTTCTTTATCTTAATATGGGTGGTGCAAATATGAGTGCATAAATATATAAAGTTAAGGTATACACCTTAAATTTGTTCATTTTATAAAATATAAATTTAGTCTTGGTAATGTACCTCCAAAATTACTTCTCAGCAAACCTACCTTCAAAACATTTAAATAATTTTTACTACTGCAGTTATCAACCCAGGCCAAGCCAACATCATGTCTCATCTGAATTTTTAGCTCCCTTCCTGCTTCTGCATTAGCCTTCACCTTCAGTCTATTCTCAATATCCAAGCAAGAATATAACATCATATAATAGAGATCATGCCACTCTGCTCACCAACTTTTAAGGACTTCTAATTCCACTCTGAGTCATTATTGTACAGATTATACAGCTCTACTCATGCTGCCCACCAGGCACACCTCTTTGATCACAGCCCTGTTGCTCTTCCCCTCATGGCTCTGTTCCAGCTTCACTGTACCCAACACTTCCTGATGCTCTTTGGGCAGGCTGGGAATTGTCTCTGTGTTAGTCCATTTGAGCAGCTATAACAAAATATCATATACTAAGTAGCTTATAAATGACATAAATTTATTTTTCACAGTTCTGGAAGCTAAGTCCCAGATCAAGGTGCTCACATATTCCCTATATGGTGAGGCCCCATTTCCTAGTTCATAGACCCATCTTCTTCTTCATATGGTGGAGTCATCACATGGTGGAAGGTAAAAACCAACCCCCTCAGGCATCTTTTATGAAGGCACCAATCTCCTTCATGAAGGCTCTGTATTCATGACATAAACACCTTCCAAAGACCTTAATTTTTAATGTACCATACTGTGAATTAGATTTCAACATATGAATTTCGGGGGGTTGTCAACATTCAGATCACAGCACTCTCACATTAGATGCTTTTTACATGGTTTCTGTGACTGAAAACACCTGTCTTCAAATCCCCCCTGGATTGTTTTCTTACCTTCTGTATTAGTTCCTTCTCATGCTGTTAATAAAAACGTATCCTAGACTGGGTAATTTATAAAGGAAAGAGGCTTACTTGAGCCACAGTTCTGCATAGCTGGTGAGACCTCAGGAAACTTATAACCATGATAAGGGAAAGCAACACATCCTTCTTCACGTGGTGGCAGCAAGGAGAAGTGCCAAGCAAAATAGGGGGAAAAAACCCTAATAAAACCATCGTAGAACATGAGAACTCACTCATATCACAAGAACAGCAGCATGGGGGTAACTGACCCCAAGATTAAATTATCTCCCACCAGGTCCCTCCCATGACACATGGGGATTATGTGAACTACAATTCAAGCTTTAGATTCAGTGGGGGACCCAGTCAAACCATATCACCTCTTTCAAGTCTTTCACTCATACGTTACTGTCTCCTTCATGCCTTCCTTTTTTCCCTACTTAAAATTATATCTCCTCCTCGTGTTCTTCATTTGCTTTGTTTTTTTGTTTTTGTTTTGTTTTTTTAAATTTCTTTTTTAAATTTTTTATTATTTTTGATTTTTTTTTATTACACTTTAAGTTCTAGGGTACATGTGCACAACGTGCAGGTTTGGTACATATGTATACATGTGCCATGTTGGTGTGCTGCACCCATTAACTCGTCATTTACATTAAGTATATCTCCTAATGCTATCCCTCACCCCTACCCCCACCCCACAACAGGCCCCAGGGTGTGATGTTCCTCTTCCTGTGTCCAAGTGTTCTCATTGTTCAATTCCCACCTATGAGTGAGAACATGCGGTGTTTGGTTTTTTTGTCCTTGCAATAGTTTGCTGAGAATGATGGTTTCCAGCTTCATCCATGTCCCTGCAAAGGACATGAACTCATCCTTTTTTATGGCTGTGTAGTATTCCATGGTGTATATATGTGCCATATTTTCTTAATCCAGTCTATCATTGATGGACATCTGGGTTGGTTCCAAGTCTTTGCTATTGTGAATAGTGCCGCAATAAACACATGTGTGCCTGTGTCTTTATAGCAGCATGATTTATAATCCTTTGGGTATATGCCCTGTAATGGGATGGCTGGGTCAAATGGTATTTCTAGTTCTAGATCTAGATCCTTGAGGAATCACCACACTGTCTTCCACAATGGTGGAACTAGTTTACAGTCCCACCAACAGTGTAAAAGTGTTCCTATTTCTCCACGTCCTCTCCAGCACCTGTTGTTTCCTGACTTTTTAATGATTGCCATTCTAACTGGTGTGAGATGGTATCTCACTGTGGTTTTGATTTGCATTTCTCTGATGGCCAGTGATGATGAGCATTTTTTCTTGTGTCTTTTGGCTGCATAAATGTCTTCTTTTGAGAAGTGTCTGTTCATGTCCCTTGCCCACTTTTTGATGGGGTTGTTTGTTTTTTTCTTGTAAATTTGTTTGAGTTCATTGTAGATTCTGGATATTAGCCCTTTGTCAGAAGAGTAGATTGCAAAAATTTTCTCCCATTTTCTAGGTTGCCTGTTCACTCTGATGGTAGTTTCTTTTGCTGTGCAGAAGCTGTTTAGTTTAATTAGATCCTATTTGTCAATTTTGGCTTTTGTTGCCATTGCTTTTGGTGTTTTAGACATGAAGTCCTTGCCCATGCCTATGTCCTGAATGGTATTGCCTAGGTTTTCTTCTAGGGTTTTCATTTTTTTAGGTCTAACATTTAAGTCTTTAATCCATCTTGAATTAATTTTTGTATAAGGTGTAAAGAAGGGATCCAGCTTCAGCTTTCTACATATGGCTAGCCAGTTTTCCCAGCACCATTTATTAAATAGGGAATCCTTTCCCCATTTCTTTTGTCAGGTTTGTCAAAGATCAGCTGGTTGTAGGTGTGTGGTATTATTTCTGAGGTCTCTGTTCTGTTCCATTTTTCTATATCTCTGTTTTGGTACCAGTACCATGCTGTTTTGGTTACTGTAGCCTCATATTGTAATTTGAAGTCAGGTAGCGTGATGCCTCCAGCTTTGTTCTTTTGGCTTAGGATTGACTTGGCAATGCGGGCTCTTTTTTGGTTCCATATGAACTTTAAAGTAGTTTTTTTCTAATTCTGTGAAGAAAGTCATTTGTAGCTTGATGGGGATGACACTGAATCTATAAATTACCTTGGGCAGTATGGCCATTTTCACAAGATTGCTTTTTCCTATCCATGAGCATGGAATGTTCTTCCATTTGTTTGTGTCCTCTTTTATTTCATTGAGCAGTGGTTTGTAGTTCTCCTTGAAGAGGTCCTTCACATCCCTTTTAAGTTGGATTCCTAGGTATTTTATTCTCTTTGAAGCAATTGTGAATGGGAGTTCACTCATGATTTGGCTCTCTGTTTGTCTGTGATTGGTGTATAAGAATGCTTGTGATTTTTGTACATTGATTTTGTATCCTGAGACTTTGCTGAAGTTGCTTATCAGCTTAAGGAGATTTTGGGCTGAGGCGATGGGGTTTTCTAGATATACAATCATGTCATCTGCAAACAGGGACAATTTGACTTCCTGTTTTCCTAATTGGATACCCTTTATTTCTTTCTCCTGCCTGATTGCTTTGTCTGCCTTACTTTCCTCCATAGCACTTATCAACACTTAACATATTATATAGTTTAATTACTTATGTTATTATATATCTCCTTCCAAGAGAATATAAGCTCCAAAAAGGCATATATTTTTTTCTCTTGTTTTTTTCACTGCTACAGGCCTACAAGAAAATGTGTTACAAGTTAGGAGCTTAATGTGAATGAATGAATGTTAGTCTTATTACCTTTTAAGTTTACCTTATTTTTTTATTTTCTACATTTGTCACCTTCCTATGTTGTTTCCACCTTCCTAGGTCCTTTCAGATGTACATACAGAAAGCAGCAATACTAAGGTAAGAAAGTTTCACCTTTGGATTAATATTACAATCTTGAGACAGTTTTGCTTTTCTGTTGCCGTTAGCAAAACCACATTCCTGCTGCTGTCAGTTATGATGCACTGAGAAAACTTCAGAGACCTAAACTTTTTCCAGAGAGGAGAGGCTTTACTGGTGTTCCAGTCCTAAGATGAGACCACTTATGCATCCTGGTTTATATTTTATTTAGTTGCCTTTATTCTCTTTCTCTTTTTTTTCTTTTCTTCTTTCTTACATTTTATTACTTTTTGGAAAAGACCATGTACAAACAGAGTAATGTGTGGATCCATGCCTATCCATCTTAGTATAATCGTGTATTCATTGTGCGTTGTTGTATACATTTGGTACATATTCTATATATGGACATATGCTATGTATGCTATATATCATAATATACATAACCATTTCTCTATTGATGGACTGTTGCAGTATTTTCAATTTCTGATAGCAGCAAAAATGATCCTTAAGTTGCTATTATCAATATTTATTTGTACATATCAATGATGGTTTTAGAGGATTAAAAACTTAGAAGAAGAATTTTTAGGGAAACCTTATATATACTTTCCACATTGTCATAGATAAAGAGCACTCATATTTTTTTCTCTACTAATAACAACACAAGATGACTGGAGAAAAATAAGTCACCAAATATAAAGATACTTGCAGGTTTTATAAGTAATTAATAACTACTTTCTTGTAACAGTAAAAACTATTTTGTTTTGTATGAGATGACTTTTCACTCTAACTTTTAAAAACTCATTACATACAAATATATCACATCAAACCCAAAAGCCATTGCTAGCCCAATGGTTCCTGTCAATATTAAGTATGAGATAAAACGCCTTTATCTTCCAGAAAGTTGTTTATAACATGCCAAATATGTGAACACCCAACAGTCAAAGACATTATCTCTGTGATGCAATTTTGAAAGTTGGTAAAATATTTTTTTTATCAATTTCATCCTACAAGCACAGAATTTAAACCATTCTTTTGAAGTGGATTTTAGAAGATTGGAATAGGAAGTTTTAGAAGTCAGTCCCTCCACAAAAACTGCCATTAAAGTGGAAAAAATAAGAATTAACATTTTTGGAACTCTGGATCCTAATCAGATAAATAACAACCATTGGTAGAGTGCTTGATGCTATTGGTCTTTAGTAAGAAAGTGGCTGCATGCACATGCCAGATACCATCACTCATTCTTATTCACAAGAGTCAAAAAGAGTAAACAAACCTGTATGTGTGGATAAACAAAATGTGGCATGTACATACAAGAGAATATTATTTAGCCATAAAAAGGGAATGATGTTCTGACACATGTTTACAACATGGATAAGTCTTGAAAACATGATAAATAAAATAAGTGAGATAGAAAAGGACAAATAGTATATGATTCTACTTATATGAAAGATCATGAATAGTCAAATTCATGTAGAGGGAATGCAGATTGCATGTTTCCAGGGCATGGAGGCTGGGGCAAGGGGAATGGAAAATTATTGCTTAATGGTACAGAATTTCTGTTTGACGTGATATGAAAGTTAGGAAAACAGTGTTCATTATACAACATCGTGAATGTATTCAATATCACTGAGTTTTAGAATTTAAAATGATTAAATTATACCTTTTATGTTATGTATATTTACCACTGGGTGATAACATTGTATTAATGTAGGCAAGTCAATTTTAACAGTTGTACCACTCTGGGGGAGGATACTGATAATGAGGGAGGCCATGCATGTGGAGGCAGGGTGTATATAATATATATATATATATATACACACACACAAATACATACATAATATATATACATATTATATACACCCTGCCTCCACAGGCATGTAATATATGTTTGCATATATACATATTCATGACTCACTCTAAATTCAGGATGATCTCACCTGAGATCTTTAACTTTATTATATCTGTAAAGCTCCTATTTCAAAATAAGGTGACATTTACAGGTACTGGGATGGGAGACGGTCTAGGACTCAGACACACCTTCTCTCCAGCATGTTCCATGAGCATATCACTAGTAGATGATTGCTAGCAAGGTGTTACTATTACAATGAACCCCTAAATGTCAGAGAAAGAGTTAGTTTGGGGAATATCCTCTCCACCACAATCTTAGTCATTTAAGCCACAATCTTAGTCATTTAAGTCAATTTAACAATATATTGAAATATTTTTCTTAGAAGTTTAAAGTTGCATTAAAACATAACAATTAGAAATTATAGGTAGCCTTTAGTTATACAAGTGACATCTCAAAAGGAAGATAATTTATCAATTTCAAACTTTCCCTGCAAGTAATACTAGATGAAAATTAAATTGGCAAACATAATTAATAATCATGGGTTATTAATTACCTCTGCAAGGTGGGTGTGCTGATTTTAAAAGGCTTGAATAAAACATAAATTTCCTTAATTTGATACTGTAAATGGAGTAATTTGGTTAATGTAAATGGTATATTTAAGTGACTTTTGCTTCAGATCTTACAACTTAAAATATTTTTCTAAAATTAGATTTTGTACCGTCTCTCCAGCATGTTCCAGCCTATATCAGTCAGTCCAGGCTTCTATAACAAAATATCATGGACTGGATGGCTTACACAGCAGACATTTATTTCTCACAATTGTAGAAGCTGGAAAGTGCAAGATTAAGGTGCCAGCAAATTTGTTTCCTGGTGAGGTCTTCTTCCCGGCTTGCTATATCCTCACATAGCAGATAGACAGAGAGAGAGAGAGAGAGAGAGAGAGCACTCTATAAACTCTCTTCCTGTTCTCATAAGGACACTAATTCCACTGATGAGGGCCCTACACTCATGACTTTGTCTAAACCTAATTAATTCTCAAAGACCTCACTTCCCAATACTGTCACAGTGTGGGGTAAGGCTTTAACATATGAAATTTGAGGGAAAAGAAATATTCAGTCTGGAACAAAGCCCCATAAATTTCAAAAAGCTGTGGGACGGGAGGGAATGGGGATGGTATTCAATGGTACCACATCCAAGCAAGTCTTGTATGATTAAAACAAAACAAAATCAATATAATAACGTGAAATTTTACATAGAAACTTATATGATTATAAACTGTATGCTTACCGTAATCAACATTGATATACATTGTCTTAAAAATACTTAATAGTGTTCTTTGTTCAACCAAATAATAGAGGCATTAACTAGTTTCCTAGTGCTGCCAAAAGAAATTGCTACAAAATTTGTGACTTAAAATAATAATAATAATAATAATAATAATAATACAAATCTCTCAATTATAGCAAAGGTGGATGCAGGGCCTTACTTCCTCTGGTGGCTCTAGGGAAGAATCCTTCCTTGCCTCTTCTAGTTTCAGGTGGCTCCTGGTACTCCTTGGCTTGTGACAGCACAACTCTAACCTTTGTCTCTATCTTCACATGACCTTGCTTGTGTTTCTGTGTCCCAAATATCCATGACTCACTCTAAATTCAGGATGATCTCACCCTGAGATCTTTAACTTTATTATATCTGTAAAGCTCCTATTTCATAATAAGGTGACATTTACAGGTACTGGGATGGGAGAGGGTCTAGGACTCCGACACACTTTTTGAAGATACTATGTGACCCATTACAAGGCACAAAGTAATTACCATAGGCGAACTTCTTGTGAGAGCTCACTCCAGTTTGGAATATATTCATGTTTCCGTGTAAGAGAAAAATCCGTCCCTGCTTCAGTTCATCTAGGCATCAGCACAAGGCTGGGATTCAGAGACATGTAAGTGTGGAATACCAGATCCCACCACACTTAAAAAGCTGGCATACTAAGTTCATAAACAATGTGGAGTGTAAAGTTGAGTTGAGAATGCTTGTGTCATACAGTTTATGTATCTTATAATAGCCTTAATCACACTTTTAGTAATTTTCCCCACCACTGGATGCAAAAAATAAAATTTGTTAAAAAATTAGATAGAATAAAATATATATATACCTCTTTGAGTGGAAGAATGCTGTCAGCACATTTGGTTATTTTATTCCATTGTATAAAGTCTCGGCAGTGCTATGTTTGTAAATGTATTGAAGGTTTCACTAAATTGTATCAAATTTATGATTAAATACAAATGTGAATACTATAAAATATTACAAAGGACAATCCGAATACTATGCTCTACCAATTGTACAATGGCTTACAGAGGCCATAAATATTTACTTTAAGGGAGTAAAGTAAGTTATAAAATAATATTTAAGAACACCTCAAATCCTTGAATAAGTTTAAAATGGTATTACTATTTGCAAAAAGTTACGTATGAAGTCAGTTGACTATTGAAAACTTTTCAATAACAGAAATATATACATTATCTAAAACACATATTCCAACATTTTCGAGAAACAAAATACTGAATTAAATCATCTGTCTTTAAATGTTTATTTATTTTGGTTATAAAGGTCCATGAAAATGCTTAACAATGATTTAGTTGATCTAAAAATTTAATATGCAATTTTTATTTTTAACGTATCATTTTTCCCATTTATTCTTTTCTAAATAATACTTTTCATCCAAAGTAGATGACTGAAGAAACAAAATGCTGCTTTCTTTATGAACTTGTAATACATTTCAATAATAATTAAGATATTGTTCATGGTGTTGAAATGTACAATATAACAAATTGCATTTGCAGTTGAATAGTAGCAGAGTAGAAGCTGAAAAAATAATGTATAAAAGTAGCTTAAAACAGATGATAGCAGAGCAAAGAGTTTCCTGCCAACGCCCTCTGAAAATCAATCCTTTCAGGCTTTTGTGCTAGCATTAGATTTAAGTTATAGACAAGACATATATATCTGACCTTTTCCTTTCCCTTTCTATACCCTGGGGTCAAAGTCTCCTATAAAAGGACATTTGCAGCAAGAATTTTCAGCTGGGGTAGGAGGAAACGGCAGGAGTAGGAGAGCAGAGCAGTATGATCACCTCTTGCCAATGCAATTTCACTTGATTTGCAACTAGTGTTTAGTAAAGAATTTTGCTATACAAAAATAATGTCTTAACTGGATTATTGTAAGACAAAGTATGCATTTTTCATGTCATATTAGTATTTTGTTAATAAGTCTAGGGAAACCTACTAAATCCCTATACTAAAATGAATTTGATTCTCGCATAGAAACTTAAATTCTCAGGGTGATACAACTCAGTCCTTCTACTACAGGAGCTCTTTTACAAATGTCTCCCAAAGCACCAAGAAGGAACAAAGAATGTGACCCAGGAAGCTCACACCATGAGTCTACATTGCAGAAACCTTTGTTCAACAAAACTGTAGATGCTCTATTGAATCCACTGGGGATTGTCCTGATGCTAGGGACACGTATATAAGTTAATGATTTTATTAATTTTAACATTGTTAAATGTTTTCCTTTGGGGAATTCTAATTTATATATCAATATTCAGGTAATATTTGCTGAAAACACAAACTCTAAGAGTCAAAATGATCTGCGTTCACATTCTCATCTTCTAATATAACATAGAGACAACGACTTTATTATCTTTTTAGAAACTTTCACAACTACTTTAGTTTCTTCATAATTTTATAAATTAATGTATCTCAGAAAACTTTGCCCTAAATAGTTAGTAATAGCTATCAACTTCAGAAAAACTAAAACTTTAAAAATAACTTTTAGAAGGAAAATGAAATACAGAAATAATACATCTCATTTACAATTAATTAAAAATAATATGAATTATCACTATTTCCTATGAAAACATCTCATGCCAACTTCTTTCATTAAGTTTGGATTTAAAATGTTATAATTCAGTTGAAACTGGTAGAATCTTAGTAAAATTATAACAGTAAGAAATTGTTTAAATTATATATATAATATGGAATAATTACATTTAGTTCCACTTGTTAGTTTATTCTGATTATTTAGCAGGTTGATTCATAATTTACCAACTTGGGTCAGAAATATTTCCTATTCTTAGCTTTTGCTTTCAGCAGAGATAATAATAGTAAAGAGCCTGAACAACAAAGGATTGTGTATTGTTTCAATTTAATTAAAGTTGAATCCCTGCTTTAAGAGAGACTCACATTTTATATTTTACTTTTTTATTAAAAAGAGAATCTAGATATTTGCTTTTCCAAATTTCCCATAAGATAAGAAAGACATATTTTTTCTTAATTACACCCTTGCTAAGTCATGCTAGCTTCCTGACCTTGGACAAAATTCTTAACCTCTTTGTGTCTCATTTTCAATAACTGTGAATTAAAGATAATAATTGTAGTATATTTCTCAAAGGATTATTGTGTGAATTAAATAAAATAATCCTCTAAAATACTTAGTACAGATTCTGGAACATAATAAGTAGAAAAAATTAATAACTATTATTATTTTTATTTACTGTATTATATGACATACTTTTTCTTTATGATCTTCAGGAGAATTTCTACTCATCTCAAAACCATATATAGATATTTATCTGCAGAGAAACATATCTCTGTTATTTCAAGGTCTGTGGATTACATAATGGTCAACTCTGATTTACTGATTGACTAAACAAAATTTTAAAACAAAAATAAAAATATTGCAGCTATGTTGGTTTTAACCATTCTAAACTGATGAAATTTGCTTTCTGTTTGGTTTGTGACTAGGAAGCTAAACATTATTTATTAGGACTAAAAATTTCTGGTGTCTAAAAAAATTCAAGAGGAAAACTGTTAGATTCTATTACAAATGGGTATATTTGAACTGTTAAGATTTAATTGCGAGTATGTAGATAATGCAAATATATCTTAGGGTAAAACTTTTGTTCTTATTAAGTTACCCATTTTACATTTTGAGAACACTAATAGAAATTCTTGTCAAAGAAAAGATCTAAGATGGTTTAAAGAACATATTAAATGAAATCAAAGTTACTTGTCAAGCTCCATAGCACAACTTACAAGTCATAAATCACACTCTGTATGACAGCTACAGGAGGGATCTGGGTAGTAAAACAAAATGATGTATTTTATCTTTCCCGTTTTTGAGTTATTAAGAACTAGTTGAACTATAGAATGACGTGAAAGACTCACATCAGAGATGGGAGGTTATTTGCAGAAACTCTTGTTTTCTTTACCACATTAATGTCAATATTTGACATTTCCATATGACTAATTGTTGAACTAACTTTTGATTTCTTATGCCAACTATTAATAATCCTCTTTTCATCTAGAAAACAATCACTTTTTGTCTATCTGTAAATTAATATTTGTTATGTTAATTCATTTTTGCTTATTACAAAGATTACCTTTTAATTACAGAAAAAGCAGTCATAGATTTGTCTTCAATCAAATCTCTTAAACGTTAATTGAATTATTGAAAGGAATTTGTAAATTATTGTTTTTTCTAAAATAGTAACATCAGCGTGTACATTACATTAATTTTTTTATTGTTTTTTCTTCACATTAACTATATTTAACTGATTTTAACAATCTTAGATAATTCCAAAACATCAATTATTTTACTTGGATTTATTAATTCATTCAAAAAATATATGATGAGAATCTATTATTTGCCAGGCACTAGGCTAGGGAAAGGTAAGAATGAAGGGCAAAATCATGTTCTCCCTGTTTTCCTTTAATATATTGTCTGGCTAAAGGCTGTGAAGAAAGAGTAATGTGAAGGAAGGGTATTCGAAGGATATAAGAAAAGGGCTCACAGAATTAACTGTATGTAGGCTGTTCTTAGGGAAGACTTCTTCTAGAGGTGGTACTTGGCCTTCAGTAAGAGGTATGATTTTATATTTGATGTTAACTAGGTAATGGAGGGGATAAGGTGCTTTCTCAGCAGAAAGGACATAGTAGGCAAAGTCTTGAAGATAAAAGCATAGTGCAAGCTCAAAACTAAAAGCCTTGTCTGTCTGGACTCCAGAGACAGGAAGAGTTTAGAGAGTCTAGCAGAGATAGCAGAGAAGACTTTATCTTTTTTTTTTTTCAGTAGCAACTATCTTTCCTGTGAAAAATTCCCTCTCCTAGTATTTTAGTTTTGTGGATCCAAAAATTATAGCATTCTTCTACCATCGTGGGGGTGAGTATATATTTTAAAAAAGTCAGTTATTTGAGCATGTAAGAAACTTGGAAGTCAGAACTCCCATCCTTAAAACAAGAAAAATGCTGTACAAACAGACTATCAACAACTGATTTTAGATCCATTAGAGGATTGAGGTCACAGAACAAACTGCTGCCCCCACCCTAAATTCCCACTAAATTAGAGAGATGGGAAAATGCAAAGAATTGTAGCTTAGTGGAGCAAAAGCCCAGGAGCCCCCATAGGAGTTAGTAATGGAGTGGAAAACTTTAATATGTAGTTGATTAATTTCTGGAAGCTAATTGTGGACAAGCTTGAAAGTTAACTTTGAAAAACATATAACACGAGAATAGTAATTAAAAGAAAGCTGGATTAATATATTAATTTCTAACAAAAAGACTTCAGAGAAAGAACAATTATAGGGGGATACAAGGATGTATTACACAGTAACAAAGGGTTTAATTTTCCAAGAAAGCATAACAATCCTTAATGTGTTTGCATGTAACAGGCTGTCAAAAAACACATGAGGTGAAAACAGAATTGCAAGAACAGACAGATAAATGCACTATTATAATTGGAGATGTTAGCATCTCTCTATCAATAATGAATAGAACTAGCAGGTGGAAAATCAGTAAGGACATAGTTCAACTGAATAGCACCAAAATCAGTGAGTCCCAGTCTCTCTTCCTGGAGGTTGATTCTTGAGCAGGGACGTCAGAAGTAGAGTGATGTCCAGGCCATATCTAATAACAAATAAATCAGAATCTGGACATGATATGTAGGCAATCGTCTTTAAAAAATTGCCCCAGGAAATTCCACTGTGAAGCTAATGTCGAGAAGTAATATGTGCAGTCATTTTCTCTGAATTCATTCTGCCTGAGATATCTAGAGCTGTTTTGGTTATTGAAATTGTTTTGTTTAGCAATTCATTCAACTTTGTGAATTAACTTACAAGAAATGCCTTTTCCTTGTTGTAAAATTATATTGTTTTATGTTACTATAATTTTTAAATTGTGATAAAAGTTGCTATCTCAATGTTGGTCAAAGAAAACAAAATTTCAGTTGACAGGAGAAATAAGTTTCAGAGATCTATTGTACATTATGTAATAGATCTATAGTGACTGTAGTTATAGTGACTATGAAAATAGTGACTATATTTAATAACAACAGTATATAATTTAAAATAATTTAAAATAACTTAAAAATTATTGAGAGTAGATTTTAAGTATTCTACATATTATTTTCTTTGTGACACGTGCATCTTCTGTCAGCTTCCATGGGAAATTTGACATTGCAACCTCACCTGAGGCCATCACTTTTTCCTTGATGCTACGAACCATCCTATCATGTGTTTGTACCATATCAATAGTGAAACTGACAGTGCTCTGATAGGGGTATACTCTTTTATCCCAATCTATATCCCAATACCCAATAGCCCAGTAATTGTAGAATCCAGTTGTATTCATCCTCTCCTGGATCATTTCTGTCCCTTTGTAATATAGTCCCTTTCTTCCCTTATAGGCTCATAATGACATTAACAGACAATTTTCAGAAAGGCAGGTAAATAATTTGTTAAAATCTTACTACTGTTGTTTAACAGAAACATATATATGCATGTATATGTGTGTACTGTATGAAAAAAGTGGAATTAGAGTTTATCTAGAAAGAGAAAATTACCTCATCTAAGTGCAGAAATGAATAATCCTTAAACCAAACCATACAATTGTCTCTATCATATTTCCACAGATAAGTCAAAAATTTTAAAAATCTTATTGTTCATGCGTAAATGCAGAAAACAATACATCTAGTATATGTTTATAATCTATTATACTTTTACAGAAGCTGTTTGATACTTAATACTATGGTTATTAAGAAAATAAATCTTTGCAATGATTTTGGAATTAAAATTTCATGTAAAAATGATTATGTAGATTAAGAAAAGTTGCAATTTTCTGGACTCCTGATATTTTAAATAAAAGTAGTTTCCAAAGGTGATTTGTTTATTTTAATTTTTAATGTAAATTTTCACAATATAATCATCTTATATAATTTTATTTTTCAACTATTATTTTTGTCAACTCATTATTTATTAAGAAACAATTACTTCTAAATATTAATTTATAATTCTTATGCTATAATTAAAAATCACAGTTTGTTGAATAAAATATCTGATTTATTACTCCCTAAGTCAACATTAAATTATCATATTGCTATATCATGTATTTTGATGGTCATAACTCTAGGTTTATATAGTAATTTCACTCACTTTCATTTACATACCTAGGAAATTTGCAGTTAATTCCAATATGAATAATATCTTTGTAACTAAATTTATCACGAAGCTCAACATGACAATTTAGTAAAGTTAATATCCATTTCATTTTACTTTTGTACAACTTTTCCAATGAAGTGATCCTCTGAGATTAGGACTAGTTGAAACCTTAGGGCAAATATATAAATTGCTTAAAAGGAAGCCTTAAGATGCTTTAACTCATGCATTGAATTTGAACATAGAAATGAGAGGAAAGCTTGGATAATTTTATAAAGAAATGCTAAGCATGTTTTCCCCTCAAGGAAACATTTAAAGTCAACTTTCAAACTGAATATTACTCAAACATCAATCATTTAACTGTACAGCATGGGACATTTTGGGCATGGCAAATTCTAATGGAGGAGACTGCTGGAAATTCTTAGCCACATAGAAATCTGACTGCTTAATTTTGAAAGCTGCAGAGCTGTTAGTAAAATTTTTTATCTTGTTTTTACATGTAACTCAGAAACTACTCTGAAAAACTCTCTTAATAGTTTTTATGGATGAGTGCGGTGGCTCACGCCTGTAATCCAAGCACTTTGGGAGTCCGAGGTGGGTGGATCACCTGAGATCTGGAGTTCGAGACCAGCCTGGCCAACAAGGTGAAACCCCACCTCTATTAAAAATAAAAAAATTAGCTTGGCGTGTTGGCACAAGCCTGTATTCCCAGCTACTCGGGAGGCTGAGGCAGGATAATCGCCTCAACCCGGGGGCGGAGTTTGCAGTGAGCCAAGATCGTGCCATTGCACTGCAGCCTGGGCAACAAGAGAGAAACTCCATCTCAAAAAATAAATAAATAAATAAAAAATAAAAAAGAAAATGAAAAGAAAAGAATAGTTTTTACTTTATTTCTCCCAAAATATGTCAAAAATGGCATAATGGCACACTTGCTTTTTCTGTAGTCAAAACCACTTGTAAATAAACTTGAAATGTACAGTGTAGAATCCAAGGGCAGAAAATAAAGGCTGAACATAAAACTATGAAACTGTCCAGCATCCAGGCCGTGGCTTTTTATCAATTTCTCTCACTTAAGGGCAACATTTGTTCCCTTACTCTTGTACTCTTTGTATCTCTATTGCTTGCCTGTGGCTCAATCATATTATTCTTTATAACATTATGGAGGCCATATGACTTTGCTCATCCAGTATGCATCCCTATTATATTCTTCATCTCAATTGGAATTCTCAAGTGAAAGAGGCTTATTGATTTTCAACCAATAAATGGATAACTTCCACCTAAATCAAGTGTTCATTCATTGTCCAATCCACTGGACAAGGTGGGCTTGAATCATACATGGAAGGAAACTTTCTAACATGCTAAATGGATTGGCTCTCACAGAAGATGTTCTTGAGTGAGCAGGTTTCCTTACAAAATATAATATACTAAGATTGTGGTATTCAGACAGCTCTTAAGGGAACTGTGGAAGTAAACCAGGGGTGACATGGATTATCAAATATTGTGGACCAGGTGAGCTCTAGGCTTCCCAATGTCACTTAAGGTAATTATCCTGCACTTTCATCTATTTTATAATATTGCCTTTAGTTTCTTCCATGAAAGTATTAGGTTTGGAAACGCAAGAAAAACAAGCTTAAAATTCTTTCTCTAGTGAATTGATTGTGTTTATAAATCTTTAGCTTAGCCTGAGTCCCCGTTTGTGAAACGTATAAATCCTTTTGATACATTAACAAACACTTGGAAAATGACTTAACTTATTGAGTTGAATTCTCTAATATAAAGGTTATAAGTGAAGGCTTAATTACTCAGCATTACTGAATTCAATATACCTGCCTTTTCAGTTTGCCTAGGGTGACAAATACATTTCCCATTACAGCTTGCCAAAGTAACACAGCCTTATTTCATTTTTATTGTAAATAAAAGCACATTCTAATATGTTTTAGCTGAATACAGCAATGTATATATTCAACTACTTCCCAATAGGGAAAATTAAAAAAAAAAGTTATTTCTTTAGCCCAGAGCTTTATTTTCCTTTTAGATAACAGAAAAATACTTCGTGTAAAATAAAACCTTCTTACAGGTAATGAGACCCCATAGAATTTTAATGAAAGACAATTGAAGACCCATTTTTAAATAAGCCATTGGGAAGAATTAATATAATTAAGAATAGAAAGAACAAGATAAAGATATAAAAAAAATTAACCGAGGAACATTTCTATATTTCTTCCTCATTTTCTTGAGTTTTAAAAGATGTTGAAACATTTTGACAGCTATTGAAAATGACCTAGGAACAAATATACTCTTTATTTCTGACATAAAATGATATGCTTATTGTATTTCTCATAAAACTCAGCATAAAACTACATACCTAATAGTTATCTAAAAGGAGTTCCTATAAATAAATATATACATTATTAATATGTGGCATGTGTGAGTTACTTTTGAAAAACTACAAAATTATTCAATATATTTTAACATATGATCTAGTGAGTATCAATATGGTATCCATTTCTTGATTCTGTTTTTTCATAGTGCACTTAAATATCTATGTTAATACTTTTGAATAAGTGATTTATTCTATGAAATGTTTTAATGAGAAAAATGAATCTATATAAAGCAACTTCATTTATATTTTGTTCCTGTCATGTTACATTGCTGAAATTTTGTATTATACTAGATATGACTCATTTTTAAATATGTAATTGTATATGAAGTTCTCAATGTTAATGTCTGGAGGATACAGAAAATAGAAGAAAAGTTAAAGAAATTAAATGTAAACTATATTTTGCATATGAATAAGAATATTACAAATACCATATTTATATACTATGTTTATATATCTTTACACTATGCCAAAAGGTATATATGGCAGAAAGAGAATAATAATAGCTCTGCATAAATATAAAATCAACATACATAATAATATTTTAAAATGTTTTTCATTGAAGTGTAATTGACATAAACTGAACATATCCTGTGTATATTATTTTTAAAGTTTTGGCATATTGGTACATGAGAAAACACCATGGCGATCAAGGTAATGAACATATTCATTTCCCCAAAGTTACTTTGTGTCTTTAGTAATCGTTTCTTCCCCTCTTCCCTACTCAATCTCCATGCAACTACTAATCTATTTCTGATACTACAGAATGGTTTACACTTGGTAGAATTTTATGTAAATGTAATCACACAAAAATCTATTCTTTTTTGTCTGTCTTTTGCACTCAACATAACTACTCTGACTTTCACCTATGTTGATAGTGGTAACAATAGTTCATTCTTTTTTAAATTAATAGATTTTATTTTTAGAACAATTTTAGGTTTATAGAAAAAACTAACAAAGCACAGAGAATTTCCATACACTTTCTTCTACCCTCCATATTCTTTATGATTAATATCTTGCATTAGTGTGGTACCTTTGTTATAATTGATGCATCAGTATTGACATATTATTATAAATGAAAGGCCATATATTAGTTTTATATTAGGGTTCACTCTTGGCATTATACATTTCATAGGTTTGGACAAATGCATATGTCATGTATCCACTACTACGGTATTATAAGAATAGTTTTACTTTCTTAAATATTTCTGTGCTTGATTTATTCATCCCTCCCTTGGAGACTACTGGAAATTCTGATCTTTTTACAGATTTTCCCCTTTTTAAGAATGTTGTATCATTGGAATTATACAGTATACAGCCTCTTCAGATTAGCTTCTTTCACTAAGTTATATGCATTCTAGGCTCTTGCATGTTTTGTATGGCTTGATAGCTTATTCTTTTATCACTGAATATCCCATTTTATAGATATGCCAGTTTATTGAACCATCACTCACGTGTTGGGGGCATCTTGGTAGCTACCAAGTTTTGTTATGAGAAAAGCTGTTTTAAGGAGTCATGTGACATTTTTGTGTAGAAATATTTTTGACTCATTTGGATAGGAGTGAAGTTACTGGTCCGTGTGGTAAGACTACATTTAACTTTGTAGGAAACTGCAAAGCTATCCTCTAACGTGGCTGTGCCATTTTGCATTCCCACAAGCAATAAATGAGTTTCCCTTGCTCTTTATCCTTAACATGATTTAGTGTTGTCTGTGTTTTGGATTTTAGCCATTTTAGTAGGCATGCAGTGGTATCTCGTTCTAGTGAGCAATTCTCTAATAATATATGATGTTGAGCATATTTCATTTGCTTATTTGCCATCAATATGTTTTCCTTGGTGAAATGTCTGTTCAGATCTCCTGCCCACTTTTTAACTGGATTATTTATCTTTTTTTTCTTTTTGAGTTTTAAGAGTTCTGTGTAGTGCTCATACCAGTTCTTAATTGGATACATGTTTTGTAAATATTGTCTCCCAGTCTTGGCTTGTTTTTTAAATATAAACTATGTCTCTCTTAGAGCAGAAGTACTAATTTTTATAAAATTCAATTTATAACATTCTTCTATAGTCTTGCATTTTTATATTTAAATCTATTATCCATTCTTGTATATTGTGTAAACACAGTGTCTAGATTCTTTTTTTGGATGTAGATGTCCAATTGTTCCAGCACCATTTGTTGAAAATATGGTTTTATGTGTGTGTGTGAAGTTATATCTCACGTTATGAGCATAACGTGTTGGATTTATTTATTCATAAACTATGGGTTGTTTACAGTTTAGTGTTATTATAAATAAGTTTGCCATGGACACTTGTAAACACATTCTTGTATGTATATATGCTGTACCGTTTTCTGCTTAAAGAGCAACAGAAGAATAAGTAGGTAAAATGGCGGGTGTCTATTTAACTTTGTAAGAAACAGTCTATTTTTTCCCCAGAGTGGCTGCATCATTTACTTTCCTACCATCAGTATTTGAGAATTACAGTTTTTCTAAATCAGCACCAACACACAAGATGATGAGTATTTTTAATTGTATTTATTCTAGTAGGTGTGGAATGGCATCTCATTTAATTTGTATTTCTCCAATGGCTAAAGCTATTGAACATCTTTCGATGTGATTATTTGCTGTCTCTGAATTTCCTCTGGCAAAGTATGTGTTCAAATATATTCTTTTCCTTATTGTTTATTATTGGTGTGTAATTTGCCTTATAATTGAGTTTACATATTTTGGATATACAACCTTTATCAGACATAATTTGGAAATGTCTATTCCTAGTTTGAGTCATGTAGGGTAGAAATATAGAACTTTTTGTTTTTATGAAGTCATGTTTATTGTTGTTGTAATTGTTTTTTTTTGCTTGTTCTCTAGGTTGTTCTTTGGGCCACATCTAAGAAATCTTTGTCTAGCTAAAAGCCACAAATAATTTCTCATTTTTTGGCTTCCAGAAGATGTACAGTTAAATTTTATATTTAGAAATGTTATCTAATTTGATTACATTGCTCTCTATGGTATGATATTTGAATTGATGAAAAATTAGTAAATATTAATATTTTTTAAAGTGGCCAAATCTTGCAATTTATATCTAATAGAGAAAACTAGAAAATCCCCCACATTTATTTCCTCTTACTTCATAATACTAAAATTTGTATTTAGGCATTTGGTTTCTCAGATAAACATTACATTCCCCAGTATATGGTTCTATCTGGCTTGGTGACAACATGATGAACATTAAGATATGAGTAGAAGTAATACATACACTTTCTTTTCAGTGTCTTTAATTAAATGGAATATTGGCCCATTTTTTCTTCCAGTTTATTACACTGAATGTTGACATGTTATTTTCCAATATTGAGACAATCAGGCAATGGCAAGACTTTAAGAGTAACAATGTAAAAATTATAGAAGTTGTCTGAGTTTATCAACAATCCCCTGGATTAGAGCCCCCTACCAGTCCTAGGCCATCTAATATATAGACATTTTGTTCAGTAGAAATAAATATATATTTTTTATTGTACTTTAAGTTCTGGGGTACATGTGCACATGCGCAGGTTTGTTACATAGGTACACATGTGCCATGTTGGTTTGCTGCACCCATTAACTCATCATTTACATTAGGTATTTCTCCTAATGCTATCCCTCCCCCAGCTCCCCACCCGCTGACAGGCCCTGGGGTGTGATGTTCCCCGCCATGTGTCCAAGTGTTCTCATTGTTCAATTCCCACCTATGAGAATAAATTTTTAAACCATTTTAAAAAGGTTTTATTACATTCTGATTAAACATTCTCAGAAAGAATAAATAATTTAATACAAGAAGTGGGCCACTTCATGTAACAAAACAAACCAACCACCACTACAAACAACAACAAAAAACACTAATGAATGTGGCTTTAGCTTTGCAACAGCATGACAGACTAGCAAGTTAATGACATTTGTTATGCCCTAGAAAATATTTGTTGAATTGCCACTTTAATGACTTTATATCAACCAGCTCATTATCAACAGTAGAAAAGATGATTAAAAATACTTCAGTATGCTCACGTGTTGGCTTGTTAACATTTTTAAGAGTCTATAAAACAAAAATGCATCCAATGTCGACAAAAATATTTTTCAAGTATGTTGTATATACCTACAACTAACTACTTTGTGAACAAAAGTCACCATATAAGTATATAATTTCTGACACTTAAAAAAGCTATTGTGCAAAAGAATATACATGTTTTAATACTAAATCCACATATAAAATAATTGACTTATTTAAATAATTTAAGATGCTCTTTTATATATTTATATTAAAACATTACAGCAAATAAAAAAGGCATTATACAGGCTACTTATGGTTTTTGACGTTTTGGTCTACAATACATCTATCAAAGATTGTGGAAATAAATCAAACAATATATTCAATTGGACTTAATTGCATTATTACATGCCAAGTGTCGTATACCATCTGTTTGCACATAACATTTTTAATTTCAGTAAAATTATTATCATAAAGTTATATGAATTTATTTTATTCCATGTTATTATTTATGTATTGTTAGGAACATTTGCTTAAAAATCATATTTGGACACAGTAAGTATCAGATACTTTACATCTTTTGAATCAGTTATTTTATAACAGTATATACTAAACATCATTACTCCTTTTCAAACTTAAATAATGCAATGCAAATTGGACAAAAAATTCAAGGAAGATCTGGGATCAAAAATGAGGTACTGAAACATCACATGTACTCCATAATTATATACAAATATTTTGTACCCATCATATTTAAAATACAAAAAATTAAAAGCTACATTTTCCTCAAAGTGCATGCTTCTTTTGCTATGCAAAACTCCAGGATATGGAAAGAAGTGTTTTGAACCACTGAATCATTTTATTTGGAGGATAAAAGGGATGATACCAAATGTACCACTTCATGTAGTGCACTGATACATTCAATACAAATGATGTATTAACTTCAAGATAATATGAGAAAGTTAAATTATCTAACTTATTTCAAACTAGGGGATAGTATGTTCTCATTATTATAAGCCAGAATTCTGCTTGTCCATTTCTATTATTAGAACAAAAACATATTTTTTATTCTTGTCTTAAAAATAGGCACCTTAATATAATTCTCCATAAATGTAGCATGATAGTCTGTTTACAGAATTTATATCATTCCAAGACTAAATTTCTAAAGTGAGAAAATATTAAAGGATATAAATTCACTCCTCTCTACAAAATTCCATATTTGTTATGCAATGGCTTGAAAATGTATGGAAGGGGAGTATGGAAACACTCCTTACCTGGAAAGCATTCTATCCATGCCTTTGAAATAATGGTTATTTAGTACTAGATTCTCATCAGTCCCTAGCTATTTAATGTGTATAGCTTAAGATTTTTAAGAAAGAAGGATAACGTGCTCAATATAAATTATTTCAAGCACTTTTATTGGAATATTGAGTCATATATTTGCTTTCTGTAAGCCCTTTTATCTATAAAGTATTAGTTGAGAAAGGCAAATAGAATATGTGGAGGAATTAAAAATTCAATTTTAGGGTGGTAAATGACAACCAAATTTTTCATTCACCACATTAAATGTAAATGGATATTATACTCTAAGCAGCAAAGTTGCTTTGTTTTGTTTTGTTTGTTGTTGTTGTTGTTGTTGTTGTTGTTGTTGAGACAGAGTCTCACACAGTCACCTGGGCTAGAGTGCAATGGCACAATCTCGCCTCACTGCAACCCCACCTCCCAGGTTCAAGCGAGTCTCCTGCCTCAGCCTCCCATGTAGCTTCTTAAGATGTAAAGATTTTTAAATTAAGATGATTCTTGGGATGAACCATTTTGTGTTGGTTAAAGATTTTTACTTACGTATTTTTTATCATTTTTTTAACTTTTATTTTCAGGTCAATGGCACATGTGTAGGTTTGTTATGTAGGTAAGCTAGTGTCACAGAGGTTTGTTGTGCAGATTATTTCACCACTCAGCTATTAAGCCTAGTACCCATTAGTTGTTTTTCCTGACCTTCTGCTTCCTCCCACCCTCCAGCTTCCCAGAGGCCCCAGTGACTGTTGTTTCCCTCTATGTGTTGTTTCCATAGATACCTATGTATATATGTATATACATGCATATGTATATCTACCTACATTTATATAGATATCATATACATACATAGAGATATATTGGCATGTAGATATATATGTAGATATACATATATAGATATCTACATATATACATTTATATATAGATATAAATAGATATAAATATTAATATATCTATATATATACATACATATCTGTATCTGTAGAAGATATCTACTATCTTCTATCTTCTATCTATAGAACCATCTTAATTTAAAAATCTCTCATATATGTATATAAAAGATAATCAAACACAAGCCAAATGAAAATTTGTTTAGCTATGTTCATATCAGACAACAGAGATTTTAAGGCAGAAATTATTACCTGAGAGGAAGATGTATACATCATCCACATAAAAGAATCAATTATTGAGGAAGTTGTCAAACTTGTGTATTTATATTCACGCACACACAGTTAACACACATGCATGATTTATAGAACTAAAAGGAGCAATAGGTACATCTTCAATCATAACGACTTTAATATACCTTTTTTGATACCTGATAGCAAAAAGGATACAAAATATCAATAATAATACAGAAATTTAAAGCAGTAAGATTAAATGCTTTGACATAAAAACTGTACCCAAAAATAGCAAAACACACATTTATTATAGTGTATTTGGAACATGTTTCAAAATTTACCATAGATGTCTATAGATATCTCTGTCTATCTAGGTAGAGAGATGATAGATAGGAAAACAGATAGATAGATAGATAGATACATAGATAGATAGATATAGGCTGAGGTTAGGCCCCAAACAACAATCTATAAATACCAAAAATTTGAAATCTTTGACAGTGTTTTTTGTACAACAATTTTATTGAGCTGGAAATCTATGGCAATACTTTGAAAGTGTACAGATGTTTGGAAATTAAGCATCACATTTCTAAGTTATTCATGGATCAAAAAAGTAATTACAGTGAACATTAAAATATATTTTGAATTTAATAATAACAAAAGTAAAAATACTGCTTGTTAAAAGTTGGGAGACTGAGGCAAACCACAGTTTGGAGATAAATATATATGGTTACATAAATATGTTAAAAAAAGTAAAGCTTGAAAATTAATAATCTAATCATCAATCTAAAAAATTTAAAATGTAATGTCAAATTAAATCCAAAGAATTAGAAAAGAGAAGATACATAAGAAGCAGGAGAAAAGGAAACAATCACAAAATAAATGAAATCAACAAAAGCCAAAGTTACTACGAAAAGACAGATAAAAATATACCATGATTATGCAAGAAATTAAAAAAAGAGTATACACAAATTCCAAATATGAATAATAACAAGGAAATCATTATGGATTCTATAGTCATGAGAGAGAAAAAGAGAATTCAGTAAGTAATGTTAAGTCAAAAATTTTGAAATAATTTGATGAAATAGATAACATTTCTAGAAAATCATTAATAATGACACGATAATAAATAGCAAATCTGAATAGCTCCATATCTATTAAAAATAAAATTATAATTAAAACTTTCCAAATGTAGTGAGTCTAAATCAAATAAAATATTAAGAATTTGAAATGTTTCCAGAAAGAAACATTGAATTCCTAATATAAATATAACATATTATATGCAATCCCTTTACTGAAAATTGTGAAATTTTATTGAGAGAAATTAAAGACATTCAACAGAAATAAAGATGTACCATGTTCCTATGTCATTCCTGGTATTAGAAGAAAGATTCAGTATTTTAAATAAATCTATATTTGTAATACACTGAAAATCACAATATTGTGATTAGTAATAGCGTAATTTGTCTGCATTATATTTGGTGGCAACTGAAAAACTGACTATAAAATGCAAATGAAAACACAGTGTATAAATAACTTTGAAGAAAAAATATAATGTGAAGACTTACACTATTAGATATAAAGTTTTTATAAATGTATATTAATTATGACATTATGGAAAATGTGCAAGTATAGATATTTCAATAAAACAGAATAGAGAACTCATAAAGAGAACCACACAGTAATATATTTAGCTGATTTGTGAAAAAAAAGTGCTTCAGTACAGCGATGAAAAGATTTATTTTCAATAAATTGTGCTGTCTTTCATACATCCATACAAAGAAAAATGAATATTAACATCCAACCACACAATATACACAAAAATTATTTCATATAGAAGCCAATGTGTAACATAAAACAGTACAGTTTTAAAAAATAATATAGAGGACACTTCTATGGCCTTAAGATTTAAAAAAAGATTCAAAAACTAATCATTGAAGGCTAATAAATAAGATAAATAGGTTAATAAATAGTAATAAAATAACATAAAAAATAAGGATTTGAAATCATAAAGTAACTCACTGAGAGTGAAAAGGCAAGCAACAGAATGGGAAATGAAATTTGCAAACATAAATACCATAAGAACTCTTAAAAGATACTTTTTAAACTCTGCAAATGAATTTTTTGAAAAAATAAAAACATGACCAGGTACGGTGGCTCACGCCATTAATCCCAGCACTTTGGGAGGTCAAAGTGGTAGGACCACTTGAGCCCAGGAATTTGAGACCTGTCTGGGCAACACAGTGAGAGACCTCTGCCTCTACAAAAAATTTTAAAAATTAGCCAGGCATGGTGGCTCTGGCCTGTAGTCCCAGCTACTCCTGAGTAGCTAGGCTCTTCTGAGTCTGGGAGGTCAAAGATGCAGTGAACTCTGATCAACCACTGCACTCCAGCCTGGATGACAGAGTTAGAACCATCTCCAAAAAATTTTTTTTAAATAAATAGTTAATAATAAGTACAACCAAATGAAACATCAACAAAGGCCTTTTCAAAGCACTTTTTACCACAGAATTTAAAAAAAATTAAAGAAAAAAAATAAACAAAAGGAAATCAAGCTACTTGTTACTTATTAGATAAATACAAATTAAAAATAAAAATAAATTCTACTCTATAATTATGAAAAAACTAAATTTTAAAAAATAAAATGTATTTAGGGTTTCTATAGAAGCTGTGCAAATGAAATTTGCATGCACTGATGAAGGGAATGTAAATCGCTATGACTCTGAAAAATATTTGACTTAATCTTGTAATGAACGTATCCTTTCTACCTCATTGTCCAAATCCATCCTGACTATATATGCATATATGTGTTTGCGTGTTTGTGTGTATGTATACATATATACACTGTGTGTATATAGAAATACATACATAAATGTGTACATATACTTCCTCCCAAAGATATGTATAGTAATCTTTCTAGAAGCATAATTTATATTAGCTCCAAACTGGAAAATATATATCAAATATAGAATAAGTAAGTACAATGTGTTACGTTTACACACAAACTGCATGTTGAGTGAAAGAAGTAGCTGTAAAGTATCAACAGATGTGAGGATAATGGTGAGAGGGAGAGTAGCTACTGCGTAAGGGAAAGAAGGAATTTCCTAGAATTCGGCTCAGATTTTATTACTTCACATGAGTCATCTTTATAATGCTGTGCTCACTTTTGGATAATTTTTCAGGCTGTACATTTGATGTTGGTACATATGTCAGTGTTATACTACAATAAATATTCTAAAAATCAACATTCCAGAAGTGTTATGAAGTGGATAAATTCCTTTAATGTGAAATCATGTTTCTTACATTTTAGTTAGAGCTGCCTTTCTAACTGCCTGAAATTAGGCAAGTTAGTAACTTGTCTGTTGAGTTTACTCACCTAAAAACAAGGAATTAATAAGAGTAGCACCTTCATAGGTTTATAATGAGACTTAAATCAGTCTAATACTTATAAAAAGCTTACAATTGTACAGACCTACATTAAGTTCCATATAAGTGTATAATAAATGATTATCAATTATTAAATTAATACTACTTGTCCATCCCTGTAACAGGTGCTAGGACAATAAATGTTATCCATTCCCTTCCCTTAAGGAAAACAAAGACTCTTAGAAAATATTAATGTGAAAAGTGATCATAGCTATGGAACAGTGTTCTCAGAGTAAGATACTCAAACTATTTGTATAAGAATCTTCTTAGTGTATTTTTGAATTTATTCTAAAAATTATTGTGAGCAAATTTGGCATTGGGGCTAGAAAAGTTCATTTAAAAAAATAATGGCAATTTTTTTAAAATGCTAAAGGTGAAGAGCCAAGTCTGTATATTATGAAAAAAACGACACAACAAGAAGTAACAATACAGGTTTGCTTATGAAGGTCAAGAGAAGCTTTCAAAAATACCGAGATACAGGAACAGGACCTTAGAAAAGAATAGGAGTTTTCCAAATGGTCAAGTAAGGTAAAACTCTTCCGGGAAAATTAAACCATATGAGCCAAGGCCAAGAGAACTAAAATTATATGTAGTATTTCAAACATTTAAAGTTTGATACAGCAGGAATCTAGGTGCTAATGAGAAGCATTTAGAAATAAAGCAAAAGCCAAATCTCTGTCATAAGATGTTTAGACACAATCAAATAAGCAATGAGAAGATGAGTGAAAAGATTTAATCCCAGAAGAAAGGCACATATATATTTAATCCTAGAAACACACACACACACACACACACTCGCACACACAGCGTCATTGGAAATAAGGCTTAGAATAAATTACGAGTGAAAATTAATGTTGATTTTTTATTATATTTTTATGAAAAGGCTTTATCCCTTTCATATCCTTTGCATATATCCATATATGCAACCTTCAATAATGTAATTTTTATAATGATCATGATATTGTACTCCTCAATATTTTGACATTTCACTCTCAGTCTTCCTTTTATATAAACTCCAAGAAACTTGGTCAATTCTCTCCAGACTTTATTATCTTCTAAATTGCTGCCTTGATCCGCCAAGATCTTTTTGAACTTCAGAAAAAGATGCATTTTATCAGCCACCATCCAGTGGGATCAATTTGTTGGTGCCAAAATTGAGATCTCTTTTTACGTCCGTTTGATTTACGTGGAGTCACAAATACCAAGGCATTCATTCCTAAGGGGACTTACCCACCAAACATTCACAAAAACTGTTTTCTTTTTTTTTTCTTTTCAAGCATTTTGTTGCTTATTATTTTCCAGTTTCTCAGTTGACATTCACTTCATTCACTCTTGCACTGCTACAATAAGGATTGCTCAACGAGTTTGTGATAATAATTTTCATCTTGGAACGTGCTAACTGATTTTTAACAGCCCAACTACTCTAAATCACTAGACATCAGCATTGCTGTCATAAAATTAGTTTTACAAACACTTTCAAATAAGATAAAGGCAGAAACTAAGACAGCGGCAGAAGATGGTTAAGTATAAGGGTTGTTAATTCAGTAGAATTGACACATTTCATTACCAAATGAGAAGAAAAAGGCGATATTTTAAGTAACTCTACCATGTGTCATGCATACATTAATCTAAGAAGGTAATATAGAAAGGAAAATTAAAGAAGAAAAATAATTAAATATTAGGTATTGGAAGTACCTGTTAAAAGTTCAGAAGTTCTCAGTAGACAGATGTATTTGTAGAAGTTTTAAAGAAATAAGTAGTAACAAAAGTGATGTGTGATAACCAAAGAGGACCAATTTCAGAACACCGGTAAAAATAATGTTTAATGAGCGAATCAAGCAACCGAAATGTATATGTTCTGCAAATTCTTGTACAATAATGTTCATAACAGTTTTCATTATGATAGAGTAATATTTGGGAAACAACTCAAATATTCATCAAAAGTAGAATGGATAAATAATTTGTGTTTACTCATACAAAAGAGGTAAGAAAATGAATGTACTATAATGATATATAACATTGAAGCAATCTTCCAAACATTATCATGCTGAGCAAAAGAAGCCATACATAAAAGAACACATACTGTATGACACATTTATATTAAGCTCAAAAATCAGACAAAACTAATTCATAGTGTTAGAAGTCAAGGTAACGACAAACCTAGATGGTCACTAACTGGAAGAGGTCAAAACGATGATATCTGAGGTGTGGGGCTGCCCTGTTTGTTGATCAATGTGGTGATTATATGAGGTTGTTCTATTTGGGAAACTCATTGAGCTACACTCTCATAATTTAGGACCATTTCTGTGTCTATATTTTGCTCCAATAATACAAAGTAGCTAAAAATATAGAAGTAGAATCAGGAGAGGCTATTCCATGAATCCAGATGGAAAAACAGATAGGGCACGGTGGCTCATGTCTGTAATCCCAGCCCTTTGGGAGGCTGAGGCAGGCAGACCACTTGAGCCCTCTAATTAAGTCCAGCCTGGGCAACATGGCAAAATCTTATCTTTACAAAAACATAAAAATTAGCTGGGCACAGTGGCACAAGCCTGTGGTCCCAGCTACTCAGGAGGCTGAGGTGGGAGAATCATTTGAGCCTGGGAGGCGGAGGTTGCAGTGAGTGGAGACAGTGCCACTGCCCTCCAGCCTGGGGGACAGAATGAGGCCCTGTCTCAAAACAACAAACAACAGCAACAATAACAAATGGGAAAGCATTCTGGAAAGAAGGATGTGACCAGTAGTGCCAGACTCTGAAATCCATGAAGATGAGTATATGTCTAGGTGAACTCCTCAGGTGCCAGGAAAAGCTATTCACAGTGAATTGCTTCACAGAGTGGATATGCTATAAAAAAGGCCATAAGTCTCTTCGGGGAAGGCATGGGGAAAGATTTACTGTGAGTGGTGCGTCAATAGTGCAGAGTCCTCCAGGCACCCTATTTAATCAAAGGGCTCTGAGTAAGAAAATTAACATAGAAACTGGGTGAGAGGCTATATCTCCACAGTGGTGACTGGAGTCAAGCTTTTGGCTCCAGACCTGAAGAATTTCTTGTTATATGAATTAAGCAATATTCTAAAAGTGTCTGTATTTTGTTCTAAGGATGTCAAAATCATTTAGCCACTGCCAGAGTTTTCTTGGCCCAAAGCACTCTGATGACCTGTACAACTCTACCAGCCTTGATTGTAGATATACCCACATTTTGTTTGGTGGTTAAGGTCTATAATGTTGTATCGGATTTTCTGGAATCACATCATTCCTACTGAAATCTGTGAGCACTTCTCAATTGTGGCCTCCTTTATGGTTCATATCTGGCCCACAGAAGTGAGCAAACAGAGTACTTTCAGTGATGGAAAATCTCCCCTCACCCATATGTTTCTTAATGCCTTAGTGAAGGGAGTCTCTTCTGGATCTTCTCATGGAATGTCACTGGGGAGCAAGTGTGCAGAAAACACATGAGAATCCATTCCATTGTTAGACAGTTCAACCTGTGGGAATGTTTATGATTAATTGGCTCTGAGACAAGGGCATTAATAAATAATGTAATACTGTTGGTTGATTGAACAAATTCTGTAAAGTTAGCACAAAACAATAGCTACAAAAATTACATGTATTTTCATCTGACATGGCTTGGTAATATTAGAGAAAGTATAGGTTTTAGAAATGTTACACTGAATGTGTATACAGGTTGAAATAGCCATTTTCTCACTAGTTATCAGATAGGTAAGTAGTAGGACAGAAAAGCTCTTTCCTCTCTAAGCTATTCATATTTTCAAGCATTTATTCTGAGTGTGTTAATGATTTGTAAAACACACATGGCGTGACTTTGATTTCTCCACTATGAATGGTGTTTCAGCAACTAGGCATCACGTAGTTTCCTTTACAAGTCTCTACATTTTGTTATAGTCACACATTGTCATTACTTCAAAATGTTCACTTGTATAATTCTTGCCTCTGAACTGAAACATTTTACTCTTATTGTCAATAAGTTCTGCTTTTGTGGTGAAAAGATTATAATGCTGGCACATGAGTTTTACAATATTTTTTGCATAACTAACTGGTTGAGATTGGACAGCATTGCTGGAGACCAACGGAAGCAGAGCTATTTATGGAGGTAGACAGAAAAATAGAAGCATCCACTGTTGGATTTCCAGGACAGATCCCAGCAATAGGCAGAAGGTAAGCACTGAATAAATATTTGTTTAATAACTGAATGGTTGGATAAATGTCAAGTGCCTGGTAGAGACAAGAACAATTAGGACTATGAATAGGAGAGTTTTAAATGAAGCAATGTGTTATGACTTAAAATAATATTAAATGAGGAATTGAAAACTGGGAGTCAAAATTACTTTCAAGAAGCTTGGTTGTAAAGAGAGCAAATCAAAGTTACTACAAGTAAAATCATGAGTTTTAAGACCCACTTGTACATAAGTATAACATAGTGTTACACTTAAGGCTACCCTCTTAGCAAATTTCAAGTAAACAATACAGTATTATTAACTATAGTTGTGACTTCTTTAAAACTTAAAATCTTTCTCTTATGGCAGATTTTTGATATGACTAGATTTTCTTGTAAAAAATTAAAAAAAAAAATATCCCAACCTTCAAACACAGAGAGCTAAAGTTCTAAAGTAGTATTGTCTAGAATCATGCTTATGACAAAGATGTGTTAATGTGTTGTATAGAAGTGTCAGAATCTATTTTACTTATAGTCATATTTCTTGTAAAATTTATCTTGGGCTGTACTTCATACCATAAGCTTCGATTAATGCATGCAAGACTGATTCCTTCACTCTGAGACCAACAATTGATCAAATGGAATTTAGGTTTATAATAGGATAAATGGTATTATGAAAAGATAGAACCAATTATGACAGCTAAGTCATCAAATATTATAATGAGCATATACTGTCTGTTTCTATCAAAGAGAGAATGATGAGATAATTTTATGCTCCTATGTATTATTTCATCCTCTTCTATCTTCTGCAATTCATTAAGTTATGTGATAGCAGTTTGCAACTTATAGTCTAATAAATATTGTATAATTTAATTGAAATAATTGGGTCATCACATTTAAACTCTCATTACATTGACATTTTGTACTCAGGAAATAATTTGAGATTATTTCAGTTTTCCAAAAGATCATGAGACGTAGTTTGAATTCATTATAACGGTGTAAAAACAGTGTCTTTAAAATACTTTTTTAAATAGATAATAAATACACTAAAGATGAAAACTTTCAGCATTTTTCTCTTTATTTTCCAGTTCTACCATGACCTTAATACATTGACCTTAAGCCAAGGAAATAATTGTTATCTGTGAACTCTCCGTTAAATATATCGAATGAGAAAACAGGAGTCATCTTCCTGTATTCAAATAGCAAAATGAGTGTTTAAAAATCTTAATTTAGAGAAAGATTTGTCATTTGTTCTCTGCATGTCTGTGCTGTAGCAGTATCATGTTTCCTATCTACCACATTTTTTTTTCCCTTAGAAATTAGTGGACAGAATTCTGAGAAGAGGTTTTGTTTTGTTTTCTCCACAAGTGATTCATGAGGGTCCACACAATTATGTAGAAGCAGAATTGTGTTACTGTTTTGGTTCTTTTTCCTGAAGTGCAGTCCCAAATCCTTCTCTTCAGTGACTGACCATCAGTTTTACAGAATGAACAATTTCACCCTCCTCATTAGTTATATGCACCAGATTCACTTCTTGTGGGGTCATATTTGGGTCATTGCATTTGGTTAATAGGGAGATTCTGTATCGTAATATACTCATTTTGATATTGTATTTTTCTCACATAAAACTGCAAAGGAAACTCTTTTCAGAGTGAAGGCAAACCTGCAATCTATGGTTATAATGGAGTAGATCCTGCTAACACCTTGAAGTGCCTTTTTAATGGCTCTTGCATATTGAAATGAGTGCCTAGAGGTCACTATATTACATGTCTTTCATATTGAAAAATGAAATATTTCAGTGTACTGAACTCAAACATATAATCTTGTGATTCAAGTGAGTGTCCCCTTTCGCTCTGTATCTTTCCATTTCTGCTATTTTTTTTGCTTCCTGATATTACTATTAATTTTATGTCACTTAAACTTTATCATAGCACATGCCTTTCAAATATCTCTTCCTGAATTGTTTCCAGAACCCTTCATGTTTATCCTTAGTTTTCTCATTTTTAATTGCTAGTATCATTTTTACCAAGATTCTTCTTTTTAACACTCTGTATAGTCTGGTTGCCATTCTAGAAGGTGTTATTGCCCAGGTTGTACCTTGGTAAGTTTTTAGCAAGTACCTAATTATGTTACCAGTTCAGCCTTATGAGTATTCTGCCTGACATTCTTTATTTTAACAATTCTCAGCTCTTTTGGTGACTTCATCTTCTTCTTGTAATAATTTTTTATTCCAGTTTGAATGCACCCTGAGGGGGAATAATGCCATATTTTCTTAAGCGATTTATTTGTATTTACTCAAACCAAAAGTAAGCACTTATTATAAGTGTTCAAAGTGAACATAATTCAGTTGGCCAGATTTGCAACATTTTAATTAGAAAATATTATCCTGGACAGCCTAAAGCTTCACTACATCAATTTCTATGTTTCATCCTTTGAAGTGATTTTCATCCTCTGTTATTTATGTAATTATGGCCTATATAGAGCTAGAATTGTGTAAGAAGTGTAACATTCTAAACTAGCCTTGCAGAGAAACCAGATATCTTGGAAAGAATGTGTAAGAGGAAATAGAAAACAAAAATTCTCTCACCACTTGATGAGACTAAAATTTCTGTTATATGTTTTATGAGGTTAGGGTAACATTTGTAACATTATTGAACAAAGAAAGTAGAAACATAATACCATAGGCCAATTTTATCTTGAACTAAAAGTGAGGCAGAGGAAAATGTTAATGCTACTAAATGAATCAGTGGTTAGCCCAAACCCAGGGTATATTAATAAAATTATGACATAATTATCAGTTTATTTCAGGACTGTAAAGATGGCTATGCATTATAAAATCTATTTTTTCAATGCACCAAAGTAGTTAACTAAAGTAGAAAAATATATGGCTAATGTAATAGATAAGCAAAAGTTCAATACTTGGTTTTAATAAAAACTCATTGAAAACTAAGAATTAAAGTAACATCCTATCCTGTAAACAGTAATAAAATTTATAATAAAAGTTATCTTTAAAGTCAGGGAATGAGATAAAGATTCTCACTATCAATATGAATAATATGATTACAGGCAACAAGTTGGTAAGAGCAATAATTTGGAAACTTGGAGATGCAAAATATCCACTTTGGGCAAGAAAATAGCCATTATTATCCTTAAATATTTCTTGTGATTGGTTTCTTGAATATAACAGTAATCAAAATGGGGAAATCCCCATTCAAGAATAAAAGTTGAAATTAGGTAGGAACTCAACTGAAATTTAAGTCATCCCCATCAACAATGGACACAAGAAATTCTGTATTAACTAGCTCATAGAAGTTTAGTATATATACAGTTTTTTTCATTTATTTCATCAAATTTTCCATATTGATCTTATAAAGAAAAGACAGTTGGGACTGTTAGCATTGTTTGAAACCATGAAAACTATACCTCTTGGACTAAAAGTGAGGCAGGCATGGGACAATGTCAAAAACATAGAATTAAATAGCTACTCTGTAGTCTGAAGGCCTTGGTCAGAAAATGGGGAAGTGAAGTGCTATGGTTGCTCCCCTCCAAAACTCACTTTGAAACTTAATCCCTAATGTGGCAGTATTGAGACATGAGGCCTTTAAGAGGGCTCCGCCCTCATGAAAGGATTAGCCCATTCATAGTTTCGTGTATTTAAATAATTAATTAATTGGTTATCATGGGAATGAAACTGGTGTTTTTACCAGAAGAGGGAGATAGACTTGAGCACAGCATGTTATCATATGTGCCATTCTCACCACGTGATGCCCTGTGCTGGCTCAGAAGTCTGTACAGAGTTCTCATCAGCAAGAAGGCACTCACAAGATGCAGCGCTTAACCTTGGAATGCTCAGCCCCCATAACTGTTAGAAATAAATGTATTTTCAATATACGTTACCCAATCCAAAATAGTCCATCAGAAAACAGACTAAGACAAGTAGGATTGTGAGGACAATGGAGAGTTGGCCTGACTCTGAGATCTGCACTAGATGTCAGCACACAAATGAGGTACAAGTCACACTTCTACAAATGTATTGCAAATTATCAGTGATTATTTTTATCACATGAATATATTGTCACACATTTATTTGACAGAGTTTGGAAATTAAATAATAATGTGTATCATTGATGGAGAAGGAAACAAGGTTAGGAACACATGCCAATGTCCAAGGTCAGAGAAGGATGCAAACTTGTTGGGTAATATTCAGATGAAATGGTCACTCATCAATACATGAGTAGAACAGATAACACTGTGAGGAAAGAAGACGACTAAAAACAAGCATGTTCTACTAAATAATATTTGTTTAGGCTGGTGCTATTAAATATTCATCAGGAAAAATGTGTCTCCAAGAAGTATGTAAATACTTTTGAGATTCTCCTAGTTCCCATAGCAATAGTAAAAGTGAGAAGATGCTAGCCAGAGAGCTCTCAAATCTCCTTTTTCATCCTCACTTGCTTTTGCTGACCTTGCTTCTTACTATACTGTGAAAAGAAGAAAGTGTCTACAGACTGTAATTACCATATGTATCCTCCTTCTAGAGCCTCTGTTTTTCACCACCTCCTATGCACGAACTGTATATTTCCCTGTCTCTACAGACAATTCCTTCATTAGTGCCTTAGATCTTATTCTCTCTCGTCTACTACAGAGTGCTATGGTCTTAATTTTTTCTTATTTCTCCTTCATGACCAATTTTTCCACCCTACTCCCTTGAAGCAACTTCCATGTCAACTACAGACTAACCTATTTCTCTGCCTCTTCTTCCAACAAAATTTCTTGATAGAATGGTCCATTGTCACTATCTATGGTTATTTCTTTTTTTTAACTTTTATTTTAAGTTCAGGGACACGTGCAGTTTGTTATATAGGTAAACTTGTGTCATGGGGGTTTCTTGTACAGATTTGGGGTCCGTAACAAATGTCATTTTGAAGTCATGAAAATGGAAGTTCAGTTACTGTGGGTTTAAAAGAAAATGGAAATAATAATGTGTACAGTTTTTTTTAAACTCAACAGTAACTAAACTTTCATTTTCATGACTTCAAACTGGCATTTGTCAAGGTCACCATATACTTAATATTGCTAAATCCATTAATCGTTTTTCAATACTCATAAGCCTTAAACAGATCAGAAACATTTGATATACTTCCTCCCCCTTGATACACTTTCTCTACTGCTTACAGCTAAGCACTGAAGGACATTTACCTTGGGGGCATTATAATCTTAATACAGTTTTTGGAAACATATTCCAGCAGATGGCAGTACTGTGCCATGAGGAAAGGACACATTTTTGATTTGCACAAAATTGCCATTTGTGCTTCCTAGAGCTGGGTATCACATGGCTTTTGATTTTTCTTCTGTTTTATTTGCAACACCATCTCAATCTCCTTTGTTAGTTTCTCTGCTTCTCCCCAAGCTCTTTACATTGGAGTATTCCAGGTGTCAGGCCTTAGACATCTCTTGTGTATTCATGCTACCGCTTTTGATGACCTCACTCGTTACCATGCTCTAAACACTCTTGAAAAGCCAGTAACTCACATATTTATATCTCCATCTCAGAACAGTTTCCTGACTTTCCAACTCCTATTTATATTCCACTTGAATATTCAATATACATGTCAAAATTTTAAAAAGTCCCAGAACCTGAATTCCTAGCTTCTTCCTACTTATTTACACCTAAACCTGATCCACCTATCCCCATGATGGCAACTGTAACTTTCCATTAGCTCAGCAGAAACTTTGAAGTTATTTTTAACTCATATTTCTTCGCTCACACACACATTTAATTTATTAGGAATAACATTGGCTCTACCTTCCAATCATAACTCCAGTCCCCCAACTTATAACCAAGTCCACAGGTGCTACTCTGGTCCACGCTGTATCTCTCACTTGCTTCACCAATCTTCTGACTCATCTGCCAGTTTCTCTGCCTTCTGTCTTGTCACCTTTACTCTATTTTCAACACAAGAGTCAGAATAAACATTTTGTAATGGAGTGAGTTTCATTTCTTTGCTCAAAGTGATCCAGTGTTTCTATACCTCACAAAGAAAAAATTCAAATTACTTACCAGGTTCTACTAAGTCCTGTTTTCGCCAATCTTTATACCATTCCTGGTCCTCTGGTTACCCTCCCCATTGCCGATTCCAGCTTGCTGTATCACAAACATGCCAGGCATGCCGTCTCTTCAAGGTCATTCAGTGCTGGTTGTTCCTGCCTGGAAAGTTCTTTCCCACCTATCTACATGCTGTGCTCCCATTTTAGGAACTGTCAGAACTGGAAATTGTTCTTCACTTGTTTTTCAGCATCCCTTGTAACAGTGACCAAAGCACGGAATGTAAGCTTTTCAGTTGGATATACCCAAACCAAATTTCAAACTTCAACTACAAAGCTAGTTACGTCGTGTACAAGGTTACCTTTTTTTTTTTTTTTCCAGTAGTTTCCTACCAGTTATAATTCTGTGAAATGATTTGGAGCAATTTTTCCCTCACTGCTTAGCACTCCCAAGTATCTGTTGAGAAATCCAGTATTCTATAATATTTTTTAAAACTCAGCCTGACTCAACTTGTGTGTCTTGTAACTAAGAATCCCAAAAGATAAAATATCCATAGTAAATAAACAACTCCTACAAATCAATAAATGTCAAAAAGCCTCAAAGGAAGGAAAATTTATTAATATTTAACATTCATCTATTCTTTGATCCAGCAATTCTTTTTCTGGGAAAGGAATAGAGGAAAGTTCTAGTTCATAAAAACATAACGCCACCAGAATAGTTATTTTGCCAATGCTCATTGTGACTAAAATATTAGGAAGAGCCAAAATATCCACAAATTGGGAAATGCTCAATTTAATCCTTTAAGGTAACAACACTATGAAATACTATGTAGTTACTAAAAAGGAATATTAAATTTATACCTCTTTTTTCAGAAGGTATCTGTAACCCTAAAGTAAAATCAAATTGCACAGAAATATTAATAATATGAGAGCATTTAAAATTATTTTAAAATCATTTTTTTAAATTCATCTGTGAATGAGTGGCTTATGTTTTATGACATTTTATAATTTTTAAAATATGGATTAATAATGCACATTAATAAAGCATAAGTATCATTTGCTGAGTTCAAGGAATTTATAAAAAATTTGCTAAGACATGACTTTAAATTATCAATGGACAAAACAAATATTCTTTATTCCTGAAAATTCAGTAGCCAACAAAATTGTAATTCATAGCATCAGCAAGAGAATTTGCCATTTGCCTCTGCCAGACTGTAATATTTTTCTTTCACATTTCTGATATCCTTTGCAAAGATGTAGGCAGATGTGTTAGGTCTGTGAATTCAAACAAGATTTTAGGAACAGCCAACCCTTCTGCAGGAGTTTTCTTTCTAGAGTCTCCAGTGATTTGAGGCAGTTCCCAAGGCATTCATATTGCTCACAAACTGTGTGTGGGTGTTGGGGTAGTTATTAGTCAGTGTCTTTTGTCTCTTTTATTCTCCCCTCTGCTTCATCTAATCCTTGTCACATCCCTCTATGTGGCAAGCTGCTTGAGAGAGCCTCATAGAGGCCACTGTTGACAGTGCTTCGAGTTAGGCTATCACTGTCCATGCCTCCTGATGTTCTCATAGCTCCGAGTCTTTTGTCATTCTGTCATGCTGCCAGGCCTGTCAGTGATGGCCTGCTCTAAGAGTTTAGTAGATAATTCAGTTCACCTCACAACCATCAGATTTTCAGGTAAAAATTCCATAAATATGTTTTTTTTAAAAGAACATAAATTCTTCCTTTTTGTTGTTGTTGTTTTTCTTGAGCTGGAGTCTCGCTCTGTCAGCCAGGCTGGAGTGCAGTGGCGTCATCTTGGCTCACTGCAAGTCTCGCCTCCCAGGTTCCCGCCTGCCATTCTCCTGGAGGCCATTCTCCTGACTCAGCCTCCGGCAGAGCTGGGACTACAGGCGCCCGCAACCACGCCTGGCTAATTTTTTGTATTTTTAGTAGAGACGTGGTTTCACCATGTTAGCCAGGATGGTCTCCATCTCCTGACCTCGTGATCTACCAGCCTCAGCCTCCCAAAGTGCTGGGATTACAAATTCCTCCTTTCCTTAAAGCCTAAATTACAAGAACATTTTTGTCAAAAAACATTAGAAATGCAATTCTGCCTATTAACTTGGGTTCACTCAGAATAGCACGTTGTCCAATAGAAGAGAAACAAAATAACAGATTTATAAAAGACCAGTTTACATATCTATTGTCATTTAATTATTTTAAATTGAGTTTTTTATTGTTTCAATTAATTAATGACAAACACAAATATATGTCTTTCATGGTTTGTTTCAAACTTCTATTGCATTGCCATATATAATAGCTATCAGAAAAATTTATTTTGTGTCAGATATTAAGTTTTTTATCAACATTAATGCCTTCAACCATAAAAGTAAGCCCTAGATAGAATGTACTATTATGGGCCCCATTTTATAAATTACTGAAATTCAGAGGGGTTGCCAAAAGGTGGATGGGGCCAGGATCCTCACATACTCAGTTTGAATGAAAATTTATGTTTTTAAATAATACATCACAGTTCTAGACCTTTCACAGCCCACAAATATATCTATTTTGCTATATGAAAAGAAAGAAAACATGAAAATAGGTAAACTATTGTTTATTCTTCTCAACCAAGTAAACATGCACTCCACTGACAAAGGTAACAATGGTTAAAGGAGATAATATTTAGAAGACACCTTCAAATTGTAATCTTTTAAACACTTTTGCAGAAAAAGTTTTAGATCCTCATGTCAAAAACTGAGCCACATTACAGATCATCTTTGAGGATTATGTATGTTTAACCAAACAAAAGACATGAGCTTTTCTTGTTTATTACAGGCAATCAATGCAAAGGGAGAATTTCTTCACCCTCACATAGAACTGATTACAATTTATTATTCAGTGTGAACCCAAAAGTGTAAAAATTGAGCTAAATTAGTGAGAAGTGTTTAATTTTAACACATCTTTGGCATAAACTTGGTGCTATAGTTTGGATCTTTGTCCCCCTAAAACTCATGCTGATATTTGATCCTCAATGTTGGAGGTGGGGCCTAATGGGAGGTATTTGAGTCATGGGGGTGGATCCCTCATGAATGGCTTGCTGTTGTCCTCACAGTAATGAGCGATTTCTCACTTTATTAGTTCCCTAAAGAGTTTATTTAAAAGATCCTGGCACCTCCCCTCTGCTCTTGCTTTCTCTGTCATCATGTCATTTCTGCATATGATGGATCCCCATCCCCTTCTGCCATGAGTGGAAGCAGCCTGAGGCTCTTACCAGAAGCAAATGTTCATACCATGCTTCTTGTACAGTCTGCAGAATTGTGAACCAAATAATCTTCTTTTTTTTGTAAATTATCCAGCCTCAGCTATTCCTTTACTGTCAACACAAATGGACGAAGACACTTGAGTACCTTATTTAATATGATCTGTAGTTACTCACTGTGAAGCATTATTATTGCTATTTTTAAAAGAGTATTATCTGCTCCAAGGTTAAACAAAGTCAAAAATACAACATTAAAGTTATTCTTAATGATTCAATTTCTTTCTTCTGACTATTATATCCCACAGAGCATTGTTAAAAGTGAGAAGCAATAAAGACCTAGTTTAGATAAATTTTTCCATAATACTCAGGCAAAATAATTCAATGGAGTACACTAAACCACAATATCAGCCATGTCATTTTACAGAAAATGTCCTTAGAATTTGCAATGTAATTATGTGTTAATGGAATGCCCCATAGAGGAGAAACCTAAAAGTTATGATCAATATTTAAGTTTCATAGACAAGGAAACTATAACTAAAGAATGGTACTTTATCACAAATGATGTATTGAGGGCATTTCTTATTTCCCCACATCTCTTTTATACTTAGTAAAGTTCACTGAATTAAGGGGACATTTTTATTAAACACCAGAGTATAGAAACCAAAGCAACATGATGTCTGTGAGTTCCATGCCAGAAGCTAGTAGGGTTTTCACTCTCTGAAATGGAATTTCTTTCTAGTCTACTACTTTTGTGATCAAGATGTTTTATAGGAGCTGTACATTTGATGATCTTTGATATAACTCCCAGGTCTTGATTAAGATATATGTTATGGTGAAATTGTGGTCTCCTGAGTATGAGGAGCTTAGTAGGTAATTTTCCTGCAGGTAAAGATAACATATTTTGCTTTTCTCTGATAGTGAGGTGTCTCCTTTCAGTTATGTCTTGTGCAACAATTGCCATCAATAGATAAGTGATTTAAGTCAACACAAGCTGTGCTTTTAATAGGCACAAATATGTGGTTCTATTGATTTTCATTTAAATCTGTATGCGTTTGGGGACATAGACCTATTTACAGCACATAGCATAAGAAAGAACATAATTTTGTTGATGAAAACATATCTTGGTAAAAAAAAATAGATGTGGAATTTAGAAACAAAGCAAATGTTCTAATTTAGTCCATTAGACTCAATGTAAAGAAGTTTGACAGTTACTCCATGGACAGGGATACAGGATGCATATATTCAGACAAGAGAAAATCTTTTTTTTATATAAGGTAAACCAGATTACATAGTAACAAGTCAATGTGGCCTACTGATGGTATTTTTCTGTCGTTTCACTGGTCAGTAGTCTGGTTGCTTTACTCCTGGTATCCATAAGAGGGTGGCTTAGTTGTTGATCAATGGGGTTATTAACAGTGAGATTTTGATGGCTGTAAATGCCTACTTGTAATTTATAACCACGTGCTTTACACTAACTCAGCTGTCAGTGCCTGTACTAAGAAATCCAAAGGGATATAAGTACTGATTTTTCTTTTCAGCTTTAGGAAGAAACACTTATGAGCTGGGTCATTGGACATTGATCTGTAAAAGTAATATTTTTCAACTAAGAATTGTCAAAAATATAGAGTTCTAGTTATGAGCCAACTTTCAATTTCATAAAGTATTTCATTCTGAGGACACTGATGTATGAGGAGAAAAATGATAAAAATAGAACAAAAAACAGGGAAAAGTTGTCATTTAATAAATTAAACATACATAATTTATTTCACTCATGGCCTAGTAATTGCAGGCTTGAATAATTTCCAAAACTTTTCAGTCTGAAAACAAAATCCACACCAACTCTGTTTGGCAAGGTTGAGTGTGGCAACAGGGTCCTTGAGGAAAGGAAAGGAAGGAGGATACGCAGAGGAAGAAGTTGCCGTGGAAGTAGAGAGAGAAGGCAACATCTCATAGTGGGCTTCTACCTCTTGGTGACAGATTACAGCAGAGCTGCCCTCAGGTTCCTCTCGCCTCAGTGTTGAGATACACGATTGCTATTTTAGCTTAGTTTTCTTTATTGCTGGAATCTTAATTTTATTCTCTGGCTCCTCTAGCTTAGGCTGTTTATAGATTAAGTATTCTGGAAATTGGATTTTCAAGTAGTTATTTTCACCTGACTAGGCAATCCATTCAGTATCAAAAATTGTCCCTGATGCTCTATTGGCCTAAACGTTGTTATTAATGATATCAATTACCCACTTCACAGGCACTGTATTTTCTATTCTTACCAGATAAAAAGGTAAAGTAGAAATAAGGTAATTAATGCTTCTGAACCTTTGTTCAGTTTGGCCTGCTTAGAATGTTAAAGAAATTTTTTTCTTTCCCTTCCTTCCTCCCTCCCTCCCTTTCTTTTTCTTTCTTTCTTTCTGTCTCTCTTTCTTTTTTAATGTTTAAATTTTCACGTGGGCTTTTTGGGAAATATTTAGTTCCTTCTTATATACAGTTGATCCCTGGTTACTGTAATTTGGGTCTAAGAATAAATTGACTTCCTCATATGTATCTTTTCTGCTTCTTCCAAGATACTTCTTACTAATTGCGAAATAAAGTCTTCTCTTCTAGTGTCTGGTCTGACCTCAGTTCCTGACACAGAGCTTCTAAAGTCTTTGTAATTTCCTGACTCATATGAGCATCTTTTCTTCTAATGAGATGGCTCTTGGTGAGCTCCTGGCTAGGGGCTGTTCAGCAGAAAGACCAAGCAATAATTGGAATCTTGGCGCTTTCTACCTCACATCTCACTCTGCAAAGAGGGGAGAATAGCTGAAAATTGAGTTAATAATCAATCATGCCTACATGATGAAGACTCCATAAAAATTTCTGAACTATGGGGTGCAGAGAGCCTCTGGATAGGGGAAACACATCCATGTACTGGGTGGGACACCTTGCAACTCCACAGATAGCATCAGAATTGAATTGAATTAGAGAAGACCCAGCTGGTGTCCACTGAATAATTTCTTAGTTTGTAAGCAAAACCCCCCACATATCTGGAAGTTTGTCAGAGTGTTCTATTGAGTAGTGTGTGAAGAGAGAAAAAAACAGAAATATGTAGAGATTAAAAAGTTTGCTTTTTCTTTAGAGTAATATATTATTGTATCTTCTTCTGTAGAGTTTATACAGTAATAATAAGCTTGAATTTTTCTTTATAGCATATAGTATGATAATAATCAATTACATGTTTATGTATTAATCAGAACTCTTTAGTTTGTAAATGCCGGAAACACCTAAGTCAAGGCAGTTAAATTAGAAAGGGTACTTTACTGATTCATGTCAGTATCAAGTCCATGAACAACACTAATATGGATGGTTATATGCAGAATGCTCAAGTAAACACACTCACCACACACACACACGCATACACAACACCATTTTCCCAACTCTTCATTCCTCCATCTCTTACTTCCCTAAATATTTAAGCAAATTCTTTCCTCCTTAAGATTGACTTTCTTCAAACAATTAGGGTCTTCCTCACTCTTTTTAACAGAATCTCAACTGCAGAAATGAAGAAACTAACTCTAAGTTTCTGAAATCTGATAATTAAACTTCAAATGACTTGTATTCCTATATGACTTGGTTTAAGATCAAAGCTGCCCAGATACATAATCTGGCTTGGTCTTATGCTTGTGTATAACACATGGCCGTACAAGAGCCAATTTCACAAAAAGGGGGAGGGGTTAGATAAGTCAGGAAAACAAGGGTGGAGGGAAAGAGATTGTGTTGGTGCGGAAAAAAACCCAGAGGTTCACTGCAAAGTAATTTAAGCACCAAAAGGATGTGATCGCTTCTGTATCTGTTTTAGCGTCAATCTTCATTTATAGACATAGCCCTAGAACCTAACTTAGTGCTGGACAAATTATAGAAGCTCACTAAATACATATAAATGGCTATTTTTGCATCCTACCTATGTCTCAGCCATACCCTATTTAAATGCAAATTCCTTTCCTCTTACTTTTCTTTTTTTTTTGAGACAGAGTCTCACTCTGTCGCCCAGGCTGGAGTGCAGTGGTGCGATCACCGCTTATTGCAAGCTCTGCCTCCCAAGTTCAAGCGATTCTCCTGCCTCAGCCTCCCGGGTAGCTGGGACTACAGGCTTGCGCCACCACGCCCGGCTAATTTTTGAACTTTTAGTAGAGATGGGGTTTCACCATGTTGGTCAAGCTGGTCTCAAACTCCTGACCTCGTGATCCGCCCGCCTCAGCCTCCCAAAGTGCTGGGACTACAGGCATGAGCCACCGCGCCTGGCCTCCTCTTACTTTTTTTGTAACTTTCACTAGCTTTGACTACAGTGAAATACTCTATTTGTATTTCATAACCAATTTCATATCCAAAAGCATATGGGAATATTTATGTCATCATAACAAAATATCAGTGTAAATTTGCATTCTATTTTACTACAGTTTTATTTGCCAAGTTATGAACAATTACAAAAATACAAAATGAAGCATAAGTATCTCATGTATTAAGAAAATAGTTTTAATTTATTATTTTTCTCATGTGTTCGGATTAAGGATCCACATCACTACAGACACTAAAACATTCTACAACTTTTCTATATTTTATTAAAATTTGTATATGAGGCCAGGTGCGGTGGCTCATGCCTGTAATCCCAGCACTTTGGGAGGCCGAGGTGGGCAGATCACCTGAGGTCAGGAGTTCAAGACCAGCCTGGCCAACATGGTGAAACCCCATCCCTACTAAAAATACAAAAATTACCTGGGCATGGTGGTGGGCACCTGTAATTCCAGCTACCCAGGAGGCTAAGGCGAGAGAATCACTTGAACCGGGGAGGCAGAGGTTGCAGTGAGCCAAGATCGTTCCACTGTACTCCAGCCTGGGTGACAAAGCGAGACTCCGTCTCAAAAAAAAAAAAAAAAACTATATATGCATATATTATCTCAATTTGAAAAATGATAGGGCACAAAGCATGTGAACACTTTGGCTTTGTACCAAATGCCACCATACGAGTTTAATCAAAGGAGATAAATTGTTTAACTATATTTCAATGAACAGTACAAAATACCACTACTTTTTAAATTTAATATTCCCTATTATAGGTGTAACATTTTTGAAAATTTATTTAACATCTCTAATATGTGATCCTTACTTCTTTTATGCATAATATTGGTATGATATTATTTCATAGGATTATAATAAGAATAGATAAAATATTCCACAAAAAATGTGATTCACACATACTAAACACTCAGAAAGTGTTTTAGGTTTATTATTTTAGGTATCTTGAAATACTGAATATTCTTCCAAATTCCTTGTTTCTAACAGAGAGGATTTAAAATGATATTAACTGAGTCTTTTATTAAAGGGTATTGAATTGACAGAAGCATTTCAGGAATATGACTGGGAAAAATAATAATTGTAATTATTTGCCTGATAGTTTTCATCACTAAGAGAAAACTAAAATCACCTTCCTGCATAAATTCACCTATTTGACAATTTAATTATTTGAAAAAGCTGATAATATTTCTCCATGGAATAATATTAACAGATACATTTTAATTAATATTTTAGTATTTGTAGTTAATAATTATTCATACAAAACAGTCACTTGCTTATATTATTTGATTTTGTATTAATTACCATATAAATGATAACTCATGTTTAATAACAACGAAAGAGATTTTCTAATATTAAAAATGTATGTTCCCTGGAAAAACTTATATTCTAATACATGTACAGAATTCTATAACAGAATGATAAACAGGTTGATAGATACAATGTTTTCAAACAATTAAATAGATTATATAATGATCAATTCTATCAGAGAAGTCGAAAGAATATGTGAAAACAAAATGAAAATAAAACAGCATGCGATTTATGAGTAGTGAAAAAGAGAACATTAATATACGATGAATTTTTGATGACAGGTATTAAATCACTATAGCTTTTAGATTCCATTCATTTATATAAAAATAAATATTTTTATCCTTAAAGAATATTTTTTATCATTTTTGAAATTATATACTTGGCAAATATCTAAAATATACATTTTTTAATGTAATTTTAAATGTCAATTTAAAATCAGCCAAGGAATTACACAGTACATTCGGGGGTTTAGAGCAAAAGAAAAATTTGAGAACATATTTTACAACAGCCGATGCAATAAAATAGTGATGTAGGAGGCCTAAAAGTTGTTAATATACTGACCAAGTAAGAGACAATTTGTGAACTGATAGAGACGAACTTCATTAAAGAATTTGTCTATATTTTAACAGGTGAAGAACAGAATGTATGCAAGCTGAGGACGTAGAGACTCCAAGTTTAGATTACTCATTTTACATATGAAACATTAGAAAATGTTGAAAGTGATATTATTTCTTGAAAGAAAAATGACCTAATTGGAATAAACTTAATTAATTCATTTAAAACCTCAACACCAAGAAAGATGTTTTTATAGTTTTACTTACATCTTTTAAGAATGTAGTCGAGGCAGTTCTGCACACTAATTAGACCTCCATGAAGCTGACGGCTGGATGTTTTTCTTCAAAAATTTAATGATACAAACAGACTTGGCACAATATAAATGAATTAGGTTTATATTCTACTTGGAAAGCATTCTACACAGTAAAAAGGCAGAAAACAAAATTCTTCACTAATAGGAAGCTATTTTGTGACTGTGGCAGTTGAAAAGCAACGCCAAACTTGCTACATTTCTCTCATTCTTGGAATCCAAAAAAGAATAGGTATGGATCTACTAAACTATACTGAAAAATAATGTTTTAAAAAAACTGTTGCACATTTTCAACAAATAACTTAAATGTACTAAGTATATTGAATGTTGAATTTTAAAACTTAGATGTAGACACTTCTTGTAGACCATCATCATATGAGCCTCTGTCTAATGAAACAGTTGATTCCACTATTTATAGGGATAACTTATTTATTCAATATCTACATATGTATTCTGTGCTAGGTAGTGGCATGCTCTGTCCACTGGGGATACAGAAATCAAAATATTTCAGAACTCAAGGAGATTTTATGTCACATAAATGTTGTGGTGTGTCAGCTTGTCTCTTTCTCCTCCACTACTCTTCTCGGAGTCTTGTTTGCATGCTTCCCATTTCTAAGACCTGCCACACAATCAAGTTAACTTTTTTTTTTTTTTTTTTTTTTTGAGACGGAGTCTCGCTCTGTCGCCCAGGCTGGAGTGCAGTGGCGCGATCTGGGCTCACTGCAAGCTCCGCCTCCCGGGTTCACGCCATTCTCCTGCCTCAGCCTCCCGAGTAGCTGGGACTACAGGCGCCCGCTACCACGCCCGGCTAATTTTTTGTATTTTTAGTAGAGACGGGGTTTCACCGTGTTAGCCAGGATGGTCTGGATCTCCTGACCTCGTGATCCGCCCGCCTCGGCCTCCCAAAGTGCTGGGATTACAGGCGTGAGCCACCGCGCCCGGCCTCAAGTTAACTTTTAAAGAGAGGGGTGTTGTAGTATCATTGAAGACAGTAGACATTTTGAGAAGAGGCTGTGTTGCCAATATCAATAGTCTGATTTTCTTAGAGATTCTTACTAACCCTAGATATCTAAAGATGTTACTGAACCCCAGTAGCCAAATTCCAGCTCTGTGGAACTCATCCTGGGTTAATCTACTAGAAGGGAATGAATTTTGACTGAACAATACAGTAATTAACAAGAAATTTAATTATTTTATTAATTATTTATTACAAAGAAAGAAGATGTTCTAATTTTTAAAATTATGTATTATACAAAGGCATAACAGATTTTCCACCAGCAACATTGCATGAAAGTTAGCAATAAAATACACATTTTTTCTTCCCAAAGTTGATTATTTCAGCACCTCACCAACATAATCAAAGACTCAGTTTCTATGTAAAATTGTGCTCACCATCCTTGGCATGCTGGCATTCCCTTTTAGGCTGATTACCCTCATGACATCAAAATGGCTGCTGAAGTTTCAGGCTTTACCTGCATTTGGAAAACTTAAAGGCAAAAAGGTCTGAAATCACATTTTTAACATATTGTATACAAAGCACTGAGAACATAGAATCTTGTATCTAGGTAAATTGTCATTCAATTATGAAATCTTAACAAAAATACTCAGATAAACAAGCTATCAAAAAGCCTGCCACACAGATCCTCCTCTCCCCACATCGGAAACTGTTATTGAAGAGGAGAGACAAGTCTATGAGAATCCAAAGAGGGGCAGTGAGTAGTACTTATCAAATATTACATTATAAGTAGCTGGAAATGGTTATAAGTCATAAAATGCTGAAAAGCCTAGGAATTAAGAGAAAGTCTTCAGATAAAAGTACATTCAGATATTCTGTAATATGTGAATTATTTGTGAGTGGACAATAGTATGTAAAATGTGTTTGTGTACAAGTGTGTACTGTGTATGCATGAAAAGCTAAACAACAAATAGTTTAACAAGGATGGCACCACTCCTTTTCCTTGCCATTGCATGATCCAAGGATTGCATATTGTAGATCTCACGGTGCTTATCTTGTTCAGACTGATTACCTCTCACAATTGAGGGGGAAAAATTAAATTGTTACCCACTTACTTATCTTTATAAACTTTCTTGTGCTTAGCGAAATCCCTGGACAAAAATAAGTGCCTAGTATTAGTTTAACTAGATTATGACAGTGACTCAAAATAAATAATGAGACCCCTGCCCCTTTTCTTTCCTTTCTGTACTTACCTTCTTACTAATTGAATTGTTTCTCTTCTTGGGATACTATGTGGTTCCTACATGTACAAACAATGAAAATATAATACATAATAAATAACATATATCTCAAAAGAATCTGAGGAGAGTAGATAAATAGTTCACTTAAGGGATTCTTGGGTATTGAAACTGGTATCTTGACTGTCATGTTAGAACCTACGCAGATGATAACACTGCACATAGAATTTGCATGCACCCACAAATGCATACAACTGAATAAAAGTAAAACTGGATATATCTGAGTGGATATATTGCATAAATGTTAATATTCCAATTGTGATATTATACTGTAGTTTTACAAAATGCTAATGTCAGGAAAAATGGGTAAATTTTACCAAGGATCTGTCTATATTATTTATTTATTCATATTTTATTGATGTATAATATTAACAGATGTATGCAGTTTCAGGGTATATGTGATAAATTTAAAACAGTCCAATAATTTGTAAAGATCACATCAGTGTGCTTCAGATATCCATCATCTTAAAAATTTGTTTTTTCTTTATGCTAGAACCATTTGAATTCTTCTCTTTTAGCTATTTTAATATATACAACAGATTATTGCAAACTATAGTTACCCTACTGATCTGTGTAACACTAGGTCTTACTTCATTTATTTAAGAGTATATGTGTGCCCATTAATCATCTTGTCTTTAACCCTCCCCTTCCCGCACCCCTTTTGCAATTGCATGTGAATCTACAATTATCTAGATTTTCAAAAAAGAATCTGGTAAGTCACATCTTAGCATGGATATGTCAAAAATTACATTATATTTGCAATTTGCATTTTCTTCTCTATATTGTTTATGAACTGTGTTTTCCTTGTAATAGATTAACAATTATAATCAAGCAGATGTTTAGCGTTTTAGGTAAATAAGGGGTTTGGCATCATGGGATGTAGGAAGCCTCTGACTCCACCTATAAACAATATCATCCTTGTTTGTGTATTAATTTATTCAGTACTTATAATTTATTCATATGAATAGATACAAATGAATTGTGCATAACCTAAAGATTGGTGCATAAATTACGCAATACATGTGCTATCCTAATTGTAGAGATATGTATACATTTTCATTTAATACCTATCTTTCAATAGAATGTAAGGTTCATGAAACTCCAAGTGGTTTAATGTTTTTTCCCCTTTCCTAGTAGCCTGCCTGGCATTCAATTAGTATTCAACAAATATTGGAGAATGAATGAATAGGTACACAATTCTGTGAAATATATAGAGAAAGATATTTCTGACTGGAGATAGTCAAATAATTTTGAAAAACGAGATGTTTGTAAGAGGACTTGGAACTGGATTAAAAATTATGAGCTAGGAAAGGAAGAAAAGAACATTCTAAGGGATTGCTTAACATCTGCAAAGGTGGGGAAGCAGAAAAAATTAAGAGCAAGACATATTTTGGGAATGGTAAGCAGCATATAAAGGCTTAGAAAAAGAGATTTGAATTAATTTCTGAAACGTTTTATATATCATGCTAGATAATTTTTATTTATTCAATAACCTTGACGTTTTCAGGCAGAGAAGGGAAGCAGTGAATTTTTTATTCCAAAAAATCTTATCTGGTCTTGCTTTATAACTTTGTTTGTGGGGATGAGGTAGAAACTGGCACAGGCGTCTGGAAGGAAGGAGGAACGAGAATATGCCTTAGTTTTCTTGGGCTACCATAACAAAAGATAACATATTAGGTGGTTTAAACAACAAAAAATTATTTCTAACAATTTTGAAGCCCGGAAGTTCATGATCAAGGTGTCTACTGATACAGTTTCTCCTGAGGACTCTTTTTTGCCTTGAAGATGGCTGTCTTCTTTCCTGTGTTCACATATGGGTTCCCCTCAGTTTGTGTGTTGTCTTGTGTCTTAATCTCCCACTAAAAGGACACCAGTCATATTGGATTAGTGCTCTTGCGTAGAACCACAATTGAACTTAATTATCTCTTGAAAGACCCTATTTCCAAATACAGTCACATTCTGAGGTACTATGGAGTAAGGACTTCCCTATATAAATGTTGCGGTGACACAATTCAGCCCATAATGGAACACAATTATTAATTCTGATGACAAGAGAATTTTCATAATGTATATCTAGACATAAATGCTATGTCTATAGACAGTCATCAAGAAATATTAAAGTTTTTTTTTTTAGACTAAAGGTTTATTTTCTGTACATGGAATCAAGTTTTCTGTAGCCCAGCCAGTTCTTCAGATAAGATTATTTGGCTAAACATCTCCAAAACCTTCTCTTTATAGTTCTATTTTCCTTAACCTCCCTTCCAAGATTGATTTTCATAGAAATAGGTGAGAGAGTTTCATTAAGTGATAAATACGCATTCACACACTAAGCTGTTACCTTTCTTCACCAACAGAAATGTGCTATCATTGTACTTCCTGGCTGTCACATGTGGCATCTCTGTGTCATACCTACTGGCCTTTTTCCCAAGACATTTTCAATGGTTGACTATAATCTCATTATCCTTTTAATTCCATACGTTACATCATAACAAAATAAATTTCTAATCATTCACCAGCATCAAACTTACAATCACTTCTCGTGAAATTTCTTCTATTGAATGCACGTAGAATTATTTACTATCGGATGGAAAGTTAAAGACATTTCTACTACAGAATGAAATTCTAGCTAATTAAGTTGGTAATGGAACTTAGCTCTATCAAGCGTGTTTATATTTTACAATAACTTGATTTAACTAGCTCTAGTGATGCTAATGTGATTTTGACATTATTTTCAGTGACAAAGTCTTAGCCTATTTTAATCAATTAAATCTGCAATTACATTAGAAAGTGTATAAACCATTTATTGAAATTATTATAAAGAAGCAAACAACTGAAAGTAATAAAAACAGATTTATTTCTGTAACTGAATGCATCGTGGCATCTATCTACATAGTGCTCTCATATTCTTTTGCATATTTCCATAAAAAGACATCCATACACTATCATAATTTTGTTTATAATATAGTATACTATAGTGTTATATAGTATACTATATACATAATATAGTATTTTATTATATAGAATAGTGTAATATATGCTATATATAGTATATTATTAATAATATAATGTATTATTTTATGATAAAATATAATCTAATATAGTATAATATAGTATACTATACTATGTTATATATATATATTAGAATAGAATATAATCTAGTATACCCTGAGATACTGTGGTATAATGTAATATAGTGTAATATAATATACCACAGTATACTATATTTGATTGTATTCTAATCTAATATATTCTATTCTATTACAGTATGGTATAATATATTATAGTACACCATACTATAGTGTACTGTAATACAAAACATAATATGATATGGTTTATTTTTCTGCTTCTTCCTTTATTCTATAGGCTATGTGAAGATATTTTTGCATCTTATTCTAAACAGGTAATAATTAAAATGACTTTAAATGAATGCCCAGAAAAAAATAAATGAAGTGTCAAGTATAAACATTAACAAACTCACAAGCACTGGCACTTTCACTGCTTTATTCATTGCTTTGAACCTCATAAATGACTAATTTTTATTTGTACTGTAAATTAATGACCAACAGTTAGAAAAAAACCTAAAGTAGGATTAAAAATATCCTAAGCCAACATGTATCTGATCTGACCCTAATTCTTTGATGAGCCACAGTTTTTCTCCCAGATGCAAAAGGAAGTCTTTGAAATGCTAAAAATTGGAAGAGAAAGATAAATAAAAAGGCAATTTCTGGATTATTTGCAAAAACACTTTTTAGAGATTTGTCTACTTGGTGAAATATTATGAAAATGGATTGACGAAACTAAAGTTGATCTGTTAATATAACTATTTTTTAGTTAGTGATAGTAAAATTTCATCTTTATCAAATGTCTGTGATGATTAGGACATTAGTTAATCATTTGATTTTGATTTCATTTTTAATTTATAGATAATGTATAGGTTACAAAACTAAACATTTTTGCATATCCTATGATGACATGTGAGTGAAATAATATGTAGTGTTTTGAGTCTGTCTTATTTTACTTACAATGATGTACTTGGAACTCAGTCATTGTTTCATTTGTCTATAGTTCATTCCTTTTTACTGCTAAGATTATAATACTACATTTATCCATTCTCCAGTTGAGGGACATTTCAGCTCTTTCCAGTTTTTTGCGATTATGAATAAAGCCACTATAAACATTTGCTTACAGGTTTTGTATGAACAACAGCTTTTGCTTTATTTAAGCAAATACCTGGAGAAGGAACTGCAGGATCAAATGGTTAAGTTTATACAGTATTTAACTTTATTGGAGAGTTGTAAACCATGTTTGTTTTTGTTTGTTTTGCATACTGAATTTAGTTATCACTTGCTGCGTAAAAGGCTACCCCCAAAACTAGGTAGCTTAGAAGAGCAAACATACATTATTTCACAATTTCTGTGGGTTAGGAATTTGGAACTTGATAGCAGGGTAGCTCTAGCTCAGGGTTTCTCATGAGGTTGTAATCAAGATGTTCCCAGGCTACATTCATGAAATGCCTGAGAGGAGAGGGGTCCATTTCTAAGCACTCACATTGATGTTGCAATGTGGTCTCAATTCTGCCACATGGAAATCTTCGTAAGGCTGTTTTAGTGTCCTCACAACATGTTAAGGGAATCTCCCAGACCAAATGATCCAAGAGACAGATCGATGAGAAAGCAGCAATGCCTGGTATAATGTAGTAACAGATGACACATACCTTCATTTCCACAGCATTTGACTTGATGAAAGTGAATTACTAAGTGCAGACAACATTCAAGGATAGATGAGTTAGCCTCCCATTTGAAGGCGGGAGGAGGGAGTGTAAAAGGATTACTAGATATATATTTGATAACCACTACACATAAGGATATCTACTATCTCTAGCATAAATTATCAAAGAGATACCCCTTTTCTATTTAATTGTCTTTGGCTTTCGAAAAGAAATCGAATTACCACACGTATGTATTTTAGGACATTCTATTATTTAGCATTGTTTTATATGCCTCTTTTTTATTCAATAAAATACTGTCTTGATTACTACAGATTTGAAGTCAACTATCAAGAGTCGTCTAGCTTTGTTCTTACTTTACAAAACTGTTTTGTCTCTACTGGCTTCATTGACTTTTCATGTAAATATTGTCAATTCCTTCAAATGTTCTTTGGAATTTTTATTGGGATTGCTTAAATTTATAGGTCCATATGAACACAACTAAGATCTTAATAATATAGAATCACAAGCTATAAATACACTATATTTGTCCATCGACTTAATTCCTATATTTAATCAATGTTTTATAGTTTTATCATTTTCAGGATACATATATTACATGTATTTTAGGAGATTTAAACTTAAGCATTTCATGATTAATACTACTACTGTAAATAGTACTTTTTTCTAGGATCAGTTTCTAATTGTTCATTAGTAGAATAAAAATGTTAACATTTCATATTAACCTTGAATTCTGAAAACTTGTTTAACTCATTTATTAGTTTTGTTAGCATTTTGTTGGTTCTTCACTAATTTCTATCCAAACAATTTTGATGTTTGCAAATAGATATAATTATATATTTTTCCTTTCCAGTCTGTATGTCTTTTATTTCTTTACTGGCTTTATTGCATTTGTTAGGACCTCCTGTATGATACTACGCAGGAATTGTGATAGTTGATATCCTTGGTTTTTTCCAAACTTAGAGAGAGAAAACCCAGTTTTTCAGCAATATGTAGAAACATTATGTAGAACTGTGTGTGAGCTACAGTTTTTGATTTGTTTGTCTAAGATATACTTTCTCAGACTGAAAACATGTTCCTCTGTTTTTGGTTTTCTGAAAGTTCTATATCATAATTAGATGTTAGATTTTGTCAAGTGCTTTTACTACATCTATTAAGATTATCTTTTTTTTTCCTTTAGTGTGCTGATATGGTGAGTTACATTGGATGATTTTCCAATTTTGAATCAATGTTTAATAACCAGATAAAACAAAATTGGTCAAGATATATTATCAATTTCATATGTCCCTGGATTTGATTTACTAATAATTTGTTAAAGTTGGTTGCATCTATGTTCATGAGAAATAATTATCTATAGTTTTCTTTTAATGTAATATCCATATTGAGTTTCAGAGTTGTATTAATTATGCTGTCATAAAAGTGAGTGATTTTGAAGGTGGTCCCTTCATTCTTTATTGGAGAACTGATTGTGTAGGATTGATATAACTTCTTCACTAAGTATTTAGTATAATTATGCAAGAAGCTCCATGAATATTGAGATTTCTTTGGCTATATTTTTTAACAACAAATGCAATTTTTTTAACAGATATAAAGTTACTCTATTTCTTCTTGGAAAATTTTTGGTAGTTTATTTACTTAAAAAATGTTTCCAATTAATCTAATTGGTCAAATTTAACGACAGAGAGTTTTGTTAAAGTATTTATTTAATAGCCTTTTAATATTCCTTTAATAGCCTTTTCTTTTCTCTTCTTTTCTTTTTGTATTTTTTGTCAGTCTAACTAGAAGTCTATAAATTTTATTGATATTTTCAAATAACTATCTTCATTACAGATTGATTTTTCACTTCTGGTTTTCTTTTCAATTTTTTATCTATATTTTCATTTTTTTCAAGTTTTTAATGTATATTTTATTTACTGATGTTAGCTTTACATGTAATTTGCCCTTCTCTTATCACAGATGATTTTTGGACATCTGTATCTTCTAACAAAGACACTGAATTTTATACATTTTCTTTAAGCATTACTTTAGCTTCATCGTACAAATATTGGTAAAAAATTTTTTTCATTGGCATATATTTTACAGAATCTCTTTTGACTTTCTCTTTGATCCACTGGTTATTTAGATGTATGTTCTTAATTTCTAAATAGTTGGTTTGTTTTTTTTCAAATATCTTTCTGTTACTGAATGCTATTTAATTATGTCCCAATAATACAGTTTTATCAGATTTCAGTATTTTGAGCTTGTTTTTCTGTGTCACCGGGAATATGATCCACCTGGGTAAATAACACATGGGCACTGGAAAGTAATGTATAATCTCTTTTCTACAGAGCATTTCAGGATGTTGGGTAAATCACGTTGGTTGACAGTGCTGTTTACTTCTTTGTACTTACTAATATGTCCTGTACTTTATCAATTCTATGAAAAACTGAGATATAAATTTTGCAAACTTGTCTATTTCTCTTTACAGTTCACCAGTTTTGCTTCATATATTTTAGACCTCTACTTTTAGGTGTATGGACATTTCACATTGTTATGCTTTTTTGAGTAATTGCCCCATTTATCATTATTTATTTCCATTCTCTCCTACAGCAACATCATTAGCTCCTCTTTTTCCACAGGGTGCGACTTTTATTTTTTTCCATAAGTAATATAGAAGAATACAATCTGCATGGACTTTTGTGTCTTTCCTCAGGAACTGATGTTCTGCTTCCCCAGGCATGCATCATGGGAATGGCTTTCTTGGGTCCCGTCTGTCATTCTGCATTCAATCTTTCTTATGAGGACAGAGTAACATCTGTATCATGTGTGGAAGCTAGAAATCTAATCAACTTACTTAATTTGAAATTTCATCCACGGAGTGTTCATTTCACAACCCTTTTATTGTCTGATCTTATACATGGAAAACTTGAAGCTTAAAGAGCTTTTAATTTGCCCAAGATCAGACAGCTAGGAAGTGAGAGAGCTATGTTGCTTCTTTATTTTTTATTTCGCTTACTTTTCTCTATACGGGGGAAAAATTATATTCAGAAATCAGATTTATTTTAAACTGTTGAAATATTTATTAATATCAGTAGATCAATGGAAAGACATTTATATGCAGTTTTTTTCTTTTGCATACGTTTTATAATAATGTGAAAGGCTAGAAAAATATAAAAATGTTTTCTCGAAAACAGGCATATGGCTAGGGATATGACAGTAAAATCCTCTTTGATTCTACTCCATTTTCTTGAGTAGTATAATGTAACTCTATAATTCTAATAATTATTATTATTTTGAGATGGAGTCTTGCTCTGTAGCCCAGGCTGGAGTGCAGCGGTGCGATCTTGACTCACTGCAACCTCCACCTCCCAGATCCCGGTTCAAGTAATTCTTCTGCCTCAGCCTCCCCAGTAGCTGGATTTACAGGTATGCACCATCATGTCCAGCTAATTTTTGTAGTTTTAGTAGAGATGGGCTTTCACCATGTTGACCAGGCTGGTCTTGAATTCCTGACCTCGTGATCCGCCCGCCTGGACCTTCCAAAGTGCAGGGATTACAGGTGTGAGCCACCGCGCCTGGCCAACTCTATTATTTTCAAGACTCTAATATAGTAACATAATTGCCATATTTGAAAAAAAAACTTCTAAAATAGACTATAATATCATTACAATATCCAAATGTCCATAAGTGACATAAAAGCCTGTATTTACGAAATTGAAAACAATAAAAAGGCTAAACATTGGAGTAAGATTTAGGAGCAGTGTGAGTTGAGGCTGGATATGGCAGCAGAGACTCAATTATATAAGGGAAGAACATGGTATATACTTCTAAGACATGATAGTAAGTTTCAACTTTACCACCAGACCAGTGACAGCCGTTGAAATAATTTTACAAAGGAAGAGATATGATTAGTTTTTATGGATGACACAATTTCAAATTTTTGTGATTTATCTTAATTTCAAAGAGTTGAATAAAATATCTGATAAATTCCACTATTGCCTAAAATGTATTTAAAATCAAAGCTTTTAATCGAATTCTCAGACCTTCAAAGGCATAAACATTTATTTTAAAGTATTAGCTTTAAATGTTATCTATCAGTAGTTTTTATAGAAAATATAATAGAGAAATAAGGTGAATATAACAGTAAGGTAGCTTAAAAAATCCTCTGAAGTGAGTATTTAAAAATATGACTTCATGATTAGACACATCTGTAGCCAAACCCATTTGACTGTATATTATGAGGTCTTAGTTACCATTTAATTAACTGAAGACTATAAAAACACATTGAATGGTACAGTAAGTTGTACTGGTTATCATAATATGTTGGTAAGTAAGTGTCAATCACATTGTGGATTTATAAGTCCTTACTCTTTTTATAGAGCAGAAAATATAACCAGGAAGTTTTATTTGGAGATGGCATTAAAATAGGGAAAAAAAGGAATTTAACAATTATTGTCTCTTCTAATTCAAAATGCCAGCTATAAGAACATACATCTTTCCATATATATAATTTTGAGAGTGGAATAATATGGAGTAAGGGAAGTTTTGTGTTTACATTGTTCATCGGCAAAATATAAAACTTAGTAAAATGTAGAATTAGCAAAATTGCCACATTTCAGGCAGATCACGAGGTCAGGAGATCGAGGAGACCATCCGGGCTAACACGGTGAAACCCCGTCTCTACTAAAAATACAAAAAAATTAGCCAGGTGTAGTGGCAGGTGCCTGTAGTCCCAGCTACTCGGGAGGCTGAGGCAAGAGAATCACTTGAACCCGGGAGGCGGAGGTTGCAGTGAGCCAAGATCGCGCCACTGCACTCCAGCTTGGGCGACAAAGCGAGACTCTGTCTCAAAAAATAAAAATAAAATTGCCACATTTAAACTTTTTGTGAGTAGTAATAATAGTAGAACTCTAAAAAGGTTTCACATGTGTTTAGCTACTCCCTAGTCCATACGCAGAATAGTGGAAGATTTCAGAATTCATCTAGTTTAAGATTTGGTAACAAAAGTCAAGGTAGAACAAAGGTTATTTTTAAAGAAAATACTGTAAGAGCCTAGTCCTCCTACACCTAAGGCTCCTCCCCGCATCCCTCTAGCCATATGCATGCTTGCTTTCATTTTTATTGCAGTGTAACATAAGCTATAAAGTTTATGAACTGTGTAACTCTTAGGTATACAGCTTGAATATATTTTATGTACGTATACAGCCATGTAATCACAATCCATATCAACACATAGAAAGTCCAGGTTCCCAGAAAGTGCCTCATGCCCCTTCCCAGTTAATACTTGCCTCAGGAAAAAAAAAAATTCATTTAAACATCTACCATTATTTTATGCTATTTATCAAGAATTCATCCTCTTTTGAAATTCATTTAAATTATTAGTATTTACCCTTTTCTGTCTGGTGTCATTGACTTAGGATAATAAATTTTTGATTTGCAGCTATTATTCATATCAGTAGTTTGATGTTTTTAATTGCTATTTATTATTCCATTATATTTCATTTGCCTATTTATGTTCATTTGGTTTATTCTCAATTTGAGGTTATTAATAAAATTATAAAAAATACAGTGTTTCACTTATTTTTTAATAGGCATACATGCTCATTTTTTTTCTTTGCTCTGTAACTAAGAGTGAGATTTCTTGGTCATAAAATTAGCATGTGTCATAGAATTAGCCTAAGTTAATACCATTAAAATGTTCTGATGTAGTTTGACTACATTCTCATAAGGAATATAAGAAAATTTTAGTTAATTCATATTTTTTTCAAGCCCTGGTATTATCTGTCTTATCTTTTTTAATTTCAACCTTTCTGATAGGTATATACTGATATTTCACTGCAGTTCTAAATTTGTATTCATATGACCAAAGGTGTTATACAATTTTTAATATATCTACTAGCAATTTACATATATATATTATATATAATCTTTCTTCAGGCTATCTTTTGAATAATATGATGTGTTAAATTTAATGATTATATGTATATACATATATAATTATATTAGAGAAGCATATATGCGACTAGAGGAACATCTGATTAACTATCAGAAATGGGAAATTTGATTTTTTCTAGTATTGAGACCTAAGGAAGAAATTTAAGTCATACTTCATAAGCTATTGGAAATAATTTTTATTATAAGAACTCTTTGGAAAACAAAAAATCACACATTCATTTTTCATTAAGAAACATATGCTGAAAGAAATTTTATCAGTAAGAATCTGAGACCTGGTTCTGTAAAATCATTGCCAAAAGGGCTTTAAAAGCTCAGGAAATCTAGGACTTGGAGAAGCAATAACTTATTTACTGTTTAAGACCCTAAGGTGACCCTGTAATTTCTACCTGCTTAGTGTTCACTTTTGTATAACTACCTCCTCTTAAGAGTGGGAGATACTTGTCACTTGCACCTAGTTAAGAGAATATGGCAAAGATGATGAGATATTCCTTCTGTCATTACAGTTAAGTTGTATAAGACTTCATCTTGCTGCCAAGGAACGAAATGAGCTTCAAAGTGGATTAATCCTAAGTCCAGTCTCCAGATGAGAACACAAACTGTCTAATAACCTGATTGCAGCCATCTGAGATCCTACATAGAGGATCCAATTAAGCCATGCCCAGACTCTTGACCCACAGTAATTTTGAAATAAATGTGTGTTGTTTTAGGAAGCTAAGTTTGCAGTAATATGTTAAGTAACAATACAGAGCTAATACTGTAGCCATTAAATGCATAATTAATATAAAACAATCTACTCAACTACTTATATTTAATTATCACAACAATCAAATTCCCATTCTATTGAGTAGAATTTTGAAGTTTGAAATGCTTACGCAGTTTTCAAAATTTCAAACAATTTGGCAGTGTTCAAGCCAAATTTAAATTTGGTTCTATCATACTGGAAAGTCCATTGCATTTCTTTCATACTACACACCCTATGCAACATTCTATTCTATGGAAACAGACCAGGGCAACTCCTCAATAATATCAGCGAGCTCAGGCATATTCAAATTATTTTGTCTAAATGTTGTTTATGATGTTGACTGCAGTAGGATGTGAGATCAACGAAAATTGATAGCATAGGCATGATATACTGATAATGAAAGTTGATGTGCACAAAAAGTTGATATGGATAGATGTGAGATCTATGAATGTTGGGAAATAAACTGTGGTCAACAAATAGACTCAGTGTAACTTCCCTGTCACAGCTTTGTTCTGTCTGCTCCTATTGATGAAGCTGTTCTGGCAGAAAGTAAGCACTACATAGATAGGGTATGAAAACTTGTGAAATCTTGAAAAAAATTCTGGAAAGGGAACCATCTTGAAAATACAGCTAGCTGTGAAGAACTTATTCCTTTAGCACCTTTCTGCACTATGTTTCAATATTTCAGTCAGAATATATATGTATTCTCTTTGAAGAACATTACCTTTTGCTACTGAATAGCTAAGAGAAACCTTGGGTTTTAAATAAGTAATTTAGGCTCATTATAATAGCATAGATTATAAAAAGCTGATGGTCAAAATGGAATAAATTTCTAATCCTGTAGGAAGGCTAATAAACTTTATTATTTTGACCTAATAATCAAGACATACATACATATTGTAAGATAACTCCAATAATTGCAAAAAAAGTTCAAAGGATAAAAAGATTTTTAAATTTACAAATAAAATGTACGTAAGTAGCTCATATTGACATGTAGTAGTTTTAGTAAGAAGACATTATTTATCTTAGTAATGACAAGGTTTCTATTTCTCTAGGTAGAATAGCTGCGGTTTTTACCACTCAACTTTGAGTCGGTAAATGAGATAATTAAGGCAAACTAGTTCAATAGGAATATGGGTAAGCGTGAGTAAGAAAGTCCTTGGAATAGAGAAATGGCATAGATTTTGGAAATATTCAAGTGTATTTGTGTAGGGCAAGTAGAGCAGTGCCGGCCTATTGTTGTGTGGGTGGAGGGATTCCTGGGGGTGTCACACTCTACTACTAAATATTTCAACTTGAAACAAGTGACTTTAATAAGGTTACAAAAGAGATATGACACTGTGATTTTCTTGGGACAAGTCCTATACAGTGTGCGTTGCTCTGTTCCTGCTTTCTTGGTTCAGACCTTGTGTGTATGCAGGTAGCAATCATAATAGAAGTTACTACATAACAGTAACTCACCATAACTCAGGTCCTGAAAGAAAATATTGAATCTACACCTGTAAGGAAATCTAAGAAGTGGAAAACAGGAGAATTAGAAAACAACTAGATATGGCCACAGTTCCAACCACATTTCCCCAGGGCAATGTCTGTGTAATTTTATATGAATCTACCCCTGATGCTATTGGAATCCAAGAAATACAAATCAGGGGTGGAAGAGAATTTACATTTAAAAGAAGACTAGTAACAAATATTATTTTTAAGTTTGTGTGTATATTTGTCTTTCCTAATTGGTCAATGTTATTTCTGCTCATTTTGTTGCCTGTTTATACAAAGTTTCAGAAATAAAGTTTAGAGGCATATTCTTATTTCTGTGAAATAAGAGTTTAAAGGCATATTCTTATTTCTGTGAAATAAGAAAGGATGTAAAGTTGAGAAGTTTTTCTTATCTTATAGTGACTTAGGAGCAGAGACTTATGCAACAGAAGCACTGGTGCTCTACTTTTATACCCCTACTTCTACACTTCAACACAGTCTCAACTCTTAGTAGCCAATATGAGTATTTCTTTGCCTGGGCTCTATGACCACCTGAGTGAAGTTTGCTTTCTGTACTGTAGGCTAGTGAATTGCCAGATAATTAACTGCCATTCCCAGTCATACCTCATAGGTCTCAACTAATGATGAACAGTGACTTGTGTATAAACATCACAGCTTTTCCATTCATTGTGCATATATTGTGCTGGATCCTGAAGATCTAGTGTGGTTAAGCTTTAGATGACCTCAGAGGTCACTTGACTAACAACATACATATAATTGGCTGCCTTCATTTTCCTGTTTTATTTCTTCTTTCCTATTAATGTCTCATAGATTCAATTACAAATAAACTACTTCCTGTACTTAATTCTAATCAATGCTAAGGTTTTAGCAAGCATCAATTTTGCTAAGGGTTTGCTTTCTAGGAGAACCTAAACTACAACATTTGGTGCCAGAATTGATCCTAAGAAGTAGATACTCAGGATACAATTCCGGAATTGATCACCAGACAGCTAAATGGCAACAATGATCTTAATGCTGGTGGGTTTAGGGAAGCAATCACCCTTCCCATATAACTGAATCACTATTGCTAATACTCTGACCTATGTTAAATTGTTATGGAATCAAGATGGAAGAGGATGCATATGATAATGCAATACCCCTGTTATTCAAGAGTATGTAGTCAGCAATAATTCAAAAAGCTCTGGAGGTATTTGTGTACTATTAGTGTCATTTATGATGTGAAGGCAAAAAATGCTAGGCTTGGGTTAGACAAAGATTAACACAGAGAATGGGGTAAATATAGTGTTAAATGAGCATTCATCTCTTGCAGTTACCCCTACCTTTACTCGCTGAATCCAAAGAAAAAAACAGGGGTCAAATATCACCATGTCACGTAGAAAGTATTATTTTAGATTTGGTAAGGGAGAAGGTTACAATGTTCTATCAAGGAGGTACAGAACCTTGGAGAATGTGCTTATAATTTTATTTTGAAGATGGTGGAATGGGGATTAGGTGATATAAGGCCAGGAAGAATATGGAGGGAATTCTCTTCTGTGCTTTATGACTGAATTTCCAGGCAAGGCACTTGGAGCTTGTTCTCATGCACTGCGGAGTATATCTTTGAAGTGTGGATACATGATGGCTTACCATGAATGGGGCAGAAATGCTGTAAATACTTTGTCAGAGTGTGGGAGAAACCGTGAAAAAGCTCAGAGAGTTGATTCTGTTGCAATAGATATATTTTATAATATCAGAGAATCTACCAACTTACTAAATTATTCAGGAAGAGCCAAAGGACACACTCTTTACCAAAGCAATAATTAATTTCCTAAGTAGAGCAGTCACCAATGTTGTTTGTAAAGATAATGGTTGCTCTCTTCTGCAGGCCAGAGTTCCTCTTAAGGGATGATTCTGTAGCCAGTGGCAATTGTAACATTCCAAAATAGCATAAGACAGGTAACTACTTAACTGAGACAGAGTGACATGATTAGCAAGGTCAACATGGCAGTCAAAAGACCTTAGACCACAAGGTCTGGGGTGTTGTCTAATAAATCTATATTGCACTATGGGTGAGCTAGATGACAGCTAAGAAGGACATTACTTGACTTAAATACATGAAAAGCCTCAAAAGTAGGTGAACAGAAGGCCAATGTTATCCATAATAGTAGAAAATCGGAATTTATTTTTCAAATTTTCAGGCTTAAGCTAGTTCTCAGACTTAGATGCCAGACATGGAAGGAGAGGCTTAGTCACCTTAAGAAAAGCCCCAGCAATGCCTCAGCAAGTATACATCATAACATATTCACTAATGCTTTCATCAATGAGACCTATGACCATTTTCTGGAATAACTGTCTACTCTAGAAAAAGAAATACACAGCTGTTACAAGGCTTACTGCATGCAGGTTCTGAGCAGACACTGATACCAATAGAAAAACAGTCCCATCATAAACCGTATTAGAGTGAACTTGTTCAAAGACAAAAACTCATATTGCAGTGAGAGTAAGCTGCCCTGACACCCTTCGGTCATTCTTGTGGTCCCCATGTTTGTAATCAGTAAGAGTATAGTTAGCATTTGGCAGAATAATCATACCGGTTCTCAGATCTATGGAATAAAATATACTAAAAAAGAATAGTTAATTGGAAGCTACTGAACTGATCCTGTCTCTAGCCAAGTAAGTAAATTAGAAACCATGTTTCATCCTATGTAGACTGGAAGAGATTAATGCCACACAAAAAGACTTAAAGGAGGCTAAATTAGTGACATCTATCTTATGACTATTCAATTTATCATCCCAATCCCAGTAAAAGCCAGATGGATCATTTTGCATGGCAGTGAGCCACAGTTAATTATTTGTTAGCCCTAGTCACAACAGCTAGGCTGGATGTAGTATTTTCACTGGAACAGCTCAACACAACTTCTGAGACTTGGCATGTGTTAAACTATTTAGTCAGTATGCCATTTTTAATTCTCATGAGATAGGACAATGCAAATTAACATTCACTTGGAAAGGTCAGTAACTCATTTCATGGCTTTGCTCCACTCCTTTGCTCAGTATCCCACTCTCTTTCACAAGAGATCATCTGGTCTCCACATAAGTGCACCTGAAAAGTAGAAAATGGCACGTACTCCAGATTCTCTGGCAAGACACATGAATTCTAGTAGTTGGGAGGTAATCCTGCAAAGATTCAGGGTACCACATTAGTAAAGATTCTCAAGGTTCAAGGTCTGAACCATGCTAGAACACCCACTCTGAATGAAGGACAGTTTATTGTACCCTGCATCTTCAATGCACTAAGAGAAAGCTAGAGAACTTAGTAGGCCTTTTTATATGTTGAATATATGTCACATTTGGGAAGGCTCATGTCCCCTACACAGAAAGGTTACAGAGAAGGCTATTAGGTTTGAGAGGTCCAGAGCAAGCAAAGCTTCTTCAGAAAGTTCAGTGCCCTGGGCACCTCCTCTAACACCTGGAATTCAGAGAAGGAATTTTGAGAGAGACACACTTTGGGGCCCATCTAGAACCTCCACTGCCACCACCATGTTTACTCTGTTCTGAGGCTTACTGTGTAAGCATTATGCAACTACCTGGATATTTAATTCCCCTTCTGTGGTAGAAACTGTCTGTGATCATTGACCCAAGACACTAAAATCCACACACTTTCCCCCCACTCCCATGACATCCAAATGATTATTTCTTTTCCAGACTTCTTTGTATACAGTTGTCTAAATTTGATCCTCCAAGTATCTCTCCCCAGTCAAACCACTTGCCACTTTCCAGGTTCCTGTAATTAATTAAGACCTTTCTATATCCAATTTCTTTTTGAAATTTACTAGTATCCTCTAGACATAGTCAAACCCAATTCTAAACATGCTTTTTTTTTTATTAATGTACCCACCTTATGTTATGGTAATATGGAGTTTATTATGGACAATTATAGATATATTTTCTTCCTTGGATAGGTAGCATCCAGCGAGTTTCAAACAGTGAATATTCCTTGTTGTATGTGACCCGGGTTTGTCCCAGAACTCTAGAAGTTAATGTAGCGACTCTGTCAGTATGGTGAGGAGGATTGGGGCAGAGTGGATGGATCTTGCTCTTTTTAATAACTGTTTCTAGAATAACACTCTCCTTTTATCTGTTTTTTACTGGATAAAAGGTGCAAAGTGTTCAAAGTAAACAAAATTAAAATATACTGCTTACAAGAAGAAATGCAAGAAAGTATGAAGTTATATATCTAGCTCCTAGGGGTTTGCAATCTACTATTAAAAATAGCACTGAAATATTTACAGCTGTGCAAGAATGTACATTGATATTACTGCCCAAATTATTCAGAAATAGGAGGGTTTTTTTCTCTAACTGAAAGAGTACTTTTTAAAAAGTGGAAGATAAATCGAATTTTTAAACTTGAAATCTAACGAATACGAGTTTTGTAAATATGAGAGAAAACATATTCTAGGCAGGGAACATCACCAGATAACATCTTGGGTATAAGAATTAGCTTTCTATTGCTGGGGTGGCAATTCAACAAAAGCTCAGGGGCATAAAACAAACTGAACTAATTATCATACAGTACTGTAGGTTAGAAGTACAACACCAGTCTCATGGGCTGACATCAAGGTGATGGCAGAATATGATATCTTCTGGAGGCTCTAGGGAAGAGTTGATTACCTTGCTCATTCAAGTTATTGGTGTAGTTCAGCTCATTGTCGTAAGATTAAGGTCCCCCTTATTTTTGTGTTGGCAATGAGCTGAGATCTGTTCTGTTCCCAGCTTCTAGAGGGAACCATATTCCTTGGTTAAAATGAAAACTTGCATTTTTCTAACTCTCTTCGTTTGCTTCTTCTGCTTCCAAGAAATCATGCGATTAGATTGTTCCCAATCAGACTATTCGGGGTCATCTTATATTACAATTAACTTATTGGCAATATTGATTCAATCTGCATCATCAATATCCTTATACCATATAATATGATGCATTCCTAGGTTCCAGGGATTATTAAGTGGGAACCTTGGGTTGGGGGCATTATGGCATTATTCTGTCAACCATAGTCCAGATATCTTTAAAAAAAAAGTGCAGTGGTCAGAACACAGAATGAAAATAAAGTAGTGATGTGAGGTTATGTTGGAAAGGTAGTAATGGCTAGTATATGTAGACTGTAGTCTTCTAAGGAATGCTGAGTTTATCCTATGTGCAATAAAAACCTATTGAAGGAAAATGAAATTGTTTAAGGGTAAAGAGTGTGTGTGTGTGTGTGTGTGTGTGTGTGCATGCGCGTGCGTGTAGGCAGGTGAGCTGGTGACAATATGATTCAATTTGCGTTTTAAAAAGTTGGATACATCTATGTTATGAGGAATAGATTGGAGGGAGCACAGCCTGATGGAGGTAGACTAATTGGGAAGCTACACCTGTAGATTATGACAGAGATGAGTGTAACTTAGATAAGAGTGGTGGTAGTCAAGATAGTGAGGAGTAATTGAATTCCTTAGGAGGCAAAATTGATAGGAGTTTTTATATTCAAAGTGCTGTGAAGTATATTATGTATAGGAATAAATAGGACAGAATTAAGCTATAGGCAGGAGGATTTCTGCTTAGCAGGTTCAAGTGATAGTGAAGGCATGGTGAATATATATTTCTGTAGACCAGGAAGAATGGAATATAAGAGGCTGAAATGAAACATTTCTAACTTGCAAATATTTGAAAATAGAAAATTTCTCCAACTCAGCTTTATAATATTTATGTAAATGGTTTCCAGATCCACTGAATCAGACTCTTGAGGAGGAGACCTATGAATTTTGTATTTAATAAGCTCTGGAGAAGAATCTCAGAGAGCCAGACTGCCACTGACCTACAAAGACTTTGAAACACAGCCCTACATAATCATTATTATTCCTTGAAGATAAGAAATACTTAATAATTACTACATTGAAATACATATTATAGAAGAAAATATTTAAAAGATAAAATATAAAAATACAGTGCAAAACACCATTTATACACCTGTACTTAATATTTGGGCCTTTAAATTTTAATATTTATATGTATTAAGCCATTTCCTCTGTATTCTGACAGTGCTTATATTTAAAGTAATGAAAAAAGTTTCCTCCAAATTATAATATGGTTTTCCTTTATGGGAAGCCCCCACTCAGAAAACATCTGCATTTATTGCCCTGTGGTGTACTCCCTTGGCATAGTATACAAAATACTATTCACAGAGGAAGTTGTTTCACACCAATTTGAGAACCTGAAGCATAATGAGAAATATAAGTACAATTCAAATGCTTCTTTTTTTCTGCCTGTGAGATTGGGTAGGAAGGAATGCTTAATTTGTACACTTGGGACACATTCTATCAGCAAATGAATCACTTCCTGGAAGGCTGCAACTGTTGACGAGGCACAAGAAATTTTTGAAAAGTAGATTTTACAATTTCTTCTCTTGGGAAGTCTTAAGAATTTTTTTCTTCAGTCACATTCATCTTTCTAACATATAAATACGATTATATTTTCTTGCCTACATCCTATTATTTTCCCGTTGCCTGAAGAATAGATTCTAAACACACTAATGTGATTCTAAAGCCCCTCATTATCTGGCAGTCCTTTCCTATAGCCTTAGCTTTTAGCATTGATTTTCCTTTCTCCCCCATAAGGTCGAACAGTAGAGAGTTACTAGGCAGTGAAAGACTCAGAAAGAACAGGTATGCAAAGAAAAGCATCTCTTAGATCCAGTTCCTCTGGAGGGACAACTCAATTTCCTAAGTACTCTTCATATTAGATCATTCTGTATCCTTATAATCAAGAACCCATTTTTGATTACATATCTTGAGTGAGTTTACATTTTTTTTCCACCAATGTAAATATAACCATACAAGATGTTCACCTGCCAGAGTCTCAATTATAGCTATCTATAGTCCTGGATTCCATCCAGTTCAGCATCTCGTAGGTTTCCATTTTTCAACAATGCATCATGGTTAGGTAAATGTTATTATTACAAAATGTATGAAAGTAACCGAGATTTGTTCCACAAGCCTTCACTTTTTACCTAAACTTCTGCTATTCTCTAAGCAAGCATGCTCAGTGAAGATGGTTGTCATTTACTACCGTTGTAGACACAGCATAGATAACTCCTTCCTTGAAAAGTACATCTTGCAAAATGAGTTCAGAAGCACAACTGGAGAGGCATCCAGTGCTTCTCTGACTGTGCTGGGCATTTGCTGAAAAATTGGCAGTACTCTCATAGGTAATCCTGCAGTGTTCAAAATGTCCTAATATTTTAGGTCTCTTGTAGGTCAAGTCAAGGATAAATGTGGGGAATTGTACATTAGGTGTACATGAAATGTGCTCAGAAATAGGCTAAACAGCTCAGAAAAGTGAACAGAAATAGGCTATCGTAGAGCTTATAGAAAACAGTTGAGCATTCTTGCTGCGGTGTTTTGGCTTTAGTTTTTAGGAACAAATTTTTATTCTATAGTACATCCTTTTGAAATAATAAGTTTAAAATGAAACTTTAGGTACTGCAATTTAAATACTAAAAAATGTGGTGATTAAAGTATAATTTGAATAAAATTTTCATTGACATTTAAATCCTCATTGGGGCTTTTGTGATTATAGTGCACAGAAACCAAGAAAATCCAGAGGATAAATTCACTGAAGAAGCATCAATATCCACATCAAAGGTCAAATATTTAGAACACTGTGCTTGTAAGCAGTGGAAACACATTCAGCTACAAAACATTAGTTTACCTATTACTGTAAGAAGTCTAACTTTCCATTGACATAAAAATAAAAATTGACCATTCTTGTTCTGAAATGTAAGTGAAATGGTATCTTTAATGTTTTAGCACCATTAGCAGAAGAACAATGCCAATGTTGAAATTATATTTATCATCAGTAGCAATAGATGTTTCTAGTAAAAAACGAGGTTATCTATCATTCCTCACGCTGGACAAACAGACTCAGATAAATCCAACTGTAGAGTCAACAGGAAACAAGATTTCTCCATGGAATATTCTGTGGCTGTAAAGTGTCCCAACAACTCTTTTCTTTGAGTGATTACCATTTTATTACTCAAGAATTATTTCATATTCTAAAATAGGCCATAAAATTTTTTTTGAAATTATATTAGTAAATAAAACATCTTACTCTCTTCTAGAAGATTTAAGTCACCTTGACATAGTAAAGCAGTCTAATTTCCAACACAGATACAGAACATCAAACAAGTGGCTTCCTGATGTAATATTCCACATTTATCTTAACTTTGTAATTCCCGAGGAAGAAAGACCCTGTGTCAGCTTGGTTATTTGGAACTGATATTGACTCCTTTATATACAGCCCTGGTTTGCTTTGTGTCTGTTAAAAATTTTCTTGGCATAAATTTTACCTAAACTCAATCCTTGTCCATGACTCTATTACAATGTCATATACCTTTTTTGGTTCTAATGTTTGTTGACTAATTTTTGTCTTCTGCCAGGTCAAACCCATTATTGAGCCTAGTAAATTGTTTATTCAATTCAGTTGTACTTTTCAACTCCAGAATTTCTATTTGGTTCTTATTATGATTTCTATATATTTATTTATATTGTTTATTTATTGAGACATTGCCATCATGACTTCCTTTATGTTCTTAAGGAAGTGATTTAGTTCTTTGAAAATATTTATGATTACTACTTTGAAAGTTTTTTGTCTGCTAAATCCAACATCTGGTCCCTCTCACAGTTTCTATTGCCTGCTTTGTTTATTTCCTTTCTTTCATATGGTTTCTACTTTCTTGTCTTTTGCATAAATCATCATTTTTTGTTGTTGAAATTTAGATATTTTCGGAAATATATTGTAGCAACACTCTATACTCTTTTCACCCTTCCCCACAGCTTGTTACTGTTGTTCACTTGTGTATTTGTTTAGTGACTGACAGAACTATTTTAATGATGGTACAACCCTGGGTGTGTACACTGTCACCTTGAGATAACAGTGGTTTGACAGGGTTCTCTTTGACTGTCTCTTTCCTAATTACATAGAGCTATTAAGCTCCATTAATTACATGCTGATTGCTCTATTGTTTTCAACAATGATCTGGCACATAAATAACTTCACAGATTGATCCATTTTTATTCTGGCTCCTGTAACTAGAGAGTGTTTGCAATTTTCCTTTATAATTAAGTGATTTCTCTGGAAGTATATTTTGTTTCTTCCTTTTGGTTTTTAGGGTATTTGTTACAGATTTTGCTTCATGATTACCATGATGCTCACAGAAAACATAGTAATATCAAGTTTTTTAAGTGCTTAACAACCTAACTTTCATAGAAAAAAAAAACAAACTCTGTTTTCACTTGGCCCTCAATTTTGACATCACAATTTAGTCCTTTTAATATTGCATAGGGTTTAACAAATTATTGTACTTATTATTATCTTTAATAGATTTGTCTTTTAACCTTCATCCTAAAATTGTAAGTGATTTACACACCACCATTACAGTATTAGAGAATTCTGAATTTGAATGTGTCCTTACCTTTTCCAGTGACTTTTATATTTTTACATGTTTTTGTGTTGTAAAAACAACACGAAACTCATTAGCCTTCTTTTAGGCTAACTCATTAGGCTAAACTCATTAGCCTTCTTTTCTTTTAGCTTGAAGTACTACCTTTAGCATATTTTATAAGACAGTTCTGGTGGTGATGAAAATCTCCATCTTTTGTATTTCCTAGAAAGTCTTTATTTTTCCTTCACTTCTGCAGGACAGCTTTGCTGGGTACCATATTCTTCAATGGCATAGATTTTATTTTTTTTCCTTCAGCACCATGAATAAATCATCCTACTATCTTATCTCCTGGCATGTAAAGTTTCTACTGAGAAGTCTACTACAGGCACATTCGAACTCCATTTATTTGCGTATTTTATCTTGTCACTTTGAAGATTCACTCTTTTTCTTTCAGCTTTGACAATTTGATTATAATATGTCTTGGAGTAGTCTTATTTGGATTGTATCTCATTGGAAACCTTTGACCTTCCTGTACCTGGATATTTATATCTTTTTCCTAGTTTGATTTTTTTGTGCTATTATTCTTTGAAATAAGTTTTCTATCCCTTTATCTTTCTCCATTCACTCTTGCACACCAATCACTCATACATTTTCTCCTTTAATACTATCTCATAAATCCCATAAGCTTTCTTCATTTTTTCATTTTATTATCCCCTGGCTGTATGTTTTCAAATAACCTGTCTTTGAGCTTATAGAATTTTTTCCTCTTGATCAATTCTGCTGTTAATACTATTACATTTTTCACTTTGTTCATTTAATTTTTCAACTCCAGGATTTCTATTCGATTTCTTTTAATTATTATTTTAGTCTCTCTTAAATTTCTTATTCTCATCACTTGTTTTACCTATGTTTTCTAATTGTTTATATGTTCTCACAGATTTTTTAGCTTTCTTAAGACAGATACTTTGAATACTTTGTCACACAGTTTATAAATTTCCATATCTTTAAAGTTGGTGACTGGTACCTTATTTTGTCCATTTGATGATGTCATGTCTTCTTGATTGTTCTAAATCCTTGTCACGTGTTTATCCTTGCACATTGAAGAAGTAGGTACTTGCTCCATTCTTTGCACTCTAGGTTTGTTGAGGAACATCCTTCGATAGTAAGCCCATCCTGAGATTCTGAGTTGGTCATCTAGTGTTGTCCCTAAGCCCTGACCACTGCATTTCTTGTAGTGCTAGCTAGTGGAAGCCCTAAATCCAAGACCATCATAACTGGAACAATGCTGGACTGAACAATATTTTGGCTGCTAAGACAGGCACAGCACTGGCGTATACTCAAAACTCATGGCTGCTGAGGCCAGCCTGTTGCTGTGAGTTATTTGAAGCCCAAGGCCACTATAGTCAGCCAGTAGTGATGCAAGCTATAACTAATGTTTTTCTCACAGGAGTTATATATTCTTGTCTGGTGTCAGAATGGGTTTAGATGCTCAGTCTGTGGTTACTACCTTGGAGTCAAGAGTCATGGGGTAATGCCTAGTGCTAGGTTTTACTATCATGGGCCCAATATGGGATTTTTCAGATAAAATTCTATGCCTACTTTCCTCTTTCTCTCTCAAGTGGATGGTATCTCTTTCTGCACTGTGCTGTCTGGGTTGGGAGAGGGTCTGTATGGTAATGTAAAACTGTCCTTCCTGCCCTCTTCAATGTGTCTTTTATCATTGTGCTATAATCAGGTGCTGTGATCTCTCACCTGGTTCTCTTAGCTATTGTGAAGATATTTGGGGACACGGAGAGGTTCTCAAATTACATTTCTGTGGAGGGACAATCACTGGAGGGGGACTGTTCTGTCATCCTGCTTTGGCCTCTTTTCTCCCACAGACTGGTTCAAATTCAGGAGAGCTTTAGAGTTCTCTGTTTATATGGCCTGCATCTCCACTTAGACAAAGTCTCTGAGCTATGGACCTGGAGCTGATGCCAGGAATAGTGACCTGTTTCTTTGAGTCCACTGCTACTTTGGAAGAGCTCTGGTTAGGAATGGCAACCTCTGGGCATTTTTATTTGCCTTTATCTTTATGTAAAGAAGAGTGGAAGCTCTACTCTATGAATAAGCTAGGTGGGAGCAGTTGGGCACAAGTATTATCAGCATGCTTCTGTGGCAAAGACCTCATTTATGAGTGAGATCTAGTGGAAGAAGGGAGCCTCCAACCTCTTGGCCAAACTCTCCTGGAATTGCCTCTGTATCAGGTAGCTGGAGTAGGAAGGGAATGAGAATACTGATGTCCCACCCTTACCAGGAATATACCATAGCCTTCAGATGTAAGGTGAGAGAAGAAATCCCATATTCTTGATGTACTTATTAAGAGTTAAAATCCATTATACTGGGGTTGAGGGGCTATAGGAGAAAAGGAGTAGGTTCCAGTTCAAATGCCACAGATTCTCAGTGCACCTAGTGAATATTAATAGATTTTCTTGAATAATTTTTTTTATTTGTAATTTGCCCTTAAGACCATTTCAAGAGACTTCAAATATTCTTTTATCTTTATTTTTCACAATTTATGTCTGTTTCACTAGGGAGCATGTCTGTCTGCAGAACTCCTCCCATTGCCATTCTTGAAGTGACAATCAGAACTCTTATTTTTAATCAGATAGGTTATATTCTATTCTTTAATAGAAAACAGAAGACCAGTGATTTCATCCCATAACAATTTTGCTAAAATTCACTAAATGAGAAATGAAATTACTAATTTTATTAGTTTTTTTTTTCTTTTGTTAAAAAAATTCTCAATTCAGTCTAAGGAATAGTGTCTATTTAAATATTTCAGATAAAATATTTATGCATTCTATTTGTAAGATTGATAATGCCTATTTGTTAGCAGATTTGATCTAATCTTCCTAGTTACCTTGGCTCCTAAAGAAGGAGTATTTGCTCAAAAAATATATTATGATCAATTGAGAAGTGTTGATTAGAATGACAACAATTTCAAATATGTTGACCACAAAATGCAAATTTAAAGAAGTGTTTTAATTGTGTGAAAAAATTAAAACTGATAACAATATACTAGAAAAATTACTTATTCAGATAAACATCAACAGTTCACTTTTGAGAGATAATATGGGACTATATACAAAGAATGACTATTGGCTTTTTGATGTTTAGATATTCAAAATGACAATATTATATTTTTTGTAAAGTATAGATATATTATTTAAATATTTATATTTATAAAAATAATTTTTGAATATTATTTAATTATTCTAACAATATAATAAATCTGTATTAAAATTATATAAGTATTTTAAAGCAATAGTTATTTTAATTATTTTTAGGGCACTACTACTTTATATTTGAGTTGACTTTGCTTGGGTAAAAAGTTACTTTATCTCCCTAATGAAAGGCATCCATGTTAAGACATAAGTCAAAAATTTAGACTTAAAAAAAATCAAGCAATAGCAACTACTACAAATGTGATTTATCTTAACCAGTGGTATCCAGAAATTCAAACAAATTCCAGGGGAAATTTATTAAATTTTTCATTGTACTATTACTTTTTGTGAATTATAAAAAGTAGACTGTGGATTAGAATTGGTTGGTTAAACCCATGGCAGTGTAGAGCAAAGATGAAATCTGAATTATAGATGAACATTTTGGCTTTATAATTTAGGTAGTCAAAAGGAGGCCAAATTTAACCAAAATGTAGTAATTAAAAGATCACTGAATATGCCTTAAAATGTCTTTTAAATTAAATTTTCCTAAAGGTTTTAAATATATGTATATATAAAAGAGATTATTTTAATGAATCTAATACCCACATCGTCAAGATTGAATGATGTTTAACATGCACCATGTTTAATTTGTTTATTTTTGATTTACCAAAGTATTTGAATCAAGAACTGTCATCATGGATTGTCAGTATGCAGCTTTTTAAAGAAAGAATTGTTTTTCAATAATGGAAATTTGAAAGTTTCTTAATTTTATCTAATACTCAACACACTTTCACATTGACAGGTAAAACAAAATAGTATTTTTATCATTTGTTTAACTGAAACAATAAGACAAGTTCTGGGGTACATGTGCAGAATGTGCAGGTTTGTTACATAGGTATACACTTGCCATGGTGGTTTGCTGCATCCATCAACCCGTGATCTACATTAGGTATTTCTCCTAATGCTATTCCTCTCCTAGCCCCCCAACCCTGACAGATAAGATTTTTTAAGAATAGATCTACCGGTTATAAATCTTTTCTAATCCAACTTCATTGCCTTATCAGAGGAATAAGATCAGGTTTCCTTCATAATGTTCAGAACTCTACAAATACTATTGCTTCCTTATGGGTATGTTAATCTTTTTTTTTTTTAATATTTATTCTGTTTCCTGTGAACTGAAAACTAGAGGCAAAGGCCTCAGTATTTTTTTTTCAGCCTTATTGCAAGACCATAGTATGATGCTTCTATTTCATTTTACATTATATCATGAAGCACTAAAAGTCCACTCTTAGTGATGGGTCACCAGGTTCAAGTTGTGACAGCTTGAACCCACAAATGCACATTTTTTGTTTTCCCTTTATAATGAACAAATAATTACCATGGTAATACATTAATGTCTTGTGAATATCCAGTCACCAAACAAGTTTTCAAGTAATGGTTTTAATATCTGTTGATAATTGTTGACTGCATCAATTATATCTTGAGGGGTATTTAAAAAGCAATTTTATGATATATTTTCCTACTTTTACAAAACTCAGAATTTTTACAGAAAACTGAATCAGAAAAATTCCTGTTCTTTAATTTATCAATTTTCAAAGTAGGTATTTGGTACACTAGCTATTTTAAATAGTGTCAAATTATTATTTTTTAAACTTATTTTGAACTATTGGACTTTTAGATAATTTATGTGTCTCAATCAACTGCAGTAGTCATTAGGAGATTAAACAATTTTTGTTTTTATTTTTGTTACTCTAATGATCATGTATTTGCCCTATAAGATTCTCTTCAGACCTGCCACCCTATCATTTTGGTTATGACTCATCAGTCTTTGATATTGTGCTTTTTGGTCAAAAATTTACGTTCTAGTTCCAATTTTGTGTGTTTCTTTCCTGCCTCAGACTTAAATTTAACCATTTTTTTCCAAAGAACATTAATTTCTTATATTTGAGAATGGAATTGAGAGACAAAAATATATCCAGTAATAATGCACATCATTACTGGAAGTTGCTTCCTGGTAATCATTTTAGTATCCAAAATTATGAAATACATATCTAAAAAATAAAGTAACTGTAAAGATTTCCTACCACTATTCCTAATTTCCATTTAACATAACAGAGTTGTACTCATTTCTTTATAATAATTTTACTTCTATATTTTTTCTTTCAACAAAGAATTTATTCTAAATATCATTTCACAGTATTTATTTTAACACTTTTCTTACAAAATAAATACAATTGATAGTTATTTTTTAATCTGAAACTTTAAAATGTCTGTACACCAGAAAAAAGTGAAAATTCTACAGGGTGAAGAACTCAAGGTAGGGAATATTTCTAGGGTTCAAAATTGAAGTTCAGTGGGTAAAAATCATGGCACGAACAATCCCAACACAGAAATAAGTTTAATTAAAATCACAATTTTGTTTTTCTTATGAGCAGTTGTTATCAATTTTATGAGTAATATAGACGGTGAGTAACTTGTATACAATAAACATTTTGTTGCCCTGCACACAATTTCTTTATTAGTAGTTCTGCAATGCTTTCCAGGAAATCAAAATTATAAGATGCTTCCCTGGTAATTTTAAGGTACACTATATACCAGTCCATGCCTTGATTGATGGTTCTCTGAAAGCCTTTCGACGCTTCTTCCTACAAAAAATTTAGTTATTCAATGGAACTAGTGACAGGTGATTCTTATATTAGCCCCAAATCACAGGAGTCTGGAGAGTTGCAGGTATACTTGAGTCAAGACTGGAAGTATTAGGGCTGGGTGCAGTGGCTCACCCCTGTAATTCCGGCACTTTGGGAGGCCGAGGCGGGCAGATCACGTGAGGTCAGGAGTTCGAGACCAGCCTGGCCAACATTGAGAAACCCCATCTCTACTAAAAGTACAAAAATTAGCCAAGTGTGGTGGTGGGTGCCTGTAATCCCAGCCACTCGAGAGGCTTAGGCAGGAGAATTGCTTTCACTTGAACCCAGGAGGCAGAGGTGTCAGTGAGCCAAGACTGCACCATTGCACTCCAGCCTGGGTGACAGAGCAAGACTCCATCTCACAAAAAAAAAAAAAAAAAAAAAAAATTTAGAATAGCAGCAGTAAAAAGAAAGTCAGAAACAGAGAAAGGTTCTTATACTGAACTCTTCAATGAAACATAGCATTCTAGTTCTACAGAACATTACACATTTTCACTAGGCTGCATTTTTTTTCACTTTCGTTAAGTAATTCAGCCTTTGTTGTAGCACACTAACCTGCTCTTGAGAACACTGCCAACATTAAAGTAAAACTTACGTTCCTTTAAAAATAGTTTGTATACCTCTGTGTTAGTTTTTTGAATTCTTATAGAGGAATACTTAAATCTGGGTAATTTATAAAGAAAATCGGTTTATTTTGGCTCACAGTTCCGCAGGTGGTATGAGAAGCATGCTGCCAGCATCTGCTTCTGGTGAGGGCCTCAGGAGGTTTATAATCATGGCAGAAGGTAAAGGGGAGCCAGTGTGTCACATGGCAAGAGGGGGAGCAAGAAAAAGCTGAGGAGGTTCCAGGCTCTTTTAAACAACCAGCTGTTGTGTGAACTAAGTGTGACAATTTACTCATTACTGCAAGGATAGCACAAAGCCATTTGTGAGAGGTCTTCCTCCATGACCCAAACACCTTCCACTAGGCCCTTCTCCAACATTGGAGGTCACATTTCAACATCCAAAACAGATGACTCTCCAAATGAGTAAAGTAAAACTCTATCACCTTGTGGCAGTGGAAATCAAAATTCATTTGCAGAAGATTTGCAGTTGTTTAATTACAAGGATAATGAAATGATAGAGAGTGACAGCTAGTATCCTAGAGTTTGGGGATCCAATTGCAAATTCAAATCCGTCCAGAATCATTTCTGTTTGGGCCTACCTGCTAGCATATGTACACTCCCCTAAAATATCATTAGAGACAATTCTAAGTTTTAAGCCTGGCTGGGACTTCTAAGACAATCATAAAGATTCTAAGAATCTCCAAATTGGTTGGTTCCCACTTTATATACCTGCTCCAAAGAGACTGGGCCTTAAGAATAATATAATTTGAAGGTTTAATTTCATTTCTGTCTTCATTGCCCCCTCCAACACACACTGCCCCACCTAATAGAATAAACCTTTATTTGACAACACCAGCTGGGCAGAGGCTGTGAGCTAATCACAACTTCTGTATGGGCATAAAAGATATGAAAGTTATATTATCGTAATGTCTGACTTGTTGAAAATAACAGGATTAGGAAACTGGAAAGATCTTAGTTTTAATACCAGTCATATTTTAAAACTAATTCCTCAAAATTAAACAATTTTGGTGAGCTATAAAAAACATTGGAACTCATTCACTCCAACCTCTTACTTACAGACTAAATGTGTGTATTGTGTCAATTCCTAAAGTGACTGAGTTACCCCAAGCTAATTAATAACAGGTAGACCTGGAACCCAAATATTTTTACTTGTAATTTAGTGCAAACACCAGGGAACTGCAGTTTACTACAGCTGCTTTCTAATGCCAGTTAATAGGTCAGCTCATTTTGTAAGAATAAATTACTGTCTCCCTAACATTGACTATGTTCTTTCTTACTGGTTTAGGTAGGCTTTTCTCATTCTAGGTTTTGCATTGCTACTTTGGCTTATTAAAAGTTAAAAACAAAAAACAACAATAAATACTATGATAAATCACATAACAGAATTTCATATATTTCAGATATAATGAATACTATTTTTCTCCCTTCCTCTGCAAAGACCTTATCTTCTCTAAGCAGCAAGGGTGAAAAGGAGAGAAATGATGAGGAAGTAACTGTGATCAAATGTTACTTTCTTAGTTTAGTGCAGACTCCTTTTATTAATTTTAATTTCATTCTTGTTTTATGATACTGCAAAGTGATTAATTTCTTTTCATCTTATGTTATTTTCACTTTTTACTTAAAATTTTAAACTCAATTTCTTACATAAAATTTCCAGGTGAATCAAGACACCAAACAGAGGTAATGGCACTTTACTGACAATCAAGTAATCTAGTGGGGCACCGAACACATTAAAGGGAGTGAAGACTAGAACAATCAAAAGAATTGGTACCAAGAAGCCAGATTCACAGGGTGTTGTGCATCATGCTAGCAACACACTTAAGGTCTAAGGTTAAAAATAAGGTTATCTGGTAGCAAGTAAGGAAGGCAAGAGGGATGTCTGCAGGAGACAGGGCATGTATAAATGCTTATATTTAAAGCCCCTAGTTTTGAAGACAATATAATACAAAGATGGTTTCCTGAAATGAGGCAATTCACTGGAAATGCAACACAAAATGGCTTTAGGTCTCCTATACTTTCTTAGTGTTGAAAATTTTTTTTAATGTTCTTTTGTCTATTTTTCCTTTCACCTCATCTTAATTAAAACTAATCTTTAAATAATCTCCAGAATAATAAATATATAAACTCTTATCATCCTCTTCAGTCAAGCAGAAAATTTTATTTTTGCTTGACTCTTATTTTCTGTTTGCTGAGTGACTTACTTTATATTTAAAATCATGCAAAAGTATGCAGACTTGCCATCAACAAGCCCACTGTCTCTAAATGTCAAACTGACCTCAGTTATTGAAATCTGAAAGCTGGTTTTATATTGCCCTTTTTGAGCAATTTATGATTGCCATATATTATACTACCAAAAATGTAGAGGCCTCAAACCAGTCTGTCCATTACTGTCCAAATCAATGCACAGTAAAAGGAAGCAGTGACTACAGCCATCATCCATGCAGTGTCGACAAATTTCTTACAGATAAAATTTCTGAAATGTAGACAGCCTTAAATTACTCAGTTGACAGAATTTTGTCAAGAATTGTTTCGTAGTTTTTGGCAACCTTGTAGCCTAAACAGATGCCTATCAACATGCCTGTATCCATTTTATGCCTGATCTGTGAGAAGAGAGAGAAGGCAAAATATACTCTCCTATGCATATTTATCATGGCTTGAAAAGAGAGCCTCAGTCTATTTCACACTTATTGCCACAAGTAATTTAAGTTTGAAATCTTGAATCTTTCTTTCAATTTTGGCAGTAACTTATAAGCCAAGTAATGCCCTGTCCTTACCAATACTCAAACATCAGTATTGGAAAGATGGATTCGTTTCTTAAAGCATCAAAATTAAATAAATTAATTAAATGATAATTCCTCATAGTGTATATAGTTCATAGTTTTTAAAATGCTTTCACATATTCTATTCCTTTAAATTTTATGATAACCCTCTATGGTAGAATGCATGAGCACAATTGTTTGCAGCATGTGAATATGAGTGTAACCTGTTTTTACATCAGAATGTCAGTATGTCTGGATGTGTCTGGTACACTGATGAAATAGACACTAGAAGTCTATTTATATTAAGGGACAAAGAAGCTCCTGGGGAAAAAATATGTAGAAGGAAAATAAGCAAAAGCTGCCAAGGTTATTTTAAGGACAATGGATCAGGATTAAAGGAGTAGAATATTTAAATGCATAGTATTGCACTTATATCTGAAATTGATTACAGTATGAATTTATAAAAATATGTCCAGGTCAGAGGGAAAAAAAGTTATAATTAAACTTAGTCTTTATTGTAAGTCTCTGTGAGATGCAGAGATCACAGAATATTAGAAGCATTGTCAGTTTCACTGACAAAGTCAGCTATCTGAATTGAAATTATTATGAGAAAATTAATCCTCTCCACTTACAGCATTACCTAAATATATTTCTGAAATTATTCCAAATCTTACAGTGTATTAATAACTTAACAGAAGCTCCATTTTAATTGTTTCTTCACATTTTAATCTACCATTCCTTTATCTCAGTGTACTCTTAAGTTGATTCCTGTCATTTAAAAGCTATCACAGCACCATTGTCAGTAAAATGAGTATATTTAACAATAGCGTCTACTTTGCTGAACAGCCATTTTATTCACTGGCCTAACTGAAAGATAATCATCATTAGTGTGTTAATTTTAATTCAGAAGCCCCAAAACTCCTGTCGACTTACACTGTATTAGCAATCACAAATTGTTTACAAGTTGTGGCAAAAAGACTAGGCTTATTATGAACTAGCTCTTAAAGAAATCTTTAAAAATCACTAGAGAACCACCGAGCATGGTGGCTCACACCTGTAATCCCAGCACTTTGGGAAGCCGAGGTGGGCAGATCACTTGAGGTCAGGAGTTCGAGAACAGCCTGGCCAACATGGTGAAACCCCATCTCTACTAAAACTACAAAATTTAGCTGGGTGTTCTGATGGGCACCTATAATCCCTGCTACTCAGAAGGCTGAGGCAGGAGAATCCCTTGAACCTGGAAGGCAGAGGTTGTAGTGAGTGGAGATAGCACCACTGTACTCCAGCCTGGGCAACGGAGCAAGACTCCGCCTCAAAAAAAAAAAGTCACTAGAAAACATCCTTCAGTAAAAGTAGACACGAAAACTTAATAGAAGGAATAGGATAATAGGATAAATAACGATACACACATGACCAGGAAAAGGAAAAGAAAATTATTATTTAGCAATAACAATTTGTTTTAAAAGGTTTGCTTTTAAATCATTCTCTTTCTTTTTCTAAATCTTACATATTTGTGTGTTTTTTTTCCTTTACTCACTGCAATAACTTATTTAACATGATGTGAACATAGTCACACCACTAAATGGCAGAACCTGGATTCATCATAGGTAGCATGGTTTCAAACACTGTGCTCCTAACCACTAGCGTAATCTCAGACACAATTTTAACATTCATTGATATATTTTTTAGACAGCATGCCTCTTCTAAATTTAGTTAATTTGGGTTGCTTTACAACTGTTGATTATTAAAACATGTGTACACATTTTTGAAAACATAATACTCTAATATCAAATACAAATATAGTATTTGATTACTTATAGTAAAAAGTACCAATCCTTTGCCCACTCTACCTGATTCCCAGTTCCACTCCCCAGAATACTGCATTTAGTTCTTTAAGTGTATATTCTGGTTTATGCTTCTGTAATATTTTGGTTTTTATTTTGGTTGTTAATTTTTTGGTTGTTATTTGAATGTTACATACTATGCAGTGGACAAATTATTTCGATGTAGATTTAGTTAAGTGACGTATATTTTCCTTGACTTCCATTCCTTTCCTCCTAAAATATTATTTTTAGTTCCTCCCATTGATAAGTAATATTCCTGAAACATTTATTTTATTCTAATAATTATAAAATAAGTGTCTTTATCATTTTCATTAATAATTATTTTAGCTCTCATGCAATACTTCTTCCCCAAATCTAACATAGTTATATTTTCTAATTTTGTATATAATTGAACTGTCAAAATTGAAAATCAATAACTTTTTATATTATTGTGATCAGAGTTTTATTGTAATGTGAAATGATACCTGATAATATATACTACTCTTGTTTAATTTTGTTGATCCTTGAATTTGTACATACATTTCTCTTTTTGTGCTATTTTCCTTTGACATATCCTTAAATTTAACAAATCTGTGTCACACGATATTCTCTGCACAGATCCTTCTCTCCACCACCTCTCACGTTCATTTCTGGTCTAGATTTGTTACTTTCTGAGGCTTTCCACAGGTTTATCCATTCATGATTCATCATTTTTTCCACAACTCTCTTCAGTTGTATTCATTGTACCTTATGTCTTCTTTCTAAATATAATGCTTTGTGTTTCTTGAATTCATCACCAAGTAATTTGCTTAGAATTTGTGGATAAAACATTTCTTCTATAAATACCTTAAAAAATCTTTATTTTGCCTTCACATTTGATTGATAGTTTGGCTGTTTACAAAAATATAGTTTCAAAATAATTTTCCTTTAGAAATGTAAAAGCAGAGCAACATTTCTGCGAGGAGCTTGGCAAAATCTTTCTCCAAACTGCAATGATAAAACTTTATAAACATGACAAAAATGATAAATTTCTGGAAATTGACTCAATGCATATGTTTATTTTTTTAAAAATGCACTAGTGGATCATTGGAAGGGATAGTCAATAAACCCACTTCTACTTCTTCATTTTCTCATCTATGCATTCTACCGTTTTGAGTCACAACAGGTCATGATAGTCATTTATATCAGTTTTATAATCTTTACAAGGCATTGCCTCCAAGTCATTATGTCAAGTGCATCTTAGAAGGACATAACTATCAACCTGGAATGAACATTCTGTTGAATCCCCAGATACGCGTATTAGCTGAAGCCTTGTATGAAGGAAAGACAAAACCATACCCTGAATTTGTGCAGATTTTGGGGCAACATGAATTGCTGCTCCTTTCAGTGTGAAACAGGTTCAATGTAATCAATTTGCCTCTAAGTAACTGATTGATTTTCTAAAGTAATGGACATCAGCAGCAGTTTTTTCCATCCCTTGGTTAAGGGAAACCCATAATGTTGGGCCCATACATAGCCTTGATGTGTACTGCCACAATTACTACTTATGCATTCAGTACTGCAGTAAGGTATGACAGTTTAAACTTACGAGACAACTCATTCTGATCATTTAGTACCTCTTCCTGGTGATTGCTCTCTGGAAAGTGTCAATAAGCAAAGATCTTTACGTTTTCTTCCCCACTTAATATGTCCATCCATGCCATGTGCTATTTTCCCATTCCTCCTCCTCCTAATTTTTCTCTCTCTCCCATTTCAGAACTCTAGCCAAACAAACAAGTCAGTCACCATTACCCTGTGTTCATATATTGTTCTAATCACTGACAATTTCCCTTTCCAAACAAGGTGGATATTCAACAAGGGCATTGCCTGCAACTCTGCCTTTTGGTAACATTTCCCTTCCACCCTTCTTCAGAGCCACCTAATAGTACAATTATCATGTAGCAGCAGGATCCTTTGGCACTAGTGGATGCTGCAGTGTGCCACTCAGGCTTCTCTTCATGTGTGAAGTACTCCTTTCTCTGCCACAAGTGTTCACTACTGTTCATCGCCCAGAACAGCCTGGTACATTCACCCTCAACGGACAAGCCATGCCTGATCAAATAACCAAACAGCCCCTACCCACATTTGACCTGTGAATCAGCCCAGCATGGAGGCTGTGTCTAAGAAACTACAAGCTGCTGCAGCTGAGGCAATTGAGGCACTCACAAGCATGACGACTATAGCTGAATAAACTGCATGGAGACTACAATACTGTGCCCACCTGGAACCTAGGCAATCCACCCTACCTAAATGACACCCTAAGACACATCTGCAAGTGAAAATTTTTCCCTGTGAAAGATACTCTAAAATATAAGAAAAGGTGACTGTTCCACTAGATGTACAGACATCAACAGAGACACAAGAAAAATTAAAAATCAGGGATGCAGAATAGCACCAAATAAATATAATAACTTTGCAGTAACTAACCCCAGAGAATGGAAAAACTTTTAACTGCCTGAAAAGGAATTCATTATAACATTTTTTTTAATTCAGCAAGATAAAGGAAGCACAGATATAAAATTTGAAAAAAATGAGAAATACTATTCTGTATGACAAATTCCAAAGAGTGAAATATCATTAAAAAAATTTGGAGTTAAAAGCCCCAGTGAGTAAAATGAAAAGTGCAACTGAGACTTTCAACAGCAGACTATATCAAGGAGAAGAAAAAAGTTTCAGAACTTGATGACAAATATTTTGGAATAATTCTGTCAAGAAAAAAGAAGAAGAAAAAATAATCAAAGAAAACCTACAAGATATATGGGACACCATTCTGTGAGCATGTTTTTTGCATTATGGAAGTTATAAAGAGAGAACAGGTGGAAGAAGGCACAGAAATCTTATTTAAAAAAATAATAGATGAAAACTTCCCAAGCCTTGAGAAACATATGGACATCAAAATCCATGAAACTCAAAAGAATCCCAAACAAAAGAGGTTCTTTCTAAAGCACATTATAATCATACTACCAAACTGAAAGACAAAGAGAATCCTAAGAGCAGCAAGATAAAAGCATCAAGTCTAATATGAGGAAATCCCATTAGATTATCAGCAGATTTCTTAACAGAAAACTTGCAGGCCAAAAGAATGGGATTATACATTCAAAGAAAGAAAAAAAAATCCTGCCATTCAGTACAGTTATTTTTCAGAAATGAAGAAATAAAGTCTTTTCTAAACAAATGAAGGCTGAGGAAATTTTTCACTAAACCAGACTTTGCAACAAAATGCTTAAAAGACTGCTCCAACTAGAAGCAAAATGGAGTTATTACTATGAAATCACATGAAAGTATAACCCTTACTTTTAGAGATAAACTCATAATCAAATTCATAATACACTATTACTATCCTTGTAGTATAGTATATAATCTTTCAGATCTCTAGTAGAAAAGCTAAATTTCAAAATAGTAAGCTATAATCCTAGTTACAATAAGTTGTCAAGAAGATATGAAAAATGTAAATTATGGCAACAAAATTATAAATTTTATGGTGGGGTAGATGTCTGAATTATATGCATGGAATCAAAATTAATTTTATCAGTTTAAAATATACTTACATAACTATAAGAATTTTTCATGAAAGTGCCAGATTAGTCACAAAGGAAAAAATTACAATATATACACAAATGAGAAAGAGAAAAGAATCAAATCTTACTACTACAGGAAACCACTTAATCACAAAGTTATACAACAGAAGAAGAAGAAAAAAACATTTTTTTCTACAAAATATTTAGAAAACAACAGAATGGCAGGAGTAAGCTCTTAGCTATCAGTAATAACCTTGAATGTAAATGGCTTAAATTCTTCAATTAAAAGACACACAGTGGCTGAGTTGATTAAAATAACAAGACTCAACTATATGTTGCCTACAAGAGACTCACTTCAACTATAAGAGTACATATAAACTGGAAGTAAAGGGAAGGAAAATGATATATCATGCAAATTAAAACCAAAAGAAAGGAGGATAGCTATACTTATCAGAGAAAATACAATTCAATCAAAAACTGTAAAAACAGATAAAGGTAACCATTGTATAATGATAAAGGGGCCAATTTAGTAAGAGGTTATAAAAACTGTAAACATATTGGCACCCAGCACAAGAGCACCAAAATATATGAAGCAAATATAACTAAAATATTTGCTAACTAAAGAGAGAGATACACTTCAATGCAGTAATAGTAGGGAAGTTCAACAACCACATTCAGTAATGGACAGATCATCCAGACATAGAATCAACAATAAAAAAAATGGATTTAAACTGTATCCTAACTCAAATGAACCTTATAGACACAGAAGTTCTATGACGAAAGTTTATAGCAATAAATGTCTGCATCAAAAAAATTAGAAAGATCTTCAATAAACAACCTAACATTGCACATCCAAGAACTAGAAAGGCCAGAGCAAAGTTAATCCAAAATAACTATAATAAAAGAAATAATAAAGATCACAGCAGAAATACACAAAATAGAAGTTAATAAAGGAAAGCAAATAAAACAGTTTTTTCCAAAAAAAGATAAAATTGACTCTTTTAACTAAACTAAAAATATGGATAATTTTCAAATAAATGCAATCAGAGATGAAAAAGAAGGTATTCAAACTGATAGCACAGGAACACAAAGAAACTATTATAAAAATCTATATGCCAACAAATTGAGAAACCTAGAAGAAATGTATACATTCCTGAACATATACAACCTACCAAAATAGAGTCAGCAAGAAATAGAAAATCTAAACAGAACAATAACAACTAATAAGAATAAATCAGTAATAAAAAGTTTATCAGCAAAGAAAAACCCAAGACTTGATAATTTCACTGCTGCATTTTAGAAAACATTTAAAAAACCAATACCATTTTTATATAACCACTTCTAGGTTTCTCAATTTTTTTGGCATATAGTTGTTTCAAAGTCTTTCAAATTCATTTCATGAGGCCAGCATCACCCTAATATCAGAACCAGACAAGGATACAGTAAAGAAAGAAAAGTACAGGCCAATTCCCTTGATCAACATAATGGTAAAAATTCTTAACAGAATACTAGCAAATGAAAATCAAAAGCACATTAAAGTCATTATTCACCATAATGAATTGGGATTTCTTCCAGGGATGCAAGGATGATTCACATATGCAAATCAATAAATATGATACATCACATCAACAGAGTCAAGAACCAGCAATACATAATCGTTTCAATAAATGCACAAAAATCATTTGATAAAATTCAGCACCCTCTCATGATTGAAAACTCTCAACCAATTAAGTATAGTAAAGATCTATCTCTATGTAATACAGGCCCTACGTGGCAAACCTACAGCTAATATCCTGAATGGGTAAAAGTTGAAAGCTTTTCTTTGAAGTTCAGGAACAAGAAACGACTTTCAGTCAACATAGTTCTAGAAGTCCTAGCCAGGGTAATTAAGCAAGGAAAAAGAAATAAAGTGCATCCAAATTGGAAAGGAGAAAATTAAATTATCCCTGTTGGTAGAATACATGATTTTATATATACAAAACACTAAATATTCCACACAAAAAATTAAAACTAATAAATGTATTCAGTAAATTTCAGTGTACAAAATTAACACACAAAATTCAGTAGCATTTCTCTATGCTAATAGTAAAGTATCTAAAAAAAAAATCAAGAAAGCGGGGGAGGAGCCAAGATGGCCAAATAGGAACAGCTCTGGTCTACAGCTCCCAGCGTGAGCGACACAGAAGACAGGTGATTTCTGCATTTCCATCTGAGGTACCGGGTTCATCTCACTAGGGAGTGCCAGACAGTGGGCTGAGGTCAGTGGGTGCGCGCGCTGTGCGCGAGCCAAAGCAGGGCGAGGCATTGCCTCACTTGGGAAGCGCAAGGGGTCAGGGAGTTCCCTTTCCGAGTCAAAGAAAGGGGTGACGGACACACCTGGAAAATTGGGTCACTCCCACCCAAATATTGCGCTTTTCGGACCTGCTTAAAAAACGGCGCACCATGAGATTATATCGTGCACCTGGCTCAGAGGGTCCTACGCCCACGGAGTCTCGCTGATTGCTAGCACAGCAGTCTGAGATCAAACTGCAAGGCGGCAGCGAGGCTGGGGGAGGGGCGCCCGTCATTGCCCAGGCTTGCTTAGGTAAACAAAGCAGCCTGGAAGCTCGAACTGGGTGGAGCCCACCACAGCTCAAGGAGGCCTGCCTGCCTCTGTAGGCTCCACCTCTGGGGGCAGGGCACAGACAAACAAAAAGACAGCAGTAACCTCTGCAGACTTAAATGTCCCTGTCTGACAGCTTTGAAGAGAGCAGTGGTTCTCCCAGCACGCAGCTGGAGATCTGAGAACAGGCAGACTGCCTCCTCAAGTGGGTCCCTGACCCCTGACCCTCGAGCAGCCTAACTGGGAGGCACCCCCCAGCAGGGGCACACTGACACCTCACACTGCAGGGTATTCCAACAGACCTGCAGCTGAGGGTCCTGTCTGTCAGAAGGAAAACTAACAAACAGAAAGGACATCCACACCAAAAACCCATCTGTACATCACCATCATCAAAGACCAAAAGTAGATAAAACCACAAAGATGGGGAAAAAACATAACAGAAAAACTGGAAACTCTAAAACGCAGAGCGCCTCTCCTCCTCCAGAGGAACGCAGTTCCTCACCAGCAACGGAACAAAGCTGGACAGAGAATGACTTTGACGAGCTGAGAGAAGAAGGCTTCAGACAATCAAATTACTCTGAGCTACGGGAGGACATTCAAACCAAAGGCAAAGAAGTTGAAAACTTTGAAAAAAATTTAGAAGAATGTATAACTAGAATAACCAATACAGAGAAGTGCTTAAAGGAGCTGATGGAGCTGAAAACCAAGGCTCGAGAACTACGTGAAGAATGCAGAAGCCTCAGGAGCCGATGTGATCAACTGGAAGAAAGGGTATCAGCAATGGAAGATGAAATGAATGAAATGAAGTGAGAAGGGAAGTTTACAGAAGAAAGAATAAAAAGAAATGAGCAAAGCCTCCAAGAAATATGGGACTATGTGAAAAGACCAAATCTACGTCTGATTGGTGTACCTGAAAGTGATGGGGAGAATGGAACCAAGTTGGAAAACACTCTGCAGGATATTATCCAGGAGAACTTCCCCAATCTAGCAAGGCAGGCCAACGTTCAGATTCAGGAAATACAGAGAACGCCACAAAGATACTCCTGGAGAAGAGCAACTCCAAGACACATAATTGTCAGATTCACCAAAGTTGAAATGAAGGAAAAAATGTTAAGGGCAGCCAGAGAGAAAGGTCGGGTTACCCTCAAAGGGAAGCCCATCAGACTAACAGCGAATCTCTCGGCAGAAACCCTACAAGCCAGAAGAGAGTGGGGGCCAATATTCAACATTCTTAAAGAAAAGCATTTGCAACCCAGAATTTCATATCCAGCCAAACTAAGCTTCATAAGTGAAGGAGAAATAAAATACTTTACAGACAAGCAAATGCTGAGAGATTTTGTCACCACCAGGCGTGCCCTAAAAGAGCTCCTGAAGGAAGCGCTAAACATGGAAAGGAACAACTGGTACCAGCCGCTGCAAAATCATGCCAAAATGTAAAGACCAACGAGACTAGGAAGAAACTGCATCAACTAACGAGCAAAATCACCAGCTAACACCATAATGACAGGATCAAATTCACACATAACAATATTAACTTTAAATGTAAATGGACTAAATGCTCCAATTAAAAGACACAGACTGGCAAATTGGATAAAGAGTCAAGACCCATCAGTGTGCTGTATTCAGGAAACCCATCTCACGTGCAGAGACACACATAGGCTCAAAATAAAAGGATGGAGGAAGATCTACCAAGCCAATGGAAAACAAAAAAAGGCAGGGGTTGCAATCCTAGTTTCTGATAAAACAGACTTTAAACCAACAAAGATCAAAAGAGACAAAGAAGGCCATTACATAATGGTCAAGGGATCAATTCAACAAGAGCTAACTATCCTAAATATATATGCACCCAATACAGGAGCACCCAGATTCATAAAGCAAGTCCTGAGTGACCTACAAAGAGACTTAGACTCCCACACATTAATAATGGGACACTTTAACACCCCACTGTCAACATGAGACAGATCAACGAGACAGAAAGTCAACAAGGATACCCAGGAATTGAACTCAGCTCTGCACCAAGTGGACCTAATAGACATCTACAGAACTCTCCACCCCAAATCAACAGAATATACATTTTTTCAGCACCACACCACACCTATTCCAAAATGGACCACATACTTGGAAGTAAAGCTCTCCTCAGCAAATGTAAAAGAACAGAGATTATAACAAACTATCTCTCAGACCACAGTGCAATCAAACTAGAACTCAGGATTAAGAATCTCACTCAAAACCGCTCAACTACATGGAAACTGAACAACCTGCTCCTGAATGACTACTGGATACATAACGAAATGAAGGCAGAAATAAAGATGTTCTTTGAAACCAACGAGAACAAAGACACAACATACCAGAATCTCTGGGACACATTCAAAGCAGTGTGTAGAGGGAAATTTATAGCACTAAATGCCCACAAGAGAAAGCAGGAAAGATCCAAAATTGACACCCTAACATCACAATTAAAAGAACTAGAAAAGCAAGAGCAAACACATTGAAAAGCTAGCAGAAGGCAAGAAATAACAAAAATCAGAGCAGAACTGAAGGAAATAGAGACACAAAAAACCCTTCAAAAAATTAATGAATCCAGGAGCTGGTTTTTTGAAAGGATCAACAAAATTGATAGACCACTAGCAAGACTAATAAAGAAGAAAAGAGAGAAGAATCAAATAGACACAATAAAAAATGATAAAGGGGATATCACCACCGATCCCACAGAAATACAAACTATCATCAGAGAATACTACAAACACCTCTACACAAATAAACTAGAAAATCTAGAAGAAATGGATAAATTCCTCGACACATACACTCTCCAAAGACTAAACCAGGAAGAAGTTGAATCTCTGAATAGACCAATAACAGGAGCTGAAATTGTGGCAATAATCAATAGTTTACCAACCAAAAAGAGTCCAGGACCAGATGGATTCACAGCCGAATTCTATCAGAGGTACAAGGAGGAACTGGTACCATTCCTTCTGAAACTATTCCAATCAATAGAAAAAGAGGGAATCCTCCCTAATTCATTTTATGAGGCCAGCATCATTCTGATACCAAAGCCGGCCAGAGACACAACCAAAAAAGAGAATTTTAGACCAATATCCTTGATGAACATTGATGCAAAAATCCTCAATAAAATACTGGCAAACCGAATCCAGCAGCACATCGAAAAGTTTATCCACCATGATCAAGTGGGCTTCATCCCTGGGATGCAAGGCTGGTTCAATATATGCAAATCAATAAATGTAATCCAGCATATAAACAGAGCCAAAGACAAAAACCACATGATTATCTCAATAGATGCAGAAAAAGCCTTTGACAAAATTCAATAACCCTTCATGCTAAAAACTCTCAATAAATTAGGTATTGATGGGACGTATTTCAAAATAATAAGAGCTATCTATGACAAACCCACAGCCAATATCATACTGAATGTGCAAAAACTGGAAGCATTCCCTTTGAAAACTGGCACAAGACAGGGATGCCCTCTCTCAGCACTCCTGTTCGACATAGTGTTGGAAGTTCTGGCCAGGGCAATTAGGCAGGAGAAGGAAATAAAGGGTATTGAATTAGGAAAAGAGGAAGTCAAATTGTCCCTGTTTGCAGACGACATGATTGTATATGTAGAAAACCCCATTGTCTCAGCCCGAAATCTCCTTAAGCTGATAAGCAACTTCAGCAAAGTCTCAGGATACAAAATCAATGTAAAAAAACCACAGGCATTCTTATACACCAATAACAGACAAACAGAGAGCCAAATCGTGAGGGAACTCCCATTCACAATTGCTTCAAAGAGAATAAAATACCTAGGAATCCAACTTACAAGGGATGTGAAGGACCTCTTCAAGGAGAACTACAAACCACTGCTCAAGGAAATAAAAGAGGATACAAACAAATGGAAGAACATTCCATGCTCATGGGTAGGAAGAATCGATATCGTGAAAATGGCCATACTGCCCCAAGGTAATTCACAGATTCAATGCCATCCCCATAAAGCTACCAATTACTTTCTTCACAGAACTGGAAAAAACTACTTTAAAGTTCATATGGATCCAAAAAAGAGCCCGCATCGCAAAGCAAGCCTAAGCCAAAAGAACAAAGCTGGAGGCCTCACACTACCTGACTTCAAACTGTACTACAAGGCTACAGTAACCAAAACAGCATGGTACTGGTACCAAAACAGAGATATAGATCAATGGAACAGAACAGAGCCCTCAGAAATAATGCTGCGTATCTACAAGTATCTGATCTTTGACAAACCTGAGAAAAACAAGCAATGGGGAAAGGATTCCCTATTTAATAAATGGTGCTGGGAAAACTGGCTAGCCACATGTAGAAAGCTGAAACTGGATCCCTTCCTTACACCTTATACAAAAATCAATTCAAGATGGATTAAAGACTTAAACGTTAGACCTAAAACCATAAAAACCCTAGAAGAAAACCTAGGCATTACCATTCAGGACATAGGCATGGGCAAGGACTTCATGTCTAAAACACGAAAAGCAATGGCAAGAAAAGACAAAATTGACAAATGGGATCTAATTAAACTAAAGAGCTTCTGCACAACAAAAGAAACTACCATCAAAGTGAACAGACAATCTACAAAATGGGAGAAAATTTTTGCAACCTACTCATCTGACAAAGGGCTAATATCCAGAATCTACAATGAACTCAAACAAATTTACAAGAAAAAAACAAATAACCCCATCAAAAAGTGGGCAAAGGACATGAACAGACACTTCTCAAAAGAAGACATTTATGCAGCCAAAAAACACATGAAAAAATGCTCACCATCACTGGCCATCAGATACATGCAAATCAAAACCACAATGAGATACCATCTCACACCAGTTAGAATGGTGATCATTAAAAAGTCAGGAAACAACAGGTGCTGGAGAGGATGTGGAGAAATAGGAACACTTTTACACTGTTGGTGGGACTGTAAACTAGTTCAACCATTGTGGAAGTCAGTGTGGCGATTCCTCAGGGATCTAGAACTAGAAATACCATTTGACCCAGCCATCCCATTACTGGGTATATACCCAAATGACTATAAATCATGCTGCTATAAAGACACATGCACACGTATGTTTATTGTGGCATTATTCACAATAGCAAAGACTTGGAACCAACCCAAATGTCCAACAATGATAGACTGGATTAAGAAAATGTGGCACATATACACCATGGAATACTATGCAGCCATAAAAAATGATGAGTTCATGTCCTTTGTAGGGACATGGATGAAATTGGAAATCATCATTCTCAGTAAACTACCGCAAGAACAAAAAACCAAACACCGCATATTCTCACTCATAGATGGAAATTGAACAATGAGATCACATGGACACAGGAAGGGGAATATCACACTCTGGGGACTGTGGTGGGGTGGGGGGAGGGGGGAGGGATAGCATTGGGAGATATACCTAATGCTAGATGACGAGTTAGTGGGTGCAGCGCACCAGCATGGCACATGTATACATATGTAACTAACCTGCACAATATGCACATGTACCCTAAAACTTAAAGTATAATAAAAAAAATTTTTAAAAAATCAAGAAAGCAATTTCATTTACTATTACTACAAAAAATTACCTGTGAATAAATTTAACCAAGGTAGTAAATGATATATACAATGAAAGCTGAGTATTGATGAAAGAAAATGAAGACTATATAAATAAGTGAGAAGATATTATTTCTTCATGGTTTGGAAGAAGGAATATTGTTAAAGTCTCCACACTAGTCAAAGCCAACTACAGATTCAGTTAAATCCCCATCAAAATACCAATGACATTTTTTGCAGAAATAGAAAAAAAAATTCTAAAGTTTCTGTGGAACCACAGAAGACCCCAGATAACCAAAGCTATATTGAGCAAAAAGAACAAAACTTGTGGTGTCACACTATCTGACTTCAAAACATATTACAAAGCCATAGTAACCAAAACAGCATGGCATCAGCAAAATAGTCACATAGACCAATGGAACAGAATGGGGAACCCAGAAATCAATCCATACTCATACAACCAATTGATTTTTGAAAAAGGCAACAAAAATACACATTGGAGTAAAAACAGTCTCTTCAATAAATGGTGCTATGAAAACTGGATATTCTCATGCAGAAGAATGAAACAAGCCCCTATCTCCCAAAATATACTTAAGTCAACTCAAAATGAATTAAATACTTAAATATAAGATGCAAAAACTATAAAACTATTGGAAGAAAACATGTGAAAAGTGCTTCACATAATTGGTCTGGCCAAGAATATTTGTATAATAACTCAAAAGCACAGGCAAAGAAAGCAAAACTAAGGAAATAAGATTATATAAAACTAAACAGCTTGTACACAACAAAGAAAACATCAACAGAGTTAATGACAACCTATAAAATGGGAGAAAATATTTGCAAATTATGCATCTTACAGGAGGTTAATATCTAGAATATATAGGAATTCAAACAAATCAATTGCAAACAAACACTCTGATTTTAAAATAGGCAAAATAAATAGACATTTCTCAAAAGCAGACATGCAAATGAGCAGCAAGTTTATGAAAAAATGCTTAGCATCACTGTATTAGTTGATTCTCATGCTGCTATACCTAAGACTGGGTAATTTACAAGGGAAAGAGGGTTATAATTGACTTGCAGTTCCACCTGCCGGGCGAGGCCTCAGGAAACTTACAATAATGGTGGAAGGGGAATCAAATCGGTCCTTTTTCACAAGGCAGCAGAAGAGTGCGGTGCTGAGCAAAGGGGGAAGCCCCTTGTAAAACCATCAGATCTTGTTGGAATTCACTCACTATCACGAAAACAGCATGGGGAGAGTGGGGTAACCATCCCCATAATTCAATCATCTCCACTTTGTCCTGCCCTTGACATGTGGGGATTATCACAATTCAAGATGAGATTTAGGTGGGGACAAAGACCCAAACCATATCAGTCGCTAATCATCAGGGAGATAAATTTCAAAACCACAACCAAATATCCCGTCACATCTGTCCGAATGTCTATTATTCAGATTTAAAAAGACAAAAAAATAACAAGTGCTGGTATGAACGTGGAGATATAATAACTCATATACTATTGGTAGGAATGTAAATTATTACTTCCATTATGAGAAACAGTATGGTGATTTTCAAAAAATTAAAAGTAGAACTACCATATGGATCCTGAAATCCTATTACTGTGTGTTTATCCAAAAGAGATGAAATCATTATGTCAAAGAGATATCTGGACTTCCATGTTTATTGCAGCACTATTCACAATAGCCAAGCTATGGAGCAACCTAATTGTCCATCAATGAATGAATGCATAGAAATATATATATATACACACACATACATATGTATATGTATATACACACACAATGAAACACTGTTCAGCCACAAAAAGGAATAAAATCTTGTCATTTGCAGCAACCTGGATAAACTCAGAGGACATTAACCTAAGTGAAATAAGGCAGCACAGAGAGACAAACACCACATAATCTCACACAGCTGCAAAACTTAAAAATCTGGTTCCAATGAAATAGAAAGTAGCGTAAGTGGTCACCAGAATTGGTCAAGGGTGAAAAATTACGATAGATAGGAATAATAAGACCTGGTATTGTATTACATAGTAGGGTGATTATAGTTCAAATATTATATTGTACATTTCAAAATATCTAGAAGAGAAGATTTTGAATGGTCTTACCACAAAGAAATGATAAATATTTGAGGTAATTGATAACCTAATTAACCTGACTCTATCATTATACAATGTCTACATGTTAGAAATATCACGACATACTCTATAAGCTTTTACCATTATTATGTGTTAATTAACAATAAAATAAACCTTTAAAAGTTGAAATTATCCGTGGGCTCACCATGTAACTTTCTGTTTCGTCAATGGCTCCCATCATTCAATGTCTCTTGTATAATATCGGAAAGTGGTTTATCCAGTTTCTCACTTGTTTATAGCAGATCTAGCCTATTACCAGTTTCTCTGCTACACACAGCAGCAGAAAACTGATTTTATTTTAATGAAAATAGTACTCATTCAGTAAGCACTGTAAAAATTTTCAGAGAAATATTTTTTGTTTACTCACAGTAAATACAGAAATTTTAGATTTAATTGATTTGCATATTCTATGTTAGATTTCACATGATCAGAAATATGTTAGACAACAATAGAATGTAACAATACTACAAATGTTATTCAAAATTCTTTCAATTAATGCAAATTATTAGGAAAAATATGCTATTTGTAAAATTACCTGACTACTTGAAAGAAAATAAGCAAAATAAGCTATAGATAGCTATGCTTAAATTTTAATTCTTGAAATTGCTACTGAATTATTGTAGCTATATATATATATATTTGCTATCTGAGAAATAAAAATTAGTATCTTGCTTTTATACAGCCTAAAAACATTTCCCTATATATTGAGTTGGGCATGTACAATCTTTCTATGAAGGAGCAATGTAGGGATTTTTAACCCCTTTTGCAGTGAAATAAATAAAAAACCAGTAAATTAGTGAAGACTAAATTGGTATCTCAGTTTAAACTTGGTAAAATAAAATTTTAATTAGTTCTTTTTACACAATAATTTTATCTTTCATACACAGCTTTTATGTGATATTGCATTATGGTCATAAATTATATGATACTTTATTTCTCACCTTTAACATCTAAAGCCTCGATTTTAATAAAAGTAATGTTTACATAGCCTTCTTTATGACTATCAACCTTGGATTTATCCTGTGAAAATATTGTTTTACATATATGTATACATCCTCCCTGTTTTCCAAGAAAAAAATTTCAAATGTTGTTTTTTGGTCTGTGTATGTTATTATGTCTATTATCTGAGTTTTGAAAATTATTCTGCTACAGCAATCCTTTGTTTTAGGGTTCTAGCAGCAGCTTCAATATTTATATTAAATGCTTATTATTTTGACAGCTCAAATGTCATTAAAATGACAGATTACTAGTTTGAGTTCAGAAACCATTGGCATAAAAGGAGTAATGCGTATTTTGCAAAATTTACTGTGCAAAATAGAAGGACATATATTTTAAGTTGTCAATGTTAATTGTATCTTTTTCTGGATGAGCAATAAATAAGTGCCGTTCTGATAACAATGGTGACATGACATAGGATAAAGAGCAGGCATCAAAAAAGCGAGCATTTCATTTAGGTCACTACGTCCAAATAGTAAACATTTTCTCTGAATCATGCTAAGGTTTCCTTGAAAGTACTGTCAAATACTCATTAAATTTATCTACATTTCTTTGATGTAACATGTACTGAATGTGTTTTCACCTTTATTTCTACAATTCAATTATATCAAGTGAATTTTAGAATGTAGACAAAAATGATTGTGTTTTGTCATTTTAATATGTTGTCTGAAGTTGCTGAATACCTGTGAGATGTTAACATTTAGTGTATATTGGGATCTGTAGCCAGAGAAGACTTAAATCTGATTACAGCAGGATCGATGGGTCAGGTAAGAGGCTAAAAGGTAAAAAGTAAAGTACTGAACTAATTGCAGAGAGAAGCAGACTTCTAAATTTCGTGTGATATTTTAAAAGAATAAAATGTTGATTTAAAAAAGCTAATGACAAGGCCAGGCGCCGTGGCTCATGCCTGTAATCCTAGCACTTTGGGAGGCCGAGGTAGGCAGATCACGAGGTCAGGAGATTGAGACCATCCTGGCGAACACGGTGAAACCCTGTCTCTACTAAAAATACAAAAAATTAGCCAGGCGTGGTGGCAGGCAGCTGTAGTCCCAGCTGCTCAGGAGGCCAAGGCAGGAGAATGGTGTGAACCTGGGAGGCAAGGCTTGCAGTGAGCTGAGATCGTACCACTGCCCTCCAGCCTGGGTGACAGAGCGAGACTCCGTCTCAAAAAAAAAAAAAAAAGTTAACCACAATGCCACATAGTAAGAATATATAAAGAATAATACCATCTTACAAATATCAATGTTTCAGTTGGTTAATGCTTTCGTTGATTCATCAATCTTGTATTGAATATTCAAGGCCTTATATAGGGAGCTACATCATAAGTAATACAGGCAGTTGTTCAAGTCCTGAATGATTATGAAGATTGTAGAATTAGTGGAGATGATGTTAAGGACTACAGTGTAACTAAAGGTATTAGAGATATTCAAATTCCATAGGTGTTTCAGAGGAAAGAGAAATTGCTTTACACAAAAACGTTTTTAGAAAAAGTGGAATCGGTGCTGCCTTCCTCCTTCCGAGGTGACCTCAGCATATTTCACCAGGATTTCCCCCAGCCACCCCTAAGAGGACTGGTGCCTACACTTGTCATTGGGACATTTATGGGAAAGCTCACTGGTATGACTCTGCCCAGCTTTGTCCTCCTGACAGTGGACTTAACAGGGAACTCAGGTCACTGGGCATTCTACAGACCAACCCATCACCTGAAGCACCAGAGAGCACATCTTATTAAAGAAAGATCAAGCTCATACCCATCTGATTGTGCCACAGGCAGCTCTTGGCTATCAGAGCCAACTGTTAGCCTGGAGGTTGAGTTCAGACAAGCAAGTCAATATACAATAATGACAATTTCAATTCAACAAGATATTACTATCCTAAAAATATATATGCATGCAACACAGGAGCACCCATATTCTTAAAACAAATACTACTAGACCTAAGAAAAGAGATAAACAGCAATGCAATAATAGCAAAAGACTTCAACACACTAGTAACAGCACTAGACAGATCAACAAGGCAGAAAATCAACAAAGAAACTGGAATTATACTAGATTCTAGACAAAATGTACCTAACAGACATTTACCGTTCATTCTACTCAAAAACTTTAGAATATACACTTTTCTCATCTGTGCATGGAACATTCTCCCAAATAGATACTATGTTTGGCCATAAGGCAAGTTTCAATAAATTAAAAAAAAATGAAATTGTATTAAGTATCTCTTTGGACCATAGTGATATAAAGTTAGAAATCAATGCCAAGAAAAACTCTCAAAACTCCACAAATGTGGCTGAGCATGGTGACTCATGCCTATAATCACAGTTGTTTGGGAGGCTGAGCTGAGAGGATCACTTGTGGCCAGGGGTTTTAGACTAGCAAGACCCCATCATTTTGTACTTTTTTGTACAAGAAAATTTAAAAACAGTTAGCTGGGCATGGTGGCACATGACTGTAGTCCCAACTACTTGCGAAGCTGAGGCCAGAGGATCAGTTGAGCACAGAAGATTGAGGCTGCAGTGAGCTAAGATCATGCCACTGCATTACAGCCTGGATGACAGCGTGAGGATTTGTTTCAAAAAAAAAAGCTATTCAAATTTATTTATTTATGAAAACTAAGCAACTTGCTGCTGAATGATCTTTGAGTAAATGACAATATTAAGGCAGAAATAAAAAAAAGTTAATGAGTTGCACTACAGGCACAACATACCAAAACACCTGGGATACAGCAAAAGCAGCCACAACAAACATCACACTAAATGGGGAAAAGTTGAAGCATTTCCCAGAACTAGAACAAGACAAAATACCCATTTTCACTACTCCTATTCGATGTGGTATTGGAAGTCCTAGCCATTGCGAACAGTCAAGAGAAAGAAACAAAAGGCATCAAAGTTGGAAAAGATGACATAAGGTTATCTCTTTCTACAGATGACATAATCTTATACCTAGAAAACCCTAAGCACTCCTCCAAAAGACTCCTAAACTTGAAAATGATGACTTCAGGGTACAAAATCAACATATAAAAATCAGTGGCATTTTCATAAAACAAGATCATTAAAGCTGAGAACAAAATCAAGAACTCAACCCTAACTATGGAAATGCTGTTACACTGTTGGTGGGAGTGTAAATTAGTTCAACCATTGTGGAAACCAGTGTGGTGATTCCTTAGGGATCTAGAACCAGAAATACCATTTGACCCAGCAATCCCATTACTAGGTATATACCCAAAGGATTATAAATCATTCTACTATAAAGACACATGCACACGTATGTTTATTGCAGCACTGTTCACAATAGCAAATACTTGGAACCAACCCAAATGCCCATCAATGATAGACTGGATAAAGAAAATGTGGCATATATACACCAGGGAATACTGTGCAGCCATAAAAAAGGATGAGTTCATGACCTTTGCAGGGACATGGATGAAGCTAGAAACATCATTCTCAGCAAACTAACACAGCAACAGAAAACCAAACACCGCATGTTCTCACTCATAAGTGGGAGTTTAACAATGAGAACACATGGACACGAGGAAGGGAACATCACACACCAGAGCCTGTCAGGGGTGGGGGGCTAAGGGAGGGATAGCATTAGGAGAAATACCTAATGTAGATGGCTGGTTGATGGGTGTAGCAAACCACCACAGCATGTGTATGCTTATGTAACAAACCTGCACATTCTGCACATGTATCCTAGAACTAGAGTATAATAAAAAAACTCAATCCTATTTATAATAGCCACAAAATAAAATAAAATGCATAGGAATACATTTGACCAAGGAAATGAAAGAGCTCTTCAATGTGTACCACAAAGCACTGCTGAAATTGTAGATGACACAAATGAAAAAAACATCCCACGCTCACTTTTTAAAAGGATATATTATTAAAATGACCATACTGCTTAAAGCAATTTACAGATTCAAGGCAATTCCTGTCAAATTACCAATGCTATTGTTCATAGAATTAGAAAAAAAAAATCCTAAAATTCATATGGAACCAAAAAAGAACGTAAAGAGCCAGAGAAATCATAAGCAAAAAGAACAAAGCTGGATGCATCACGTTAGCTAACTTTAAATTATATTACAAGGCTATTGTAACCAAAACAGCATTGTACTGATATGAGCATAGACACATAGATCAATGTAACAGAATAGAGAATCCAGAAATAAAGCCACATACCTACAACCAACTGACTTTCATCAAAAAAAAAAAAAAATGTACAGTGGGAAAGGATACCATATGTAGTAAACGGTGCTGGGAAAACTGAATAGCCATGTGTGGCAGAATTAAACTGGATCTCTAATTCTTACCATATGCAGAATTAACTCACAGTGGATTAAAGGCTTAAATGTAAGACCTGAAACTGTAAAAATCCCCAAAGGAAACCTAGAAAACACTCTTCAGGACATTGGCCTAGGCAACAACTTTATGACTAAGATCGCAAAAGCAAATGCAACAAAAATAAAAATAGACAAATTGGACTTAATCAAATCAAAAAGTTTCTGCACATCTAATTAAACTAGACAACATCTGCCCATCAAAAGAAATAATTAACATAGTAAATAGACAACCTCCAGAATGAAAGAGAATACTTGCAAACCATGCATCTGAGAAAGTACAAATATCCAGAATCTAGGATAAATTCAAACAACTCCAGAAAAGAAAATCAAATAAACCTATTAAAAAGTGGCCAAACGCCATAAATAGACATTTCTCAAAATAAGACATACAAGTGACCAACAAACATATGAAAAAATGCCCCACATGACTCATCATCAGAGAAATGCAAATGAAAACCACAGTGTGATACAGTATTACACCAGTCACAATGGCTATTCTATAAAAAGTTAGAAAATAGCAGATGCTAGTGAGGCTATGAGGAACAAGGAATGCCTATACACTGTTGGTGGGAATCTAAATTAGTATTGTCTGTATGGAAAACAGTATGGATATTTGTCAAAGAACTAAAAATAGTTGTACCATTTTACCCAGCAACCTATCTAGATACCTAGATACTACTCCTACTGAAAAAACTTCAGAAAATTGAAGAGGGAGGCTCCCCCCTGACTCTATGAGGCCAAAATCAGCCTGATACCAAAATCTGGCTACAACATAACAGAACACTAAAACTTCAGATCAATATCCCTTGTGAACACAGGATCAAAAATCCTCAACAAAATACTATCAAACTTAATCCAACACCACATCAAAAAGATAATAAACCACAATCAAGTGGGCTTTATTCATGAAATGCAAGGCAGGTTCAACATACACAAATCAATAAATGTGATTCACCACATAAACAATTGAAAACAAATATATGATCATCTCAATGGATGCAGAAAAATCTTTCAATACAATTTAATATACATTTATGACAAAACCCTCAAGAAACTAGGCATCAAAGGGGCATACCTCAAAATAATAAGAGCTATCATAACCTCAAAATGATAAGAGCTATCTATGACAAACCCATAGCCAGTATCATACTGAATGAGTGAAAGCTGGAAGCATTCTCTTGAGAATCAGAACAAGGCAAGGATATCAATTCCAACTACTCCTATCAACATAGTCCTGGAAATCCAAGCCAGAGCAATCAGACAAGAGGAAGAAAGAAAAGGCATCCAAAAATGAAAAGAATATATCAACCTATCTCTCTTCACTGACGATATGATTCTATACCTAGAAAACCCTAAAGACTCTACCAAAAGGCTTCTAGAACTGGTGGATGACTTCAGTAAAGTTCCAGGATACAAAATGTATGTACAAAAATTAGTAATATTTCTATACCAATAATGTTCAATCTGAGAGCCAAATCAAGTACACAATCCAATTTATAATAATCATAAATAAAAAATAAATACCTAGGAATACAGATAGCCCAATAGGTGAAAGATTTCTACACAGAGAATTACAAATCAATGCTCAAAGAAATCAGAGATGACAAAAATAAAGGGAAAAGCATTTCATACTCATGGGTTAAAGAAATCAATGTTGTTAAAATGGCCATACTGCCTAAACTAATTTACAGATTCCATGCTATTCCTATCGAACTACCATGACATTTTTCACAGAATTAGAAAAATCTATTCTAAAATTCATATAAACCAAAAGAGAACCCAGATAGCTGAAGGAATCCTAACCCAAGAGAACAAAGCCAGAGAAGTATCACACTACCTGACTTCAAGCTATGCTATAAGGCTACGCTAACCAATACAGCTTGGTACTGGTACAAAAACAGACACATAGACCAATAGAACATAATGGAGAACCTAGAAATAAAGCTACAAACCTGCAACCATCTGCTATTTAACAAAGCTGAGAAAAGCAAGAAATGGAGAAAGGACCCCCTATTCAATCAATGTTGCTGGAATAACTGGATAGCCACAAGCTGAAGAATGACACTGGACTCCTACCTTTCACCATATACAGAAATTAACTCAGGATGGATTAAAGATTTAAATGTAAGACCTCAAACAATAAGAATCCTAGAAGAAAACCTAGGCAATACCCTTCTTCACATCCTTGTATGCAAAAAATTGGGGGGCTGCATCCCCAAAAGCAATTCCAATAGAGACAAATATTAACAAGTGGAACTAATATTGTTGGGATGTTTGTCTCCTCAAAATTTCATGTTGAAATATAATCCCCAATGTTTAAGGTGGAGCCTAGTGGCAGGTATTGTCATGGGCATGGATGCCTCCTGAGAGGCTTAGCACTATCCCCTTGATGATGAGTGAATTCTTGTTCTGTTAGTTCATGCATGATCTGGTTGTTTTAAAATGTATAACATCTCTTCCTTCTCTCTCTTCCTTTCACTCTCACGATGTGACAGTCCTGCCCCTTCTTCACTTTTCACCACGATTGAAAGCTTCCTGAGCCCTCAGCAGAAGCTGAGCAGATTCTGGAACCATGCTTCTTCTTGTATAGCTTGTAGAATCATGAGCCAGTTAATCCTCTTTTCTTTATAAATTATCCACCCTTAAGTATTTCTTTATAGTGACACAAAGCCAACTAACACAGGGACCTTATTAAACTAAAGAACTTCTGCGCAGCAAAATAAATTATCAATAAGCAGTCTACAGAATAAGAGAAACTCAACCCCTTTCCTTCAAAAACCCAATCCCTTTCCTTCAAACTTTAGCCCTAGTTAGATTAGGATCTCTGACACATTTAACTGAAAGAGTCCTAAATAATAAGATACATTTAGATTCTTTGATAGCAAGGCAGAAAATATATAGCACTAATTATATGATTGCTTGAGTTTTTAAACACAACTACATGTCCTGCTCATCTTGTGAGAATAGATGCTCATAAAAGCAAGTTATCCAGCTGGTGAGCCAATGGCTAAGTCTTGGATAGTTTTCTGAATGTCAGTACAAGATGATACATCTTTTCAGTTAAATTTAATTTGCCTTCACAATACAAATTGAAAACCATTGAAATTTTCTGCATTTGCTCAGTATGTTGTTTCTGATTAATTTTATTGATGGTTTAACTTGGCATTCAAATTTCTAATCAAATGGATTTTCAAAGTCCTGTTAATTAAAATAACAGCCTTTACAATGTAGCATGGAAATATAGATGCAAAAAAATACATTTGAGTGTCTTATTGTTAATAGAAGGCCACATATATATTTTAATATCTCTACTGTAATCCTCATTAAGATTACAGTCAGCAAGCTACAGTTCATCATATCAAATGGCAATGTAATGCACAGTGATTACTGTTTCTAATTCTACACTGTTCTTTATGGCCTTATCATTTCTATTTTATTGCAGTTGTTAAGCAGGACAAGAATATGGTATGCAAGCTATTGTTTTGCTAAGCCATTTCACAGTGCACGCTTAGTTGCAATAATAATTCATTTTATATGGTCTTAGTATATATTATGAAGCTATTTCCCAGAATGAAAATGTTGTTGATATATAAAACAAAATTATGCTTTAAATTGTTATGCAACAAGAAATAATGGATGAAGTCTGATTTGATTAGCAACCATATCATTTACATATGTATCTTAAGGGAAGTTAGTTTTAAAATTGCATATTTATAATGTGGTTTCCTAAGAAATGTGATAACTGAGATATAAAGAAGTTAAGATATGATACTCTTTTTGTTTCTAAAAATATTTTTAGAATTTCAGGAGATAAATTATTTAGGGTTATAGTATTAAACTGATATATTTATAATAATAGCCACATATTTTTAACTTATTAACTATTAATAATTATTCAATATTTTATTAATTAAATGAATGGATTTCTACCTGCGAGAAATAAGTTTCAACTATTTGAGAATAAGTTTTTCAGCTTCAGATAATATAACATGATTTAAAAAATACATATAGAATTAAGAATACATTCTTCAAAGGTTAACTTACACACAATTAATATAATTTCAAAATGCTTTGCCTTGGAGCAAAACGGAAGTCAATATATAAAAAGCCATACCGTTGATGCTAATATTTTAGACTCAGTTTTGTCATTCACCCTTTTTGAACCTCAGCATTCTGTTCTACATGACAGCATTAGCTTAAATCTACTCTGATTCTTTTTTTCCTCTTAACCTTTTATAAAACCAATACATATACTCTCAGAAGAAGCAATTGAATCTACTAGAATGTTTTGGATTTGGAGAACTTTGATAATTCAGATGGTGCAATAATATTTAATATTTGGAATAATCAGAGTTTGGAGTGAGAAAGTACCTTCACATCTCTTCAGTCCAGTCTCTTTACCCCAGATGAAACATCGTTTCTCAGGAAGTTCACCAGAAGCTATCAAAAGGTTGTCTCCACACCTGGATTTAAAGCATTGGTAAGTTTGTATGCTTTTTTCTCACAATTAATTTTTGTCTTTATCCTATTTCTGTATCTTCAGTAAAATTTAGTGGGCTAATAAGAAAAAATTCAAGATTTAAAATATGTATGCTTATTAACAATATTTAATTACTTATTTTATCCACACATTTAAATTCATAGATTGTTCTCTAATTCGTTATCTAAGAGGAAGCATGTGGGAGAGCAAAATGAAGTTGCCTTCATGTCTTGCTGACTTTTCCCAGCAAAATGTCTAAGTTCAAAAGGACCTCAAAATGTGTGCAGAGTGATAAAATGAAGGAGATGTAAGAGCACAATATCTTGAAAACACATGATAAAGGTAGCATATGTTGTGCTTAGCATCACTGTGAGAGATTGTTGAGGTCAGAAGGGAAATTCCTATGTAACACAATTGAACATGGAGGATTATAGGTAGTGTCAGAGAAAACTCCTCCTGTGCCCTAATCATGACACAGAACTAGTAGGTTATTTTCAAACTATAAGTGGTTATGAGCACAGGAATAAGATAGAACAGGGATAATGGGCATTCGAGCCACAACCTTTGTTGATCTGTGACTAAAGCTCAGATGTAGCCTTTCCTCATTAGTAATGTGCTGAATTATCTTAGGATAATGCAATAAAACAGGACAAGGAAGAATGAGAGCACTAATTTAGAACTTGAGTTAAATAAAATTTTACTTGTTAATGCTGCTGTTCTTGCTCAACTGAATCTGTGGACTAAGATTCATTCTCATTAAATTTGATTTAATGTTACATAAGAGAATGAAATGGATAATTGGGTAACTTTCCCTTATGTATCTGATAGAGAAGATTCAAGAATTTCCTGATGAGCTACAATTTAAAAAACACAAAATATATGCAACTATATGCATGAATCTCCAGAACATAATTCTCAACAAAAAATGCATTAAAAGTTTATGTTTATACCCTGTGATTTTATTTATATAAATGTAAACACAAGCTGTGGTCTTAAATGACAATATTGTAGCTACTTTGGGTGTAGAGTAGTGTCTGGGAAGGGGCATGTCAGAGGCTTTTGGTTGTCTCACTAATATTGCTTATTCTTCTGAATATTGATTTTGTGTTTTTTGTAAAGAAAATTGTAATTAATTAATACAGTGGCGTAATAATCTGCATATATTTCTGCTTGCCGTTTATATTTTGATGAATATTTATGTAAAATGTATTCTGTGTATTTCCAAGTATTGTTTACTCTAAGAATTCAAATGTGTTACAATTTCAGAATATCTTTATATGTAAATCGGTACAGTAATAAATTAGACTAGAAACACCATAGAATTATAGTAGTTTAATCAAAACTCCAAATGAAAAATAGAAAAAAGCTATGTAAGATAGAAAACTTTACTAGAAACTAACATCAATATTTGTCCAAAATGTAACTTAATTTATTAAAAGGATAAATTTATGTATATTTATTTATATAGATGTAAAATATAATATATACACAGTATATAAATATTATGCGAAATCATATATACACACATGCAGGTGAATTTCACTATTCATAGTAGTTATGTTCTATAAATTCACCAAAAACACTGACTTAGAGAATACTAAGCCCCTATGGAAAATACAGGGTTAGTGTCCTGTGCACTCTGGCTACACATTTTCATCAACCAATCAACACATAACATTGTTTTATGAGTGCTTCAGTCTAAAGACGCCTTATTTAATAATTATTGTTGATTCATTAACATTGAACTCACAGCCAATACACTATCATTTGTGCTTGAACAGAGATCATCTAATACAACTGATTTCTCCATGTAGCAGATCACAGTCTTCTTGCACTCAGGAGTACTAGAAAGCAATTCAGCACTAGGCTGAGGGGGAGAAGCATTTGAAGGTGTAAAGTCACTAGTAAAAAGCAAATAGTGCAAAGAACACTGCACAAAGAGAGCTCAGAAATGTCACTGATTAGGATATGAGAATTGAAACAAGAAGACAGAAAGTTACCTTGTTCTACCTTAGGTGTTGTATATCAGGCAAATCAAATTTTTTGCTGCTCTGTGAATGTTCACAAATGATGGCAAAAGCACCTCAAGTATTAATTTCAGGATTACAAATAAGTTTCAGCTCATAGGGGAATTTACAAATATGGACTCTGAGAATAATGAGAATCGACTGCAGTTAGTTTAAGCAGTTGTGAAAAATTGAAGGCCAACACCACATTAGGTGTAAAAAATATCAAATTACCAAATTTTAAATGTTTAATTTTCCTCTAATATTTTAATGAATGTCAACATATAATCAACCAATTTGGAATTGCTGTTGGTGAGTTGCTAGAGAAACATGAATATTTGGAAATTTATTCAACTCAAAATTTTTTTCCAAGACAGACAATTTAGGAGAGCAATTAAAATTATTTGCAAGAGTGAGAGTGGCAACCTGCACTTCAGTATACTGTACCAATGTGGTCATTTTTTTCCCCAGCTCATCACTGCCCCCTAGGTGAAATGAACTGTTAATAATTCAAGAAAGCTTTTAAAATCATTTAAGGCATTTCGGTTTGTACTTGTAATCATTAAGAACAATTTCAGGCTCTCTGCTCTTCTGGTTCGACAGACAGCTGCATCTTCTCATGCACCACCAGCCTCTTCCCTGAGACACCATGGTGAAGGTGAAGGCCAGAGTCAACGGATTGGACTATATTGGGCACCCGGTCACTAGGGCTGCTTTTAATTCTGGTAAAGTGGATATTGTCACCATCAATGACCCCTTCATTGACTTCAACAACATAGTCTACATGATCTAGTATGATTCCACCCATGGCAAATTCCATGGTACAGTCAAGGCTGAGAATGGAAAGCTCGTCATCAATGGAAATCCCATCATCATCTTCCAGGACCAAGATCCTACCAAAATCCAATGGGGTGATGTTGGCACTAAATGTGTTGTGGAGTCCACCAGTGTCTTCACCACCATGGAGAAGGCTGGGGCTCATTTGCAGGGGGAGCCAAAAAGATCATCATCTCTGCCGCCTCTAGTGATGACCCCGTGTTTGTGATGGGCGTGAACTATGAGAAGTATGACAACAGCCTCAAGATTGTCAGCAATACCTCCTGTACCACCAACTGCTTAGCACCCCTGGCCAAGGTCATCCATGACAACTGTCATTGTGGAGGGACTCATGACCACATTTCATGTAGTCACTGCCACCCAAAAGACTGTGGATGGCCATTCCAGGAAACTGTGGCATGAAGGCCGTGGAGCTCTAAAGAACATCATCCCTGCATCTACTGGCACTGTCAAGAACATGGGCAAGGTCACCCTGAGCTGAATGGGAAGCTCACTGGCATGGCCTTCTGTGTCTCTACTGCCAACCTGTCAGTCGTGGACCTGACCTGCTGTTTGGAAAAAACTGCCAAATATGATGGCATCGAGAAGGTGGTGGGGCAGGCATCAGAGGGCCCGCTCAAGGGCATCCTGGGCTACACTGAGCACCAGGTTGTCTCCTCCGAATTCAACAGCAACACCCACTCTTCTGCTTTCAATGCTGGAGCTGACATTGCCCTCAACAACCACTTTGTCAAGCTTATTTCCTGGTGTGACAATGAATTTGGCAACAGCAACAGGGTGATAGACCTCATGGTCCACTTGACCTCCAAAGAGTAAGACCCCCAGACCACCAGCCCCAGGGAGAGCACAAGATACAAAAAGAGGCCCTCAGCTGCTGGGGAGTCCCTGCCACATTCAGTCCCCCACCACACTGAGAATCTCCCCTCCTCACAGTTTCCATGCAGACCCCTTGAAGAGGGAGGGGCCTAGGGAGCCTCACCTTGTCATGTACCATCAATAAAGTCCCCTGTGCTCAGCCAAACAAACAAAGAGAACAATTTCAGCTGCAAATAAAAGAAAATAGAGAACAAAATTTCCTCATATTATTTAGATGTTGGGAGGTAGGTCCTTACCATTATAAGTTATTTCTGATTTTAAAATATCATCAAAACCTCAGGTGTATATTTTGTATGTTGTCATTTTCTGTATGCCAGAGTTACCATAATAGTTCTAGGAGTTTCAGACACATCGAGGCATCAATTCAATTTTTTAAAAATCTCCAAAGGGAGAAGAAATGTTGTGTTTATATAGTCTTATCTGAACCCTGTAAACAACTTCTTCTAACGTGTGTTTGTTCATAACTGTGCCACATGCTCATGGCAAAACAGGCACAGGCAAAGAGAATAGCATACTTATGGGGTTGTGGGCTTCTTCTGTGAAACACACAACAGAGTGAAGAAGAATGCAAATCTGAATGAATTTTGAAATTCTGTAAGGACATAGGATGGGAAAGTGGATGCTTAGTAAGCAATAAATAACGTACACTACAGAATCATAACTAACACTTCATTAAATGACACTATTGGCTTAGAAAGATGAAATGTTACAATTTAAAATACAATGTTTTTTAAATATTTCAGTTATTTTTACCAGCTGTGTTTATTTTTCAGTGTTTTTCTTTTGTTTTATTCAAGTGAAAGTTTTTGTTATATTCACATGAAAGTTGTATTTGAAAAAGTTTTCTGTACTACTCTTTGAACATCAACTTTATTTAGGACTCAGTGCCTTAGGGGACATTTGTTTTTAAAGAGGAGAAGCCCATTCAACTGAGCTTAGGTTAAAAATGGACTTCTGTTTGATTTTTATATTCATATAAAGGATTTTTATTAGGCAATATAGTCTCAAAGATGCTGCATGTATTATTTGGAAGGGGAACAGTTTGAGGAATTAGTTCTGAAAATCATTTTATGATTAAATACGTCACTCTAAAGAAAATAACAAAATGCAAGGTACCATCATAAAATAAAGAATGCCCAAAAATTGTAATAATAAAATTATCAGAATATGAACAGGGCTAGAAAAAAAAAGACTTAATAGAACAAAATAGAAAGCAGAACCAACCTATACATATATGTAGAAATTTCGTCATTTGTATGGTGGTATTTCAAATTTGTGGAATCTAGATCAGTCAATTTGAATAAAAAATACTGGCTGAATTCCAGATGGAAATCCTGGACTGTCCACTTAATATTTTCATTCTAATAGGCATCTTAACATCACAAGTTCAAAACAGAGTTCACGATTTCTTTCAATCTATCCTTTCCCATTTTAATATATAACAAAACTCTCTACTTGATTACTCAAAATAAAAATCTTAGGGTCTTCCTAGATTCTTATCTTTTCTGCATTTCAAACTTTAGGTAAACCAATTACATTGAAAGAGATAACTGTTGTCATTTAAAAATGAAGTATATCAATAAAATTTTTTATGGTAGCCCCTGCTTAGCCATGGGGGACACATTTCAAGACCCCCCAGTGGCTGCCTGAAACCAAAAATAATACCAAATTTAATGTATACTACATACACTATGTTTCTTCATATAATGCATATCTGAAAAAGTTTAATTTGTAAATTAGACACAGTAAGAAATTAACCATAACTAATGATAAGATAGAATAATTATAGCAATATACAGCAATGAAAGCTACATGAATGTAGTCTTTTTCTCTCTCAAAATATTTTATTGTACTGTCTTCACCATTCTTCTTCTCTTAATCTGTCAATCTGATCACCAAGAGGACTACTGAGTGACTCGTGGGCAGGTAGCATGGACAGCGTGGATATGCTGGGCAAAAGAATGATTCACTAAGTGACTAAGGGGCGGGAGCCAGACAGTGAGCTTTCTGATGAACAGCATGCAATTTAAAACTTATGAACTGTTGGCTGGGCACAGTGGGTCACGCCTGTAATCCCAGTATGTTGGGAGGCCGAGGCGGGTGGATCACTTGAGGTCAGGATTTCGAGACCAGCCTGGCCAATACGGTGAAGCCCCGTCTCTATTAAAAATACAAAAATTATCCCGGCATGGTGGCTCACACCTGTAATCCCAACTACTCTGGAAGCAAAGAATCGCTTGAACCCGGGAAGCGGAAGTTGCAGTGAGCCGAGATTGCGCCACTGCACTCCAGCCTGAGTGTCACAGTGAGACTCTGTCTCAAAATAAACAAATAAATAAATGAATAAATCATGAGTTGTTTACTTCTGGGATTTTCCATTTAATATTACTAACCGTGGTTGACCAGGGGCAACAGAAGCCGTGGATAATGGGGGCTATTGTACACAAAAATTACCATGATAGAGTTTTACGCAGTACAAACGAAAAACAAAATAACACAATTCCACTTACACGTAGTTTTATGTAGAAAGTCTTTAAATAATTGTGACTAGAATTAAATACAGTAGATTACTATTAGTAATTATTTGTGATGTGACAGATGTGTTACTATATACTTAGTTTATCACTTTCTCTTCCTAGACACACAAGAAGTTATTTCTCAGCCTTTCTTGCAGTTTTACTGAGTCCATGTACTTGGGCCCTACACAAGATGTGGGATGAAAGCAGTGAAAGACATTTCCACTACTGGTCCTCTTAAAAATTCTAATACAAACTTCCAGTAATGACCTTGGAGACCCTATGTTCCAGATTGAGAAGTTAAAAGATAGACAAGGGCTACATAGCCTACATGAAGTTTTGGGTGAGTGAGAAATAAATATTGATTATGTTAAGACATTGATTAATATATCTTAGAAGTAGGATAATGAGAGTATTTATTTCGTGTGGTATATATTATTAAATTCCGTGTTGTAACAAACAAACCCACAAACCACAGTGACTGTATTGTTCCACCATACAGTGTATTTTTTATTATGGTTAACAAAACATATAACGTGAGATCTACCCATTTAGCAAAATTTTAAGGTTACAGTACCATATTGTTAGCTATAAGCACAGTTTTACAACATATCCCTAGAACTATTTTATCTTGCGTGACTGAAATTTTATACCCATTGAAGAGCAAATCCCTATTTCCCTCTCCTCCCAGTCCCTGGCAACCACTGTCATCCTTTCTGCTTCTGTGAGCTTGATTACTTTAGATATCTCATAGAAAATTTAGTGTATGCATATAACAGTATACTAGTCAGTCATAAAAGAAGAAAACCTGTCACATGCAACAACACGCATGAATCTTGAGGATGCTATGCTAAGTGAAATAAGCCAGTGCATTTTTAAAAAAAACTTTCTGTTGGATCTCTGTAGATGAAAGCCCCCAAAAATACACCTAAAAGTTATTTGTTTCCATTTATATGTATATTCATCCTATATTTGTTATTTTATTTATCTATTCTTTGAAATACTTATATTTTATTTTTCACTAAATTGTACAGATTCTGCCTCTAACATTACTTATCACTGTTGAATCTTTCTCTCCTCTGCATTTCAATCTCTACCATTTTTGTTGAGCCTCTAATCGTCTATTGTCTGAACTTATGCAAAAGCCTTGTTCCCAGTTTCTATCTGTGCACATGCATCACCTATAACTGAGACCAGATTGATTACTATGGAAAGCAAATCAGCTTATGTCACCTATTTGTTTAAAGAGTTTATTTGACTCCCAAGTTTTCATAGTATATTTTTAAAATCTTCATAATTTATTCTCAGTCTACTTTTGTGCCTTCATCTCAATACCAAGTTTAAATGTCACTGTTTCTTTGAAGTCTTTTCTCATTAACAAAAATAATTATTTTCATTTTTTCTAACTGCATATAAACTATAGCTTTACCATAGAGTTTGTAATATTGTTATAATTATTTTTCCTTCTGCCGGTTTATTGAATGGAAACAATGAAAGTGTCTTATTTATCAGTTTACTAGTTACAGTGTAGGCACTTAGGTATTAAAAAGTGTGTGCTGTTTACCTATGTAACAAACCTGCACATCCTGCACATGTACCCTGGAACTTAAAATAAAAGTTGATGAAAAATAAAATAAAATATTCTTATGGCAAGTAAAAAAAAAGTGTGTGTTAAACAAGTCATTGAATTCTTCATTCACTCTAGAAGTTCCCTTTTTATTTTGAAATAAATTCAAGGATGATCTAGTGTTTTATCACCAGCCCCATTATTAATAAATTTTGTATTGCAGTGTGTCATGTTAGTTATTTGCTTTGACTAAGTGAATATGTTACAGAATTCTTATTCATTGAGTTAAATTTAATTTATAGTTTAACTGTGCCTATGATAATGTCTTATTAAAACATACATAATGTAAAAGAAAAAACCTAGGTTTGTACTTTCTTGACCAAGAAAACTAAAACATGCATTTATAAGCATAATGTCGAACTATTTTTATTTGAAAAAATAAAATCGTATATATCTTACAAGTAGTGAAACAAGGTTAATTCATTCTTATCTTCCATACTGTCCCCCTCACAATTTATTACTCATAAGCCATTTATATCATTTGCTTCCCTGTAATTTCTCTACTTGACAACATATAATAATAACAACTATAATAAAATTATCTGTTTCCATACTAAGGTATATTAACTTCTACCTTCCATGTTCTGTGGAATCTCATGCCAAAGGCTTTTTAGAGCAATTGGGTCTTGACTGCTGCAGCTTGATGATAGATTCAACACGATCTAATGAAGAATGACAGTTGGAAATCAGAGACAGTGTGCAATATAGAAACCATCTTTTTCTCAATGTCACCATGAATTATTTATGTAACTCAAAATATTTTATTTCAGTTTCAAAATAAATAAATCTGCTTTAAAAACAAGTTTAATAAGCTTATTGTATATTGTAGTTATCTGAAACATTTGGGTATTTATTTACGTGTGTAATTATCATGAAAATCTGAGAGACGATTTATTTTCTAGAAATTAAGCCCACTGCAATGAAATCTCCTTTTAGGTGTTCTAATACTTTTCCTTATAAACATCTTATTACCTTGCATTGATATGTTATATCAAATTTTGAAATGGGCATCATCTTCTAATTTTATTGGAGCACTAAATACTCTAGCCACTGAAAACAATTTATGAGAGGATTTCTTTTAAAATTCTGTAAGGCTGATGCATCTAATTATCTCAGCTTCTTTCTTTTAAAAATGTATTTGACACAAAGAGAGAAAATGAATAAAAATGTATATGAAAGACAAAGACAGGTGTCATATTTTCTTTACTCAGAAAAAATAACTTAAAATGCAAGGCAATATCAGTTAATTTAGAGAAAAGGAAGGATGAATTTAGTCAATAATTAGCTATTTTGCCTAATGTCTTTCTTATCATTGTTTAAGGCAATATTTACCTCTGCCTTTAGCAATCTTAGTTTCAGGAAAAAAGAGACATACCTTTACATTTATGAAAAATATAAATTCCAATCCATTTCAAGAAGCTAAATATATGATTATCCCTCACAGGTACACATTAAAAATTTGAAATTCTGACAATTAAAAATAAATATTAGCTACATGTCTTACGTTTTGTCGGTCTGAATATTTATGATATGATTTTTTTAATCCAATATGCTTGTAATAAAATTGTCCATTATGTGTAATTCGGGGAACCTGAGACTTCCACGTATTTTTCATTCTTGTTCTTTTTGGAAATGACTGGATAAAGCCTTCACATTACCCAAAGCTCTCTGGTTACACATAGCCCTGACAGTGAGATATCGACTTCGTCTCTCCTGTAATTCATCTGTTGTAGTCTCAGGCACAGTTTCCATCATGTTTTTGCTGCCTTATTTGGGAGGCTTAATGCTGTTCCTGGAGTCAGTGGCTGATTGTTCCACCATGGCCTTAGGAATGGAACATTGACTATTCTTTGCTATTTTCTACAAGTATGGGGTGGGATAAATTGCAGTTACTAAAAGTAGTCATTGTTGGCCAGGCTCAGTGGCTCACGCCTGTAATCCTAGCACTTTGGGATGGCGAGGTGGGCGGATCACTTGAGGTCAGAAGTTCCAGAACAGTCTGGCCAACTTGATGAAACCCCATCTCTGCTAAAAATACAAAAAAAAAGAAAAAAGAAAAATACTCAAGCATGGTGGTGCATGCCTGTAATCCCAGCTACTTGGAAGGCTGAGGCAGGAGAATCGCTGGAACTTGGGAGACCGAGGTTGCAGTGAGCTGAGATTGCGCCATTGCACTCTAGTCTGGGCAACAGAATGAGACCCCATCCGAAAAAAAAAAAAAAGAAAAGAAAAATGTAGTCATTCTTGCAAACTATACACCAAATAAAAACTAAAAGCCTTTTCTCAGTCTTCCTGTGCTTAATACCATACTTCCACGTGTCAGGGAGCAACTCACTGACCTCAATCCCATCCGACCATCAATGATCTCCAGGGAATTTCTTAATTCCCACCCCAGTCTCAACTGGGTATTTGGTCTTAAAATAAAGAGTTTTCTTTTCCTTCCCCAAGATTAGTGGGCATAACAAGATTGACCCATTAAAGAGGACTCTTCCAGAAGTAATGAACAGAATTCATAAAGAAAAGCCAATGTTTTCACTTTTAAAAGCTAATCTCTTTTTATTTACTAAAAATGAATTAGTTTTTTCTTTTGGCTTCAGAAGGATAATGCATATAACTCATGTTTACAAAATTGCTTATAGTAGTTTTACTTTGGTAATTATCGCAATGTAGAAGTAAACATAATGCTAAAGTTACAAAGGCTAGGCCTAGCGTGGTGGCTCACGCCTGTAATTCCAACACTTTGGGAGGCTGAGGCAGGCAGATCATTTGAGGTCAGGAGTTCAAGACCAGGCTGGCCTCCATGGCGAAAATCCCATCTCTACTAAAAATACAAAAATTATCCAGGCATGGTGGCAGGCACCTGTAGTCCCAGCTACTAGGGAGGCTGAGGCAGGAGAATTGCTTGAACCCGGGAGACGGAGGTTGCAGTGAGCTGAGATCATGCCCCTTCTACTCCAGCCTGGATGACTGAGCCAGACTTTGTCACAACAACAACAACAACAACAACAATGTAACAAAGGCTAATCGCCAATTAAAATAACATTGTGATAAAAGACTCTTTAAGATTATTTTTGATTTGAACCGTATTGAAAATGATGTTGACTCTGTCTGAAGACTTTTGAGGACAAAGGTCATTTTATAACACATATTTTAATTGCATTGCCTGGCATGATGCTGTGTGTCTGCTCAGTCCTGTTCTCAGCCCCCCTTCTAAAAAAAATTCTTTTTGGACTACATAGAACTGGCTATCATTGTAAACCATATCACTCAATTTGAATTTCTAGCTTCTCTTTCTTTTAATATCTGCTGTATAAAATGGTGACAAAATATTTCATAGTCATTTATTATGTGTTGAATGGCGTTCCTTCTGAAAAAAAGATATGCCTAACTCCTAACACCTGGTACCTGTGAATGTAATCTTATTTGAAAATAGGATCTTTGCAGATACACTTCTTCAGATAAGATCATCTTGGATTGATCGCCTCTAAATTCAAAATGAGATCCTTATATGAGAACACAGTGGGATGTTTGAGACATATACATACAGAAGAGTGAGACAGAGTGGAAGATCATGTGAGGACAGTGGCAGAGATTAGTTACTCAGCTACAAGCCAAGGAACACCAAGGAATGCCAGCAGCAACCAGAAGCTAGGAAAGAGTCGAGGAACCTTGCCTTTTAGAGCCTGCAGAGGAACCAACCTGCCAATGCCTTGATGTTAGACTTCCAGCTTCCAGAATTGTGAGAGAATAAATTTTTGTTGTTATAAGCTACCATGTTTTGGCAATTTGTTACAACAGTCCTGGGAAACGACAGGTAATAAAACCTCATTCTCTGTTAAGTCTACACCATCACTCTTGGTATTTAATTTTGCTCTTACAACCTAAACTTTCATCTCCATATAGCTAAACGCCACTTGTGTATCTATATCTGAATCCACTGAGTAGTGCTACAATCCTACCAAACTCAACTTGCCTAGCACTCCCTTTAACTCTCTCTCATCATTTTACATGAAAACATTTATTTCCATTATAATGTTTTTGTTAAAATAGTATAATATGTATCTTATTTGAAGGGAGAGGAGGGTCAGGGGAAGAAAGAAGGAGCTATAGTATGTATTTTTAGCAAATTGTTTAAAACCCAGAATTACTTTTCTCTAATCCTGTTATCAAATTGTTCATCAATTCTGGTCATTTCTGTCTCCTGAGGGTTTCAAATTGCCAATCCTGTCTATCACCACAAACGGAATGAATGTTTGGATTTCCAATATATCTTGAAAGGGCATTTATAACTGCTTGAATTTAAATTAACTTTCAGATTTTAAAATTATCTTAAAGGCTTCTGTAAGTAGTTACAGAACTTTGATTTAGTTTTTCTTTTTTTTTCTTTTAGGTTTCCTTTTCCTTTGAAGTTTATTGTGATATTTGGTGTACAGACAGTTCTAACTTGTTTTTTCCATATTGTACGCCATTTGCCCCAGCACTGGTTTTAAATAGAGTTGTTTCCCTAAAAAATTTGGAATGCTACATTTAATATATGCTGTATTTTTATGCACTTATTCTAGTTATTACTAATTATCATTATGAATTTTGTTGAGACATTGCTTTAACCTAGTCATATCAATATGTAATGTCATTCTCAAATAATGGTTATTTTCTAAAAGTCATAAAATATTTTTATTTCTCCTTTGACTAAAATGTAACTGATAATTGGATTTTTTGTTTGGTTTTGCTTTGCTTTGTTTCGAACTTGTATTTTTCTTTGACGTTCCAGGTATAATAATTTTTGTATTCCAAGTACAAGCATTTAGATATTTTAATCAAAATAGTTTATTGCCATATAGTCAGAGAATTCTATTTTCATAAATACAGTATTTGCAAAAAAGATTTTCTTTATAATTGAATATTTGTTAAATTTTTGAGAATATTTCATATGCATTTGAGAACAGGTCTATTTTCTATTGTTAGATCTGGAGTTTGATATATAAGAACAGTTTCATTAACTTTTCTTTGTAAGTTCTGTATACATACTGACTAAATATTATGATTGTATATGATTTGGACTGAGAGAGATAGGAAGTTTTATATAATTTAACATTTGTCTGTCTTCTTGAATCTACTCAAATTTTTGCTTTATGAAAATTGCTGGGCTGTCACCCTACAATTGCAGGGTTAAATAGTTGTGCTAGCCCCTCTCCCCTCTCCCCTCTCCCCTCCCCCCTCTCCCCTCTCCCCTCTCCCCTCTTTCCACGGTCTCCCTCTGATGCCGAGCCGAAGCTGGATGGTACTGCTGCCATCTCAGCTCACTGCAACCTCCCTGCCCGATTCTCCTGCCTCAGCCTGCCGAGTGCCTGCGATTGCAGGCGCGCGCCTCCACGCCTGACTGGTTTTCGTTTTTTTTTTGGTGGAGACGGGGTTTCGATGTGTCGGCTGGGCTGGTCTCCAGCTCCTAACCACGAGTGATCCGCCAGCCTCGGCCTCCCGAGGTGCCGGGATTGCAGACGGAGTCTCGTTAACTCAGTGCTCAATGGCGCCCAGGCTGGAGTGCAGTGGCGTGATCTCGGCTCACTACAACCACCTCCCAGCCGCCTGCCTTGGCCTCCCTAAGTGCCGAGATTGCAGCCTCTACCTGGCAGCCACCCCGTCTGGGAAGTGAGGAGCGTCTCCGCCTGACCGCCCATCGTCTGGGATGTGAGGAGACCCTCTGCCTGGCTACCCAGTCTGGAAAGTGAGGAGCGTCTCTGCCCGGCCGCCATCCCATCTAGGAAGTGAGGAGCACCTCTTCCCGGCCGCCATCACATCTGGGAAGTGAGGAGCGTCTCTGCCCGGCCGCCCATCGTCTGAGATGTGGGGAGCACCTCTGCCCTGCCGCCCCATCCGGGATGTGAGGAGCGTCTCTGCCTGGCCGCCCTGTCTGAGAAGTGAGGAGACCCTCTGCCTGGCAACCGCCCCGTCTGAGAAGTGGGGAGCCCCTCCGCCCGGCAGCCACCCCGTCTGAGAAGTGAGGAGCGTCCTCCCTCCTCGTCCGGGAGGGAGGTGGGGGGGGGTCAGCCCCCCGCCTGGCCAGCCGCCCCGTCCGGGAGGTGAGGGGCACCTCTGCCCGGCCGCCCCTACCAGGAAGTGAGGAGCCCCTCTGCCCGGCCAGCCGCCTCGTCCGGGAGGGAGGTGGGGGGGTCAGCCCCCCGCCTGGCCAGCCGCCCCGTCCGGGAGGCGAGGGGTGCCTCTGCCCGGCCGCCCCTACTGGGAAGTGAGGAGCCCCTCTGCCCGGCCAGCCGCCCCATCCGGGAGGGAGGTGGGGGGGGTCAGCCCCCCACCCGGCCAGCCGCCCCGTCCGGGAGGGAGGTGGGGGGATCAGCCCCCCGCCTGGCCAGCCGCCCCGTCCGGGAGGGAGGTGGGGGAATCAGCCCCCCACCCGGCCAGCCGCCCTGTCCAGGAGGTGGGGGGCGCCTCTGCCCGGCCGCCCCTACTGGGAAGTGAGGAGCCCCTCTGCCCAGCCAGCCGCTCTGTGTGGGAGGGAGGTGGGGGGGTCAGCCCCCCACCCGGCCAGCCGCCCCGTCCGGGAGGTGAGGGGCGCCTCTGCCCAGCCGCCCCTACTGGGAAGTGAGGAGCCCCTCTGCCCGGCCAGCCGCTCTGTCCGGGAGGGAGGTGGGGGGGTCAGCCCCCCGCCCGGCCAGCCGCCCCATCCGGGAGGGAGGTGGGGGGGTCAGCCCCCCCCCCGGCCAGCCGCCCTGTCCGGGAGGTGAGGGGCGCTTCTGCCCGGCCACCCCTACTGGGAAGTGAGGAGCCCCTCTGCCCGGCCAGCCGCCCCGTCCGGGAGGGAGGTGGGGGAGTCAGCCCCCCGCCGGGCCAGCCGCCCCGTCGGGGAAGTGAGGGGCACCTCTGCCCAGCCGCCCCTACTGGGAAGTGAGGAGCCCCTCTGCCCGGCCAGCCGCCCCGTCCGGGAGGGAGGTGGGGGGGTCAGCCCCCCGCCGGGCCAGCCGCCCCGTCGGGGAAGTGAGGGGCACCTCTGCCCAGCCGCCCCTACTGGGAAGTGAGGAGCCCCTCTGCCCGGCCAGCCGCCCCGTCCGGGAGATGAGGGGCGCTTCTGCCCAGCCGCCCCTACTGGGAAGTGAGGAGCTCCTCTGCCCGGCCACCACCCCATCTGGGAGGTGTACTCAACAGCTCATTGAGAACGGGCCATGAAGACAATGGCGATTTTGTGGAATAGAAAGGGGGGAAAGGTGGGGAAAAGATTGAGAAATCGGATGGTTGCCGTGTCTGTGTAGAAAGAGGTAGACATGGGAGACTTTTCATTTTGTTCTGTACTAAGAAAAATTCTTCTGCCTTGGGATCCTGTTGATCTGTGACCTTACCCCCAACCCTGTGCTCTCTGAAACATGTGCTGTATCCACTCAGGGTTGAATGGATTAAGGGCGGTACAAGATGTGCTTTGTTAAACAGATGCTTGAAGGCAGCATGTTCGTTAAGAGTCATCACCACTCCCTAATCTCAAGTACCCAGGGACACAAACACTGCGGAAGGCCGCAGGGTCCTCTGCCTAGGAAAACCAGAGAACTTTGTTCACTTGTTTATCTGCTGACCTTCCCTCCACTATTGTCCTGTGACCCTGCCAAATCCCCCTCTGCGAGAAACACCCAAGAATGATCAATAAAAAAGAAAAAAAAAAAGAAAAAAAAGAAAATTGCTGGTGGGTTATTTAGTGCATAATTACTAATAACTGTTAAATGTTTCTTATGAAAGTCACCTTTTGCCTTATAAAATAGTCTTCATTTTCATAGGTTCTTTGGCTTGATTATACCTTGTTTGGTATATGAAAATATTGACCCCATTTGCATTCTCCTGTTGTAACCTTGTACGTCATTTTTGTAACCTTTCTAGTTGTAGTTTCAGATGTACCACTATTATACAGAATAGATTTCACTTCATTGATCAACCTAAAATATTATAAGTTAGTAAGTTAAGCTTTTAAATTTATTTATATGAAAGTTATATTTGGAATCAATGAGGTGATATGGTTTTATGCTTATGTGTATGTATATGAGGTATATGTGTATATATATAGAGAGAGAGAGCACATATATATGTATTCAAGTGATCAAGGTATTATTTTGTTAGTTTTCTTCTTCTTTGTTATATTTAGGAAAGTAGTTTCCTCTTTTGTGATAACATTTTTTTCTTTCTATAAAGATAAGCTGAAACATCTGCTACCCATCCTCGTTTCCCACATATTAAAGAGTGATATCTATGTTTATTTCTCTTTACATGCAGGAAGCTGTTAGCAAACTTATTATAATTTTATATAACCTCATTTTTCTTTCCTCGTTTTTAAATCCTTCTAATTTTTATTTTAGACTACACATCATCTGTATACTATATTGACTTTTTTATTCCCATCATTAACATTTCTATTTAAATATATCCTTATCCACCCCTAGACATTATGTCAAAGCTTCTCCTATCATTTCCTGTGCACATGAGCTCATTACTTAGACTTCCCAGAAAGTGCTCATGGAAATAGTACACCCTTAATTGCTGCATGTTTAAAATTATTTGTCTGTGAAATTTATTCCTGTAATTCTGTTTGACTAGATATTAATCTGTGTCTCCCTGTATTTTCTTTAGTATGTTTGCTTCATTGTCTGCAGATATCAATTGTCTATATGTCTGATGTTAATCTGCTTTTTGCTTTTTATTTTCTTTTAAATACTACATTTTTGCCTGAATGCCTCCTCTTTTTTCTTCCTTTTTTGTTTAAATTTTGAGTAATTTTACTGGATTATATATCAGTGACTTCTATTCTTGATTAGTTTTTCTAATTCACCGTTGTGCAATTTCAGTATTTATGTTTGTGTTCTTTAAGGAAGTTTTCTAGAACTGTATATTTCAGAGTTCATTCTGCTTTATTTGGTTTTCTTTATTTAAATTCCGATTAAACATACATTTTTATATCTTGCTCATATTCTATGTAAGTTTTGGATCTTTTTTATTTTATTAAACTTTGATTTGATTGTTTGTTTTCATTTTCCCTCTTTATATTCTCTCTTTAGTCCTGATTTTTCTTATTATTCATTTCACGATGAAATTAGTTCGTTTTT